>NW_026542595.1:136487092-137145926 GCF_028750875.1 Macrosteles quadrilineatus | reverse complement strand
TTATAACAATAGAAATAATAACAATAAGGATAACAATATGAAGAACAATAATAGAATAGATTTACGATAGGAAAAAGAAAGTAGTTTATGAATAACGCATTTTGACATAATCACGTATCTTTTTAGCCATCGTAAAGTTTACAAAAGATAGTGTACTGCAAGCAGGTAGTTACTTTCCTGTAACAATAATTGCTATGTCTTCATCACTTTGATATACAATATACCTTCAAGACAACAATAGGATAACCTACAATGCATACATGTGCTTTCAGACGGTTATTTATTCCCGTGACAGTCTAATAACTCTCGAGCTACCAAGAGCGATGTCTTAGTAGGGCTTCAAAGTTATTATCATCAGAACTTATAATGCACTGTGTGATTAGTTTGATGATTTGACAAATTAAGTTCTCATTAGTCAGGCTTAGAACTTTCATCAATGAAATATGAGGAATGAACTCATCACAAACGCACACTTTGTTATTTTGCAAGATGTTATGTAGTATTTTTTGAAAGTACTTTGGTTCTTTAATCGGCGTATATAGCATTGAGTTTTACGAATTTTCAATTAACATCAGGAGATAATACTTTTAAGGAAATGCATACGGTTACCCATTTTTCTTTTATGATGTATCGGCAATAACATACCGGTGAACGTGTATACTATCATACTTTGCATATTATACTATTATACTATTTGCATTTCAGAGTAGGTTACAATGTTTGTGGTTATATTTTTTTTAGCAAAATGTATTTTGGAGAGGAATAACCTATTTATTACCTTAATTATTACTTCATTCTTTTTTAATTCTATGATTCAAGACAACTTATTTATCATATTACAAAATTATTAAATTTTAATAAAATACGTTGGGTACAGCGTCCAATACTTGAAAAAATGAATTTATACTTAGTAATGTTCGGGTAAATATTCAAGCTCTCCAAAATACCTGCTCTCTTGAACTTTACTATACTCTTTTTAACAGATTTTTAGCAGAGTTAATTCAAAGTTATAATCAACTTATCCAGAAATTTGATGAGAATAAAAATTGCAAAAATAACAAGTTTCTAACGGACATTTAATCTTGATAAATAATTAAGCCATCCCAAGAGTATTTTCAGTACTCCTCACCTAGATAAATATTACTCTTGGAGATAAATATACCTCTCTAAGGATTACCTGGAACTTTTTAAGGATGGAATACCGTCAACAAAGGTCCTGTGGGACTAAGTCCTTAACTTGAGTAATCTGTAACTCACGTCTTGTTGTGCTGAAACTTGAAAACAACAGAGGATTAAACAGGGTTAACGTGTTGTTCAAAACAGGCGACATTGATGTAAACACAACAAAGAACAGCCTTAGAAAAAACTAGAGTATATTTTCATTTTGTACTTTTATTATTGTTTGTGTGTTGTTGAAAGGTAATTACCGTGTCCATCGTTAAAAAAAATAACTTGTCATTGAAAACTCTAGGTAATGTAAAGAATAAAGATTTACTGGTTGATCTTTATTAGTTTTGGATTAAGGGTAGGATTTTAAAGTAAAACCTGGATCCCGTAGCTATCTTTTGTAATTTGGTCTTGATTTTTTCTTTATTTTGACCCATATACTGATTTCCTGGAGTTTTGCTGTTTACTTACAGGACATTCTGTATATATGTATTTGGCCAATGGTGTTTTGGCCTATGGGGACCTCAAAACGAAGAAGTAAATCGGTCCCGGGTCTAGGTCTTACCATGAGACCTAATTTAAAAGCGTATTCCCTTTATAGGAAATTGCTCAACTGAATAGGTACAACCATCGGCTTAAACATACTAATGTAGACATAATTTTGGCCAGGTATTTATTATTCTTATTCAAATAGAAAGTAATTGAATGGGCTACTCACATAGTTTGCAACTGCCAAAATTATGTATGCAATAATTTACACTAAGTTAACCATTCAGCTCGGCTTAGTATAAGTTTCTGTTTACAACAGAAATCAGTGGTTAGTGTAAGCATAGTCTGTGTGAGCTCAACTCAACTAAATTATAATTCTAAAGCAAGCGATAACTTAACACAAAGATGGAATGACTACAGTAGTTCTATCAACAGTCAAAGGTAAACATAAAAATGTTAAGCATACAGCAAAATGTCTCTTTGTATAGAGATCTTAATCTTAATCCAAGACTGTATCCAGTGAAGCTCTGCCTTATTAGAGTTAAACTTATTGACGAGTGCTAGTGTGGACACAGGAAACGACAGTGAAATTGATGGCGGAAACGCATTACCAACATGTTTTGTGGGACGTGACGTAGGTTGAATACAAAAGTGTGATGTGCTGCAGGAAATTATCGCTCATCTGGAAATTTATCAGTGTAATTCTGGTTAGGTCCATGAAATCGTGGAACCATCTTAAAATCGTGGATACGACAGTCCTGATCTCCCATTTAATCTCACCTATTCACCTCATCGGCTATGCCTAGCATATTGGCGTTAATGCATTATTATCCAAATGAAGTCTTTTCAAAATTGGATAGAAATGGTTTTACCAATTAAGCTTCACGTAGTCATCGTGTATGTGTAATTGTTTGTTTATGATAAAACTGTCGACAAGGAACCATGATAACATTTTAATTATTCATTTTAATTATTGGTATAGAGGACTATAGACTATTGAGGCCTGTCCTAGCTTCGCCTCTCCAATGAAGGCATTTTAAATTTAATTTTCCTTTAGAACCCATTTAATTTGAGACATATTATTTCCCTAAGAATACGAGATATTCTACTTGTGCTAAAAGTCGCTATTATAAATACTTTCTTCCAATTACAATTTTACGATATAAAACTTTGGTTTTTTTGTTAGGCCAGTTGGGGACTATTTTGAATGTTTGGACAGGGAAACCCATGAAATCCTTGTCTTTTACTATCAACGTCGACCTCTTGTCAGATGAACAAATGGCGTCCGGGTCAACAAGATTCAAGAATCATACCCACTCAGAATCGAACCGGCAACCATCATTTGAAGGAGAGTTCTTCATCAACTCGGTTACCTTAACTACGGTTTGTAATAACTACAAACTAACTATAATGTCTCAGATTTTCTGCTGAATTTTACTAAGGTTAGTGATGGACCCTTAAGCATCTTTAGCAAGTATTCCAAACAGAGCATGAGTTTCCCAATCAAAATAATACATTCTAAATATATTGTCATAGTCACAAAAGGTGTTGGTGAAACAGTAGCGCCCACAGCTGACAGCCAGCTGTTATGTCAGCATCAGCTGACAGCAGATGTCAATTGTTGTTGATTAACAATGTTGGCTTGCATTGCGCTGTTGCCACATCGTGCGTAGTCTGTGCTTTTGTGGTCGTTGATTAAATATACACCTTCATTAAACAGTCAATATTTTGTACTATTCGGTTCATTTTTAACTTAAAACGCTAGAATAATTGTTGTAGTTTGTCATAATTTTAAGTAATTATTTATGTTATGTAATTATTTATCTTATTCTGTATTTATTTTATTTCATGTTTGACTTGCCTAATGCAATGTATTGTCAACTTAGCTCAATAAAATGGTTTGAAACCAAAATTACGTAAAATTTGAAAAAGTGAATCAACGATTTTTCTAGGTAGGAACAAAAATGCAATTTTATGTTATAAATATAATGCAAAAACTAAATTTACTTCAACATATATAACCCAATACTGTATAATCGAGTAAGGCCAACTATAAAAACGCTTTGAAGAACTATAATTACTTTGGTACATTGTTAAACATATGATTTATTTTATTTTATCTTACACTACATCCTGCGTTTGGTTTCCAAATACAGTACTCCTCATGAACGGCTGAAGCAATCCGCACGAAATTTAGCACAGTCATAGTAACCAACGTGATCAATACATCTGAAGTGGTACAAATTGGACTGGGTTGTCCTACGTTAAACCTTTAGAAATTTAACATGGGCATATGGGTTGATTGGTAGTCATGACAGATTTTACAAGATAACAACAAAAATATTAACATAAGAGCCATAACATAGGCCTATGGTGTATACAAGCAATGTATGCAAGCATATTGCCAATACAGAACAGAAGGAAAGAACCATCGAAATAATACCATTGTGCGTGATTACAGTACTACAAAATGAAAAACCAATTAGAGCCTATGCACCATTGACTTTAAATACTGCAAGTAGATAATTGTATTTGTGTGAACTCGAGCCGATTGGGAACAATCAATTCGTGGTTATTTATAAATTTTTTTATTGTATCAATATGCTTGCTCCGCTCAATATTTCAAGCATATAACTGCATTGTACACCTACTTAATTTATATTGTATAAATTCACAAATATCGTAGAATCATGTTTTAATTATTTTTTCCGGATTCGCAATTCAAAGTTTTTTTTATAAGCTGTGTTTATTTATTACATTATTTGACTTCTAATTCATTTTGTGAGAAGTGTTTTAGGTACTCATAATTTAATGCGCTACGTACCACGGTTAACTATTATTTTTACATTAAGTTGTGATATTTTACTGTAAAAGAAGTTAACAGCTTGGGGTTTGTAGAAAATTATCAACAAATAAAGAGACAGATAAACGGTGCAAAACTTTATGTAGGCCTACATATTTTATTGTCCGTGGTAGAGAAGTGTGGAATCTACTATTCTACATCGAATAGTAAGACATCGTATTAATTCTCAAACCTAGGCGCGCCTGTATTACTGTAGGCTAGGCAATCAATACACTTCCGTGAGTGGCGGGTTGTATCCTGTAAATGAAGGCGCCACAAGTTAGCTCAGCTGTAATGCACGTCATTTGACTGCAGCGTAAATCACAAGTTAGGAATGTCTAAACTGTTTAAACATTTATGGCCCTCAATTTATCTTAGATTGTTATACCAACTCGAACGTTACATCAGACATTGGTGTAGTAGAAATCTATATATATGTTTGTATGTATGTTTGTTTGAATGTATGTTTGTTTGTTTGTCCTTTATGGACTCCGAAACCACTCGACAGATTGTAATGAAACTTTCAGGCATTATTAAGCATTATTCAAGGATGGTTTGTGTGAAGTTTGGTGCAGATCCGTCAACCCCAGTGGCTCTAGAGTTTCCCATGTTAACCTTATGAGTACTCATATTTAAATGGAATTAAAGAATCTTAACAGCTGGTTCAACTAAGCAATTTGATTCTGTGATGTTCAATAGCATTAAAAAGTTAATAAGTTTACCAACAGGGTTCAGTACGATTATTTTTTTTTATTTATGACAACAGCTAATTTGCAACCAAAAGGTGAGTGAGCGTAGCGAACGAACTTCAACCTGGAGGCGAGTTAGCGTAGCGAACGAGCTCCAACCCAAAGGTGAGTGAGCGTAGCGAACGAACTTCAACAAGGATCTTGAAAATTAACAAGCATTTGACATAAAACCACATTAGGACAGGACGACGTCTGTCGGGCCAGCTAGTTTAAAATAAAAAGGTGATGTGCAAACTGGTTAATCAACTACAAAAGTTTTACTTAAAAACCTCCGGATGGTCTGTGTTTGCGCCAGAGATAAGACAATTTAAATAACATTTTTGCGGTATCGAGAATACATAATGTATTTTCCATTCCTCTAAACATTCCATATTCTAATCAAAGAGTTTAGTAAATAAAATATTGTTTCGTCATGATGCAGCTAAACCGGGGTTTTGCATAAGCTGGAGTAGTGGATATTATCTATACATGTTATATGTTCTATCAAATTCGTCCATTAATTAAGTTGGTCATAGGAAGTAGCCGATCAACAATTATTTATTGTAAAATTTTATTTGTTGTATGTTTATCATCGTATTCTGTTGTATACTGTGTACTAACTTCCACTGTAAATTTGTATTATCCACCTACAAAAAGTGTTTACGATAACAATAACTTATTCACAGCTCTGTTCCGTTGGTAAAGGGCGTTTTAATATTCTATCTTTCTCCCCGACACTGATTAGGTTTAATTCATCCTTTCGGTTTTTATTTTTCTTAAGCATTTTAAGAGTTAAAAGCCCAATGACAGTTGCACAAAAGCTCAAAGCTATCAAGGACACAAGATAATACGACTACTATCTTCCAAAAGTATATTTGATTCTTTAATTGGGTTTCTCAGCTTGAGTGTATTACCTCCGTTTTCCTTCCAACCTATCTTTGTAGTTAACAAGATTACTTAGGTGCCTTAGCAACTCAAATTGGACTAATTGTTTAATTAATCACATTGAACACTAAGTGTTCCACATTACTTACTTGTTTAGATTTGATCGAAAATTGTGTTCATAACAGATACATAGCCAAAAAACTATCTTCATAAATACGATTTATTAAAAAAAACTCTTTGTAAATTTGAAACTTATTTATATATGAGTCATAAAAGCATACATGTATATTTTTTTTTTATCATTATGTCAGGGTTATGTTATTCTTATGTAGCTACATAAAATCCTACCATCAGCTGGTAACATTAATCACATTAACATTGACTGTTATATCACACATTGACATGTTGCCAACAGATGTTTCTTTTAAATATTTCATTGACTATAGTAACTGCCCTCCGCTAATATGTTCTAAAACACGAGTTTTTTTTTTTGCAAGAGAAAAGCATATGTCTATTACAGGTTAAGACTACTTAAAATCTTTTTCGGAATCCGTGTTTTTCGAATAATGAAACAAATCTACATTGAAAATAGTAAATTTGTGTACGTTAGATTATATTGTTTTACTATGAAACCTAACCTTTTGCGAATACAGCAAAGTGTGGCCCTGACAGATAGTAATGATACAACCAAAATAACATTTACCTTTTGTTTCAGAAAATATTGAGAGCGAGATACTACTAAATAAAACAATGTAAGTAATCCTTACATGTTATTCTGTACATTGTAATAATCAATGAACGTAAAATTTCAACTTTTCTGCTATAAGAATTTAATTTAACAAACAAAGTATTGAGTATGTGTAAACATTTAATCCCAATATTTAATTTATGTGTCAATTTATGTGAGTTACAACTTGTAGTTGGTAACGTTGTTAAAAAAAAAAATTATTCTGGAATGGGCTTGGATTTTATTCTAATGCAACGTGTTATCCAAGTACATGTGAAAATATTCATTTTTAGAAACGCTATCAATTCTTTTCTAAAACAACTTAGTTTAAAACCAGGGACACGAGCCTTGACATTCTGTTCTTTCAACAATGATTTCGTTAATATACTTCGAGACGTAAATGTAACTATAGTATTACTCGATATGGCTTTGACCACATTGATCAGTCTGCGTTATTAAGCCTTATAAACAGCCGCTTTCACTTATATCCTAATGTATGTTGCAATACTTTGCTAATTGCTATGTTGTACAACGTAATATGAGTGGTTAAGTGCTAAAGAAGTTATTTTTGCTTTCTACATTTATAATTAATTGAATAATTCGATTAGGTTGGTAACATTAGTTTAGCCATAGCCAGACGTGTGTTGTTTGAAAATCTGGAATAACTTAATGTACTTAATTAAGATCTATAAAGTGTTCTCAAACGATAAAATAAACAGAGAGGAAAAGTTGTATACATAGATAACAAATGTATGAAATGTTTACTTTCAGTGAGAATATTTAAGTCTCAACAGCAACTTTAATCCTGAATCATCCTTATCTGCAATATAATCCTCTTCCTGTACTTTACTTCTGAAAATCCTTTCCGTCAAGAGATTCCTTCTAAATTCTGCTATTGTCAGCATTCCTTCGTTGGAAAAATCTCTGTGTAAAATAA
The DNA here is from genome assembly GCF_028750875.1 of Macrosteles quadrilineatus. Lineage (NCBI taxonomy): Eukaryota > Metazoa > Arthropoda > Insecta > Hemiptera > Cicadellidae > Macrosteles > Macrosteles quadrilineatus. Next base: position 137,138,151 of record NW_026542595.1, on the reverse strand, counting down.
AACTCTTAGCATGTGAGCTTTAACTCACCATACAAATGCTTACAAATTTGTGTTCTGTAACAATCATATTTTTGTGTGTTGGTTCCCATACGAAATACAAGATTACAGTATACAATTCCTATCCTTTACAACTACAAAGAATATACATTGGTAATTGAATAAGTTACCAAATTCAATATTAAAATATACTAAGTAAATACATAGTATTTTTATGTCGTTTTTTCATTACATTTATTTGTTTTGTACATAAGATTATAAAATGAAAAGTAACCATCACAGACCTAATGTTTTCTGTGAAACTTTGAAGTAATATTCCAGCATGAGTTCAAAGATCAATCCATGACAAAGTAAATATTACATTTAAACTTTATGCTGGTGATGTGTCAAATATGGTAGAGATTAATTATCATCAACTGCAGACTCAGAAGTCAAGTGTAAGTTACTCAGCAAAACACATCATTACATCCAACCTGAACAAAGTTTTATGTTTCAACTCTGTCGCTGATATGTGATCTACAATACTTTATTTCGGATACAAATAAAAACTAATAGCCTACCGTATAACAGTACGACAGATTAAACTTCGTCAAGCATTTTTAGCAATAAGGGTTGTTGTTGTTAGTGTTAATTAAATTGAGACAAATTTTATAAATATTAAAATAATAAAAAATGTTTACCCACATGGTAAAAATTATATGTATGTCTGTCTATTCACTTTAACACATTACCGAACTCCTAAAATATATGTACCAAATCCTACCGCCACAAAACTTTGGGGATTTTTATTTATGGTTGGAAAGGCTTATGTTTTGTTCCTATCTTCAGATACATTAGCATTAGGCTCCCCCCTTCCCAAATGCCCTTTCAAAGTTACCTTTTTTATTAAGCTCGTGAGAACAAATTCAATGAGTGGTCTCCATTATAGTATTTAACTAAGAACGTTACGTTTTGGGAAAAGGGTTGGTTTCCACGTACACAAAATTAAGCCTCTCTCGTTGATTTGTAATTTCCAATTGGTTTGTTCCTCAATGACAATGACTATTTTCTTACACAATTGAATAGTTGGTTGAACAAATCGCAGAGTATAGTATGTTTTGTAAAACCAAATTATACGTTTATTTATTTTATAGCCTAGGCATTTAATTACGTAAAATATGTGGGCTTCTAAAACCAATAATAATACTTGTTGATATCTGAATTAGACTTAAAAGATCAATTTAAGTCTTGACTCATTCCCCATAGCAAATCACAAAATATAACACTATCTATTTTGATATAACTATTAGGTAACTAACAGCTACAGGAACGAATAATTATAATTAAATTTAACGAAATTGCACCTGCTGAAATGATTAAGACTACCACTATTTCCCCTAATAGAATTTAACTTCGATCGCATCAATTAATTTTACCACGCCTTTCATGGAATTAAATCGCTACTTTCATTTATAACTTTATAACCAAGTTTAGGAAATTCTAATGGTGGGTCTATGGTAATATATGATTTGACTAGCTGTAACCCGCGGGCTTTGCCCCGTTTAACTTCTTAATTTTCAAGATTATCTCGTTCGCATGGCTCAATCACGTCCTGGTTGAAGTTTGTTCGCTACGCTCACTCACCTTTAGGTTGGAGCTCGTTCGCTACGCTCACTCACCTTTAGGTTGGAGCTCGTTCGCTGCGCTCACTTGCCTTCAGGTTAGCTCGTTCGCTACGCTAACTCGCCTCCAGGTTGAAGTTCGTTCGCTACGCTCACTCACCTTTTTGTTGCAAATTAGCTGTTGTCATAAATGTAAAAGAAATAATAGTGTTGCACCCTGTTGGTAATCCTTGTAACTTGAATGCTATTGAACATCATAGAACAGAACCAACTTGTTTAATTGAAACAGCTGTTAAGATTCAATAATTCCATTTCTCATAAGATTAACATGGGAAACTCCAGAGCCACTGGGGCGGAGCCCGAAAGGATTTTTGAAATAAGAATATGCCTATATGTTAATCGGGAATGTGAGCTATCATCATGCCAAATTTCAGCCCAATCCAAACAGTATTTTTCGCGTTCACTTGTCACAAACATACATCCATACATCCATACATCCATCCATCCAAACTTTCTCATTTATAATATTAGTAGGATATTGACAAATGGAGTTAAAAAGCTGAAAGCTTTTAGTTTTTATTATCGAATCAACCACTCCCGATTATTTCTAATTGCTCCCTTAAATTACATTATGAGGCTTATTTGGTTTGACGTGTTATACAAATAAACAAGTTCTCGTTTTAAAACAAGTACTAATTGCTCTAAAACCGTAATAATTACTGAGTAATTGGCAGTTCTGAAAATATTTGGTAATTTCGGTTTGTGTTTATTTCCTACATTCAAAGCCTGAAAAAAGAATTAAATGTGTTTTTGATAGTGGGGCACCGCTGGTAGTTAAAGCGCAAACAAAATACTGAATCTTTTTTCTGTTTATCTATTTCAATTCATATTCACATTCACATTCTCATTCACATTCACATTCACATTCATATTTCCATTTCCATTTCCATTTCTATTTATATTTATATTTGCTTAGTAAATTATAGCAAAAAACATATACAGCCAAATGGTATATATTCTGCACCTGACTACTAATCATGTAACTATAAAGCACACATATTTACTTTACAATGCAATAATGTCATATTGTAATTGTAATAAACAGAAAATAACATTCTGAAAGGTACCAGCGTTACTTTGTGACATATGATAATGCTCATTTTCAGCATTCCTTTGACTGAGTCATAAATGATTTTACGCTTGTTCTTTCTCTTCCATTATGCTCCATAACGCCACACATAACTAATTTAAATTGTGATTTTGTGAAATTGAAATTGAAGACTAATTATAATTCCTTAGCAAATGTTCGGGTTATTTGTGAAAAAGTTGATTTTTTTGTAAAACGTAGCAGTAAAAAGGTGTTCACAATGTATTGAACCCTTGACTTTACTACAGTCGATAGCAGATAGTTGTTGACATACCTACGAACCCCTTTTTATTACGAGTCATCCATTCACTGTATATCACATCTTAAACCAGTAAAGAGTCCAAAATAGCAATGCCATCATAGCCTTCTCTAAGAGGTGACCATGATGCCATTAATTACTTAATCCTATTCAATTTCTCTTATATTAAATTTTGGATTGTCAACTAAATTATAAACCCGAAAGCATAATTTGTTTATATTTATAAACGTTAAACTTCGACTATACAAGAAATGGTAGTATTTCATGCTCATATGTATAGTAATATTGTATCAAGTTTAAGAAAACAACAACTTTCGTCTTTTAGTACTAAAATTCCCAGGGAAGGAGTTGAAAAATAATCTTCCCTAGAACGAAATATAGAGTAAAAGTAAGCTGAAAACAACCCGCCATCTTTTTACCTTTATACCTTAGTTTCAATCGGCTTTCTATAAGCTTCTTAAGGCGTTGCTTTGATGCTTTTGGATTCCATTCTGCATTATATATTGTCTTTTGACCTATATTACATTTGTATGTTGCAGGGTGACTTTTAAATATATATGTTTGTAATCCGAACCACCAGAGCGGCAACAATTGATGTAACTTTAACTACCTCAACAATCATACAAATTAAATATGTGTGTTATATTTATTGTTTTAAAGTAACTACTTTTGAAAAGTAAACCCTTTTTGGACGCAACAAATGTTTCAAGCACTTGTAAGGAATTGGTGTGATTCATTTCCTAAATAAACATTTGACTATGGATCATTAGGGCGAAGTGGACATGTCATAGCATGAAAAACAAAAAGATAAAATACAACTTAAATGGTAACATAGTCTAATAGGCTACTGAGTCAGCAAAGGTCTTTCAAATATGTTTTAATTGAGTAAGTAAGGGACATACTGTATAGTTGGTCCATATTGATGGGAAGTTTACTTCAATATAAAAAGAAAATGGTAAAACACATGTTTATTTGAATACAAAACCCCTATTTTCAAACGTTCAAAAACTAATTTGCCATCGTTCGCGTATTTTTCATATAAAGAGAGGAAATCCGTGCGCAAAATTGTACATCTTTCGATTGTAATCTGACTGTGGTTTATAATTGAATGGGAAGGATCAGCTGTCAATCAAAGTGTCACATCATAAAAGCAGACAACTCGCTGTCATCGTATAATTACGTGTATTTCAGAATGGACGTGTTTCAGTAGACGTTGAAGATTGTTTGAATTTGTGGTTTTTCCTACGATTTTTCTTGTAAACGCATACCTAAAACTTCATTGGAACTACGGTAACAATAAAATACTTATATTATTTTAATTTATTTTTACCTAACAGTAACAAAAGGTTGAATCTGAATATAACTAATAACAAGTATAATATCAATATTCAATATTTTGAAGCTTCGTGTTAACTTCTCGTCCTATTGTAAAAGTTGAAGCCTAATTTTGTTGATGGCGGATGATGACAATTTACTACGAGATGTGATACAATCTGAGCAGTGTCTGAGCATGTATGTTAAGATTTTTGGCCAGCTATTGAATTATGTACGTTTAAAAACACATTTAAGTTACTATATTATTAGTAAATCTGAATAGTTATGTGAAATATATAAGCTTAAAATAACCTTTCCTTCCCCGTTTATTCAAAGGTTGTAATAAAACCCCTCAAACTTAATATTTAGTTAGCTGTAAAAGAAATCATATAAGTCCAAGGCAACTTCATCAGCTGTAATGGTAATCAGCTGTTATGTGCCAATCATGTGTCGATTGTTAGAGATGTTGGGTATGTGCGCTGTTGTAACGCTCCATACCTAAAAGACCTTATTAAAAGACACATATTTTACAATAAAGAAAGGAAAATTCAACAACTTGTTTAGCTTGAATATATTAGATTGAAATCCAATTATAACTATCCATAATTAAGTATTGATACTTACGTATTAAAATATAACTACAATATCCGTAAATTTAAAAGATGGCTGTGCGCTTGAATGAAAAAATTGGAAAAATGTTTAGTCTATTCGTACGCTTTAAACTCAGTATTCAAAATCCTCTTTTTAGTTTGGTTTATGATTAATGATGTAGATGTAGATTTAAAATAAGAAAGAATACAATTTGAATGGATAAATGTACGAAACAAACATTTATTTACCTGTATTGCAGTAATTAAATGCTTTAAAATACTGTTCAGCATTTATATAATGATGACCTACATTTTGCACAAAAAGGCACTTAAAACACTTTGAACTGATGATAAATATCTGAATTGCTATATTATGGTATATCGGCACCTCAACATTATGTATTATTATTTCCAGAAGATAAATGTGTTAAAATAAATTACAGCAGGGCCTGTGTCGTTTGTCATTGACGAGTCAGAACTTTCCCCATTTCACGATAACGCTCGCTTGTTACAAATGACTCAATTTATCGTAAAATGTTCCTCATCTGTGCTCATATAATGTACGATAAACGACAATTTTTTTTGTTGTGATTTGAAATATTTTATATACAGAGATCAAATATATTTCTGTATGTTCTCGGTAACGTTTTCTTTGCGATTCAAGAAGGTAAAAGATCATTTGACACGAAAATACCAGTTGGTAAAAAGGCTCAATTTGTTTGTCAAAATAATATTAAATTTACAAAAAAATATTTTTCATGTAATAGTGAAAATAAAAACATGTAATGGGACAAGGCAACCTACTTTATGTTGAAAATATACGGAACTCATAGGTTTTTTTCAGTGAAAATTATAGAATTTTATAAGGTCATTGATTAGTTTGAACAGTTCATTTTACAATTTATTTTTTGACACAACCTTTTCACTATAAGGCTGTTATTTTTCTTTGGGCCCCACAAAGCCTACTATCTGCATTATGTTGCTTAAGACTGTAGAATCTTTCAAGAAAGTTACAAAAGTTAAACTCTTTACTCCACTAAGCTATCCCAAGTTGTTTTCTAAAGCCAAAGCTTTGTTACTTCTAATCACTATCAGATAAAGGCAAGAGCTTTTTTCATTTCCACTCTAATAATTTATTATACTACCCTTATATTTTCACGAATGTGTTTAATCCTTTATAAGTCCAGAATCATATATTGTACGTTTCCAGTTACTTAGTTGTTTTGTAGTTTTTTTCCATGCATTAAAAATAAAATTCATAATTAAAATAAAATGAAAGTGCCTCAAAAATGGTTTACATTATTACATAGTCCCTATCAAATTTGGTTTACCCTTACACTTAACTGTCTATGATATACTATGTATTTTACTCCAATCAACCCTTATTTCTAAATACTTTTAAATTTTAATAACACACTTTCTTACTTGTGTTTTTATCCACACTCTTATGTTGCCTATATAACTCTGGGTAAAAACTATACAAATAAATTATGTTATATCTCATTGACAAAACGTCAGAACGTTTCCCATTTCACCATAACAAGTTTGACACATCTTTCAATTTATTACAAAATGTTCTTTATCTGTTTACATATAATGAAAGACAAAATACTTTAGACATAACTCTAAAAATAATATATTTTAAAATTACAGTGATAAAAATATATTGTTACATTTTATTCTTAAAGTTGTTTTTAAAAACGTATAACGATAATGTTACGTATAAATTTTTCAAGGATAATGATTTTGTACGGGTAAAACAAATATTTATTGATTTAAAGTAATTTTATTCCTATAGCTTAAACCAAACGCAGTTATTAAAGTAGTCATTGTAAAACATGTTTTTCACTATAATGAATCACTTTTAAAATACAACAAATCCAAATATATATATATTAAATACAAACAAATATATATTAAGTGTCAGAAAGCTACTAGCCTAAGAGAATTCTTCAAGAGTCAACCACTCCTCAACTTATCTAATGGAGAAGGTTACTGTAATGGTGGCTGGTGACAAATGATTAATGATGATTGGCCATCCTCCAAGTTCCCTCTTAATATTTTCCCCTTAGCCTTCTTATAAACTATAATCTTTTGGGCGCTTTAAGGATTAAGGTTATGTTAAGTCAGTAGCTTTTTTATGGTTCGAAACTGGACCCAGCTGTCCCTGATTAGTGGGCTTTAAATAAATGATCCCGACTGATGAAACAGCTGATCTTAGTCAGTAAAAAAGCTACACAGAACTACAAAGCTCACTCCATTCTACACTCACCCTTCACTCATATTTTAATGCGCACCTTTTCTATTAATAAAGTGTTTTTTTTGGTTTTTTTTTTGAGGTATAGAAATGTTACCATTACAATATTTTCTTTATCAAAATGGATATTAAGTAAACTCATCAAAATTTAATTATCAATCATTTTTACTCGAAGACAATGGAATGTATTAAAAATACAATTCATTAGGACCAACAAGTTTCCAAAAAATCCAATAAGTAATTATGAAAAATATATACAAGCTACAAAGCTACATCAGGTGTAGTTAAAAATGATGAACTGGAATTAAAGTAATGAAATGTGTTTAAATACTTAATGTCCTTTAAATTGTGTACCAAAATTCAAGCTATTGACTTAACTTATTCAACAAAAAGTCTAAATAATATTAAAACCAGGTTTTATGGACCATTCTAAAAAAAAATTGCTTTAAAATTGCCAATGGAGTTAAAACGCACAATATAAACATGTAAAATCAAATTAACGGGTTTGTATTTTTAAATACTTTTAGTAATTATTTAGTCTCACCTTCATAATATCGTCAAAGGAGTAAGAGAATCTTTTTTTTCTATCGGAAACCTAATGAAGTGTTTCAGAAACAGCAACACCAGCATTGGTGGTTGGTGGTTGGTGTTTGGTGCAGTTGCCACAACAGAAGATGGCTGAAAGATATTGACTTGGATGTAAACTGTACACACATTCACCTGTAAATTACTCCAAGTGTTTACATTACAGTTGACTACGTGTGTGAATGATACGACTATGTATTTCTTTTAAACGTTCTCCCGAGAAAAAGAATTTTAGCATTAACTTTGTAAGGTTCTATGAGTTAAAAATAACTTTATTTTTTTATAAGCAATGAAAATTTTGAGTTTGCAATATGAAAACAATAGAACACTGATACAAATACACAAAATAATTAACTCACTCTGTAGGTGATAAATAGTAAATCATGTTCAAACTGGAACCAAGAATTACCCACGCACTAAAATAATACATAATTATTAGCACGAATTTTTGAACAGGGATGTAAGTAATCATAACATGTTATTCTGTACATTACAATAATCAATGAACCTAAAATTTCAACTTTTCTGCTTATTTTCAAAATTTCAAAAAAACTTTCAACTTATTTAACAAGAAAAGTATTGTTTATGAGTAAACATTTAATCACAATATCAATTTTTGTGTTAAATTACAACGTGTATACAACGTGTAGTAGGTAACGTTGTTGTTGAATAAAATTCTATTGATTCAGGAATGGGCTTGGATTTTATTCGAATTAAACGTGTTATCCAAGTACATGTGAACATTCATTTTTAGAAACGCTATCAATTCTTTTTCAAAACAACTTAGTTTAAAACCAGAGACACGAGCCTTAACATTCTGTTCAACAATGATTTCGTTATACTTCGAGACGTAAATGTAACTATAGTATTACTCGATATGGCTTTGACCACATTGATCAGCCTTATAGACAGCCGCTTTCACTTATATCCTAATGCATGTTGCAATACTTTGCTAATTGCTATGTTGTACAACGTAATATGAGTGGTTAAGTGCTAAAGAATTAATTGTTGCTTTCTACATTTATAATTGAATGATTCGATTAGGTTGGTAAAATTAGTTTAGCCATAGATGTTGGCTATGTCAGACGTGTGTTGTTTGAAAATCTGGAATAACTTAATGTACTTAATTAAGATGTATAAAGTGCTCTCAAGCGATAAAATAAACAGAGAGAAAAAGTTGTATACATAGATAACAAATGTATGAAATGTTTACTCAGTGAGAATATTTAAGTCTCTACAGCAGCTTTAATCTTGAATCATCCTTATCTGCAATATAATCCTCTTCCTGTGCTTTACTTCTGAAAATCCTTTCCGTCAAGCGATTCCTTCTAAATTCTGCTATTGTCAGCATTCCTTCTCTAAGGGAAAATCTCTTCTGGGTAAATAAAACTCTAGTTTCTTAGCATGTAAGCAGTAACTAATCATCAGCAGTTACAATCATGTTTTCAGTAACAATAATATTTTTGTGTGTCAGTTCCAATACGAAACCAAAAGTAGTACAATTCCTATCCTTTACAACTACAAAGAATATACTTTAGTAATTGAATAAGTTACCAAATTCAATATTCAAATATACTGAGTCAATACGTAGTATTTTCTATGCCCTTTTCATTACATTTATTTGTTTTGTACATAAGATTATAATGAATAGTAACCATCATGGACCTAACGTTTTCTGTAGAACTTTGAAGTAAGCCGTTTCCAGCATTATGAGTTCAAAGATCAATTCATGACAAAGTAAATATTACATTTAAACTTTATGCTGGTGATGTGCCAAATATGGTAGAGATTAATTATCATCAACTGCAGACTCAGAAGTCAAGTGTAAGTTACTCAGCAAAACACATCATTACATCCAACCTGAACAAAGTTTAATGATTCAACTCTGTCGCTGATATGTGATCTACAATACTTTATTGCAGATACAAATAAAAACTAATAGCCTACTGTACGACAGATTAAACTTCGTCAAACATTTTTAGCAATAAGGGTTGTTAGTGTTAATAAAATTGAGACAAATTTTATAAATGTTAAAATCATAAAAATGTTTACCCACATGGTAAAAATTATATGTATGTCTGTCTGTTCACTTAAACACATTACCGAACTCTTAAAATATATGTACCAAATCCTATCACCACAAAACTTTGGGAATTTTTATTTATGTCTGGAAAGGGTTATGTTTTGTTCCTGATCTTCAGATACATTAGCATTAGGCTCCCCCCTTCCCAATTGCCCTTTCAAAGTTACCTTTTTATTAAGCTCGTGAGAACAAATTCAATGAGTGGTCTCCATTATAGTATCTAAACTAAAAACGTTACGTTTTGGATATGGGTTAGTTTCCATGTACACAAAATTAAGCCTCTCTCGTTGATTTGTAATTTCCAATTAGTTTGTTCCTCAATGAAAATGACTATTTTCTAACACAATTGAATAGTTGGTTGAAAAAATCACAGAGTATAGTAGCCTATGTTTTGTAAAACCAAATTATACGTTTATTTATTTTATAGCCTAGGCATTTAATTACATAAAATATGTGGGGTTCTAAAACCAATAATAATACTTGTTGATATCTGAATTAGACTTAAAAGATCATTATTATAATCTAAAGCCGGGTTTTCCTAGGCGCGTAGTCGGCCGGCGGAGAGAGGAACGCGGAGAGCGGACTCAGCTTGTCTTAAGCTGGGTTTTCCTAGACGCGGAGTCGGCCAGCGGAGAGCGGACAACGGAGAGCGGACTCAGCTTGTCTTAGGTAATTTAATGTTACTGTTTTCCTAGCAGCGGAGCGGAATGCCATGTTAATTTCAATTCCGCTCTCCGTTGTCCGCTCTCCGCTGACCGACTCCGCGTCTAGGAAAACCCAGCTTTAGGTAATTTAATGTTACTGTTTTCCTAGCAGCGGAGCGGAATGCCATGTTAATTTCAATTCCGCTCTCCGTTGTCCGCTCTCCGCTGGCCGACTCCGCGTCTAGGAAAACCCAGCTTTAGGCTTACCTTACGATCCAATTGATTTATTGTGGAGACCTAGGTTTCTACGCCGGAGCGTTATCGTCAGTCCTAGGCTAAGCTAAACTTTTTGTGTTTCATCTCTTACTTGAGATATTGTCGGTTGAATAGAATTTTTACAAATATAAACACTGATTATACATAAATATTTACAAAGACACAGTGGAGAAGTTAGATGCATGGCCATGATCTTGTCAATCCTAACGTCCAAAGTTGAGATTAAAAGATCAATTTAAGTCTTGACTCATTCCCCATAACGAATCACAAAATAAAACACTATCTGTTTTGATATAACTATTGGGTAACTAACAGCTACAGGAACGAATTATTATTATAATTAAATTTAATGAAATTACACCTGCTGAAATGATTAAGACTACCACTATTTCCCCTAATAGAACTTAACTTTGATCGCATCAATTAATTTTACCACGCCTTTCATGGAATTAAAACGCTACTTTTATTTATAACTGTATAACTAAGTTTAGGAAATTCTAATGGTGGGTCTATGGTAGTTGATGATTTGATATTGACAAATGGAGTTCAAACGCTGAAAGCTTTTAGTTTTTATTATCGAATCTACCCCTCCCGATTATTTCTAATTGCTCGCTCAAATTACATTATGAGACTTATTAAGTTTGACGTGTTATACAAATAAGCAAGTTCACGTTTTAAAACAAGTACTAATTGCTCTAAAACCGTAATAACTACTAAGTAATTGGCAGTTTGAAAATATTTGGTAATTTCAGTTTGTGTTTATTTGCTACATTCAAAGCCTGGAAAAAGATGTTGAATGTGTTTTTATCAAAAGTGGGGCACCACTTGTAGTTAAAGCGCAAACAAAATGTATAACATAACTGAATTTCTTTCTATTTCTGTTTCTATTTCTATTTCTATAAACTGTTATATGTAATTGCCATTTCCATTTCCATTTCCATTTTTATTCCCATTTCTATTTCTTTTTCTATTTCTATAACGATTCTATTTCTATAAAACGTATACAGCCAATAGATGTCCTACTGACCATGTAACTATAAAGCACATATTTATTTTACAACGCAATAATGTCATATTGTAATCGTAATAAGCAGAAAATAACATTCTGAAAGTTATGAGCGTTGCTTTGTGACATATGATAATGCTCATTTTCAGCATTCCTTTGACTGAGTCATAAATGATTTCACGCTCGTTCTTTCTCTTTCATAACGCTCCATTTTTCCTCTTTGTTTTTCCTGCCTAATTGTCAGTGCCTGTTCTGAAAGCAGATATTTATTTAATTGTAGTGATACTGGTTTTGTATATAAAGAAAGATTTTTTAAAGCTTGCGATACCTTTTTTTGTGACGCCACACATAACTAATTTAAATGGTGATTTTGTGAAAATTAAAGACTAATTATAATTCCATAACTAAATGTTCGGGTTATTTGTGAAAAAGTTGATTTTTCGGAAAACGTAGCAGTAAAAAAGTGTTTATGAACCCTTGACTTTACTACAGTCGATAGCAGATAGTTGTTGACATACCTACGAACACCTTTTTATTATGGGTCATACATTCGCTGTATGACATATTTTAAAACAGTAAGTCCAAAATACCAATGCCATCATAGCCTTCTCTAAGTGGTGGATTTTATGTCATTAATTACCTAATGCTATTCAATTTCTCTTATATTAGATTATCGATTGTCAACTAATTATAAACCAAAAAGCATAATTTGTTTGAATTTAAAAACGTTAAACTTCGACTTTCATGCTCATATTTATAGTAATATTGTGTGAGCTTTAACAAAACAACTTTCGTCTATTAGTACAAAAATCTCTAGGCAAGGATTTGAAAAATAATCTTCCCTAGAACAAAATATAGAGTAAAAGTAAGCTGAAAACAGCCCGCCATCTTTTTACCTCTATACCTTAGTTTCAATCGGCTTTCTATAAGCTTCTTAAGGCGTTGCTTTGATGCTTTTGTATTCCATTCTGCATTATATATTGTCTTTTGACTTCTATTACATTTGTATGTTGCATAGTGACTTTTTAATATATTTGTTTGTAATCTTAACCACCAGAACGGCATCAATTGATGTAACTTTAACTACCTCAACAATCATACAAATTACAAATGTTTTATATTTATTGTTTTAAGTAACTACTTTTGAAATGTAAACCCTTTTTGGACACAACAAATGTTTCAAGCACTTGTAAGGACTTGGTGTGATTCATTTCCTAAATAACCATTTGACTATGGATCATTATGGCGAAGTGGACATGTGATAGCATGGAAAACAAAAAGAGCAAATAAAACTTCAATGGAAACATAGTCTAATAGGCTACTGAGTCAGCAAAGGTCTTTCAAATATGTTTTAATTGAGTAAGTAAAGGACATACTGTATAGTTGGTCCATATTGATGGGAAGTTTACTTCAATATAAAAAGAAAATGGTAAAACACATGTTTATTTGAATGCAAAACCCCTATTTTCAAACGTTCAAAAACTAAATTGCCATCGTTCGCGTTTTTTTTTTTTTTCATATAAAGAGAGGGAATCCGTGCGCAAAATTGTGCATCTTTCGATTGTAATCTGACTATGGTTTATAATTTAATGGGAAAGATCAGCTGTCAACCAAACTGTCACATCATAAAACCAGACAACTCGCTGTCATCGTATATTTACGTGTATTTTTGAATGGACGTGTTTGTGTTGACGTTTAAGATTGGTTGAATTTATGGTTTGGGCTACGATTTTTATTGTAAACGCATACGTAAACCCCCATTGGAACGACGGTAACAATAAAATACTTATATTATTTTAATTTATTTTTACCTAACCGTAACGAAAGGTTGAATCTGAACATAATTGATAACGAGTATAATATAATATCCAATATTTGGACGCTTCATGTTAACTTCTCGTCCTATTATAAAAGTTGAAACCTAATTTTGTTGAGGGCGGATGATGACAATTTACTACGAGATGTGATACAAACTGAGCAGCGTCTGAGCACGCATGTTAAAAATGTTGACCAATTATTGAATTATGTACGTTTAAACACGTATATTATTAGTAAAACAACCTTTCCTTCCCCGTTTATTCAATGGTTGTAACCCTTCAAACTTAATACAGGGTGTTTTTAAAAGAATGCCGGGATTTCAAACGGTCGTTGCTCAGGGACTATTAAAGATAATTAAACGATTTAAACGTCAAATTGAAGGGAAAAGAATACAGTTTTTTCCTAATTCTTTCATACAATGCGGAATGATTTAATAACATTCAGATTTTCATCAATCTTATATGAGCGTAAAACTGGCAAAGTCTGTACGCTTAGGGCGATCGGCATGTTTATCTGATGTCTTAACTGAATCTTTTTCGGCACAAAGACTCTATCTTTTACAGATAACAACATAAAATTACCAATTTAGGGTTTTTAAACTGAAGACTTCGTCGGGCAATCGAGTTTATTTTAGCTTCAATTTGACGTATAAAACGTTTAGTTACCTTGAATAGTATCCAAGCAATTACCATTTAAAATCCCGGCATTCTTTTAAAAACACCATTTAGTTAGCTGTAAAAGAAATCAGATATGTCCATGGTAACTTCATCAGCTGTAATGGTAATCAGCTGTTATGTGCAAATCATATGTCGATTGTTGATTAGAGATGTTGGTTATGTGCGCTGTTGTAACGCTCCATACCTAAAAGACCTTATTAAAAGATACATATTTTACAATAAAGAAAGGAAAATTCTACAACTTGTTTAGCTTGAATATATTAGATTGAAATCCAATTATAACTATCCATAATTAAGTATGGACACTTACGTATTAAAATATAACTCCAATATCCGTAAATTTAAAAGATGGCTGTGTGCTTGAATGCAAAAATTGGAAAAATGTTTAGTCTATTCGTACACTTTAAACTCAGATTTCAAAATCCTCTTTTTAGTTTGGTTTATGATTAATGATGTAGCTGTAGATTTAAAATAAGAAAGAATACAATTTGAATGGATAAATGTCCGAAACAAACATTTATTTAGCTTTTATTGCAGTAATTAAATATTTTAAAATATTGTTCAGCATTTATGATCACCTACATTTTGCACAAAAAAGGAACTTAAAAATTGAACTGATGACACATATCTGAATGGCTAAATTATGGTATACCGGCACCTCAACATTATGTATTATTATTATTTCCGGAAGATAAATGTGTTAAAATAAATTACGGCAGGGCCTGTGTCGTTTGTCATTGACGAGTCAGAACTTTCCCCATTTCACGATAACGCTTCTTGTGACAAATGACTCAATTTATCGTAAAATGTTCCTCATCTGTGCTCATATAATGTACGACAAACGACAATTTCCTTTGCTGTGATTTGAAATATAAGATACACCTAGATCAAATATATTTCTGTATGTTCTCGGTAACGTTTTCTTTGCGATTCAAGTAGGTAAAAGATCATTTGACACGAAAATACCAGTTGGTAAAAAGGCTCAATTTGTTTGCCAAAAATAATATTAAATTTACAAAAAACTATTTTTTATGTAGGCCTAATAGTGAAAATAAAACATGTAATGGGACAAGGCAACCTACTTTATGTTGAAAATATACGGAACTCATAGGTTTTTTCAGTGAAAATCATAGAATTTTATAAGGTCCTTGATTAGTTTGAACAATTCATTTTACAATTTATTTTTTGACAAAACCTTTTCACTATAAGGCTGTTAGTTTTCTTTGGGCCCCACAAAACCTACTATCTGCATTATGTTGCTTAAGACTGTAACATCTTTTAAGAAAGTTACAAAAGTTAAACTCTTTACTTCACTAAGCTATCCCAAGTTGTTTTCTAAAGCCAAAGCTTTGTTACTTCTAATCACTATCAGATAAAGTAAAGAGCTTTTTCACTTCCACTCTAATAATTGATTATACTACCCTTATATTTGCACGAAAGTGTTTAATCCTTTATAAGTCCATAATCATATGATGTACGTTTTCAGTTGTTTTGTAGTTTTTTCCATACATTAAAAATAAAATTCATAATTAAAATAAGATGAAAGTGCCTCAAAAACAGTTTACATTTACATAGTCCTTATCAAATTTTGTTTACCCTTACAGTTAACTGTCTATGATATACTATGTAAACTCCAATCAACAATTATTTCTAAATACTCTTAAATTATAATAACACACTTTCTTACTTGTGTTTTATCCACACTCTTATTTAGCCTATATAACTTTTGTTAAAAAGTTATTTTTTTTATAAATGTGTGACAAATAAATTATGTTATATCTCATTGACAAACATCATAAAGTTTCCCATTTCACGATAACAAGTTGAATTTATTACAAAATGTTCTTTATCTGTTTACATGAAAGACAAAATACTTTAGGCCTAACTCTAAAAACAATAATACACCTTAAAATTACAGTAATAAATATATGTTGTTACATTTCATTCCTAAAGTTGTTTCCAAAAACGTATGAAGATAATTTTTCATATTACAAGGATATAAGGATAACGATTTTGTACGGGTGAAAAATATTTATTGATATAAAATAATTTTAAGTAGCTTAAACCAAACAATTATTTAAGTAGTCATTGTAAAACATGTTTTTCACTATAATGAATCACTTTAAAGATATAAAATTAGTTTTAACAACATTTTAAGTATAATCACAACATATTAAATCATATTAAGATCCTACTCCTAAGTCAAGAATGCTATAAAGTGGGCAACAACTTTTTATCAACCTAATGTACACGATTTACACTGTGAAATGTCGTAGACTGTGGTGGATGCTTAAAAAAAATTAAGTTTGAAAAATTATAAAAATAATTTTAACTCTGGTAAATAATTAGAAAAGTCAACGAATTTTATATATATAAGTGTGAGAAAGCTACTAAGAGAATTCTTCCAGAGTCAACCACTCCTCAACTTATCTAATGGAGGAGGTTACTGTAATGGTGGCTGGTGACAAATGATTAATGTTGATTGGCCATCGCCCAAGTTCCCTCTTAATATTTTTCCCTTAGCCTTCTTATAAACTATAATCTTTTGGGCGCTGGTTTTAGGTTATTTTAAGTCAGTAGTTTTTTATGGTTCGAAACTAGGCCCAGCTTTCCCTGACCATCAATTATGAAAAATATATACAAGCTACAAAGTTACATCAGGTATAGTTAAAAATATTTAACTGGAATTAAAACATTAAAACATTTATTAACACATTTATATTCCAAAATACATATAAATGTCATAAATGTCTAAATACACCTTAGAAGCCTTTATAATAGTGTAAAGGGAGAATATTCCATCTCCCTCCTCTTTGGTATCTTTTTCCCATCGGAATCCTAATAAAGTGTTTGAGAAATAGCAACACCAGCATTGGTGGTTGGTGGTTGGTGGTTGGTGCAGTTGCCACAACAGAAGATAGTTGAAAGATATTGACTTGGATGTAAACTGTACACACATTCACCTGTAAATTACTCCAAGTGTTTACATTACAGTTGTCGACGTGCGTAGAACGGGTACACAGCTAGTATTTATTTTAAACTTTCTCTTGAGAAAAAATCATTTTAGCATCAACTTTGTAAGTTTTTGAAAGCTCTATGAGCTCAAAAAAAAAGTAAAATTGTAACGCAAAAGGTGAGGCTCTAAAGGAAATTATTTTATTATTTACTATTATCAGGTACACTAGATTATGAGCTATAAAATGGCACATAACTAGTGAAAATTGGCGGCTGGAAAAGAGATGGAACAGGGAATACCCTAATTTTATTAAGGATATATAAGATATGGTGCTGTACATTTATTACCACAAAACAATGCATTTATTTAAAAACCCAAAAATAAAATAAAGAAGTTAACCAAACAGTTTTAACTATTTTCTTACCAATAAATTGTTACAGTATTGGAGCCAATCACACCAACATGCAAATGTCATTGAATTACCATTTACATTTAAACTGGACATAAAATGGAATACCTTTGCTCTGTTCCATTAAATGGACAATACAATCTTACTTGGGAATTCCAGTAATTGAATGGTTCATTCCCTTTGATCTCAATTCAAGTTATTCAATCAAACAATCCAAAGTTTCCAATACAATTAAAATAGTTTAATCAGAAACTATTGATTTACATATACTGTACATCCTGGTTACAAACGTTACTAGACATAATAACTAAATTGTGTGTTTTAAAACACTTTATGAGGGCCGTTTGGTTACTTAAAATATGTTTGAGGTAGCTATGTAATATTTCTCAAATCAGATATTTCAATTCCGTAATGCTCTCTTCTAATTCGTCCCAAAATTAACGTCCGTGTTTTAGAGCGGGGTAGCGAGCTGATCTATGGTGTATGATTCGAAGCTGGACCTAGATATTCTTGATCATTTGGATTTCAATAAATGATCCTGACTGATGATACAGCTGGTCTTAGTCAGTAAAAAACTAAACAAGGCATCACACTCCATTCTACACTCATCCTTCGCTCATATTTACGTTAAAATACGCACGTAGCATCCCCAACTCATAATGGTAAGCTATTGGTAGAGTGTGAGGCTTTGGTCCAAATCTTGCGAATAGCCTTTAGCTATATTATATGGTTGTGATCCTCCAGGCTTAGCCAGAAGTCCTAGCATCTGAATATAGGGGATAAAAAGAAACTATGTGTTTCAGATGCATTCACCTGTCTTCACGTCGGACTCTGGAGTCTACCACAGTCACAACCACAGTGATAGACAGGAGGTGATGGACGTGGCGTCACAGTTCGTGGACGATCTGCTACGTCAGGCCCAACAAGAGGTTCAGAACAGAAAGGTACGGCTATGTGTTACAGCAAATGTTACCAAATTACTTACCTTTTTATTTGTTAAGTATTTTTTGTACGATGTCAAAAATGTGGCAAGTGTGGCTTCGATTCTCCTTAAAGTTTCTATATCAAGAGCTTTGATTTTTCAACAATAGGTGGATGATTAAAGTTAATTAATGTATAAGTTACTGTACATGTAACCACTTCAAAAACCTAAATCAATTGATTAAAGAATAATTTGTGTCTTGGTTAGCAACAGCGATAGCTCTCAATTGTACAAATTAACATCTTCAGAATTTCCCAAACGTTTGACACAAAGAAGGAACCAGGAACCGTGGGTATCTGCATACGTTCATAAAAATAGGTCCTGTCAAAGTCTATACATTGTATCTCGATGTCTGGTCTGAGTTAGTTCAACAAGCCAAAGACCCTTCCAGAAAAATTTTTCAACAAAATACCAAGACTCTAAAGAACTTTATGAAATGAATCACGTTTCTTTGGTCCATTGCCTGTTGCGTTAAACACCTCAATAAATGATTTTATTTTATTTATTTGTTTACGTTACAGATGGCACAAGGTGCGCCACAGCCCGCATCTGTTGAGCTTGAAGATGAGGACGACATTAGTAAGTGAAAAATAATCATTTTTAGGTTATGAATTTATCGCACTAGTCTATATATTAATAGGCAAGCTTGTTTCTTTAAAACCTTTTTTCTCAGCTCGTGTGCATCGCAGGGAAAATCTACGCATACTGTTGGAAAGATATTTTCCTGTAGATGTACAGAATCCCTTTATAAATTAAAGTATGCTCAAAAATAAGCACAAAACTTCACATAAAATTTAAAAAAGTAACATGGGCCTTATGGGTTGCCATGCTGGTAACGAAATAACAACGAAATATAAACAGAAAATCGCAACAAATGGAAGAAATTACAATCACATGTTTTATTTACAGTGTGGGGAGGAAATAGAGAACTCTGTACATTACAAATTTTTGGGTCGAGTTTTCGAACAATGTATAAGATAAGTTTGTTTATCTCTCTGATATTTTATCCAATGGTGAAGCTGGTGTAGCTATAAACTTGATGGGTCATGTACATTTAATGCTTTAAACTAAAATAATTAATGCTCTAATTTAATGCAGTTTTTATGTAAATTTATTGCTTTATTTAATGTTTTTTTTTTCAGTTTACTTAATGTTTGTTAATTTATTTAACAAGCTATTTATTATCATATAAACTGCATTGGAAACATTAAACGTTTTTAATTTTCCAATACAGTTTTTAAGCTGCGTGCAGATTTCATGTGTGTATCGTTAACACTTTCGACACATGAAATCAGCATGCTCGCACTGTAATCACCAACATCCAGACTGTAGTGAAATTTTCAACACTTCCTTTGCAGCTGTGTGTGTGTTTTCTTTTCTTTATAACTATACAAAAGTTTTTTTTTCTATTTATACTAAATGTATTATCTATTTTTCAGCCACAATATCAGGCTTGTTGAAAAGAGGGAACCGGTGGCACTCGAGGGCTCGGCAGGGAGCGAGAGGATTGGTCACAAGACTTATGACGACCCTACGGCTGTGTAAATAAACAGAGCTTGTAGCAGCGAGCATAACACGGTGATCAATGAGCATGCACCGAGCATCAGTGAGCAACTAAACTGAGACGCAGTGCTGCAAACTGTACATAGAAACAGAACAGGAGCATTAGGTCAATAACAGTGGCGGTATCAGTGTTTGCGTGTAAAATGAGTGTGCAGATAGAAGTATTACTTTTCCTACCAAAACCTTCAACGTTTGATAGCTTTTGAAAATGTAAAAATGTATGTATTTATAAGTAAGTACCTATGAGAATATTTTTGACGTTGTCCACAACACAAGAGGTTAATATAAGTTGATGCATGAAAAGTTGTATAGGTGGGAAATAACAAAGTATAATGATTATTTGTGTAGAATATGTATAATAAATTTGACATACTGTATAGCTTATAAGCGCCTCAATCCGGGTTTGAAATGTTTTATACTGTGTAATGAGATATTAATATTGTATTTTTTGTTTATTGAAAAGTAAAACAACTTTTTTGAAAATAAACAAAAAATCACCAAATTTATATTGGACAATGTAGGCCTACTATTACGTCAACAGCAATTATTTTCAAAATCTTTCGCTTTACGAAGTTAAATCTATGTACAGATAATTTAAACATAGACATTGATATCAAATTAAATCATATTTACAAACTGGCCATTTAATTGGGGATTTGTACCATAGGTACATTGGCCTAGATTAGGTTGCTGTATTGAGAAAGGGTTAAGACTCTCATTAAGAAACATTGTTCACAAATTAGTTACAGGAATTTGGTATTGAATGCCTACCTAATTTTAGCACTTCAGGCATTAATTTTCAATATGTGCCATTATGATACACACATTATCACGGCACAATGTGAAACATCTCAGAAAGAAATTGAGGGTTGTTTCTAGTAATTTTCCGAATGTATTGTGAATGTAGGCTTATGTAATAGTTTCGATTTTGTGAAACAAAGTTGCAATATGTAAGGATCTTCATAAATCCAGGATAAAAGTGTAGGAATGGAAAATATCAAATTTAATATATACCTACTGGTTTTTCAATTACTTATTTTTGGGCCAACAGTGTTACTAAATTCCACACTGAAACCTTTTAAAAGTCGGAAACAAAACTATTTTAATAAACTTCATCACATAATTTGAATATTTAAACAAATCTAAAAACTGAACAACTAAGTTTTAGAAACAAAGTTGTAATCTAAAGTAGATATCTCACTTAATTATGTTTACTATACAATTTACCATGTGAAGGTATCAGAGTGTCGTATTCATAATAATAACTGCCACTTAGAATAGTGATCATCAGTGTCTTAACAATGTTAAACTCTCATCAGACCTAGTAGATCGGTAAAAGTGATTATTTGGCCCCTTTTCAGGTTAGGGTAGATAAAATGTATAGACCATACATAAAATTAAATCGATTAAAAAAATTAAAAGCCCACATTTACAAGTGGCAATTAAAATTAATTTCAATTGAAAATTTGACAAAAAATCCTAAAAGGTCCGAAAAACTTAGAAAGGGATCCCTCGGCCTGGCTTATGGATCCCTTCATTTCCCCATACGGAATTTGTCCTTCCCCACAGAACGTTAAGCCGCTGATGATGTTAAGTGATGGTGTAAAAGTATAGCCTATATTGTGGACCATTATAGTGACTATGAACAGTGGAAGTTTTGTAATGTTACCAATAGATGTCTTATGGTGTTTCCCAGTCTATGTTACCTAACGTCGTTGCTACGATAGATTTTTAGTACAAACTTTGATATGCTGCATAACTTTATGACATAATTTCTTAAGAAATGTTTTAGTATAGCCTCAAAATTAATCTGAGATTGATGTATTCTTGTATATTTTACCTGCATTGTAATGAAATATTTGTTTCTAAATTTAAGGCTGCTAGATTTAATTTAATTTTAAATATTTTAACGTGACGAATAGTTGGTGACGAATTCTAATATAACCTCGTCAGATGTACTGAAAAATCTAGGCTTGACCTGAATCAAGCTTCATTGTAAATATGTTTCCATTAATTAATTTTTACACGGCACTTTAGAGCTTTCATGCATTACAAAAGTGTACATTTTAAAGTTAAAATTACGTAATTTTAACAGGCTTTTTAAAATCAATTTTACATTTCTCCGTTATTTAATTTTATTACACTACTTAAGGTCGATACATTATACATTATTACAAGAGTAAAAGGTACCAACTGTTCGATTTATAAATTGCATTTATATACTATTTTACCTTCAATCGGTGTGCCACTCCAACTATAGTTTACTGTGATCGGTTGTCTTTAAATACAGTTATATTTTACCAATCAAAATGTCCATTTGTTTCATCAGTGTACAAATATTTGATGGTTAAATGTTATTGTAAAATACATTAATGAATTTTATGAAACAAAAATCTCAAATGCAATAAATATCAAGCAATGCAATCTCAATGTTTATTTTCTAGTGAATGTTTCTTTGCTGTAAAGACAACTGGGAAGCAAGTTGGTGGACAATACTTAATCTTAATACATATCTAACTACTAATCTGGAAAATCTATTTTTCTAATAGATTCCTTATAAGCTATTGTTACAAAACCAAAAACGTTATTTTAATGTCACATTTTGTAAACTTTGGGTGATTGACGATTGTATATTTTAAAGAAATGTGTATACTATTAAAATTATCGCCCAGCTTAATATGGGGATGAGGAGTGTTAGAATAAAATGTCAACTCTGCTATCCAAAGACTATTTTTGTTTCGGCCTGTAAACTATTTTTTCTCAATCATTTTTTTCCATTATAATTTTTTGTGCACTTCTAAAAAATAAATTGTGCTCCTTAACATTTAAACGTTATATTCCTATCATGTTTGAATTAATTTTAATTCCATGTACTGTATTCATACTCCTTACAAAAATTAAGTTGAATGGATTTTTAGTCAGTTTTGGGTGCAAATGAATTTGATTTATTGTAATTTTATCAATGTATCAGAATTGTTTTGTATGTCAAATAATTAGTTGTTTGTTATTTTACTTCGTAACAAAATATATTCTAAACAAGAATAATCATGATTTACTTATTTTTATGATCCTTACTATTCTGATAAACTTGCATTTGATTGAATGCTAACTAAAATCGTTAATTGGATTCTGGAAATCATGTAGCCTACGTTTTTTACTGAGAAATTAAACAGTATCTCAGGCCTATTTATTGTGGAAAAACTACTGAGGTTCTTTGACATTTTAATAATTGTTGACTGAACAGAATATGTTTTTTCGTTGTTAAAAACATAATTACTAAACGAGTATATTATTTCATCCATCATTTTATCTTACCCCTGCATTGGCCCTATATTTTTACTTGAACTAACTGCGTTCTTCTTTGAATTACTATATTATGTAGCGTACTTGTCGAACATTTCGAGCTGTTAATATTGAAGTGTCACCATCAGATCAGCATTTATTTACCCAGTTTTCTGTGAATAAAACTGCCAAGGTAAGAAAATTAATCATT
This sequence comes from Macrosteles quadrilineatus, assembly GCF_028750875.1. Lineage (NCBI taxonomy): Eukaryota > Metazoa > Arthropoda > Insecta > Hemiptera > Cicadellidae > Macrosteles > Macrosteles quadrilineatus. Next base: position 137,114,494 of record NW_026542595.1, on the reverse strand, counting down.
GGCTTACCAAAAGCAATTATCCTTGTTCAAACACTCCAACTTCCCTAAAGTGACAACCTTCCAACATAGCGTGGAAAATTGTAATTTTCGATACACTACGATAAAATGACCTGTTTTTGTTACAATGTGTAACACCTGCGTAGTTAAAAATTCCATCACACACAAATGAACTATTGTTTTGTTTTATAAAATTTTACATTTGTTATGCAAGTAAAACTATATAGGTTTTTAATGTTAGTAATTGTTTACGTTTTCTTCAGAATCTATACTTTAGGCCTCTGAATAACTAATCGAATAATAGATACATTCTAATTAATAAACCAGCCACTTTTAGACTGAAAACATAGTGTAATGAAATTACATTGGAATTTAACAACATGGTAATGTACTGGTAATGTTGATTGGATGATAACCTAAGCAAAATTAACAAGGAAAGATGATATTTTCAGTGGGAGTTGAAATAGCAAAAGGGTTAACAAAGCTCAGCCAATGACGACTCATGTTACAATGCCAGAGACAAGTTAATTAGGATATAACATTGTTGTTAAGTCTGGTAGTCAAACACTCTGATTAAGTGTTTTTGTAACAATAGACTCTCATCTTAGTTATAATCATGATACCATAAAATAACGATCAAACTGGAGAAACTATTTTGAAAATGGCAAACTATTTTGAAAATACCCCGCCGCAGCAAACCTGCAGACTAAGCGAATTTACATTTTCCTGGCTGGAATTATACTAAAAATCTTATAATTTTATTTGGTGTGTTAATTTGTAAGTGGTCTAAGTTGTAAGTGCCCAGAAATATTGAAATTTTGTGATCAATGCCACAAAACTACTATATACATTTTTTAATAAAAACGTTAAAAATCCGTTCATGAAAAATGCACAGAAAGAATACCCCCGCCGCAGCAAACCTGCAGACTAAGCGAATTTCCATTTGACTGATTGGATTTACACTGAAATGTCTACTTAAAAATATAACATTTATTCTTGATTTAAATAGAATTAGTTTAACAAGTACTTAGGTTTGCTGCATCAAGGAGGGTAAAACTTTTTTTTGTTTGTAAAATGTGAATAGGTAGTGAGAAATAAAAACATTTTCCAAATTTGATCAAAATATGTTCACAAACAAGCAAACTACAACAGTTTACTTATTCCCCATAAGAATAACATGGGAATTTTAAATTTACAATTTTTTGGAATTTTCTCCGTAACTATTAGGCACATAATAACGCTTCAATATACTAAATTATTTGTTTTTTTAAGCTCTACAAAATGGTTTGGAAAGAAATTGCTAAATTTTATGTTTTTTGGGTCAAAAATAGGAAAAACCTATTTTTACCCCATAAAACCCCCCGTAAACCCCCGTTCCCATGGTCCGATCATGCTGGATCGCGAACTCGTTCGAATAAACGTACGTTTACACATTTGTATTAAATTTCATCCAAATCGGATCATTTTTGCTCGAGTTATCGTGCTGACGGACACATATACAGGGTGAATTTTAAATGAGTTTCCCCCCTACTTTTTTCTACATTTCTTAAGATATCAACTTTGGACCACGTCAGATCATTGTAGTGTAGTAATTACTTCATTTTGACAGGGTAAACATTTTTGGCCGCCATCTTGGATCCGCCATTTTGGATACAAATTTTTTTTTCAAATGTAAAGGTAGAGTTGTGACCCATTGTTTTAAACAAGAATTTTACGCTGATTACAATGCCGCAATTAGTTTTTGAAAATCTTGATCCGTTCTAAAGTTATGAGGACGTTTTATAACTTTATTTTTAGCCCATTTTAACAATGTGCATTTACAAACTAAGACCATAATCTCAAAATAGTGCTAGATAAAGATAAGTATACACAACCATTCATTGTCGACCTATTATCACTTGGTTATGACGGATGTATTTTTTTCGGCCGCCATCTTGAATCTGTCATTTGAAATGTGATAAATTTATTTAAATATGAAGGTGGTGTTGTGACCCATCATTTTGAACTACTTTTTTATGCTGAACTCAATGCCGCAATCCGTTTTTGTCTCTAAGGCTTTCTTAATGAAATATTAAAATTATCTTACTTAAATTTTCAATATTTCAAAAAACAAATATGAAAATGCAAAACGGATTGCAGCATTGAATTCAGCATAAAAAAGTAGTCTAAAATGATGGGTCACAACACCACCTTCATATTTAAATTAATTTGTCACATTTCAAAATGGCAGATCCAAGATGGCGGCCGAAAAAAATACATCCGTCATAATCAAGTGATAATAGGTCAACAATGAATGGTGGTGTATACTTATCTTTATCTAGCACTATTTTGAGATTATGGTCTTAGTTTTTAAATGCACAATGTTAAAATGGGCTAAAAATACAGTTATAAAAAGTCCTCATAACTTTAGAACGAATCAAGATTTGTAAAAACTTATTGCGGCATTGTAATCAGCGTAAAATTCTAGTTTAAAACAATGGGTAACAACCCTACCTTTACATTTGAAAAAAAGATTTTGTATCCAATATGGCGGATCCAAGATGGCGGCCAAAAATGTTTACCCAGTCAAAATGAAGTACTTACTACACTACAATGATCTGACGTGGTCCGAAGTTGATATCTTAAGAAATGTAGAAAAAAGTAGGGGGGGAACTCATTTAAAATTCACCCTGTATATATATATATATATATATATATATATATATATATATATATATATATATATATATATAAATATATAAATATATATATATATGAATTTGAACGGATGGTGTTTTTGGCCTCTAGGGACCTCAAAACGAAAAAAAAATCGGTCCCGCGTCCAGGTCTTACCATGAGTACTACGGTAATAGCTTATTCCCTATATGGGAAATTCGCTAAAAAACATGCTGGGAACAATATTTAACACCATATCAAAGAGACATAACTTTGAGAGTAATTCCAAGAATCTTTCTTTAAAATAAAGAACATAAAAGAAAATATCCTGTCAGATACGTCACTCAAGCCTTGTGGTTTGTATCGGGACAAAACATTCAGATAAATGTGGACTGAACTTGATTTCACCTCAAAGCTGTTCAGGTGGATTGGACATCAAAGGTTTTCAATGGTCTTTGTCAGAATCAGACAGACCTCTAGATCCTTTTACAATATACGGGTTAAACCATAATGTTTTAACTAGCCGTGCATACTGTATGTGTTTTCTTTAACATTACTCAGTTCCTGTGTTTAAAATGTCACAGTAAACATAAACAGTACCTATCCAATTTGCAAGTCAGATTGAAAACAATATTGCAACAACTGGTCTATTTGCACTGACTGCTGGGCTTCCGCTCGACAAAAATGTGCAGTGTGAAAACTTGCATTTATCTACTGTTCGTACGCTACTGACTACTTTAAAAGGGCACAGTGTTTATTAATATGTTCAACTATACATGCCGTCGCCTATAATGACGTCATGCCAGAGGAGCATCACGGCCTGTTTATTATTGTTGCCTTGTAATGTATAAGTATTTGTACGGATTTAGTAGTATCTTTGAATATTTTGCAGTATGGCGTAAAATATCGTACGTCACTCGCCCAAAATGTGTTCACCGTCTCGCTCGGGAACGACCACACTCGTCCAGTAAACACTTATTTTCAGGACTAGTAACGTAATATACTATAATGTAAGTGTAAAGTATTGTTACACAAGCTTGAATTCTAAAATATTTGCAATTGAGTGCTTCATTTTCTAGTCTGAGACAATAATTTAAAATACTCATAGTGAATATTCTTTATGTTGTAACATAATTTATAAACTGCTGAAAATGTTAGCTTTATCTCAAAACATTAGTTGTTACAGAAAGAGAGATTCATTCAAAAGTGAAGTTTCCCTTTTACAGGTTTTTGTTTCATAATCTATTGTTCCTAAAGATTAACTTCTTTTAACAAAGAATTCACTTCAAAAAGGATTATAAACATTCTGTTTGTGCTAGTTTTGTCTTTTCCACTTTCAAATAATAAGTTGTAAACTTGAATACAAATGTTTTAACAGTACTTATTTCAAATTGAGACAAATTGTGTGCCAAACTTGTTAGGCTAAGACTTTTCCCAAGATTTTGTTAGCATTTTTTAATGAATGGATTAAATTTAAAATATCTTTGGATACTGTACTGGCTACCTTAGAGGATATTTATTGAAACTGAAGCTTTTTACAGTTTACAAGGAAACATCTTTACATGGAAAACCAATTTCGGAAAAAATTGGATTTATGAGCAGAATGAATTATTTCTGAATTGAGCAGGGCGATGTGAAAGGATTTGATTTTCCATTCTCAATACCTCTTCAAATGAACCTAGGAGGCGTCCTTTTGTTCGGGGTTGCCATATTGAGTTCATATAAAACGTTTATTTTTTATCACATTGGTATCCCCTGGTTTGGTTTGTATTGTAATGATTATCACCCGGTGTTACGAAAATACCGTGTAGGAGTTAACTTAATAAACATTTTTAATTTTGTAGAACTCTTTGTATATTGAAGCTAATAAATACAGTATTATCATTAGTATAGTATAGAGTAGGGTACAGAGTATAGAGTACAAAATGCTAGTGCTCTAACTAGACCATCAGAACCATCAGTCATATAAATACATAAATTATACAGTATATATAGCTCGTATATATAATCGTATTTTTTATATCTACACTGCATACTCATTTTTATCCCTTTTCTTTAAGTATTCAACAATAGACAGTATTTTAATGCATGGTTTACTATGTTTATCATCATATCAGTGTATAGTGTCAAGGATTTAATTTTGGTAAGATTAATGGGGTCAGGATACAAATTATCCAGCCACAGAAGCCACATATTATCATCAGCTGCAACTCTGGCTTACTTGGGTCTTGTTTGACAACACATGTATGACACGAAGTTGTTACTCTGATTTAAAATCTGCAATAGTATATTTCGTTACTAGTCCGGAAAAGCGCTATTTGCCAGTGCGAGATCGTGTTTACGTGCGAGAAGAAGATCAAGCACTGGCAAAGAGCTTTTCGGACGAGTATTGACCGATACTATTCGCCATTTTACAAACAAGTCATATAACTACGAATCAAGAAACAAGTTATTCTAGAATCAAGGAACACAAAAACCCAATGTTTTTAGAAATCACAATTCCATAATATGTTACACGTGTAACATCAATGAGGGGTTAACATCGGGGTTAACTGTGGCCAATTATTTGGCAACAATAAAAGTCAGCTGTTGCGTTGTAACTTCTAAAACAGATGGGAAAAGAACTGTCCTGCAAAAATAGGCTTTCGCCATAAGATAAACATGTAGCTAATTTTAGTGATCGGAAAAGACAACAAGAGAACATAATAAGTTATATGTTACTTAAAATGAAAACGGCAAGTTTCCAGCCGCATTTTAGGTATTGAAAGACATTTTCCCCGCGTAGTATGACAAAAACACGTTGAATAATCAATCAGCCTTAGAGTGAAATACTCTTCAATTACAAAATAAGATTTAGATAAGATAAAATCGTTACTTCTCATAAAATTATTATGTGACAAAAAACTAGTGTATTGGAAACGATCTAGACAAAAGAAAGTTATCCTATGTGAGTATATATGTGAGGGGAGATTCTTCATTTTACTCAATTTAATTTTAAAACATTTTGCGATAAACTACACTTTTTTAAATATTATTTCATTTCAAAATAATTTTTAGTTAGAAGTTTCTAATCATTTTTTGGAGGATTAAGAAAATCTTATAACGGGAAGATAATATCATCTGGGGCTATAATTGGAGGAGAGTTAAGGTGGAATTAAGATTAAATTAAAGTCTTATCATTAGTCTCTTTCGTTCATTGTGACTTTGTCCTCTGGTTTATTATTTGATTCAAGGTTTGGCTGTGAGAATACTTTGTAAAGATCATTTCACACTCATTTATGTTTTTGAGTTTAGTGATAAATTGACGTTATAGTATCGATATAATGCAAGTATTTCAAAATTAGTCCCTCAATAGAATCGTTACATTATAGTCATGCTATTCTATATTTTTGCTAAATTTTAAGTTGTTTTATATAATTAAGGATAAAAAAAAAACTTTTTTCCACAATAAATATACATGCATTAAGTGTTGCCTAATATTGCATTTGTTAACTTTACTATTTTAGTATGTATAAGTTTACACTATTTTTAGTGCATAAAAATTGGGTTGGTTATCGTAATTATCCCGATTCTTAATACTACTTATAAATTAAATCAATCTAACCATTCTTCGTGCCAGAGCGAGACACACTCTAGGACTGCATTTTAAAATAAACGTGAAGAGATGTGCAGGGTGACTGTAGAATGTAGTGGGATCATCTCCAGTTTATCGTTATTTATTAAGACCTGTTGGTTTTTTAGCCACGACCATTAATCAAAATCCAAATGAAGGACAGCTAGGTTCAGTTTTGAGCTGTCAAAAGTCTTTCAACTTTTCCCAGGATTGACTCGGAAATCTTTTGATTGCTAGAAGAAAACTATAACCACTGATCTACCTATCAATAATACTGCATGATACATGATTTTCATTGAATAAAAGGGTGAATTTTGAGCTATGAAATAAACTTGTTGAGAAAGCTTGAAGTGTTACACGAAAGCAGTTAAAGAAACTCTTTTAGTCATGTTGACTTTGACACCTTCAGTGTAAGATTACCTTTCTGGAGAACTTTTATTTTAGAGTTTGTGTACTTTAAGACATGGAAACTCATTGCAACAGTGATAACCAATTATTTATCAATGTGTGTTATATGGTAACTTATAGGCTATTATTTAGTTTTTGACCATAATGGATTTTTAAATGTAAACATGCTTAGCTTATAAATTGGTTCAATTGCGTGTTAGAGAGCAGACAAAATAAACTTTTAGAATTGGTATTACAATAGTAGACTATTTAGTCTGTAACCTTGACAAAATATAACATTCAAAGACAGTATAATGAGTAAAACTTTAACATATAGTAAAGTTGTACATACGTCGCTTGAATCTGCTGGTGTACACGGTAAAAGACTGTAATTGAAGGTGATTGTGTTTTGTGGTGAAAACATTTAGTCCTTAATTATTGTGATTGTACATAAAAACGTATTTATTTTATATTTTATTATTGAAACTTTCAGGCATTATTAAGCATTATTCAAGGATGGTTTGTGTGAAGTTTAGTGCAGATCCGTCAAGAGGGCTCCGCGCCCCAGTGGCTCTAGAGTTTCCCATGTTAACCTTATGAGTACTCGCATATTTAAATGGAATTAAAGAATCTTAACAGCTGGTTCAACTAAAGAATTTGATTCGGTGATTTTCAATAGCTTTAAAAAGTAATTAGGTTTACCAATAGGGTGCTGCACTATTATTTTTTTTAAATGACAACAGCTAATTTGCAACTAAAAAGGTTAGTGAGCGTATCGAGCGAACTTCAACCTGGAGGCGAGTTAGCGTAGCGAACGAGCTAACCTGAAGGCAAGTGAGCGCAGTGAATGAGCTCCAACCTAAAGGTGAGTGAGCGTAGCGAACGAACTTCAACTAGGACGTGATTGAGCCATGCTAACGAGCTCATCTTGAAAATGAACGAGCATTTGACATAAAACCACATTAGGACAGGACGACGTCTGTCGGGCCAGCTAGTTAACAATAAAAATTGAATTTTGAGTTAAATTCGGAAATATGAAATAAACATGTAGAGAAAACTTGAAGTGTCACACAAAAGCAGTTGAAGAAACTGTTACTAACTTAATAACATTATTGTCTCTTATTCTAAAGCAATTCAACAGTGCGCATCAGGATTGATTGATCGAATTAGATGGTAAGTGCCTTTAGAACCCGTCAAATCTGAGTTGTTCGATGAACTGTAGATTCTTATCTATGGGCTACTCCTGAGGAAGGTGTCTGTTCCTTGTCATGGATAGCTTTCCCTTTACCTCATTAAGAGCTGTGCAGTCATAGAGTAGATGGTTTGCTAGTTTTACAGTATCTTTAGACTGTCCACATGTATATACATGCAGTATATCTACTGTGGATCCTCAACCCACACAGCACACTACGTATAATATACGTACATTTTAGAGATACATATCCATTTTATGTTTGGTAAAATTCAATACGTAAAATATACGTATTTTATACGTCTCATATCTACGAATTAAAAAGATTATCTCCGATCTGTATTTAGCGGTATTTATTAAAAGTTGATGCAAAAATAACAAAATATTTTTTTTAAATGCTTATGTTACAGAATAATCATAGGTCAGGTAAATCCGGTTGCTGTATATTATACATAAATTAGACGTATACAGATCGACGTTTGAAAAAAAACACAAAATGTTTAATAAAGTAATACACGGATAAATAAATTATTAATGTATTTAGGTTAAACCATAAAATAACTAATTCTATACAATCGCGGCGATTTTGCACACCGGTCTAGCTAGACATAAAAATCTCTTCCCCTCTCACTCACTCACTCACTCTCTCTCTTTTCATTCCCGTCATCCTGTGCTCTAGTAAGCTAGCGTTGCTTCGCTGTCTGCTGGTGCTGGAGTTCGAGTTCAGTAAAATTCAAGTAACGTTGTTGTTAGATCGCTCACTGTTTTTCACTTAAGTTTACTTGTCTAGTTTTTGAAGGGTTATAATTTGCTAAGTGGTATTGTAAATTAATAGAGTTTATTCGCAATTCAGACCCTAGTTGATATTTATAAAGTTTGGGTACTAAAGTAATATTTTGTAGGTTAAGTTTTTGTGTTGATTCTGCAAAATAATTGAACTTCGTTATTACTTCAAGGTAAGTGTCTGGATTATTATTTTAACAAATTAAATTAATATGATTTGGGTATTGGGGTAAGTAATTGAGTAACTTAACCCCTTTTCCGGTAGATCCTTGATGATTATGAATAGGATATTAATCATCATCTAGGCAAGATAGGATTGACAGAATAAAGAAGAAGGCTGCGATTAGGGGTCAAAGTTTTGCTAATTGTTCACATTCTGTTCACCATTTGGGTGTGTTTTTAAGAGAAACATTGACATCAGCCATAATTATGTGGAGTTAAAATGTATAGTTTATTAGGGATAATTGTTTATTGTATTAGGTAGGTAGGCCCACTGTAATGTTGGACTAAAAGAGCTGTAGAAAACAAAGGCCTTAGGCCTAAATGAAATTTAATTGAACCTCTGAAACTTTTAGTCCTAGGTAGGCTAATTATAACTTAGTAGTACGTTATTTTATTTTTTGTATTGAGTTATGACCTTAGACTCGTAATCTACAGTCTGCATAGTTTGTTAAACTTACTAGCATGATAGGCCGATGAAACAATGCTCAAACCTGTAAGTTAGTGGTTCAATGAATCTCTCTTAACCGATCCTCGATCAATCGCTCTTTATATAGGCTAGGCTAAAACCCATGTCCAGGCAAAATTTAGATTTTGTTTATTCCCTCTAGAAATACTTTTTCTGGATTTTTTTATAATTTCCATCTAAGTTAGCCTATATTTTTACTTGGTTTATAGTAGGACTAATGATAAGCTGTTTATTGGAGATTTCATTTATGTCAGTAGGCCTAACTCACTTTTTCAGATTGAGTTCTTTACAAGAGACGGGCGTTCCGTTGAATATTCAGGAAGAAGAACGTTGGTGAGGCTGATCATCATGTTGCTGTCAATTTCAGTTGTGAAGGAATGAAAGGGGAGAGAGCGTTGAACAACCATTCAATTTTCAAGGTTTTGGAAAGTAAGTCTGTTTACATTACCATACCTAATTTAAAACTTGTTAACATTATGATTTTCTGAGATGATCACTGGATTATTATATTTTATAGACTTTTAAGTTTGAAACTTAAGTTAAGTTTCCATCGAAAATAGCACTACAGTAGAACCTCGATTAACAGTCACCCTTTAAACAGACACTCTCTGTTTATCTGTCACCCCACTATCCTTCCAGATTATATTTGAATGTGATGTCATTCCACTCTACACATATTGAACAAGTACAACATACAAAATACAACATACGGTACAGTTATGTATTACTCTTGCATGTAAGTAGGATTAAAATATAAATGTATTATTTATTTACTTGTAAAGCTTGTGACACCTAAGCTAGCACTTGGCTGATCTCTACTAGCTAGTTCAAAAACATTATGTGCTGTCATGCGTGTTGTGTTAACTGTCATCACAACCCATGTGAAGGCGCACTAGTACAGAATACACGGGGAGTCAACCCCGTGAGCCAGCGTAAATATTTGCAGCCCAGTCTTTTCCTCACCTCCACCCTCCTCCCGCCAATACTGCCGCAATAGGCCAAGTGTCAGCTTATGTGTCACGATCTGTATAGGGTTTGATTTCTTCCCAAACCTTTTAAACTAACTTACTGTAGCCTACAGGTTTATAACAGGATTTCTGCCATCCGTCTATTATATTAGCTTAACAACATTCAAGCACCTGGTCCCGAGTGTGATGGTTGATAGAGCCTACCAAACTGGCCTGTACTGTGTGTACTGTGTGTTATACTGGTACTGTAGGCCTACCAATGTTTAAATTATATAAGTTTTAGGACTAATTAAATATTGAGGAGGATCTTAAAAACCTATTTTCAGCCTTTTTACCAAGTTTCTACTTCAATTAGAAACATTAATAATGAATTTCTCTTTTGGAAATTCCAATTTGCTTACAATTTACGGTAAAAACAAAACAATTGCTAGGAATTCAACCCATTGGCATACTGAAATTGCATTACCTAACTAAATGAAATGAAAATCCTTCTTTATCACAATCACTAGTAATAAAGTAGGTCTACCACTTACAGTCGATCCTACAAGGCCAGGATCGGTCAAAATAATTTTATATAGGCTAAGTATCGCGATTGTATATGTTGTACCGGTACTCGATTGCATGCATGCATTGTCTGTATCAATCTCGTATCATAACGCACTTTCAAGAGACTTAATCGTCAATCAAACATAAAAACGAACCAATTAAATAGGTAAAGAAATACCAGTGCTACTTATGTAAAACAAATCTTTCTGTAAAGGGGTGCCACGACAACTCGTATGGAGGGGCTATGACAGAATAAGACAAGCTTCAGTTGCCATGTAGGCTATTTTTTTCAAACATACACGATAAGTCCGTGTCTTATACTTCTACGACTCTGTAAATATGTTAATCTATTGCCCCTGGCGTTGTCTTTTACAAGATGCAATGATATTTAGGCTATGGTACTACTTTTCCCATTGTATCTCAAGACCATTGGGCATAAAGATGAGCATAACCAAATTTTCACAAAAAAAATCTTGGCCTATATGAGTTTATCACATTGAAACTTCTGATTGCAAGCCGATTCAGATTAAGATTTTCTGCGTGTGTTTTGCCTGAGTCAAATATATCATTGAAGAAAATACGTTGCCAGTATCGACTCGGTTAGCAAGTCACTCAGTCATTGTTATGAAATTGTCAAATGAGGCTTTAGCGTGTATAAAGCCGTGTTTACACTTGAGATTGTTACTTTTGTTGGTAGGTAGGTCTAAAAACTTGTTTTTAACAATTTGTGTGAACAACTCCTGCGTTGTGGAAATACCATGAATTTTTAATCGCACAATTCCTGCAGATGCATCTTCCGATCACAATACTATTGAAATTAGGCCCTAATGCCTGACAGATTCTGCAAAACACTCTTACTTTGTTTCATTATAAACTGTATAAATATAATAATTTGTCTAGGTAGGCTGAGTACAGTATAGCTAAATGTTTGGTGCTTTGGTATTATCCGTAAAGCACTTATTTTTAGAGGGATCTTTTACCGGAAGCCAAAAATAACTACACAATTGGAAAGAACATACTTTAATTGACATACTGTCCAAATTTGACATCATTACGATTAGCAGCCTTAGAGTTCTGTCTCCCAAAAGGCAGCGATGTCGGCAAGGATTGACTTAATGCATTGCCGCCCCTAGCTGCTACACGTACTCCACCAAGTAGGTATATAGTGCGCTGCGGCGGTTATGTTAGGTTGGGTTGTCATAAATATGTTTGTAGGAATTTCCTCGTTTTGTTATGAATCAGTTGATTCCAGATGAGTAACAATACCAGAGATACAGGCGGTGACAGGTGATGCGCACGCTCTGTTCAACAACCTGACCTTGGCCTACTTGGGGGGATTTAGCAGGCGAAAGTATGACTCATCTGGTATGGTTCGATTCATAGCGAAACAAAGAAAGTCCTACAAACATATTTATGATAACCCAACCTAACATAACCGCCAAAGTGTGCTGCATAAGGGTGGCCTCCGGATAATACCAAAGTACCAAATGTTTTTAAGATTTGGGAATTGCTTTTTATAAACAGCAAACCTTTTTCAGGTTTACTAGCTGCATCATGTCCAAACACCTTTTCTAACAAAGTTTATGAAGGAAGAGTAAGAGAGTGGTTTACACAAGCTGGAACAAGAATGGCAAATAAAAACAAGAGGAGATTATTTTTAGTCTGTGTAAATGATTAATTTTTATAATAAATCTTTATTTATCTACTGTATTACTGTTGTTGTTATCTAAGTCTTCTCCTTTAGTGTCTGTAATTTTTTTTATTCTATGAAAGTCTACATTTAAGCATTTTTAACAAACACATTAATAAAAATCTAGCTTTAACTATGTACAGTAGTTAGTTCAAATTTTGTTTGTGAAATTAAAAAAAATAATATTAATTTTTTAACAACAGTGTTTTATTATTCACGCCATAGATGAAGCAGTTGTTATTTTTTACTAATTGGTAATTAGGCTACCATTCAATATTTGAGTTGCAGCAAATTTATATATACAATACAAGGATTATATATCCCACAGTCTAGGATGCTTTCTGTTGTCTATACTTTCCGTTTACTCATATTATACAAAGCGTATGAACTAAGTGTTGCCTTAACTAACAGTCTGTAATACATATTATTTACAAAGTTGTGCTTACAGATATTGTAGATTTATCTATTTATGGGTAACACATGTAAAACGTATGGGATAATGTACGTATATCTATAAGAAAACTTATACGTAGATTATATGTACATTATACATTTGCTATATAAATTGTACGTATATTTTAGGTGTACACAGTGTATGATAATGGAACAATTTATATTTATACATATAATCTACGGATATTTTATGTCCATGTAGACCTTAAATCAACGTATATTGTACGTCAACAAGTGGGACATTTGAGCGTATATTATACGTACATTTTACGTAACGTATCTCTCTGATATACGTATTGTAGATCTAAGTTGAACATACATTATATGTATAATGTATGTATGTGTGCTGACTGGGAAGCGATGTATGCATATTCTCAGGAAGCCATTATGAACTGTGACCATTCGTGTGATCTGCCTTTCTTGCATCCTGTTTAATCGTAAAACATTGGAGGTGACTGTTTGAGAAGGAAAGAGGAGAGTGAGCTTGATGCTGACACTGTGATGCAAGAAGCTTAATCCATATATTTGTCCCGTGTTCCTCTTGAGCCCATGACATTACTGACTGACTTGCATACCATGAGAAATTCCACAGAAAGGCTGTGTCCCCACAAGATCATAGGCCTACTGTTGTGACGTTGTCGCTACTTGTACTCGAACTTTGAACTCGCCGAGTTCCTTGAGCTTGAGTGCAGCTTGGCTGTCTGTGAAAACGGAAATATTCATATCGCTAAAACCGTTCCTTAGGTTCTCCCATAGATAAAACATGCTCCCTTACTAGATTTCTCATCCTAATGGAACAGCTGAAGACAATTTTATTGTTAGTTCTGTACGGTTTATGTAGATGTCGTGTTTTGTTTACAATTTGTTTCCCGTTGATACAGACATTTAACACCTCGTTTAACCAAATAATACGATCTAATCATAAACAATAAATTGTCCCCTAGTTATTTAACCAAACAGTAAAGCACAAATCAAGAAATTAACCCTGAAATAATAGAAACAAAAATTCGTCGACACTAGCGCCTAGTGTGGCGTACATGAACTAGACATGAAAAACGAGCTTCAAAATTTACAATGGGATGAGAAGTCTACTTGTGTTGGTTAGTCTATGGTTCTCCCTAGTACCAGTACACTCCATTACCACAGTGACCACTGCCTGGAATCCCCTATTAATCAACGCTTAGACCAACAGGCAGCATGACTGCATGTTTAAAAACTAAGCTAGACTTTTCTAACGATAAAAAAGTCACCATGCTCATCATGTGCTCATGCGATGCTGTCCGTCGTATTGCCGTGCGGTGCGGTTGTCGTCGTCGTCTTGTCTTGTCCTTGTGTATGTGTATGTTGATCATAACCTATGTAGGTTTACAAAACACATTTTATATTTCTGGTTTATATACTGTACAAGTTTTCAATTGGTCAAAACTGTGACTTTTTAAATGGTAAAAATATGGTCGTGATTTTAAACGAAAGTCTTCAAATAATAGATAATCCAATGGAGGAAAATATAGTTGTCCGAAATAGGGGAGGCGGCTGCATTGTTGCAAATCCACCTTTATTTTCAACAGACGGAAAGTAAGCTAGTAAATTAAGTATCGAGTCGTATTCGTGGTATCTACATAGTACCTAAACCATTTGATAATATGAACTGAACTTTTACTAGGCCTAGCACATGCAATAACATGTTGTGGCTGCAATGATGAAGGTTGATTGTTTTTTGGGCTGCACTTTAGTATCTGTCCTACACTCATTCGAATGAATATATCGATTATTGTTGCACATAGAATTTGAGTTGAAGGTTGAGGACTGGCCGATTAACTTAAGGGAGCATCGATAGTTGATGATTTCGAAACATCGATGTTTTTCCAATCAATGATAAAAAACTAACACTGCGAAGACCCAGCTAATCAACTTTCGAATCTCAAACAGGTCCAACAAAGATCCGAATCTGTCTCTTCTTCTCGATGAAACCATTATACATCCCGTACAGTCTGTAAAATTCTTAGGCATTCATTTAGATGAATGTTTAAATTTCAAAACTCATGTTGATTACGTAATAAAACGTGCAAGCACAGGCATCTTTGTACTTCGAACATTGGCCACAACAGCCTCGACGGAAGTTCTTCTTTCTGTGTACTATGGCTTAATATTCCCTTATCTAGTTTATGCTCTACCTGTTTGGGGATCTGAAAACAAACAAACCTCCTTCCTTTTTAAAATGCAAAAAAAAGCCATTCGTGTCATATTTTCACTTTTCAAAAGACGATCTTGTAAGGAATCATTTAGGTCAGCTGCTATTTTGACTCTTCCCTCACTATACATCCTTGAAACCCTTTCCTTTGTAAAAAAACACCAGTCAATATTTAACACCAGCACTAACTGCAGTACATACTCCTTACGCACATCTCACAACCTGAAAATCCCTGTCCATTCAACCTCATTTTTTAAAAAACATCTTACGTATAATGGCATTAAACTGTTTAACCAACTTCCCCAACAGCTGAAGCTAGAGACTGATTTACTTAAATTCAGAAAACAACTGAAAAGCATATTAGTTGAAAAGGCTTGCTACAGCGTCCGCGATTTCTCAGCTGACATGTAGTCAGTCATTCCTGTTAGACTAAAGATTAAACAAGAATCAAATGTTAGTCTTTGTACATATTATTTAGCCTACCTTGATAAGAATTTTTTCAGTTTTTACTATTGTTTATTTTTATGACTTTTCCAATACAATGTGTTTTTTGTTATTTTGGAATAAAGAACTTATGACTTATGACTTATGTTCTTTACATTGATGGTACGTTAAATTACTTACCGATGTTTTCATCAAACATCAATGTTTTTGGACAAGTATTGAGATATTGATGTTTTCCATTACGGTACTAGAGAGTACAAAAAGCAAACTAAAAATATCAATGTTTCTGGGACTGTTTTCGCAACGATGTTATCGGTACATCAATGGTTGACGTCAATGTTACAATCGATGGTTGACCTGTCAATGCTCATCCCTAACCTGTGTATACAAAACCCCTTTGGACTTCTTTTAAAAATAATGAAAAATCCTGGTTTATCCCTAGTGTATTTCCCCAATCTAACTTATCCCGAGTGAAATTTTTTGTATTAAGTTTAGTTGTCATGTTTCTCCGTAACATAAATTTAGCCTAAGTAAAACATTGGAATTGGAACTAGGCCTAACTTATATTGTGCAAAAAATTGTAAGTTAATTTAGGTAAGTTTAATCAATTGAGATTACTTTGGGCTCAGTTCTGCAGAAAACCCATGATATATTATCGGATTGAATATTAGATGACTATAACATAAATAAGTTATTGATTAAAATATTTTGATTGTATGAACATTGAATGTAAATGTTGATTTTCTGTTAGTTCAAAGGCCTATGTTGTTTTTCAAGTAAATTAGATTATTTGCCTGCAGCTCTTTTACAGTGTGCTGCGGCATTATGTTAGGTTGGTCTAGTTCAGTTTAGTTTATGAAACTCATTAAAAAAAAACGATACCAATACAAACTTAATTTACCGTATTTTGTAAATGTATCCCTTTAATTAAAAAACTACACAAAATATCAACTTTTTATTAATGTTTAGGCTTAACTTAGGCTACTTTGTTTATTACTATCATAAACTAAACTAAGTTAAACTAAACTTGGTCAAAACTAACCAAACCTAACCGCCAGTGTGAAAGTAAAAAGCCTTCTTGAGAGACATAAAATCCATATATTACGTGTGAATACTAAATCCCATAAGGTTATGCTATAAATATGGAACTACAGTGTTAGCAAAACGGGAGTGCCGATGGAGACCTGTGGGGGTGCGTGCATGTGAAGGGACTTGATCTGGTCTCCATCTGCACTCCTGTTTTGCTATTACTATATATTCAAATGACGATATATCGTAGATTCTCTGCAGAACCCTAACTTTCCTTTTAGTTTTTTTATCAGAAAAGCAGTCTGAAAAAGAGAAACAGGTGTCAGGTCAAAAATCCTGTTTCATCCTACATCCACACTACTAAAAGCCTGCAATTTATGTCGTACTTGACAAATAAATATTCTTTCTCGAACAATGTCATTCTTTAAACACATCTAGTGATCTAGTACAGAAGCCTAGTATAGTAGGACATTTGGACAGGGTTGAGTAGAGTTAAATCTTAAACTGCCAGAAAATGTGAATTAGCTTGTGTACTTGGTTTTTAAGTGGATATCCTCTAACCATTTGTTCTCTATTCTTTTTTGACAACAGAATGATTTATCAATTCTAGCTTGATTCAATTATGTTTTCTATTTACAGATACATTTACATAGTTTGTGGCTGCTCTATAAGTGCATACAGTATTCTAACTGGAGAGCATACTCATGATTTTGTTTCTGAAAGCAAAGAAGAATTTGTCTATGCCACAACGTACATGCATTATTTATTGGGAGCAACTGCCAAGGGGAATTTGACCATTTGGAGCAAGGATGTATCTGTTAAACATGTGGTGAGTATGTTAACTTAGTTGTTAAATAATTTTAATAGCTTTGTAACGACGGTGATTAGTAGCTGAAATGTAGACTGTTTACTGAAATCCAAACTTCCGAAGTCCTACCGAAACAAATACCAGCCTACTCTAAGTTTTATAATTTATTTTGCAATTCAATTGACAGTTTTAAGTTTAAAGAATTTCATAAATAATGTAGGCTATTACAATAAATATCCATTATCCATTAATTGAGATGGAGACACCAACTAAGTGGTTTCCAATAAGCTTACTGGTTTGATTTCAAAAAATAATTTACTCGTTGCCCAATTTAATCATTGTTTAAAGGTTCTCTTGCTTAAAAGTCCAAATATGGTTTTAGGCATAATAACTGCGTTTTCTATTGATAATTTAAAAAAGTGTGAGCCAAATAATACAAACTGGTCCACTTAAATGTAGTCATTGCAAAAGTGACATCAACAAACAACAGATGGCTGCTATAGGTCAAGGCGTATAAAAGAAGGTGTGTGCATAGTCACGTACAACGTGACTTCAATTATTATGGCGTTGCCACCATCACAAGTAAAAATCATGCAACGATTCGTTATTTAGGCCGTTAGTAGCAGCCACAGTTACAGTACCGGTAGGCTATTTACTGCTTTACTGTTTTTCGATTAAAAGGTACTGTATAACACTATGACTATATTCAATATTGAATACAACACTATTTATTGGATATAAAACGCTGAATAGTGTTATATGTTCAATTCTAATTCGTCATTCAAAAGTCTTTGGGTAATTACAAGAAAACATATGATTTGGTAAAATGAAACAAGTTCAGCGTGCACATGACGTCACTATGCACACACCTTCTCTTATACGCCTTGGCTATAGGTGAGTAGGCCTAGTCACACAGGGTTCATCCCAAATGTGCAAAACAGTCCACTAAAAACGATTTGGTATCGATCGATACTGTCAGTTTGACGCTATTTGCCAGTGACACAGTGCACATAAAAATGAATTCACTTTCCATCAGTTACGATTTTGATAACTAATAAGCAGGAATACCAAAATTGCGACTGAGCGAGTAAATTTTGAGTTTCCCAATAATATTCAGTTATGGTGTGACAAAGGTTCATAACATGTAGGCCTATATTTGATTAGGTTACAAAGTTGATCAAATCAATGGTCTTATGATTTTGCAGAAACTCACTCTGCCAGAAAACACAGCGTTGGTGCAGATACACGCTGTTGCTAGTCCATGGAGGAACACAGACTATAGTCTGGTTGTTGCTGTCAAACAACATGACAAGAGAGACCTTCAGCTGTATCACTACTCGGCCACAGGACAGTACCTGACCAATCTGTATGGCAGGTGAGTTGTACTTAAAAAACCTGTTGTAATTTTGTTCTGTATTCTTTGGCCATTTTCATTGTCCTACATTTACAACCATTACTTAAGGCATTACTAGAGGACAGCATTATGGCTCAGCTAAAGTTATTTGTGGCGGGATTTTAACCCAAAACCTTCAGGACCCTAGATCCCTAGGATCTATTGACTATGACACGTTTTGAACTCGCAATTAAGATTAGATAATGATGTTGGTTGAATATAAAAAATACTTGGTTTAATATAATGCAAGTATTGGGTTAGATACAAATAAATTCAATTTAATAAATAAATAAATTCAGTATTCAATATTATTCTCTTATAAGTAGTCTATTCTTTCCCCGTTGCGAAGCATGGGCAGAACAACTAGTATAATAATATTAGCTGAAGATCCACGAATACAGGAAAAAAGGCTCTCAGACGTTATGAACTTTTTCTGCATCAGAGAACTCCTCTGCTTCTAAAAATCATACGTTTGCAAGGTTAGTGATTACCTATTAAAGTAATAACAATTTCTAACTTTTTTCTAGGATCGAGAACAAACCTCATACTATGTCAGTTTGCGATGAGTTTGTGGCAATAATAAAAAAACAAAGACTTACGGTTATTCCACTTCAGGGCAATCAAGAGAAAAACAGGTAAGATCTTAACGGCTAATTTTATTATTTCATTTAATGCACCCACAACTTGATTTATTTTGTTGAGCTATAGGCCCTATATTAAGTTTTCAAAGATTAATTCTTATTGTGAAATGTAACTAAAAATTGCTATACCTACCTATTCAACTTCGACTTCTCAAGGACACTGTACCTGGCGTTACTAATGATACTAAATTATAAAAAAATATTTAAGTTCTTAGGTTTATTTAATACAAGGTTTTATTTCTCTGAAACCAGCGCTTAAAAAAAAACTACGGCACTACATTTCTCTGAATATTGATAGTGGTGGCCATATAAGATCTGGCTGTTCATAATGGTTGTACTTCGCGTAGTAACCTTGGTAGATGTGTTTTAGCATGTTGACGGGTTTTGGCCGTATATGAACAGATGTAGCTTGCCCCGCTATTGGTGGGAGAGTGGCAGAGGGAGATGATTCTGGTTTTATACTCTACTGGCCACAAGTTCTGTCCATTAACATTAGTGGATATGTTGTAGTATGTTGGCGGGGGGTGGCAGGCTGTGGACAGCTGTAGCGTGCCCCGCCAGTGGTGGTGGAGTGGCAGCGGGGGATGATACTGGTCGTATCCTCTACTGGCCACAAGCTCTTTCCAGTAATGCTAGAGGTGTTTTCCATTGGCATACACTGCCTGTACACACCATCACATTCTCTCCATCAGGTAAATTACCTTAAAATGTTTATAAAAAAAAGTTTAAGAGATAGGTAGGCCTACAAACTTTGCAGGCAAACATTTTTAGAGAGTAGTAGGGTCCCACTTTTCACAACCCAGCTATTTTGAAAAACAGACTATCCCTAAATAAAAATCGGAAACCATTATTTTTTAAGTGCTAACAAAGCTAGTAAGCATAAAATCGCAGTCAATGCGGAAATGGGCAAAGCTGCCGTGGCCATGGCGAAATCGAGAAAATTTTCTGCGGCCGCAGAGACATCATCACCCTCAAATTTACAGAGATCAGTCCGAGTTAGTTTGGAATAGCGGAATGCTACTGTATTAAAATTAATCTTTAATCTATAACTCATCCACTTTGTTGAAGTATCAAAACAAGAAAATTTTTTAGTTTTCAATGGTAAGAGGTCTGTTTAATTAAACCAAAGAGCTAAACTCAAACTAAAATCATCATTTCACCTTCATTCACTTTTAAAATCAAAATACTTCTCATTAACACTTTGACAGTGATAAATTTTTAATCAGAATTTAAAGACAAGACACAATTGTGGTAATGTTCTGAGGTATCTTGTTTGGTTAGGTTTACCTAGCCTAAACTTACTTCCGTTCGCTCGGACAGTTCGAGATGTCCAGGGTTCGCTCGCCAGTCGGTCTTTGTCGCTCACTACTACTTCTCGGCCTTCGGAAGATTCTATTGCGTCGATCTACCAGTAAACGAATACACCAACTCTCGCTTGACGCCAACTAAAGTCTTGTCCACTGTCCTGCCGGTCTCTGCTCTATTCCCCCCACCACTGCGTCAGCGCTCCGAGACAACTGCGGCTGAGTCCCGAACTAGAGTTAACGACAATGCCAACGCCTGTCATTGTTGCCATCGTACCAATGTCACGTAAGCGCTGCACTCGAACCGTTCGGGGATTGAAAAAATTACCCCTATCAAAATTTTACCATTACGATGTATGCTTTTCTTCAGTGTGGCAATTGTTCTGAACAAACATAACCTGGTTACATTACAGATTAGGCAAAAAGTATCTTGGGGTGATACAAAAAACTAGACACTGCATCAGAGTAACCAGAGGCAGAGGCGTTATATTTTGTCATTAGCCTAACAGTAGTGGACATTATTGTAGCATGTTATAAGGAAGGGATATGGAATGTGTGTTTTTCATATTGTTTGTTTGTTGTTTTTTAGGCAGTTACATGTACAGTGGTGGAGGGGAGGGGGTGATGGTGAGGTGGAATGTGGAAGCTCCGAATGTTCGACACTTCCTGCCACGACTACCAGCACCGATTGTCCATCTTGTAGTGTCAGAAGACAATCAGTACGTCGCCGTTGCCACACAAGACAATGGTGAAGAGTAATTTTAGTTGAAGATGGAACTAGTTTAGTCATAGATAAAACAAACTGCCTTAGTAGATTTGTCATCCTTATGGAACAGCTGAAGCCAATTTTTATTGTTAGTTCTGTACGTCCAACTGTAGAGGTCGTGTTTTGCTTACAATTTGTTTCTTGTTATTTTAGTCATTTAAAACCCCATGACCAAATAAAACTATATAATCATAAACAATTACTGGTCTCCTAGTTATATAACAAAATAGTAAAGCACAAATCACTAAAATAGCCCTAAAACTTAAATAATAGAAACAAAATTTCGTCTACCCCAGCGATCAGTGTGGACTTGCATGAACTAGACAGGAAAAACAAGCTTCAAAATTTACAATGGGATGAGGAGTCTACTTGTGTTGTTTAGTCTATGGTTTAGTCTTCTATTCTGTTATTTTTCTTAAGAATGTCAGTTTATATTCTGAGTCTCAACAGCTATCAGTAGACGTAGGCCTGGTTACAACGTTTCATCTGTTGTCAGCCAATTTATTTGTTTTGTTATTTGTCTTGCCTCTATTAGTTTTTTTTTTATTCAATGGAAGAATCAGCTAGCTGCTCCTATTCTTTAATTTATTTCTAAATAGCGGTATATCTAAATACCACAGTTTTCTTCAGCTTTTGTACTTGTTCTGAAGCAGTACTCTTCGATATATTGATATGGTGACTGGTAATGCAGCTTACTATGAATCCGTGGCAGTGATGTCATTGGTTCATGTTCACGTACCTGCCGCTAAATTTTATCAGTACCAACTCACCTCATGCTTTGCTGAATACGTTTAACATGCATGCCTATGTGGAGAGGTAAATACAAGGTTTTATTAACAAAAGTATTAAAAGACAAGTCCTCAAATGACATTTTCACCCCCCTGCAGTGACACGTGTGTTCATGCAGGTATCCAAGTGGTTGATGCACAGAACAAAGTGTCCTGTGTGATCCAGAGACTAACCTGGGGTGTCACTCCTGTCCCGGGCCTCAGCCAGGTTGGGATGTTCCCAGCCGGGCTGGTCTGGGACTCTCGCTCCCGCAGTATGGTGCTCAACGGCCGTCCCGGGCATCTACAGTTCTTCAGCACTGACGATGATAAACTCTTGTACAACGTGAGTATGAACTGAAATTATGAATGTGGACTTCCACAGTTGTTCTTAGTCTTTTCGCAAGATGTATATACATGTTGTCTTCTGGGTTGGAACATATCGTTTAAGCTGTATTTTAATTATGAATTTCATCATGGGTGTTGACTGGTAGTGTAGTCTAGACGGGTAGTGGTTGACAGCCTACCTCAAGATCAGCTTCTGGTAAATCATAACAAGTAAAAGACCCTCTACGGTATGTATTGGATTCCACTAAAAACTGTAGGTCCCTTGGTTGCCATTTGCTGTATGGGCTATTAATTAACAGCTGTGTCTGAGGAATAAGTCGGCCTTAGTCACTAACAAGACTACAAGATCGCACCACTCATCCCCATTCATACTTTTCTTAAAATACCTACTTTGTATGGTTGCCATTTCATTGAAAATTATAAAGTATTAAGTATAAGTATTAAAGTTTTAAAAAATCCTCTTGAGAGGAGAGGGTTGAAAAGTATTCTTGCTGATAAATCCCAACTCAACATGTTATCTCAACCAGAGTCTCGTGGCTCTCTGGACTGTTATCACTGCTGATAACGAGAGTGGTAGTAGCTTCAGCATACTTAAAAGGTCACCTTTTCCTCATAGCTTTAAAACCAGTCAGCATTTGATGGCTAGCACAACAATTATTTCATGTTCTAGGTGTGACTTAAATTTTCCGCTAAACTGTAACAATATCTATGCTTAATTTTGTAATGTTTTCCAAACAGGTAAGAACTTAGCGGCTAATTTTAATGCACCCACAACTTGATTTATTTTGTTGAGCTATAGGCCCTATATTAAGTTTTCAAAGATTAATTCTACTTGTGAAATGTAACTAGATTTTGTTATACTGTCCGCGAGAGTTAAGAAGTCCCCTGAGTCCTGGCCTATTGTAAAAATGCAGGCGCTTGCTACTTGAGGTCTAGGCGGGTCGAGCGGGTTAACTCACGTTCCACGCGGCAGTCAGGGCTCACATCCACTGCGTTAAAACCAAAAGAGCACCTGCAAATACCGCGCGGCAACATACAAACATTGCTGCATTCGCTCTGGCTCAGAGGACTTCTTAACTCTCGCCTACAGTACCTATTCAACTTTGACTTCTGAAGGACAATGTTCTTCTTTGCGGCGTTACTAATGAGACTTAGGTAAACCCTCCTGTAAAATTAATTACTGTACTTAAGTAACAATAGTTTAAGTGATTGTCCACTTACATACCAATTAAAAATACCTTAGAAAATAAATCTGTCATTTCTAAACTACTTAACTGCAAATTTCACCTTTGAGAATTGTATTTCACCAGGCTCATTATTGTGCCATTTCATCCCTTGCTTTGCTTCATTCGTCTCACACACACAACATGCCTGAGCCTCATGTGGATAAGTAAACATAAGATGTAAAAAGGTCGCCAACCGCTTAAAACCGAAGGATCTAAGACATTGGAATTAGTAGAGACAGTACGTAAGGAAGATCAGGTACGAAGTACTCATGGACATTTAAGTTAGCCATAAGTTCATACAATCACTGTGCATTTTTCTAGCTGGACATCGTCGGACAGAACTACTTGTCGCAAGAGAGGACTAAGGAGATTATCAACACCGAGGTGACCAGAGTGGCCGTCTCCTACGATGGCAACTGGCTGGTTACCGTGGAGATGCAAGACGATCAACACGCCTGCTGTGACACTCAACTCAAGTTCTGGCAGTACAAGTTCAATGCCAGGCAGTACGTTGACTATTGTAGCTTGTGATGTCTTTTGGGGTCCATTCATCGATCTCTATAACTGGATTGCACATTCTGTGGCAGTGGCGGATTCAGCTATAAATTGTGGGGGGGGGGGCAGATTAAAGGTGAAGCCCCCCCCACCACATCCTCATTGTCTCTTGGCCACGGCAAAACCATGAATAACCTCGATAATGGAACATCATCATCGTCTTCCGTGGTCGTGGCAGAATCGTGAACAAATCCTGCAGTCCTGTACTCATTATCGTTGTCTTCCTTGTTCGCGTCAAAATTCTGGTTATCTCCCGTGACCATGTAGACATCATCCTCGTTTCCCATGATCACAGAAATGTCATCATCGTCTTCCATGATCGCAGCAAACATTTTTCATAGGGTTTTTGGTCCGGCCCCTTACAGTGTTACCATGTTCGCGTTCATAAGACGCTATATCTTTGTCCACAGTAGCCTGTAGAAGTTATGGTTTGCTTTCATAGCAAAATCATTTAATTCTAAACTAGATTACATTTGTTTCTGTAATTACATAAAACTACACCAAAATTTGCTATTTTTATAACAAGTACAACAGTAAATACCACATTTGAATCATGCATGTTAAATAAAGATAAGTCAGTTGTTTCAATGTAAATAAAGTAGTCCCGTATGAAATGTATGACTGCAGTGGAGAGGTTCACTATTAGGCCGTCAAGCTTAGGGTGTGCCTAGCTCTGACCATTACAGTGTTATCTAAAAAATAAATACAATTAAAAGAGAAGAATGGGAGGAGGTAATTATTTTGTGGGAAAGGAGTTAAAAAACTCAAAATGTGGCAGACAGGTTACATCCCCTTACAAAAAACATAAAGCAACGCTAACGGTAGCTGATTTTGTAACAGTAGATTGCCTTGTACAGGTTCAGTCTCAACACCTGCGTACAGCAGCCCCATGAGAGAGCCGTTACAGCAGTCAGGTTCCAGCCGCAGGTGGCCAGTGACACGTACCAGCTGGTTACTGCGGGTCAAGACGGCAAGTTCAGACTGTGGCAACCCTCCATCACAGAGTCCATACACAGTGAGTTGATCAGCTGTAGACGGTGATTTACTCAAGAGAAACAAAGTTGAGCCTCTTACAGAGTGTGGTGTTTTCAAAAATCTAGTATATAAAATATCTAAATTTGAAGTATATGGACTACTCATTGGATCAAGAGGAACAATTCCTCTACAAGTTGAACAATTTTGGAAGAAATTCTATTTAGAAAATCAAGTGCTATATTTAATATCTTTAACAGCCATAAAATTTTCTATTAATAATATTATAAGAAAACACCTATACAACAATTAGCATAATTAGGTTTAAACAAACTTGCAAAATTTCATGTAATGTTATTCTTTGTTCTACAGCAGACTACAATGTGTAGTAAGATTTCAATTTGTAAAATAAATTTGAATTTATATAAGTTAACCAATCTTCTCAGCCCCTCCCTCCACTTCTGTCATGGTTGCAGGTGAGGGCCTGAGGTGGGTGTGTGACAGTGTAGGTCACTACCACTGCCTAGTGCCCGAGTGTGTCGGGTTCTCAGCAGACGGCTCCGTCCTGGGAGTTACCTTCGGTCCAAGTCTCACTCTCTGGGACTCTGAGCTGTGTCAACTCAATACCTCACTCACCAGGGACAAGCGAACACTCAGGTAAAACCCATTCAAACAAATAGATAGCATCAGCAGTTCATTCGCTTTGTTAATGAGCAAATCAGCTAATTTGTTTTATTCTACACCCGCGAACCAGACTGTGTGAACTTAAAAAGTCTGAAACATCGGATACAGAAGTTAAAAATGAATAGGCTCAAAGCGTTAGAGTACAACACACTGTCTTAAATTTGAACTGATTAGGGATCCAAGTTGCCAGGATTCTGGAATTAAATCAAATAAACTATATAAGCAGGATGGCAGCAGTATTCTGGGATCATATGTAAGCACTGTAAGAAGTGCAACAAAACTGTGCAACTTTCTGTGACACATTTGGAAGAACAATGTTTCTTTCCCTACATATTATCTGATGACATATCTGGTTTCAGAGCAGTTGAGTTTGGTTCTCACGAGTGTTGCCACCTGGTGGTGACTGCTAGCGATGCAGAGATGCATGTTTGGAGTGTTCTCTCCCTCACCATTGTCTGGGTCGTCAGAATCAAGTTCTCGCTGCTCTGTGCTGACCCCCTCTCCTCCTATATGGCAGTGATCACAACCGACAACGCTGGTAAATGTCTCTCCAACTAGGTTATAAATTTTTGTTCCCAGAATTGTTGGGTTACTGCTGAGTGCCTTAGATTCAGAGATTATATATTCTAGATACCCAGAATTATCATTAATCAAACGTCTTTTAGCCATGTTATAGTGTGTGACTCGGTGGTTTAGGTCCATCCTAAGCTGTAGGACCATTTGTCTAGGGAAAGATAAGAATAGCTCACTTTGACCCTGTACTGGTGAGCTTTCCGCACATCAATCTATTTTTATGGTATTTTTAATATTCTTCAGACATGTGATTCCCAGTAAGCTAAGATTAAAATGGTCATTTTTAGATAAGAAGCATACTTACTTTTTGCAGAGGATTGCTGATTTTAGAGAATGTAAATCACATTTTTATAGAAACTTCTAGTATATTTAAACTTGCGTCTTGGCAGACTTTTCTAAGCAATTATTTTACTGTAAATGTTTCTGCTAATCTGTGTCGAATTGTTGTTACAGTGTTTGTGTTTGCTCCGTCGAGCTCTACACCAGTGTATGAAAGACGAGAGGTTTGTCGCCCTGACACCAGTGTGTTGGCAGCCATGTTTGTTCCTCGACCACACAAGCTGCTAGACACTGCTGCTGCCTGGTGTTCTAATTCCCAACTGCACTTCATTGATTCTAACCAGGTAATGAATCGATATGTGTGTGGTGTTAGATAAAAAATATAAATTCAACTTGGATATAGTAGACACTCTCTAATCCGTTTAGGACTTTGGCAGTGCCAAGTTATTGAAAACCCCGGATACTGAATGTCTTCTATAAACAGAGCAATAATAACGCCAAATATAGAGCGTCAAAAGGAAACTTGACTGGCTGGCCATTTTTCTGTTTATTGTGTTTTATCTTATACTAGGTACGAGTTTATCTTATACCTAACCTAAAATTGTAAAAATATGCACTGTATACTTAACCATGTTTACATTAAAAATATTTACATAGGGATGGAAGGGTTCTGAAATTTTTGGTAATTTTCGGTATACATTTTTTCTTATTCCTAATCTTCGGGCGGGATTTTCTTAGGATGCAATCGGTTCCGAAGTCAGTGAATTTGCCTCAATCGTGGGAGAAATGGACGATTTTGCAGCGAAAGGGGTGACAATAGTTTTGTTCTTGCCAGAGATGTTTGTGATTTTGCTGTTAACGATGGTTATGTTAATGATGATTTCCCTATGATCGTGGGTAAACTTGACAATGATTGATTTGTGGTGTGATACGTAAAATTAGGATAACATTTTGTTAAAGATATTGCAAGAATAGTAATTAGGCCTACCATTTAAGAAATGCATAATTTTCTTACGATAGAATTTTGATGTTTTAGCTTAGGCCTTTTTTGTGGGAGTCTTGCAATCCTGTCCATCCATAATTTACAAAATTTAATTCGTAGCTGTATTTTATTGCATTGCTAAGAAAATAATCCAATGTCTTTTTGTTAATCAAATTCTTGTTTTTTTACTCATCCCGGAAAATACAATAAAATACAATCTACTGGTCGCGATTGACTGTTAATTGCGCTAAAGTACAAAAATAGCATATAGGCCTAAAGAAAATTTCTTTGGACATGTGGATCAATACCAAATTATTGAATGTGCCAGACCATCAGAAGCCGCATTACTGTGCTTTTACATTACCTTCTGTTTCTGCACATCTTTAGAAGATTTCTTTATTATTATTTTAATTTATTATTTTTTTAATGATTGATTTGTGATGTGGTACGTAAAATTTGGATAACATTTTGTTCAAGATATTGCAAGAATAGTAATTAGGCCCACCATTTAAGAAATGGATAATTTTCTTACGATAAAATTTTGCTTAGGCCTTTTTTGTGGGAGTCTTGCAATCCTGTCCATACATAATTTACAAAATTTAATTTGTGTCTGTATTTTATTGCATTGGTAAGAAAAATAATCCAATGTCTTTTTGTTAATCAAATTCTTGTTTTTTTACTCATCCCGGAAAATACAATAAAATACAATCTACTGGTCGCGATTGACTGTTAATTGCGCTAAAGTACAAAAATAGCATATAGGCCTAAACAAAATTTCTTTGGACATGTGGATCAATACCAAATTATTGAATGTGCCAGACCATCAGAAGCCGCATTACTGTACTTTTACATTACCTTCTGTACATCTTTAGAAGATTTCTTTATTATTATTTTTAGGTTGAATAAATGTCATAATCACATTACTATGTATTTGTAGTAATTACAAACAATTTGTATTAGTATTTGTTTGATACAGTAGTTGATAGTTATAAAAGTAACAAGAAAGTTTGCTTTCAACGACAAAGTATCATTTCAACACTTTGACAATATTGCTTTAATTTAACACATTAGTGTTTTTTTATCGTCCCATCTTCTAACAAGTTGGTTGCGCAGGAATTGCAGTTTCTAGAGCTGGAGAGTGAGCCGCAGCGAGGCCCTGTGAGACGACCCGTCCCCTCTGCCGCCGTCACACCCTTCACTGTACTGACGGCTCAGCAGACGACAAACACGACAGAGCGACAACAACCCTTGTCCCACATACAGCTGGGCACAGCCGGGGACCAGGCCGTCAGAAAGGTAATATACAGTAAAAGCTTTTCATTAATTTTTCTTATTGCTAGGACAATTCCAAAATTTATTGATTCTGATTATGCCATTTCAGTGTTTTCTCAGGATCTTGGCTCCTGATGCGATTCTAGACCAAATTAGGATGTAGAACTAAAGCATTTGAAAATTAGTTTAGGCAGGTAAATTCACAGAACAACGTAGAAAAGTATAATGTATGACATAATCATAGTTCATAATTTTAATTAAAAACTACACTGAATCATTTTAAAGCTGGGGAAAAGAACTTTTTTAATAATGCTAAGAACTTGTTGCAAGTTGTTGCAACAAGTTAGTGTTAGCATAATAGCAATTCTGAAGCTTTGGGCTCACCAAAAGCTGTCTATTCTTACATAGAATTTAATGGAGTGGAGAATATGATGGTAGTGTAAAAGTTATGAACATACTAGAGGAATTTTAAAATGTTGTGTAAATGTACAGGTTTTTCTAAAATAATCAAAATAATGTTTCGGCAAGTGGGTGTATGGAATATATTTATTTAAATTGTGGATTTGAGTCACACTTGTGTTGCTCTACAACCCGAAAAAAATGTTAACGCTAGGTCTAGACCACCCTGTATGTACACTTTTTAATTGATTTTTATCGGAGGAAAATGAATTACACAAAATTATAACCCAGAATCAATAATTATTTATTATCCATCCATTCATCTTTAAAGTAATATACAATAATGTAAATTAAGTTTAAACATCAAAATCAAACTGAATTTTTACATTTCTTGACAAAATTCTAGAAGTAAATAACATAACCAACGTCTATGCCTTGTAAGTGGTTAACCTTTTACATGTAAAGGCACTAAGTTCCGAGAGCTACTTTTCTCCTTTGGTTTCACTTCCTTACTTGTTATCTTATACTAGGTTTCTACTAACGGTAAATGTACAATCAGTCTAACTTTTAAGGAACGAGTTAATCTTGTACATGAATATTTCCTTGGTGACATTAGTGTCGTCGGTAGTTTCTACATCGCTTGACGAGAGCGAAGCGGCGATAGCGCAAGCAATGCCACTGCGGAATGTTTCTCATTTCTCTTTCATCCTGTAGAACAACATATGTTATTATTTGAAATGTATAACATCACGATCACATAACAGGGGTAACACCGAAACACTAATTTCTTGATATCAAATACACCTTAAGTGATTAGAAAGGTATTCTGGGCCTACAAATTCAATAACATTATAGCACCAATAAGGAAGCACCATAGAACCATAGGGCTCAGCCAAACAGATCAATGCAGGTTTTGTGAAATGGAGGTGGTTCCTCGGAAAGGCAAACTTGAGGCCAATAGAAATAGGATTTGACTAGAGCCTTAATGGTGGACTGAATTGAGAGGTGCTAGGAAAGACCAAAAGATCTGGATGGGTAGCTATACCCTAGTCTTCACTCCCTCCCCAAAAACATCAAGCAATTAAATTTTCTCATTGAATTTGTTTGTGTCTATGGTCATATGAAAGAGTCAAAACACTTTTATCAAAAAGGCTCAACCCCTTATATTTTTGTAAACATGCTAGGAATCGAACCAGCCACTCCCTCGCCAAAGTCCAAGTTGCTAGCTGCTACACTCCCATCCCATGCTTAACGTTAAAAAATTTTCAAAAATTTTGTTCAGGGTTTGAAATTGTTTTTAGACAGTGAGCATGTTCTTAAACTTGTCTGAAATCTTTGGCCAGTTTCACAATTTGTTTTTATTTAATTGTCTTATGTTGATTAAGAAAACAAAATTATAACAAGTTGAATTGGAAACAATCTGTTCCTTAAAATAAGTTTTAATCATTGTTGAGACAGCAAATGATGTTGTAGATTGTCGTTAAGAATTTCTTATCACATGTACAAACAAACAAAAAATAATTTTAGTTTTAACTTTATTTTATGTAAAGATTATTATAGTAAAGTTTGTATCAGTACTTATTTGAGCGAAGACTGGAACTTTTAAACAGTTAACACCAGTTTCAGCTGATGACATGCAGTACATTGAGAAGCCGTAATACAATTTGTCCCGTCAGCAGAATGCAGTGAATCACCAGCTGCACTGTTTACAAAACATGTTAACACAATTCTGTTTTTGCTCGGTTGACTTAAGAGCAGGCTGAGAGTAATTTATAATCATACAATAACACATTTTCATTATTTCTTTTCCACTCAAAAACCTGATTCTATCAGTATAAACCGTAATAAAGTCTATAAAAGTATTCAAACTATTGCCCTCATATACATAGCCTACCAACAAAGTGGTCAGTAACTGAAACAAAATTTTAACATTTTGTTTGTTTTTATGTGTGTAGTGAGTATAGCTTATCATGTACATAGCTAAGCCTAATCTTCCTCTCAAATTATCAATTATTACAAATCATGGCTTAGAGCCCTTGGCCTAATATATCCATTCATAACTGTATTTTTTATCAATCATTACTAAATTTAAGACTTTTGTAATTACAGCTACACTATTAATTAATTGGTTTTCATTATCGCGCCACTCATCCTACACTCATCTCCATTCATACTTGGCTTAAAATGCCTTCTTTGTATGGTCCCCATTTCAATGAAAAAGTATTTAAGTGTTGTAAACTTTTCAAAGTGTTTTACAGATGAATAATAACTTAGGTACTAGTAATATAATTACACTTTTAAATGTTAATACTGGCATTGCAGCAAGTAACAGCTATACCTTAGAGTTACCTATTGGAATATTTTTAAGTTGAATTAATAAACTTCAATGCAAATTTGTATTATAACTAGAAGCTTGGTCTGTGCTTGGCAACAAAGGATAACCATAGAATAGAAACAGATTGTTCTTTGGAGTTATCATAAAAAGTGACTTACAGTAGACTCCCTCTTATCTGGACACCTTAACCAGACATCGGTTTAACCGGACTAGACTTGGCAGAAATGAAATTTTTTTAACCGGACTAGATCGGCAGGAAGTAGGCGGTACTGAAACAACTGTTCACGTGGGAGAAATTTGAGACCAGTGATCACAATATGTCTAAATACAATGTTCTGCTAACAGGCCTCCAAGTCATCCTACTTTTCCTACTTTTTAGTAGGAAAGTAGGAAAAGTCCTACTTTTTACACATTTGTCCTACTTTCCTACTTTTTTATAAAAATTATGTCGATTTTGCGATATTTTATTACACTTATTAATGTTTACTTAAATCAATATTTCCCAATGAGAAGTTTTTTCCTAAAAAATATGACTGACTGAGATATTTTTTTTATAAAACAATCTGTTAAATGATTTTAAATTTTAATTTATAAGTTCCAGTACGGTACCGGTAGTATCTGTATGGTTAATCTTATCAACATTGTTATTGGGTGAAAACATTTTTTTTTTTTCAAAGACATGGCAATACTATTGTGATAGAAAATAAAAATTGTGATTAGGCCCTATTATCAGTGCTTACTATTCTGACATGTCTTTTAGATTCCCCAATGAAGTAAACTGAGGGGAAATCAATGCTCCTGGGGAGCCCTGGGATACTAGTTCAAAAGTAGTTTTAGCACTTATCGGTCCAGTGTTTCCCTGATTAGCCTAAACATGATTTTTTAACATAACTGTATTCAAAATAAATTAAGGCTTAAGTTCAAGTTTAAATGTCCAAGTTTCACTGGCTCAAATAGTTTTTACTCATTACAATTCAAACATTCCTACTACTTTTAAGATAGCTCTAATCTAACTAATTCAAAATACTTTTGGAACATATTTTTAGAATTTTATATTATATCTAGTTCCATACTTTATAGGCCTAATTAAATAACTACCGGTATTCACACTTCTGTTTTCCACCCAAAAAAATTCATTTTACTTTTATATTAATTTTAGTTCTGAAATATTAAATAATATAAAAAAAAGAACAACTTTCTTATTTACAGCACCATTTTAAACACAAATTAGGGCTGGTTGGTAACGTTAGGGAAACATATTTATTTTTATCCTTTATTTAATGCTGCTTGTCCTAAATATTTTTTCGTGATGACTGTAGATAATGACTCCTTAACATTTTAATTTCTCTTGTGCGTTACTTCTGAATATTTGGTGTACAATCTCGGTTAAAACTATATCCGGCCTTTTAGTTGAAGATTTTTTAAATAAAAATAATTAATTATTGATTTTAATTTTAAAATTTATATAGAATTATTTTAGTTATGTTTCCAAATTGTCTGGACATATTTTGTGGACTTCTTTCTTGGGCTAAAGCCGGGTTTTCCTAGGCGCGGAAGCGGAGAGAGGAACGCGGAGAGCGGACTCCACTTGTCTTAGGTAATTTAATGTTTCTGTTTTCCTAGAAGCGGAGCGGAACACCATGTTAATTTCTTTTCCGCTCTCCGCGTTCCTCTCTCCGCTCTCCGCTTCCGCGCCTAGGACCCAGCTTAAGACAAACATAAAATTCCATATAAGTATGGGTATAAAATGCCTAGATTTTAATTTGTCGGTCTGTTTGTGATTTTTAAGAATTATTTTATATCTTGGGCATTTTTCAAGATAGAACTTTTAAAATGGATATAAATGTGTATTTTAGAAGGTGATAAGAGCTTGCAAAATTTTGATCCAATATCTCAAGCTGTTTCAATATGGCAGCCATTTAAAATATTTAATGCCAAATTTAATTTGAAACCGTAAATATTTAGATTTTAGAATATAGTTTCCTGGATCAAAAAGATAGAGAATTCAAATACAAATCAAATGAGACCTTGTTTTTTTTTTTAAATCTGATGACAAACAACCAAATCAGTTTTTTTCTAAATTTGTTTACGCAACTTAATAGGACTACCCATACTGCTCTGAAAAATAACAAATAAGAATACAGTATGGTAGTGCTATTAAATTGCATAACCGAATGTTGAAAAAAAACTTATTTATGGTTGTTTGTCATCCGATTTTACAAACAAGGTCTCATTTGATTTGGATTTGAATTCTCGTATCTTTTTGATCCTGGAAACCAGTTTCTAAATATTTACGGTTTTCATGAAATTTGGCATTAAAGATTTTAAATGGCTGCCATATTGAAACGGCTTGAGATATTGGATCGAAACTTTGCAAGCTCTTTTCATCTTCTAAAATACACATTTATAACCAATTTAAAAGTTCTATCTTGAAAAATGCCCTAGATATAAAATAATTTTTAAATGTCACAAACAGACCGACCAACAAAAATTTAGGCATTTTAGACCCATGCATACTTATATGGAATTTTATGTTTGTCTTAGCCCCAGAAACAAGTCCACAAAATATGTCCATACAATTTGGAAACACCCTGTATATTTATATACACTAATATATTTGATAAACTATTGTGTATGCTAGTATTATTTGGTTTTTAATATATATTGTATCAGCAAAAAAGTTCAATTTGTATGTAAAGTTAAGTCCTACTTTTCAGTAAAAAGTCCTACTTTTTGCTGAAAAAGTCCTACTTTTCCTACTTTTTTGAGGTCAAAAACCACTTGGGGGCCTGTGCTAAATTTAAGTAAAATACTGTATGCATTTAAACGGTCCGATTTAACGAATGTTTGCAGACTCTGGTTTGACTGGAAATCCCGTTATCCGGACTGGTCTTGGTCCTGAGGAGTCCGAATAGTAGGCCTGTCACTTTATTAATGTAGAAAATTTGAGTTTTTATAATTATTGATGCCATTGGTGATCTCAAAAGAGAATAAATAAACGCTATTATATTTAAATCATCCATTCTTGTTGTTTTCCATCAGCTGTATACAAGTGTAAAGATAATACCATCCAAAATATATAAACAAAACAATAATATAAAAATCTAATTTGTTTGATTTTGTTACGATGGAGACAAATCAATGTTTACTTCCCAAAGCCCTTTCAAAACTAAGAAGACCTGGAACCAAGCCCTAAGTCAAGAATAGAAACAGCAATATGCCTTGGATTTTTTTTTTCAGAATAAAAAGTTATGTTTTGGTAAAAGTTAGCTTATTTCCTCCTACGGTCTCTCCGTGATAGAAAGCCCTTTAATTTGAATATGATAGAGTAGATTACCTTGATATTATGATGTGAGCTGATGTTTTTGATACTAGCTATCTCTGGGCTACCAACAGGGTGGCTGACTACGGCCCAAACCAAAAACGTCAGGGATAGAAGGACCACCGCTAAGTTGCATGTCAACCTCATTCCTTTGTTTCTGTTGCCTAATAAAACAATGACCAAAATTAGACGCAACAATTGTAAAGCTATATTGTTCGCTAAATAATTGATTCAGTAAAAACAATTTGAAACTGTCCAGTGCTTTTTGATAAACTCATTATTTACTTGGTGATCAACATAATAAGTCTTCAAAGTTGAGAAACTTACCCTGTATTTACTGATAAACAACTCTAATTTTAGAAAAAAGTTTTACAATAATAGATCGTTGGAAATTCATGGTTTTTATTTTCTAAGAAAAACTTATAGGCTAACCTAAAAGTAAAAAAAATCAATATCAATCCTTTACCATTATAATTAAAATGTATGTGTGACACAGTTAGTTTAATAAAGCTGATAGATGAAATGTTATTCTGAGTCAAGATTTTGCTATTTAAGTTGGTTCTTACTCATAAGCAAGCCTTCTATAGATGGCATATCAGTCAACCAGTCCATGATCTACATACCCAAGATTCATGACCTGTATTTGACATTTTTCTCAAGGTTAACATACAATTACCTTTATATTCAAGAACCAGCAAGAATGCACCAATAGAATAACAAACAAGACGTAAAATAAAAGTAGGCTTATTAAATTGGAACAACTTCCCAAAACTACTAAATACCACATTGGCAGTGTTTTGACCTCCATGTTTGACCACTAAAGTTGTCTTGTATACAGGGTGTCCGGTCATAAGTGTTAAATAAGATTATCTACATCTTAATGGCGATTGAATGATGTCTATTTTAGGTTCCCAACTCAAACAGTTATGGAATAAGAAATAAAGTAAGATTTTTTAAATAATGGTAGTTTTTATATAAAACTTACATTACTTTGTGAAAAATATATGTATTGTTAAAATGAAGGTCATTTATGAAATCCTCACAAAATTAAATAAGAATGATACCTCCGCCGCAGCAAACCTGCAGACTAAGCAAATTTCCATTTGCCTGAATTGATATACAATTAAATCTATTTAAATAACATTAGGTTATTTAAAGTAGGCCTACTTATGTTTGTTGCTAATAAATAACCATAGGCAGCAACCAGGTGAGCTAATAAAGTGTGTTTTTTTGGAAAAATATTAATAGCTTAGTATAAAATAAATAAATTGCCAAGATTGATCAAAATATATCCATAAACAAGCAAACTAAAACATTTTATAATATTCTCCATAAGAATTTGAAATTTACAACTTTTTGAATTTTCTTCCTAACCAATAACCGCACAAAAACACTACTAAATTATTTGTCTTTTTAAGCTCTTTAAAATGGTCTAAAGAGAAATTGGGAATTTTTGTTTTTTGATGGTCAAAAATGAGAAAACCCAATTTTTACTCCATAAAACTCCCTGTAAAACCCTGATCACATCGTCCGATCATGCTGGTTCACAAACTCATTCAATTTTATCCCGCCTTACACCTTTAAACCAAATTTGCACGACCTTGTCGTCTCAAGTCGTTGAAACCCATTGTATGCCTAAATAAACTCAAAGCAAACAACCCAAAATAAAAAATCTGCATTTAAAAATATTATAGGTATTACTACAGTGTGGTAATGTTTTAAAGTTTTAAGTTGAGCCTTGATGTTAATAATAACAATATTTAATCTAACATTTTATAGTTTATTGGCCTACATTTGATATCGGGTTTCCTCTTCTGTTTTAAAACTTAAAAATTTGACTTTACAAAACGTTCTATCTGCAACTAAAAAGTGTAAATAAAATATAATCTTGTTTTCATATTATATATTTTTTCTAATACTAATTATAACATCATTCAAGTCATATCCAATCATTTGAATGGTTAATATTTGTTGTCACCACAACATGTTGTCAGTTCAATTTTAATTTAATTTGCGAAGTTGGTAAACATGCGTTGTATCGGCACCTTGAATTAGGACAAACAGTCACCGCGTTGTACCAATCAATAGTGGCCCTAGCGTAACCCTAGGCTCTTTAATTTAATGTGGTGTAATTCTCTTACTATAAATTATTCTTATAACCCCATTAGAAAGGACAGTTGTGAACACTTTTTAATGTTAAAGTTTATTATTTGTTCTAAATTATTTAATACATTTTTTTCTATTTGTCTTATTTACAAATTTGAATAAGTTTGAAAACAGGTTCAGTTATACTGTAAACCAGTATTTTAACTGTATTATGAATCAAAAAAAGGACATAAACAAGAGTGAAAATACATCAATCTTGTGAATACCAATCAAAAATAAGGATTAATATCCAAAATCCACTTCTTCATTTGTTTGCCACATTTCTATCCTGATACTTTTGTTCGTCAAACTTTATTTGATTCCTTCAATATATTAAAAAGAATATTCTTTTTAATTATTTTTCTTGAAATATGTCACAAAAATTGTATATTTAACTTTCAAAATATTTATTGAATTTAATTAGTTAAACACTAAAAAAATCATAATCTTAGTTATTTCAGTTAAGGTAAATTCTTGGGTTTTTCATTTCAAACAAAACGGCATTTGGATTGAAAGGGAAATTTGCATGCAAATGTTTTCAGTTTGCGGGAATGGGAATGATGTGAAAACAATAACTGTGCCAGATTTAAGTGTCTGTTTTAGCTTACACAACTTGGTGTCAGATTTCAGATTTGTTTTGTCATTTTTACTTTTCCTATATATTTTTGATTTATTTATTATCATTAATATTTACAGGTTTTTGTGTCTAAATGGGAAAAAAAATATTTTGAACAGTAACAATTTATTGATAAATGGAATTTATTTTACCTGATGCTAAAACTGTAATTAGTTTTTGTAATGAATAATAAATTTGAAAAACTAAAATAAGGTAAATAATATACATTATTTATTAATTACCTATGTAAGGTTGTAAGTCAATTTAAATGCAATCTGTCATTGACAACTTCCTCTATAAAGAAATGTGTTGTACTTATTTATCTTTTTTTTCTATATCATTGTATTTCTTTGTGAAAAGAGATTGTTTTATAAAAATTAGTTAATTAATGGATCTGATTGTATAATATTTTTCATAGACAGATAACTGTAGCGTTGTTTTTCTTTCCAATGTCTAATATAAGATTTAAATATTTGTTTGAAAACTTTGTAGTTCTACAATAATTTTTCTCAAAATTTATCAAAACATTAACAATAAATTTTTATATTGTTTTTCCTAATAAACAAACATTAAACTTTCATGCATGTCAAACTTATAAGTTATCTGTATAAACTGGATTCAAAATTTATAAACTATATCAACTCTAAGTATAGAGTGAAATTTTTTTTTTAAGGAATCCTTTAAAATCACCTTTACGGTACTTTATATCCCTAATTTTAATGAATATTTTGAGATAAATACAGGGTGGCTGAAAAGTAACTTACCCCCCCCCCCCCCCCCCTTAACTTTTCAACCATTTGAGATATTTGAAATCTGTTTGCGGCAAACTTCTTCTTAGATATGGGGTTCTAAAATAATTATTATGGTCAATTTTGAAAATTTTGCCCTTGGGTATTGGGGGTAGGGGGTAGCTCAAAATTTTCAAATTACAAGTATAGTTGAGTTGGGTATCACTTGACAGGTATTGACGAAAAATAAAAATTGACATAAAGAAACTCAAAATCGGCCCACTAATAACAAAATGGCGCCCTAAAACGTTTCAAATCCAAACAAGTATTACCTTTGTAAATGTTGTCACTTTTCTTTAAAAACTGTAATTTGCAATTCACCAAATAAGTTATATATGTAGACTAGTTAAAAATGTATATGCTTTCCATTTTTAACACAGTGTGTGTAACTGTAACATCAATTATACATCATACAAATAATAATGTACAAAATAAAATGTTTTATCAATAAGTACTAATAAAAATAAACAAGTAATAAAACAATAACATGGAAATTAGGGTAAAACCTTTTAATCTATTTAAAAATATTACAGGAACTAGTTTATACATAACTTTATAAAAAACTCATCAACAGAATAACATAAATGTTAAGTAGGCCTTTACATGTTTTTTATATTTCTTCTCAAATTAATATTATATTTATCTATCTTTTATTATTTTCTAGTTTTTTTTTCACCCATTTATGTGAACTTTTTATGCTAAAACCTATGTTTATCCAAACAATGGCATTTCTATTACCAACTGTTGAATTTAAAAAATAAATTTTCTTGGTTACGGTATGGTTTATAATTGGTTTAAAGTCAGTCAAATATAGGTGGACTAACTTACCGTGTGTTGATACTACAGTGTGTTGATACTACAGGCGGTCTCAAAACACTGAATAATTCGGCTGACTCAGGGGGAGGTAAAATGGGGGTGAGTCAATGGGGGGGGGGGGGGGTTGGCAAGAGGGGTGGGCCTTCATGTATAATGCTATTTATCAGCCCCCAAATCCTATTCACACTTTGCTATCATTTTCAGATGCTAATTATATCGAAAGCATTTCATCCCTAGAAAGACCTCTCTGATGAATTTGTTTCGTTACACAGCTTCTTCAAAGGAGTTTCACTCTCTTAATAAACCTTTTTTACCTTGACAATTTTACTGTCTTTGGCAATATTTTATATGATCTTGTAAAAAATGTTAAAATTTATGTTTTGAGTTATGTTAACTTTCCATTGTTCTGTTTCTATTGTAAAATTTGAAGGTCAAGATCAAAATCAATTTTACAAATGTGATTTTTTTAGGGTTTGCATTGCAAATACAATTTTTTTTAGCGAATTTTCCATATAGGGAATAAGCGTTATTATGTGCCTAATGGTTTCGAAGAAAATTCCAAAAAAGTGTAGGCTAAATTTAAAATTCCAATGTTATTCTTATGGAGAAAAAGTAAACTGTTAAAGTTTGCTTGTTTATGAACATATTTTGATCAAATTTGGAAAATGTATTTATTTATTACGAAACTATTAACATTTTACTACAAAAAACACTTTTTTACTCTCCCTGTTGCAGCAAACCTAAATACTCGTTAAACAAATTCTATTTAAATAGGGAATAAATGTGATATTTTTAAGGAGGCATTTTAGTGTAAATCCAATCAGGCAAATGGCAATTCACTTAGTCTGCAGGTTTGCTGTGGCGGGGGTATTTATTTTTACCGTTCACTTTAATTTGTTTTTGGACTCTAGTGCAGTAAAAATTGTACAAAGATGTGAGAATTTTTACCTTTAAAATGTAAGTATTGACAAAAAGTTCAAAAGCGGCATTTGTATTGGTCATTTTAAACAGTTGTCGCCAGTCAAATTGATGCAGGTGATTGACAAACATATCTAATCTGTTTTCATTCACCTTCCTAAAGGACACCTGTTTTATGTAGGGAGAGTCTGCGGAAACTGAGAATTTAAACTTAATAACCTCATGGTCAGAAATGCCATATTGCCCAGTATTCAAAACAATTGTTATCAATATTTGTTATCTATATTACTATTTTGCCTGGTTGGAAGATTATTGACACTATACAAGTTAAATGATTCAAAAATATTAATAAGTGTTACTGTTTCAATGTTTTTTACTTTTAAGAATTCTACTATTCAGCTTCTTATTACTAATAAAAATGAGTAAATATTCAAGATATTAAAAAAATACATTAACAGGCGTTGGGATCCTATACAAAGAAATAAATAACACATTGAAGGCATTTACATATAAGCTTCAAAATGACTAGTAATAGTGAAGTGGTTTGACATGTTACATCTTGTTACAGTTGCTCACCAGTCCAGCCAACACGATGCCTCATATACATCTCTTCTGCAAATCGTTCCTCAAGTCACTAGCAGTAACAAGGTACGGTCTATTAACATATTTGAAATATTTATTAATATTTTTTTGTTTTTCTAATTTCAGTACAGTAGGTTAAACCCTTTCCAAATGGACAAAGATTTAAAATTCAATTTCTGGTACGTTTTACATTTCTACTTCAAAATAACAAACTTAGTGCACAAAAATTGATTTACTCAACAACAACAAAATAGATAAGTATGCTAACTATAAATCTACTGTATAGATAAATTACATCACAACATGTACAAAAATAACATCCAGGTCATTCGTCGAGAATAAAAAGTAACTGTTATTTATTGGAATGTATTTTATTTGAAAAGGAACATTATATGGTAAGTTGGAACAATATTTATGGTTAAGAAAAATGTTTACATTTACAAATTGATGTTTTTAGCGCAGAAATCATTATATACCTCACGTTCAAGGTCACAGCGTTCTGCAGAGCAGGAAAGAAACGCCATAGTAGGGAAACCAGCTGGTTACTACAAGCACCAACTAGTCTCTACAGAATTCACAGGAAACCTGCTACCACAACCATTATGCTGATATACAGGAAGGAACCCGCCACTTGTTCAAGAAGTGTTAATAGATTGCTAAGTATATTTCTATGTAGTTAATGCTATTTTTATGTTTAGAAAAAATGAAGATGCCAAGTCCAAAGAAGAGCCTGAGTTGGAGATCAAAATGGAGGTTGATGAAGACAGTGACAATGAAGATGGTTTAGTTAAGAAAAGTGCAGATTCAAACAATGGACGGGACAGTCAAAATGGGCAAGACCTAACAATGATATCTTCCATGAAGAAAAAGCCAAGAAGAAAAGAACCCAGGGACAAGAGAAAGGAAAACAGTTTTTCTATGGATGATCTTGATACGGATTGGTTTAGTGTAATAGAAACAAGTTAGGTATAAAATATAAAGTTTATAATTTTGTTATTTTGTTTTTACTTTATTTGTTTTCCCATCAAGTTTTTCAAGAGTCCTCTAGCACTAAGCTAAATGAAAGATGTTTTATGGTCAACAATACACTATTGGTTATCGGAAAATAGGATAGGTATGTGTGGGCCCTATTTGTGGTTGCTCGCAAGTCGCTACTACTTATATTGTATCTTTCTCATCATTATTGTTTTATAATCTGATCCTTGTCAGTTTTTTTCTGAATAAGGAACCAGCTTTAGAAAATCCCAATTACCTAAAAATCCTGACTAAAGTGTTATCAAAATCATAGACAAATAGAATAAATATAGACTGTCAAAAAAAGGTTCCGTGATGAGCCACAGCCGTATGCTACCAGCAGACACTGCTGCGGTGGACGCCGGAACATATGCTAACCGCAGCACTGCTGTAGGTCTATATTTATTCTATTTTTCTATGGACAAGAATATTTACTTGTAGAGGTCAAATTAATAGGCCAGTATTTCCCTAACAATGATTGCCAGAGGCCTCGGCCTGGGACAGAGCCTCACTTGAAGCCTGAAACAAATTATTTTTTCTCTTGGAAAATAAATGTTGCTGATTAGATTCTTTGTTTGAAGTTCATTCTTGGTGAAGGTTTATTGCAGAGTAGACATTTTCCATAACAATGGTAAAATACAATAACAATGTTTCGGAACCTTAAATCTGATCCCGTCCTCAGTGAAAAAAACATAACCAAAAAATTACAACTAACAATACACAAAAACCAACATAAGTTTGAATAAACTACAGAGAGTAGCAGTTATAATACAAAATGCAAAATATAACCATAGATAAAACGTACTTCCTTAGTAGATTTCTCATCCTTATGGAACAGCTAAAGCAAATTTTATTGTTTAGTCCATGCACTGTAGAGGTTGTGTGAACCTTTACAATTTGTTTTTTTATTGTTTCGGTAATATAAAACCCTGTTCAACCAAATAAAACGATATAATCATAAACATAACTCATCTTATAGTTATATAACCAAACAGTAAAGCAAAAATCATTAAATTAACCCTAAAATAATAGAAACAAAATTAGTGATCAGTGTCACCGGACATGAACTAGACATAAAAGACAAGCTTCAAAAGTTACAATGGAATGAGAAGTCTACTTGTGTTGGTTAGTTTATGATATAACCAATCATAAAACACAAAAATCTATATTTAGGAAAATAAGATATAGGGTAAATAGCTCATAACAATGGACCACTAATCACACAGCTCGCAAAGGCGACACCAATGAAGCTTTGTGGTCGAGCAATGCGGACACGGAGACAACAGGAATTGGTGTCCCTGGAAAACCAACAAAATGGCAGAGCGATGTATTATGCTGCAAAAAATGGCATGTAAATTTTGTTATTTCCTATCACAATCCTTACTCTGAGTTAACATACTGAGCAAAT
Organism: Macrosteles quadrilineatus; assembly: GCF_028750875.1. Lineage (NCBI taxonomy): Eukaryota > Metazoa > Arthropoda > Insecta > Hemiptera > Cicadellidae > Macrosteles > Macrosteles quadrilineatus. The sequence continues at coordinate 137,070,945 of NW_026542595.1, read as the reverse complement.
TTTGAGAACTCGTTATTTCCCTATTCTTTGAAAAACTACATTCCCTATCCTTTAGTTTTTTTTATAAGAATGGATTGCCATAGTGGCCTGATTTCAACAGAGAATTGATTCATGATTGAGATTGAGAAGATTGAGGTCTGCTAACTAAATGTACGGTTTCAATCAATCCTCAAATGACATTTTCACTTATTTGAAAAAGAGGTTCCTCCGCCCTGCCCATGTTTTAAACCTTCACCACGACCGCCAGAGGACTCTTACTCTTACGATATTGTTTTTCTAGTGGGGCCTTGCTTGAACCCGGGAGAATTTGAATACATCTCCGTGATAGCGAAAGATGCTACCTCGTATTCTGCCGTGAACGTAAGTAGGAGATGTTTATCATTGCTCCGCAATCTCGGAAAATTACTACGACTTCTTCATGACCCCGCAAGCGTGGAAAAAATGTTCATAAATTTGTTGTGATCACAGGATAAGTAGAAGATTTTTCTGTTATCACAAAAGAATTTCTCTCTTTCCCATGAAAATAGGAAACACTCTCGATCTCCCAGTGATTGGGATCAACATCTTTCATTTTTGCCACGATTGCAGAAATCGTTTGGGTCGATTATAGTACAACAATCAATGTTTTGATGAATCAATACTTTAGGAAAGCGACCCGATTTCATCCTGACCTGATTTTGGTCCAAGACCAGAAAGGTAACATTTTTTACCTGGCCCTAAGGAAAAAAGTTAGCCTCGCATACCGAGTTATAGGGGGTGAGCGATTTTTAAGCTACGTTTTTATTCTGGTGATCAACAAAAGCGACTGTGATGACTGTGCGATCAAAAATCACGACTTTGCAGCGATCTAGGGTGACGATAATCGAGTCTCTGCAACCTCGAGAGTCATTCACAACTCCTTTGATACCGAAGACACATTACCGTTAATGATTTTTCCGTAAACACGAGAGACGGAGATGATTCTGCTGCAATCATGAGATGACAAAATTCTTAGCGATGGTGTATAATTTTCACTATTTTGCAGTGAACGTAGGGCACATCACGATTCATCCACAAGCACAGAATATGAAAATATTAATAGCTTAGTATAAAATAAATAAATATATGCCAAGTTTGATCAAAATATATCACTAAACAAGCCAACTACAACATTTTACAATATTCTCCATAAGAGTAACATAATTTTAAACAAACAATTTTTATAATTTTCTCCATAAATAATAACCGTACAAAAACACTTTGATATACTAAATTATTTGTTTTTTAAGGTCTTTAAAAAGGTCTGGAGAAAATGTATAAATTTCTTGTTCCAATTTGTGCCCCATAAAACCTCCCGTTAAACCCCCGATCATGCTGGTTCGCGAACTAAGCATATGAAATGAAATGAAATGAAATGAAATGATGAAATGAAATGATATGAAATGAAATGATATTTATTCGTCTATAGACATTATATAAATGCATGAGACACAGTCAAATTATATAAATACATGCTGGTAGAGGCACAAGTCAAGTTCAAGCAACTAATAGTAATAATAAAGAATTATTACAAATCATGCAAATAAATATACAGTAGAACCTTGATAACAAGACTCTCATGGGGATTGTAAAATAAGACTATTGTTATCAAGGTTGACTTCTTATCGAGGTTTGTAATTACATGTGATTAGGGGTAAAATAATTTTGAGGGGATTTGAAAATGACACTTGTTATCAAAGGGTGACCTGTTATCGAGGGTCTTCTTATCAAGGTTCCACAATAGAAATATGTCGCTCTGGTGTGAGACGCCGAGTACCACTGGGACCTGGGTCTGATCGACTCTGATCTTGATTTACTGTTGTCCCAAGCCAAGGGAAATTTATTTTTTCGTCATGGACACTGTGCAGTGTATGAACAGAACAATTGATTAGTATGAGGATGTATGGTGGATGTAGGGTTCGGTGTCCAGGGAAAAAGGTGACCGTGGGAGGAGGGGGATTTATAAGCAAGCATAATGAGAACAAAAGTGTTAGGCCTAAGTGGAAGAAAAAATTATTTAGAAAGAAAAAACCCCAACTTTGCCTGAGTAAATACTTTTTTTCATTTAATTTTTTTTACTTTTACTTAATGTCAACCAACAATTAATTGGTTAGTTTGTACAGTATTTTTACATTAATTACATACAATAGGGTTTTACAAAATATTTTAATAATGTCATGTTGGTAATAGCTAAAAGTTCACATGACTGACACTCGGCTCGTTGAGCGCTCGTGCAGGCGACCACGATCACGATACGATGACGTCATTATTTTACTGACTGAGATAAAATGGCCGTCAAGGCGTAGTCACATCACGCTGTATGACGATTCTGATTAAAATTAATGTCAAAAACATTAAATATCAAATTAACTGCAGCAATAAAGTTTACTGAATCAATCATAATCCATTTACTACTTTAATTATAGTTCCATATTGCTTTAACAGTAGAATACCGGTTTGAAAACGGTGTCATAGTCATAGTGATGACCATTTTCAAGATCGCTTTTACAGAAGAACCGTAGTGATCGATACCTCCACGTTGCCGTTCGTTGTTTTTGGTAAGTACTTATTTTAATACCATGTTCAACCCTACTTTGATTGTTGTATAAATATTTACCCCTCAATGTCTATTGCAAATTCATATTTCGTGATAAACATGAGCTTATCTGGATGCTCAACATGAAGATTCAACAAAGATGGCGAATGTTATTAGTGTAATATCAATGTTGGCTAGGCTCGGCTCATCGTGTGCAGTTTTTAAATTTTTTATAAGTGTGATTCCTACCTCCAACGTTGGCTAAAACATAATCTTTGAATTAATTTCTTGCTTTATTCAAGCTAATTTGGTACCCTAAATAAATTAGGGTCTAAGTTCATAATATGTTGGGTCTTCTAAGGCCTAGGCTAGACCTAGGCCAGCCTAATAGCTCATAGGTATATTTTTTTTGGTAAGTCTGTTTTTATTTGTGCAATCAGTTAGGTTTCCTCCATGGAATGCATGATTGGTTTGTTTGTACTTGCCGATAGGTTGAGTGTTGGTCAAATCACAAAAACTAACTTTAAGCTAATGATTTGGCTAAGTTAACTTATAGGCTAGGCCTTAGGCCTGAGTTAAAAGATAAGCATTCTTAACTAGGCCCTAGGCCTAACTTGGTCCCAACAGTTGTGGGTTGTTACCACCTATCTGAGTTACACTTTTGTGCTCGGGATAAGTTAGGCTAGTAAATTAAGTTAAGCCCGGTATCTGCTATAACTTAAGTATAAGTTATTCGTTACCCAAATCCATTTGTCAAATTCTTAAGATGCAGTAAGTTAAGTTAAGCCTATTACAAAAGGTCGACTTAAGATAGGGTTTATTTTGCTGTAAAAAGGCCTAACTTAACCTGGGAGTAAGTTAGCTTACTCACATGCTGGATATTTAACGGGCTTCGGAAGTATTTACCGGGCTTCGGAAGTATTTACCGCCACCGTAACTCTCACACATCTTTCTAGGAACAACATATATATTTTCTTGCACTTGCCTTTTTCCAGAGTTAGTCTGGTTAAGCTCCTTCTCATAAAGGCCCGTGTACACGTAGCTAACTTAGTTTACTATAGCAGCTAATTTTCACTATTAGCACTAGCTGGGCACACTAGCGCAAAAATTTCCATCTACATTCTACACGTAGCTAGTTATTAGCTCGCTACTTAGTCATGTAGAAAATGAAGTGTTTATTGGTCACGATTGTCATTCAGTTCTGCACAAAATGTCTTCTGTTCCCTTAATTGCAATGTGTTACAAATTTTAAGAATTAGCCTATTATTATATATTATATTACTATATAAATTGGTATACACAAGTTGTGTGAACATGAAATTTAATAAAAAGAGACAAACTGTTTGGGGTCGTCGAAAACAAAGGATAAAAAACCGGTTTGATTTAGCCTAACTAAAAAAAAAGTACCTAAGTATGTGGTTAGGCCTATATAGGCTAATTATTAAAATATTGGACATTTTTTAAAATTGTTTTTGAAATTTTGATTTTTATTGGAAACTTTCCCATAGGCCTAAGTCCTGTAAAATAACAGAAGATCGGATTTTCTCAAAAATGGCCAAAAGGATTTTCTTAGAAATTTGGTAGCCTTTGCTATATAGACCTTTAATTATGAACAAAATTGTACAAATTCCATTACCGTAAACATTCTGGGGGTCTATGGTTCAAAAGTTATTGTAGCTTGTTATTTTCCCCTAAAAACCATAACAAAACCAAAAAATATCTTACGTTTTAGAAAAGGGGGTTTTGATCCAAATAATATCCTACACTCATCCTTCACTCATTTGGGTTAAAATATGCACATAGTGGCGTCCCCATATTAAATAATTGATAATTGATAATAATGTTATGGTCCTGATAATTCTGAAGAAAATACTAGGCCTACAACACCCTGTTGCTGTGTATCAATTTCGGTTCAAATGTATTTTTTAACTTTTGTGATTTTTAACTAGGCTATAACATATCATATTACTCTCACTGATTATGATAATGGTTGTTGACAAGCTTATGGGAGAAAGTATGTGTCAGAATGCTGATGTAGTTTATTTAACAAACACTTTTAACGTCAGACAAACAACAACTGTACTGACACTGGTGTGTGGCTAGTGGCGAATGGTGATTAGCACTAGCAGAAGTGCAAACATCCCGCTAGTAGCGCGCTAATTCGCTGGCGCTAGTGGTCACATGACCACCCCTTCCACTCATTAGCGTTAATATTATCAAACATGTTCAAAACTACTAGCAGCGAGGAAAATGCTAGCGCGCTAGTAATTTTTGTCGCTTATAGATCGTTTACACAGAGCTAATTTATTAGCGCTAATCTATTATCAGCTAATATTAACCTCGTGTACACGGGGCTTATAGGACTGTTAAGTTTGACCGTGTGTGAGTGACAGAGTTATCTTAACTTAACTTAAATGTATGTTGCTGGTTTGTTTGACTGTGAGTGAGGGACCACGGAAGTCAAATCGTAGTTTTTAATGAACTTGATTTAACTTAAGTTAGCTAATTTTTTTTTATGCCTACTTTTTTCGATTAGGCCACCTATGTTTAAGTTATTAGCCTAACGTAGTAGGCTATTTGAAAATATCATTTAAACTTTAACACATTCACTGCTAATGATATGTAATACTTTTATAAATGGCTAAAAAACATAAACATTAACATGATCATGTTAATTGAGTGACAATATATCTTTAATTAAATAAATTTTATACTATAAATTGTGGATTAAAATATATTATGTAATTATATACATCATGTATTATATATCTGCTAATATACTTATGACGCACAAGTGCGTCATTAGCAGTGAACGTGTTAATAGATACTAGGCCTAACTAGGTTATTTAACTTAATTCAATAAATAAGTTAGGCCCTAGTTTAAGTTTAATTTTTATTAAAAAAAAAATGTTCTGTTACTGTAGTTTAAGTTAAGTTATTATGTCCCTTAACAAATTTCGCTGCAAATCCAAAGAGAAAATTGTAGAGTGTGCAAAAATGAACTCTAACTTATTGAATGCACTAAATCATTTCCTATTAAATTAATCATCATAATGATGTTCTTTGGTCCAGGATCACTTCTTGAACATTAAAATGGTATAAGATACCTGTTTCCGTCTGTGATCCCAAATTTGTAGTAATGAGCAACCGGTTTCGAGGTTATAACCTCATCATCAGGCTCTTGTCACTCTTGCGGGTTTATAAAACTCGACGACCTCAACGACCTGTTCAATGCTATTGTAAGTAATTAACTTAAATTATGATAGGTAACTTAATTTACTATATATATCCAAGTTTTGCTTTTAATAGGCAGCTATAACTTAAAGCCCATTTTTTACATAGTAGTGTGCAGTAACGGCGGGGGTATTTTACTGAGTTGCTCAGAATCAATGAAACGTTTATGTTAAGCCTGGGGATTAGTGAATTAGAATTCTTAGTGAGTTATATCTGATTAGACATTTTGCTACATTTTACAGATCCCTTCGCTAAGGTGTGTTTTGTGTGTGTGAGTCCTCCGGAAGTTTGTTTTTTGTGAGATGTGAGGTTTTAAGATAAGTTGCCAGATAAGATAATGTTAAGGAAAATTATTTTGCGTAGCAGTTTCAATGTTTAATAGGCAATAGGTAATAATGTGAACAATAGTATAAAAGACTATGCCCTGACTAACTGATAAAAACAATGATTTAAGTTTATGTAATTATTTGTTATTTTTAAATAATTAAAAAAAAATACTTGAAATTACCTAGGTATGTACAAAATCAGATTTGATGCAACAAAGAAAGTATTAATAAATTACCTTTTTGTTTTGTGTTGCCTTGAAGTTCTTGAAGTTTTCGATTCCTGATGCGCATTTTATATGATACACGCACCGCAAGTGTAAATAGTGCGACGTGACAACTGGCACAGTGACTCTCGTGTACATAAACTTTGTATATATTAGGATGTAAGCGTAGCATAGTGACCTCTGATGATGCTACAACCTGTGGCAAAATGCACATCAGGAATCGAAAACTTCTTGAAACTGGGTTATATTACAAAAAAAAGGAAGTATTGTCCCAAACAATCTAGTCTATTTCAGCTAATGGGACGGGGTATTAAAACTTACAATGTCAAAAAATTAATTTTTGTATATTGTAGAGCTGTTGTAAAATTAATGGTTACAGAGTAAATTAGAATAAAATTAGGCTAACATTTAAACTTCTTAGTGGAGAACGGACGGAATGGATATTTTTCTTTTGTTATTCTTTTGGAGAAAAGAAAACTTTTGTAGTTTGCTTTCTTATGGATGTATATTGAGCACTGTACGTTTTGTTGTTCTTTTTCTTGTTTTTAACAGTCTCCCAAGTGTTATTTATTTTCCTTGGTAGTTGTCCCCAGTGCATGTCGTCTTTAGACAAGGCATGAACTCAATAAGAAGTACTGTATGCTGAATGTTGTACTTATGTTAAGTCTAACAAGATTATTATTAAAAGAATACATTGTCTAACTACTTGAGTACGGTACGGTATTATTTTAAGTAGCCTACAAATAATTATTTGTGTTACAATCGACTATTTTTGAAAGCTCCCGACACGAACCTTATTTGTGCACATAGGCCAATAGTTATAATTTAGAAGGCAGCAGATGTAATATCTATAAGTTTTCATGGATTACACACCTCCCTCAGTCAAAAATGTTTTTAAATAGTGCCTATTAGAAAGTATTTATAGCCTATTATGAAGTTATATTTAAAGTTTTTTTTTGTTTTTATGCCTACTTTCATATCTATTGTTCTTATTCCAAAACCAAATTAATGTTACCACTTTTGTTTCAGTACCAGATTTTTCTATTATTTTTTTGAAGACTTTACTTGGTGGAGGATTTGTCTTTTCCAAACTTCCTTTGAAATGGTGACAGATTGTATTGATAACTTAAGGTACTCATTGATCATTTAAACATTCATAGGCGTAGGCCTAGCTACTTTATATTCATAAAATGGGAAGTAGGCTAAAGATTTTAGACTAAGACAAGATTTTAACATTTAAGGCCATTCATAATCAGATTTAGTTTATTTTACAAGTTTGTTTATTTCAGTGTTAAGTATATGTTTTGGGCTAAGTTAGTGTGATTTTGATGGGTCATGTTGATGTTGGTCGTAGTTTGTTTTCATGAGTTTCCCCAAATGTAGTAGCTTTTCTGAAATAAATACAAATGAGGGACCCTGCACACAGTAGGATGTCAATAACTTGAACCTTGGTAAGACAAAGACTTAAATATTTAACCAATAAGTCAAATGTTACTGTTTTGGGATCAATAATACTGAACCAATATCTCTGATATTTTCTTGTTCACGAGCCTCGATAGCTCCAAGTTTACTTATTACAAAAAGTTTTATGTCATGTACTTTATAAATCGACTATGCTTTAATTCTTGAAAAGACATGAAAATCCATCTTCTATGTGTTAGTTTCGGTTATTGAGATTATTTTAAGCGTGTCTGACATCATATCGTCAGCTACGTGGAAATGTAAAACATTGACAGCCGATAGGAAAAAATTTAAGTACCCTAATTAAATTGTTCATAACGGTTTTATTGTTACGGTTTAAGGAGAAAGGAAGGATACACAACTAACTCGCCTGAATTAAGAGTCCCAGGAGGTTAATAGAACACATAAAAGTTACAGTACACATATTAAACTGATATTTCGCCCCTTTCAGGCGCTTCTTCAGAATTCCTTTAAAAAACTGATAACGGTTTTTTAAATAGTTAAAATCGTTAGGGTAGGTACATGGAATTCTGCCTAACCTCTTATCGTCAATTTTTAAAACCGTGAATGTGGATAGTAGAGATTTAAAAACGATGAGTTTACGGAAAAAAACACGGCCAATTTCATAGGTGTTGACAGCACCATTTCAGAGTTCATGGCACTCTATTTATTGTCGCCGGCTCCAGCAAAATGGTTTTAGCCGGGACAGTGTATTCTGACATTCAACCTCCAGCGATTTTGCCGGCAAGTGTGTCCCTGGCCAAATTTGGATCATACCTGTAAATCAATAACTAATTCTTTATTACAATAAAATTAAAAACTTAAGAAATATTGGCGATGTTTTTATTTTAAATTGTACTAAGTCTTTAGACTAAATTAAAATGTATCCTTAAAAAGGTTGTTTCTAAAAAAAGCATGCTCTAATTATTGTTGTGATAATATTTTTTGCATGACCAGCTACTAACTTTAAAAAAAGGCTATAGGTAGATCTATGATACCTGTCTATGTGGGGATGTCTATGTTTTAGAAATAGAACTGTCCACCCCACGCCGAGCAAGTCCTAATAAAGTAGTCTCTTTCAACAAAATAAATAATTCCAATCTCTTTAACTGTCTCTTTTATATATTTATCAGTTTAATATTGTTTGATATTAAAACTGTTGGACTTGCATGTTAAAATTCTAGGATAAGTAATTCTTGGATAACAATTCATTGGCATAATTATTTTATATTGCTTTGTTTAGCTAAACTGTCCTATAAGTCTGTTGCAAAGATGTATATTCCAAATTTTGTTTGTTACCATTGGTAATAAAAAGTAGACATAAAGTTACATAATAAACTGTTTTTGCAAAGATGTATATTCCAAATTTTGTTTGTTACAATTGGTGATAAAAATAGACATAAAGTTACATAATAAACAGTTTTAAGATTTAAATGACTTTTAATTTCATGTTTATGTTATTTATCTATCTTTTATTATTCCTTGTGTATCGAGAACCCTTATGTTTGTTTTTATTTTCATATCTACAGTCAAGATAATTTTTTTCTACATGACAAATTTAATAAGCTGTGACATTGTCTTGCTAATGACAACTAAGTATTTATTTTTTTTAGCACTATACAACAATGCAAACCTAATTTGTTTTTAAATGAAAAATCTGGTTAGCCTACTTCGTATCAATTTAATGAAGTTTTTTTAAAAAATCTGAATTAAATAGATTTGGATAGTATGTCTTTTAATCTAACATTTTCAAGTTTGTATCTTAGGCTCTTTGCATTTGAGACATTTTATCCTTGAATAGACCCATTAAAAAAATTAACTTAAAAGTGTTTGACTAAAATTTATGTAGGCCTAGATGCTTTTGTATGAGGCTAATATGTAAAGTGATCGATAAATTTTGTTTTCTTATTTTCATGCATGAAATATAGGCCTATTTATTAAGTTAGCCTTAACCTAAATATTTTATGAATTATTCTTTGTTACCATGATAAGAGATGCTTTGTTCAAACTGGAAGTATTTATGACCCCTTATACTTTTCCTCTTAAAGAAGATAATAGCATTACAACTGCAATTTGGGCATTTCAGATGACGTTTGAAAAATATGAGTTAGGCCTAATGGGTTGTTTTGTCCAATAAAACCTCAAACAAATTTGTCTTGTTTGCTTAGTATTGATACAACTACAGTACTCTAATAAGTACAAAGTTTTAACTTGAGATAAACCCTTTTGGGCCTGAATAAATCCGTAGGAATTTGAAAGCTCCAAATCCTTAGGTAGGCTATTATCTTTTTTGGAAAGAAATTCAATGATCCTTGCACATGTTTGTGTACCGGTATGTACCGTATGCTTTTAGTTGTTAACTTTAGGGCTTGTATACATGTGTTGTTTGACTGTGTTGATACAACCTTAACAGTTTTTTTTTCAGATAATATCTATTTTCATCCAATCAAAGACATAAAAAACATAGCAAACAGATTTACCTATATTTACAACAAGCTATGGATGACGTGCCCTCAGGTCCAATTCACACAGAAAGGACGTTGGGTGAAGACGAGGCAAAGACATTTGTCCCTTCGTTGCCTCTCCATGTAAACAAATTGGTCAAGATACCACTTACCATCTTTTATGTATTTAATTTACCGTCTTCTTGAGACGGTGTTATTAGACATATTTTCATGTACTCTCATTGTCTATGTGTTGTGTTTCTTAGGTGTAATGCCCAGTGGACAAGATGGAGCTCAAAATGGAACAGAATGTCAGTCATTTCATACATCTGTGGACTGTGAAGTGGACAGCCCTGAGTCAGGGGAGATAGATGGAGCCAGTATGGATTCCATTGTGAACTCTTACAAACATTCTCACAGGTCAGTTGTCATAGCCTACAAGTTTCTAAATTGAAATATTGGTCTCTGGATCATCAGGATTAACAACTAAAGCTATGCTGCTGATGTAATGATCCACTGTAGGGTATATCAACTACAGCTCTTTCTTGCTGCAGAAAATAGAGGATATTTTCAACACAGATTGGTAGCTAGTAAAAATCCATGTGTTGAAGACAGAAGTTTGAAATGATAAAAATAACACGTGGGACACAATAAATAAGTACTGTACGTATTTCAGTTGTATCGATCAAATTCAAAACCCAGGACAGCAATCAGGGTGTCCAGCCAATCGGTAAACCAGATATTTTACGTGAATTTTGATAGCTGGGAAAAGTCAGTGGATTGTATGTGAATTTTTGTATATGACTGGAAAATTTGGAATTGATGCCAATACCTGTTGTCCATTAATATAGGCCCTAATTAACAATGTTCTCTTTAAACATCGTCAAGTGTAGTAAGAAAATTGCTATTGAGGGACATAATCTCAACTTATTACGATGATCATGTTGTACCCGAGCCCAACATGTTGCTATGATGGGAGGGAGCTAATCATAAAATCTGTCATGACTGCTAGAGATGAATGAATGGAGTGGTTTGAAAATCAACTATTAGTTTTTGAATTAATTTAATACTTAGTAAATTTGTGAAAATCAACTTAAAGTAGATATGATTTGAATTTTAAAAGCCTAACTGCTTTTTGATTAAAGATAACAGTTTTCACACAGTTTTTGTTTTTGTTTAAACACAGCAGATTTTACCTAGAATATTCCTTGTACTTAATCCTCATATTTTGCTGGATACTGCTATTTTATATATGTGCAGGAACTTCCTGTATGTGTGTTCCCTTCGGATTCCTTAACTTAGGACAGTTGTAGGTAAGATGTAGCCTCACCTAATCAGTCATTTGAAACTAGAAAAGGCACTAGAACGTGTCATAAAATGCATCCTATTCCTTTCAGAAATTCCGAAAGCAAATCCAGGAAATCTCGCAAGAAGAGACATTCACACGCAGCTGAAAGTGGAGAAGACGACGATTCAGTTGCAATAACATCAGTGAAGCCTCTTGTTGAATATTCTGACGTTAGGTAAGCTCTTGAGTAGTACTTTCCTTTGTTGTTGACCATAATTTTGTACCAAGTTAAAAAAATTCTGTAGTATGTCTGATTATTTACAACTCATTTGTTCAATGCTCTTGTGAAATAGTGCGAGCAATTCTGGCTTAGGCTTAACATTATTGTGACCTCAATGACTATCAATGATGTAGGACTAAATAAGCTGTGGATGCTTACAAGGAAACTCTGGATTTACTCTTGTTAAGTTTACTCACTGATTTAAATAGTTTGATTTTTTTTACAATTGTTGAGCACAGAACAATAATTCACCTAACCCTGCCAGCTAACCTAAGCAGACCTACACAATGGATGCAACAAGTGGGGTCTAGGAACATTTTATACACACACAAAATAATATAGGCCTAGTGATAATTACACTCTAAAATTTAAAAATTCCTGTTATGTTTTAACACACCTTGTGAAAAAAAACTGCTTCTCAAGTCCATGGTTTCTGCTTAAGCGTACAAATTTCTGGTAACATTACATTAGCCTTCTTTCATATTTATTTACCAGCGTATGCTGTACCAAAGTTCTTGTTTGTCCAATTTTGAAAATAAATACAGTTTTAATCCAACACCAGGAGTATTTGTTTAATATAATTGCTTTTGACGTTTGATAGCACTGGTTTTTTTAACTCCTGTTTTCAAATGATGCTGCTAAGTTTGTTATAAACTATTGTGTTGGTAAAACTACAGTTCCGAGGAACTATCAAGTCCAGAGGCTGGAGAGATCCAGAGTGAAGAAAGTGTTTTGGACCAAAGCGACGACGATTCCTCCATGTCTCGCCGACAGAATCATCACAGTCGGCGGAAAGAAGAAAGGTCAGGCTCGCTTGTCTTAATTCTTATCATTCATAACAATTAGGCATACCTAGAGCAGGTCAATGGGACTATCTGGAAGAAACCCACAGTGAAAGACTATCATGATAAGGATTTTTTTCTTATTAAGATAAAATTTCCTAAAGGATTGAATGATTTTTCCTCATACTTGCCTTCTTTCTTATTCAATTTTATCAAATTGAATAAATTTGTTTTTAATCCTATATAGCCTAGGTAGTTAAGGGTGGTTATCTGTCTAAAAAAGTAATAATCTTAAAAGCAATATTGTAGGAGCAAATTCTCTTACAAAATTATGTAAAAAATATATATATAGGCACAGCATCAAGCTCAGATAAACTATGGTTTTTAAACACTAAGTAAAAAGAGCAGAAAGTTTTTCATGGAACAAGTTAATCAATAAAATACTACTGTTAGTTATAAATTTCCGTAGAATTAGTTTGATTATGATCAGATATTATTTTATTGTAGAATTATGTTACTGAGTTTTTTTTCTCACACCAATTATGTCTTAATTTATATGATTTGTTGAATGTTCTAGGTATAAATCAGAGAAGTCTTCTTACCAAGGATCTCCAGGTTCCAAGGAAGCCTCGGGCCTTTCTCCTGCCCGACAGAAAGAGAAGAAAGAAAAGCGCAAGAAACACAGCACGGACAAATCGCCCAAACTAATAAAACAAAGTAGTGGTTCTCAAGATGAAATACCAGTCAGAGATAAAGAGAAAAAACATAAAGACAAAAAACACAAAAAGACCGAAAAGAAGTCCAAACATAGTCCCTCAAGTTTGAAAAAGAAAAAGAAGAAATCTAAACATGCCTCCAAAAGCAGTAGTTTGGAAAAGAGTGCTTCCAGAGACATAAGCATGTCGCCATCGGACGTCATAGGTAGACCGAGCCCAAACAGAACGTTTTTAGGAGGATCAAACAATTTTTCCAAGAACGACTGGGAAGAAGAGGAAGAGCTTCCGAGGAGGAACAATGGATCAAGTGTTGAAAATGAAGGAGAACGAAGGATCACACCGCCAATGTTACAGAGAGTCGCGGCGGTCAGCTCCCCTCACACACCACCTCTTCCACCAAAGGCCTACGAGAACTCCAAACTAGACAAGAGGTATAAACCTCAGACCAGCCCAAGCGGCAGGTGGGTCTGATAACATCATTTACGTATCTATAGAATTCTAGGTTTTTCTTTCCATACATCTTTGACATGTACCATCAGATAGGCAAAATACTACATATTAGAAATTTTCCATTGTGTTTGCTCTGTTATGAGTCTATAGTCGTATGAAACTTGGAAAATCAATATTGTAGTCTTTTGTGTACTGATAATTTGTTTATTAGATTTGTATGGATTTTGCATAGTAACCTTGAACAGTGTGAATGTTAAATAATGATTCTCATTGGTACTCCTCCACATCACCTCTGGTAAAGACGGAGATGAAAGAAGATTTAAAAAATAATTTTCATTCATACTTATGAATAGGGGGAATTTACAACAAATCATTAACATCACCCCTACATAGACTGAAGTCACAATGAACTACATAATATTACCACAAACCACCAGGGATTTTGGATCATTTCTATTTAGTCAAACGCAACAATCACAAAATTATATAATTTAATATTAATATATGACTTGAGGATTAGTGTAATAGCAGACTTATCTGGATGGGAAATAGTCCACTGTGGCACAAAAAAACATTGCGGTAACCCTTTTTACTATATACAAAATTGTAATACTGTACTCCAAAAATATTATTAACCAAGCTGGGTTTAAGGAAGAGGGGTGTTGAAGCGAAAAAGGGGGCAGCTGGTGGTGGATTTTGGGTTTCTGCTGTTAAATTTCTATATTGCAATTGGAAGAACGCTGGGGACCAGTGGACGAAGATGTTTTACCCAGACCAGAAAGCTAGCCTAGGCTTTGATTTACTCTAATAGAACTAATTTACTTAAACTGTCCTTCCAACAACTTTAAGCCTAGAAAATGGTTATTGATTGTTAAGGTAACTGAGTGAGATAATTTGATTGGACTGTAAAATTGGAAATGTCAATAAATATCCATCTGAGGAAACGTATTCGTTTTTCATGTTGAAATAGGTTGAGGAGTTTGCTAACTTAGTCTGACATTTCTATTATGCTATACTTATTACTAAGAATTAGGCTTGGAGATGGTAGAAATTTAATGCAGTGATCTTGACATTCCGGGAAGAAGTAGGATGAGAATTTGAAAAGGAGGTGGGGGAAGTGTTCTTTCGCTCGTAGTGGGCTGACGAGCTTGACATGCAGCCCGGCATTAGCAAACCACTGACACTATATAAAATTAGCGTGCCGCTATGCGTCACAGTGTCTTCAGGTCCAAAGGTGGCCAAAAGTTTTTTGTGTTGTGCCAGAGTGGACTTTTCTTATTCAGTCTGTTATCCTAACAAAACAACTTAGAATATAATACATTGTGTTCTATATTGCATCCTTAATCTCACACTATTACTTTTTACACACTGAAACTTATTTCATTTGTATGTTTTAAGATCACCAAGTTTGGAAGAAGGTGAGGAACAAATCGGGTCTCACAGTATGTCTCGCAGCAGAAGAGCAGATAGTCTAGAAGAGGGAGAAGAGAGAGGACGAACAAGAAGCAGAACAAGAAGGGAGAGTTTGGAAGAAGGGGAGGAAAGAGGGGACGACAGGCCTAGATCTAAACATCGACTGGAAGATGGTGAAGAAAGGAGGTCTAGCAGGAGTAGGCACCGTGCAGGAAGTGTAGTTGTAGAGGGGGAAACGGACGATAGGAGGAGACACAAGAGCAAACACAGACCAGAGAGCTTGGAGGATGGTGAGGAAAGGAGACAGAGGAGTAAACACACAGCAGAAAGCTATGAAGAAGAGGAGAGGAGACCTATAAGGAGAAGATCTCCAAGCGTAGAGGAACTGAGGATAAGAAGACGATCAATCAGTCCCCCACCATTCCGCAGGTTAGTTGATACAACAGATGGATTTTTGAAAATCATGTCTATCACTTCTTAATCAATTAGATTTGATGACACATTATAATAGAACATATTTGAAAGTAAGGCCAATTGACTTGTGCTGCTGTAGCATTTTACTTACTTACTCATGTGGCCACTCAAATCCAAGAAGATTTTTGTCCTCACCAACAACGTGCCTCCATCCTTCTCTTTCATCTGCTTTGTCCATCTCAATCTATTGTTCGTCTTCCTTCTGGCTTTCCTCTCCACATTCTTCTTATACAGTTCTCTTCTTCTTCCTTTTAACAAGCCCAAGCCATCTGATTCTCCTACTTCGAATTATAGCTACAATATCAGATCTTCAATAAAGTTTTATAACTCTTTATTTTTAAAGGCTGTAGCGTTTTGAGTGTTTGAAATTAACGTCTAAGATTATAGCGCTTGGGCTCTTGATAATGGGATTTTTTAAATTAATGTCCTACTTAATGTATGTATCCATATACAGTTGTTGTTTTGGTTCAAAGTTTCGAAGTCTTCCTGGAAGCTGTTCAGGATCCTGGCCATCTGCTGATCTGTTCACGCCTAGACCAGTCTTGCACATTAGATGATATTTTACAAGCGAATGACAAAGCCATATCGGTAGCTAATTTTTGGAAAAGCAAAGTCTTATTTCCGGACACGGAAAGTAAGTAGGTTCCAAGTTTTGTGTACTAAAGCTAATTTGGACTCTATCTACCAGGTAAGCTTGCTGCCTATCCCTGTACATAATACTCCTTAAGTAGCTACTAAGGATTTGTGATCAGATTTTTAAAATGAAACAAATATATTCTGTCCAGGTCTCCTAGTATTGATGAGAGGGAGGAGAGGCTAAGGATTATGCATCGAGAGCAGTTGGAATATGAAGAAGAACAGGAGAGAATGAGGTAGGCTTTGTAATAAAACAATGACTTTTCAATTCTTATGTCTATTTGGACCATCTTTAGTTTTTTGTTGTTGTTATTGTTTTATCATTTTTTATTCACAGAGTGTCATAGTTTAAAATTTTATTTCCACCCTTACATTTTGTTAGTGATTGTTTGTGTGATATAAAATATCCCATAGCTAAAATTTTTTTTTTTTTGACTACCTATGTTAAAAAGTTAGGGTATTGTACCGTAAAAAGTAATCAGACCATTCTGTTTGTAGCTCAATTCAACTACAATACATTCAGCATTGACATGTAAATAGACTTTCTATTTCTATCCATAGTAATTAAGTTAGGTGGGATCCAATGGTGAAATAGGTTAGAAATTAAGGAAGCGCCAATTGGCTGATTGGGATTATTATGTACAACGATTTCAGCTAGCAGAACTATATATATATATATACCAGGTAAGCTAGCTGATCCCTATCCTTGTACATAATAATCCTTGATACATACCGTACTGTATTTTCTATAATATAAAATATCTTTTAAATTAGTTAGCCTCACTGATTTAAGTGTTGAACTTGGCCATAGGTATGAGCGGGGTACGATGCGGCGCATATATCGAGGAGACAGTATGGAAGACTTGGTACGGCTACCCCGACGTAGGAGGACGCCGTCGATGGAGCGAGACGAGCGAGTACGCTGGGAGGAGTCACCAGTCCGCACAGTGATACGAAGGAGTGTGTCTCCACCTCACCGCAAACGCAGGAAGGCTGAGAGAGAGCGACGTCGCGACAGCCATAGAAGAAAGGAGCACAAGGCACGCAAAGATAGGAAGCGGAGGTCTCGATCTCGCTCCCCACTCAGGTGAGGATTTAAAAAAAGCATTTACATAGCATTTGGCAATATTGTGTTTTTTTTTTTACTTGTAAGTAACATTTTCACACACAAACAAATTAATTGGTCATTAATTGATTCTTTAATGAAGTAGGTAATGGATGAATATAACTAATTTACTTAACAAAAGAATTTCAGGCAATTGACAACAAACAAAAATAGTCCTAGCAAAAATCCTTAAAAATCTAGGTCCTTTTGGTCTATTTTACATCCTAAACCTCATACTTTATAAAATGATAACGGACAGTAAATTATAAAAAGACCTCTTTTCACATGAGGATTGTCTGTTCAGCGATACAAATTTGAGATGATTAAATTCTTGAATATTATTCTCAAAAGATATTTTTGTACCCTAAGCCTTGTCAAAAATTTTTTAACTTCTTATTTTATTGATCAAGGTCTCGGCACTCGCTGTCTCGTAGTCCTGTCAGGGCCAGAAGAAAGGTGAGCAGGTCGCCAGTGCCACCTCCGGCCAGACACTACAGCAGGTCTCCCAGCTACCCCCGTGACTACCGGGCTAAGAGACCTCGCTCTCGCTCAAAGTCAAAGTCACCAACGTCTATGCGGCGTGTACGTGAAATCTCCGCTAAGGTATTCATTGAGTTTCTGTTGAATGGCATTGAAAACTTAACAAGTTTTAATATCTAGGGAAAAATTACATTATTAGTTATTAAGCTCAAATTCATCTTAGTTCTACCTTTTAAAATTTTTTTTCAGATTACTCTCATATAGGTTAAAAAGTGTTATTTTTTAATTCTCAAATTTCATTTTGAACAGAGATCTATCAATTTTGTAAAGTGGAACAGGAAGACCTATTGACATTTTGATAAGTGGCTATTATTTGTAACCGTTTAGAAACTTTTAAAATACTCTGTGATCGTTTGGCTCCAGAATTTTATTGCTGTTAGAAGAAGGTAAATTTTTGTGACACACAACGTTACTTTCAGGTGAAGATGAGCGAGACCAGCTTGTTTGCTGAGTTGGTTAAGGACAGGAACATGCGAGAGCTGGCGATGCGGAGGTTGGCTGCCCTGACAGACCCGGACAGCAACAGTGTGGTGGTGGTAGAGGACAACAACAGTCAGGACAACAACCAGCCGTCATCCCAGGAGGACACCACCAGGACACCACCGCGGGTCAACGTCGATGACATCCCGGTGCCCAAGATGGAGACACCTCCTCAACCACCCCAGTCTGGGGAGAACGCATACCCTCTAGCCATGGACCCCACGGCACTGTTCCCACAAGACATGCTTCCCACACTCGGAGTGAAGAGTGACAGTGTAAAACTGGCGACGCCACCCAAAGTGAATGTGACACTAGACCCGGCCAAGAGACCGATCGATGTTGTTAATAGTGTACATAGAACTAGTGATATCAAATCGGAACCTAGTGGTTCGGTGGCTGTGAAAAGTGAACCTGAGAAAAAATCGGTGCTAGTTTCTAAACCTAAAAGTTTAACTAAATTACCAATGCCTCCAGGGATTGATCAGAATGATCTGGAGAGCATTGATTCTCCTCCTAGCAAATCACCTAGTCCGATACCTGAGAAGAAAACGCCTCCAAAGAAAGGGATTAAGGATCTTCCCCTTCCTCCAGGTAATTTTGGTTTTATTATTCCTTACTGGTATTGGGTGATTATGGAATTACACTTTGAATACAAGTGTGTACTTTCTCTCAGTTCATGTTCCTTTCATTTAACTTAAAAGGTCTTTATGTTAACATAAGGTGTCGTTGAAGAGAATAAATAGTCGGCCTAAGACAAGACTTATTTCCAAACTCGGTAGCCTAATCTTTTCTTGCAGCCTAAAGGAATTATTTTGATTATTGATTTAAGTTTTGTAAGCCATTTTAGTTTGGCATTTTTTCCCCAATCAATAATTTGAAAGTTTCACTGTACAACGATGATGTGTGCTGATTTTCTTCTGGAATAACTGATTATAATATAAACGTAATTAGGCTATAATCAGTTAATCAGGCTAATCAGTTTTAAGGCTAATTCCCGAGTAAAGAATATATTGAAAAGGAATAGAGCGCAGTTAGCTTACCCACATGAGATACAAATTAGAGTCCAGGGGCTAATAGATAAACAAAAGAACACAAAAAACAACACTGAAAACCTATTTTGTCCTGATGTAGGCCTACGACTTCTTCAGAGAAAATTTCCCTTCAACCTACTGTGAAGCAGTTCTACATAAGGATGAAATCTCAGTTTAATGGTTTTGTGTTCTTTTATTGTGTATCTGTTTAGCCCTTGGACTCTAATTTTCTCAGGTAAGCTAGCTGATTTCTATTTTGTTTCTAAAAAAAACTACTTCTGGAACAAACTGTGTGAAAAATATAATTGTGAAACAGCCAAAGAATATTATTATTTAATTGAATAGATCCTTTATTTTGTCTA
Source organism: Macrosteles quadrilineatus (assembly GCF_028750875.1). NCBI lineage: Eukaryota > Metazoa > Arthropoda > Insecta > Hemiptera > Cicadellidae > Macrosteles > Macrosteles quadrilineatus. The sequence goes on along the minus strand of NW_026542595.1, from coordinate 137,051,145 downwards.
AGTAGCCTACCTTAGGCTCCACTCATTCGCATGCAGGATTTTCATTGATAACGTCAAACTTGAAGTTTTCTCAAATAATTCATTTAAATCTTTGGTGTTCATTGTAAGTTTTATTTTACATAGATAGGTACTTAAACAATTATACCATTTCCTACAGTTACCTAACAATGTACATGTTCTCTCACTGATTTGAGAAAGCAAAGTGGCCAATTCGCTCATCAGTGAGACAATGTTAACATTGTCTTACTCTAATTACTTTGTCTCACTCCAGATTTGCAACGTGAAGGCACGAAATAGTGAGCGCGTAACATGCAGGCAACGACGTATGCGCGCAAAATATGTTGGCAGCACTGGCTGTAAATCAGCTGGTCAGCTGTTGTACTGTTGTATTTGTCACTTCACATTAAATGTTATATTAAAAGTTCACTTCTGTGTAAAAATAGGTTATGTTTATTCACCAATTTATTTGTTTTATGGTAACTGTAGGAAAAGTATAATGTGCAACTCGAGTTCAAAGTACAATTGCCTCACTCGAGAAACCATTCCTCACTCGCCTACGGCTCGTGAGTAAGGATTTCTCTCGATTGAGTCAATTGCTCACTTTTCTCACTAGTTGCACAAAAAACTATTTTCTGTTAAAAATCTTACGTGTAGGCTATAATTATAATTTATATTACTCAAGGCTTTACTAGGTAATCTTAGTACATAGGCTATTATCTTAACTTGTATTCGATGCTCTCCGTTATTACTACCTCGCTAAATTTAAACATTCCTGTCTAGTCAAATGAAATGTTTATATTCATTTCTAATCATCCAAATTTAATGAACCCTAATTATTACTGTTTCTTCGACTCACAATGTTTCAGAACCAATTGATATTTTCATTGTAGAATGGTTGCAATTAATTGAGACCATTTGAACACAGTTGTGGCTGGCGTGGAGGAGCTGAGTGGAGATGATGATGTAACTCTGACACCTCCGAGGACCAAGAAACCGGAACGGAGCAGACGGCCGAAGCACGACCCTACCAAGGCACTGACCAAGCCTCGCATCGTCAACCGCAGAAGGCCACTGACGCATGTCATGCTTAACAATGACTGGGGTGAACGCTGTGTCGACGTCTTCGAAGTCATCACACAGATTGGAGAGGGCACCTACGGCCAGGTGTACAAAGCTCGAGATAAGCGCACTGGTGAGCCATTTTTTAAAGACAGAACCATGCAATTTAATCATTGTTATTTATGTCAATTTAAGCCAAGTGACTTGTTACTTTTTTTAGCGAATTTCCCATATAGGGAATAAGCTATTACCGTAGTACTCACGGTAAGACCTGGACCCGGGACCGATTTTTTTTTTCGTTTTGAGGTCCCTAGAGGCCAAAAACACCATCCGTTCAAATTCATATATATATATATATATATATTTATATATATATATATATGTGTCCGTTAGCGCGATAACTCGAGCAAAAATGATCCGATTTTGATTAAATTTGGTACAAACGTGTAAACCTACGTTTATTCGAACGAGTTCGCGAACCAGCATGATCGGACCATGGGAACGGGGGTTTATGGGGGCTTTTATGGGGAAAAAATGGGTTTTTCCCATTTTTGACCCAAAAAACATAAAATTTTGCAATTTCTTTCGAAACTATTTTGTAGAGCTTAAAAAAACAAATAATTTAGTATATTGAAGCGTTATAATGCGCCTAATGGTTACGGAGAAAATTCCTAAAAATTGTAAATTTAAAATTCCCATGTTATTCTTATGGAGAATAAGTAAACTGTTGTAGTTTGCTTGTTTATAAACATATTTTGCCCAAATTTGGAAAATGTTTTTATTTCTTACTAACTATTAACATTTTACATAAAAAACACTTTTACCCTCCCTGTTGCAGCAAACCTAAGTATGTTTTAAACTGATTCTATTTAAATAGGGAATAAATGTGATAATTTTAAGGAGACATTTTAGTGTAAATCCATTCAGGGAAATGGAAATTCGCTTAGTCTGCAGGTTTGCTGCGGCGGGGGTATTTTAATGAACAAGAGTTCAGCTAGCTTATGTGAGAAATTGTTTCGGGGACTGATGGATAAATTACCCTGTTGATGCAGCAACATATTGGCTAAGCTTTTCAACTGACTTAACTATATTTTTTACTCTCACTTTAAGGAGTATTTACCACATCTGTTTCATATAGGTAGCCATACTATTGTTAGCTGAATGCCCCTGATTAAAAAACAGCAATGATGAGTCAATGATTCTTAAGTTCACAAAAGTAAAAAAAAAAAAATTTAGGATATCCACACCCAATTTAACTTACTTAAATTAAAAAATATTATGCTTTTTTATGTGTTTTAAGTAAAAAAAAATCAATACTCTAAAATTAGGTCAAATATTTTCAAATTCTTAAACTGTAAGCAACATTGAATGTTTTCATAGCAAGTAAAGTGATTAATATTTTTTAGGTGAGTTGGTGGCATTGAAAAAGGTTCGACTGGAGAATGAAAAGGAAGGATTCCCCATCACAGCTGTTCGAGAGATTAAAATTCTACGTCAGCTAAATCATAAGAACATTGTCAACCTGAGAGAAATTGTCACTGACAAGTCTGATGCTCTGGACTTTAGAAAAGTAAGTTGAGCTTTTAATAATTTAATAAATCAATTTTAATGTACAGTTGAGTGTAAGGTAGATTGAAATCTTAAAAATTGTTAAGAATTTAATAATTAGCTATACCCACAGAGAAGTAAGATACAGAGGAAACATGCTTAATGAACAACCGTGCGCTTTTAGCTATGGAATGGTGGGACGGAAATATACTAGTAGCGAGCAAGGAAAAACCCAAACTGATATACTAGGAGCCCCGGCTACTTCTCTGTGCTATACCTATTAGTTTTGACTTAAAAGAGGCATTTTTTTAGGACAAGGGATCTTTCTATTTGGTGTTCGAGTACATGGACCATGACCTGATGGGGTTGTTGGAGTCAGGAATGGTCAACTTCAATGAGCAACACAACGCTTCCATCATGAAACAGCTGTTGGACGGGCTCAACTACTGCCACAAGAAAAACTTCCTCCATCGCGACATCAAGTGTAGCAACATTCTCATGAATAACAGGTAATGAACAAATCATCGTTATCGACATGATGATATTTTACGTCTTCTAGATTTCTTGAAACAAGTGTTTATAACAAGCACAATATACTAAAATAAAATAAATTATAAAATAAAGTACAAAGTGATAAACATCAGTTGTAACTATTGAGCAATAGAGCAAGTCAGTGTTGATAAGTGATGATTGTTACAAGTTGGTGCCGTTTGAGTGCACTGGTATCAACTCAATGTTTTACTCTTATATTTTAAACTAGTTGTACCCGCGGGCTTTGCCCCGTTTTACTTCATAAGTGAGCTCGTTCGCATGGTTCAATCACGTCCTGGTTGAAGTTCGTTCGCTACGCTCACTCACCTTTAGGTTGGAGCTCGTTCGCTGCGCTCACTTGCCTTCAGGTTAGCTCGTTCGCTACGCTAACTCGCCTCCAGGTTGAAGTTCGTTCGCTACGCTCACTCACCTTTTGATTGCAAATTAGCTGTTGTCATAAATTAAAAAAAAAATAATAGTGCTGCACCCTTTGTTGGTAATCCTTGTAACTTTAATGCTATTGCACATCATAGAACAGAACCAACTTGTTTAATTGAAACAGCTGTTAAGATTCATTAATTCAATTTAAATATGAGTACTCATAAGGTTAACATGGGAAACTCCAGAGCCACTGGGGCGGAGCCCGAGAGTCCGATCAGAATAAAAACAACTTAGTTTTCCTATTTAATGCCTAAAGAATCAGTGTACCAAATTTCAGCCTCCTAGGTAAATGGGAAGTGGGAGAATTAGTGATGAGTGAGTGAGTCAGTCAGTGAGGGCTTTGCCTTTTATATATATAGATTATGTATGTACTTTTTTATATTTTACATAATTTGGACAGCTGTATTCATAATAAATTGAAATTCCACTTAAACTTGTATAATAAAAACCAAATTTAGTTGTAAAAAATGTGAGTTTCCTCTATATTGCTTTTACAATCGAAATAAACTATACCGAACCATGGCCAGTACTTTTTATTAAGAACTTAATAAATCAAATACATGCAATTTTTTTCTTTTTAATTCTTCATAAAGTTTTTCTTCATAAGTTTTTCATCAAATAAGTAAAATGAGAAATACCTTAAAAGGAATTTAGAAAAATAAGTGTTTAAAACTTGTCTTGACAATATTAGGGGGTGTCTACAAATAAAAGTAATACAAAGTGGTTCCATTATGTACATTAGACACTTCCTGTCTAAACCTTACTTGTGTGAGAATATTTGTAAGCACTTGTTGGCATTAAGGTCCATTCAACAGGAGCATAAATTACGGGACATTGTTAACAATTTGTGCAAACTACATGTAGGGGAGATCCCTGTATGGAGTTTGTGTGAAACCCGTCGGACCATTCTACAAGAGGCCGTTCGGACGCGGGATGTACACGGTGAACCTCGGTTGTATAGCTGGGGTTGTCCAACTCTAGCTTTTCAATCTGTTAAAAAAGAAACTCAAGAATGGCATCCGACATTATTGAACAGACTCACCAGAGGGACATTCCATGTCATGTTTCATGACCATCCGAGTCTTACCAGGGAATCTCATACTCCTAAAGACCAGACCTATATTAAGTTGCTCTAGGTAAACAAAACAACTCTATTTTCAGAGGGGAAGTGAAGTTGGCAGACTTTGGGTTGGCTCGGCTCTACAACGCAGAGGACCGAGAGCGGCCGTACACCAACAAAGTGATCACCCTGTGGTACCGGCCACCAGAACTGCTGTTAGGTGAAGAGAGGTACGGGCCTGCCATCGATGTGTGGAGCTGTGGCTGTATCCTCGGTGAACTGTTCCTCAAAAAACCTCTGTTCCAGGTCAGCAGTAATTGTGTGATTATTGTGTTATTATAATGTTTTAAAAAGGAAATACTTAATCAAAATTGGAAACCTTGTATTGTTTGAGAATAGTCATCGTCCATTTGTGTCTTTGGTGAGATTTTTGAATTATAAGAATTATTTATTATCTCCTAATTTTAAATCACCCAATTCTCAGGCATTCTGATTGTTTAGTAAGTATGACAAAATATCTCACCTTCTTTCACTCTCAGCATTTCCACTCTTAAACAAAACAATATTTTAATATCCTATGAGAAAAAGAAGTCAGCTGTTCCTGATTCAATGCATAATTAAGAAAAAGTAAATACTTATGATGCTTGTAACAGTTAATGTGATCTTTCATTGTCATAGGCCAACGTGGAGATTATGCAATTGGAGATCATCTCCCGGCTTTGTGGGACACCTACACCAGCTGTGTGGCCCTCTGTGATAGAACTGCCACTGTGGCTCACACTCAAGCCAAAGAAGACACACCGTAGGCGGCTGCGCGAGGAGTTTGTCTTCATGCCGTCGTCCGCTCTCGACTTGCTGGACAAAATGTTGGAGCTAGACCCAAACAAGCGAATCACAGCTGAGCAAGCCCTCAAGTCCGCCTGGCTCAAGAACGTCAATCCTGAACGGTACTGGTTAATTGTTGGCTTTAATGAACTAGTGAACTGTATAGATACAATTTAGTGGCGGGCACCAGTTTGCGTACCCATGACATCACTGCCATGGATTTGTAGTCCTTAGTGCCAGCCACATGGTTGGATTAATTTATTCATTTATTCATTGTACGGTTGGACTCGGGGTTAGATTTGTTGAATCAGATTGTTTTTGCTGGTAGGTTTTGTGTCTTACCTAACATCTTGTTGTAAATGTCATCAAACCTGCTAGGGATAATGAAAACTAAAGGGACATCACACCTTTCTTTTATTCAGTTTTCAGAGTTGAAGAAAGTATATTTTCTTATTAACTTATTTCTCTCCAAGTTAGTGTACATACAACTGAACTATTTTGAGGTTGAATTCAATGATATAAATCTAATCAAAATTTTAGGACGAATTCAAAGTAAATTTTTATCAGTCTATTTTATATTTTTTTTCAGTCGATCCTCCTACTGTTGTGTTGAATACCCTCACTAAAATGTGCTACTTCTAGGATACACGGATTGGAAAGTATCGGTTTAGTTACTGCTTTTATCCCACCCTTTTTTATACGACTGATTTGTTTCTTTTATGTTGGTAGTATGGTGGCTCCTGAGTTGCCGACATGGCAGGACTGTCACGAGCTGTGGAGTAAGAAGCGCAGACGACAGATGCGCGAGGCCGAGCTTACAGGGAAACCTATGCCATCAAAGATGCAAACAAGAATGCATCCCTACGATGAGAATATGGAAAATGCTGGGGGCGGGTAAGTAAATTTGTACTGTAAAGTATAAATTGCGTAGCAAGTACTGTTGTTGAGTTATAGTAAAACCTTCGGATTGTGAAAGATCTTTAACCATTTTCAATTCATCACGGTTAATTTAATAGTTTTCATTTGTTTTGTTATGCTGTCAATAAGTTATAAGGAAATAAAACAACGTAGCTATTGTACTAAGTGTGACATCATTTGCAATTTTACTAGTTACTCCCTATTGATTCAATTTATTAGTGTTTGAGGATGCTATCTTTTTCTCTGTTTAGCGTATTACTTACTTTTTGTTAAAAATATTTATTTTTATTTTGCATGTTATTATTTTTAGATTTTTTGTTGTGTTTGTTTGTGCATTCCGATTCTGTTTTCAGATCGTCTTGTTCTCCCCTTCAAAGAAGGATCCTAGGAGACAGGTATTTTTGTTTGTGTTATTCTTCTGTTATATGATTTTAAAAGAGTTTTACACTTTTGGTGAATAGGATTGTTTTACTTTTACAATGTTAGTGCATGTTAAACTTTAGTAGTCTAATTTATTGATACCCTTTAACATCGTTTTGTGTATTAAAAATTAATTTGGCGTTAAGCGTTAACATTCATTGCTAATTGTTAGGGAAGTTTAAATGAACACGTAAAGCCATATAAAATTAAGGAATTCATTAATTCAATCTATCCCATTTTCTGTAAACTAAAAAGTTGCCATGCTTTACTCGTGTCTAATATGCAAATCATCATTAATTACACACAACTTTATGATTTATAAGAGTATGGCTGTGTTTAGAGTGTTTTTTCTCATGTTTACAAATTCCATTGTTGATAATAATTAATAATTGTATGTATTTCTGTTAGAGGTGTGCGGATATCCGAAAAATCGGGTCGGATTCGGTTCGAAATCCGAACCGTCGAGCCCAAATTCGATATCCGACACTATCCGTTATATATCCGACTTTTTCGGATAGACAATATATTTTGACGTTTTGGACAGAAAACCTCCATAACCACCATTAGTTTCCCAGGACAAAATTACAGCAATATGTTTCCAACGACCTAACAGCAAACGGCAAAGAAGCCGTATGATGCAATACTGATAACTATTTTAGTCGTTATCGGCTGTTTTGCTTTATTAGATTCGTCTGGAACGAACAGACATAAAGCAGAAAAGAACTACCATGGTCAAATTAAAGTCAACTCGTGCTTGTCTTGCTCCTGATACTAGGGGCGCTGCGTAATAGTTTTTTTACAGTACTGTTTCAAAGTAGAAAAATCTAGCCTACTACTGTGATGTTACGTAAACAATAGATTAAATGTTTCCCGAAAAAAAAGTCAGAATAGAAACAATAGAAAGGCAACACAATAGAAGGGTGGGAGGGGTTGGGCAATAACCTCGAAAGGAGCGCGGGTAGTGAGTCAAGTAGGACCGGAGGGGGAAGGGGTGGGTAAGACCTTGAAGCTATATATATAGACTTGCACTACTTCCCTAACTTTCCGGCGAGTGGTATTCCAATCACAGGACAAGATACGTTGTATTTGGGTATTCATTGCCCGGTTTGACTTTGGATTGTCTTACTGTGTAGAAACTTTGAATAATAAAAAATAAAGTTAGAACTAACCTCGATTATTTAGCATTTATTGTGTACATATTAAATGATTAAACTATAGGGACCATGGATATATACAAACTTTTGTCGTGATTTTAATTTCAACATCAAAATACAATATTGCACAATCGTGATATTTTAGGTCATTGACCTTTATTATGCATCCGGTATTGCTGTTTCAGAAGAGAAGCACGTTGATAAATTATAAATTGATATTCCCGTAGTTAAAAAGAATTATTTTATAAACCTATAAAACAAAATCATAAAATCTTACATAAAGATAACAAAAAATAACGGAAATTGTAAAAAGGGAATAAAGATAACAACGTCATTATTCTTTCTCTTTGTTCTTCTATTTCTTGGGTTTCCCTTATCACGCATTCAACGTCGTTATCAGCTTTTATGACATAGCGCACAGCAGGGGGTAAAACACTGAGTGCAGCCGAGCGGCACTAATGAGGGTCGGACCTTCTTGGGGGTGAACATTAGACGGCTTATCAGACCCTCCCCTCCCCTCCCCCATGTTCTGGAGAAAGCTTGTAAACAAACTATTGCACAAGCGCGTGACTTGACATTGGGCTGCTTCAATTATAATTTTGTCAAATGAACTGTGATGTTTCAAAATCAAAAACAATAATTTGGGACCATACTGCTTAACAATACATACAATCCATTTTTAACAAACTAAGATTATACGATTCAAATACAATTATAAAGATTATCTTGGTATTTTACTTGGGGTAATGAAGTTATGTCTAGGCTAGTGTAATTCTCTGTTCATCAAGGTTCTACTGAATTATGTTTGGCAGTGAATATGTGTAGAATGCAATTTATAAATTCAGGGATACACACCTTTTACACAGTTATAAAGTCTAATTGCCAAACATCAAATCGTGAGCTAGAGCCAATTTAGTGCATTAGTGATTCTACACTTGGCAAACCCACAAAATGCCACTTAAGCCCAATAATCCGTTCCAAAAACGTAAGGAACTACAATGTGAAAATAAACTTGAGATCGAACTCCTTGGCTTGTGAGAACCAGGAAACAAGATAAATCATAACCTCAAGTAAACAAGCCCAAACGTTTGACACCAGTCTTGCTGAGCTAAGGTGTTTGTGAAGATTTCGGCTGCTAGTGTACTTAATTCAAGCAACCAACTTTTGAAAATAAATGTTGTGAATTGTGATTTTCAAGAGAGAGAAAACTGTGGACTTGGCTAATTTGAAATACTATAGTTCAAAATCGTCATTTAAGTTTATTTACACAGCTTTACATTGTTTTGTAGGTTAAAAATACATATGCAGCTTATTATTAACCACGCCGAACTATCCGAATCCGAAAATATCCGAATCCGAACCTCCCAATATCCGATCCGATCTGAACCGAGCCTCAACTATCCGATCCGAATCCGATCCGAAATGAAATTTCACTATCCGCACACCTCTAATTTCTGTATTATTGATAGTGGTTTGCTTAAATGGTGTGTGTATTGCCTCTGCATACACACTAATGTGTTTTGTTGTTCACTGTGTATCTGACTGTCTCATTTATTGAGCACAATTGGTCACCTTCTTTTAAATACTGTTCTGGTAGGTCGAAAAGAAATTATATTCTAGGCCTACTGTTACACCCAAAATAAATACTTAAACCACCGCTTATTGGTAAAAACAAATATTTAAAAGCTTGGTTAGCAACAGATGGAACAGCATCATAAAGAGAGTTTTAAATGTTATGTTTTGAACACAATAGCAATTGTTAATTCTATTGGACATCCATGGCAGATTCTTGAAATAGTCGACACCTCTCTTCTAATATCTCCTAATAACTGATGTTGCAATTTTAAATAAGGCTCATTAAAACCTTAACTTTTCTTAGCCTTTTATTGGTTAACAAATCACAATAACTTAAATGGTTTAATTTCATAGAATGGGAATGGTTTAATTTCATAGAATGGGGTACTTAAAAGTTTGCATCACTTACACTTAATAATGTTTGTATACTGTAAACAACATTGAAACTGATATAAGTTCAATTTATTTAAAAGATTATAACACTAAACAAACAGTAAATGAACCCCCCTTGAATCATTAAAAGACCTAAAAGCATATGGATGATTTGTGTAAGGATAACAGGCTTACCTGAATGGGAAAGAGTCCTCTTATCCACAAGAAACACAAAATTTTAATTATACACTAAGATCAGAGTATTTCTCTGCGCTGACATAATTTTTAATCAAGGAAGGTTTGAGCTGGAGAGAGAAAGAATTCTTTGGTACGACTATAATGTAAAGTGATGTGTTTCTTCTTCTTGTGACAGAATGGACTTTCCCATTTCGGTAGGTCTCCTACCCTTACAAAAATCGTTTGTATCTATATTCATTTCCCTTATTTGGTTGTATTGTAACAATAAGATCTTTTTGTAGCTCATCTAAAGCCCTGAAGATGGAGGCAGGCTTCATGAGCAGAGAGATGTATCATCCCGCGGGACCTCAGGCTATGCTTGAATCACCATTGGAGACCAATACTCCGCCACAGCCTGCGTCCAGGGTCAACGCAGGTACTGCAATTGCAACATGTATAAGAAATCTGTTTTAGTCATTGTTTTGAAAGAGAACAATTTATACAGTGCACAGAGAAGTTTTGGAAAGTTTTAATTTTGTTGAATCTTGAAAATAATTTGTCGTAGTACCAGCAAAATAATATTGGTCAACTTTTTGTATGCACTTTTACTATCAAGGAAAGCCAAAGTTTAACTGAAGGTCCATATCAGTTGAATCAAAGCTTGCCCTCAAGATTAATTACTGCAATGGATCCGAAATGTCAACCAGTATATTGCCAGTTTAACTATGCAGTCATCTCTCTAAGGCCAATCTAGTCTACTATGACCGTGCATGTTGATTATGCAAGTTTTGTTTTAAATTTGTTAACATTATTCTGTGTATAAATACAATTAAAACTCATCTAATCCAATAATAGTAATGTATGGTACTTAAAAACCTTTTCTGAAAAAAAAATTTAAAAATTAGCACTTAAAACAAATGGGACTTTGCTTGCTTGTTTTGTTAAATGTAGTTAGTAAGTATCTCAGACAGATAAACAACATGTATAACAGTTACAAAACGAATACCTTGTATTTAAATCATCTTACTCATCCAAATTGATATAGGTTATTAGTTCAAGGGTTTGTTAATATTAGGTTATTGTTTGAGCCAAAGAGCCATTTACCAAAAATAATGCTTTGTTGCAGGGGTTAGGCCTATGTCCATATCCACCTCCTCAAACCACAGTGAGTCAAGGACTCCTCCCATAGCGGGTGAGGGTGGTGGAGGGGAAGGCCTACTGCAGAATCAGCTGTCCGGCATAGCTCACGCACTGTTGTCTCGGCAACCCATCAGAGTACAACAGCTGATGTCGCTGCATAGTGACAAGGAGGTATGTACCATGCAGTACAGGTTTCATGAGATATAGTCGTGCTTTATTTCTTACCACACTTGAACCTCTTGAACACAACCACAATCTTAAATGGTGTCAGTAAAGTTAGGGGTGTGCGATGCAGCATTCTTTTCCGATTCAATGCATCGATGTGATTGAAAAGAATTTCAAATTGATTCGATGCAGCATGGCATGTTTTTCTTTCAAATTTATTTACAACTTGCGTTACTGTAATGGATCATTTACCTTCAAAAAAGATTAGAGTAAAATACCCCTGCCGCAGCTAACCTGCAGGCTAAGCGAATTTCCATTTGCCTGATTGGATTTACACTAAAATGTCTCCTTAAAAATATCACATTTATTCCCTATTTAAATAGCATTAGTTTAACGAGAAGGCTACTTAGGTTTGCTGCAACAGAGAGGGTAAAAAGGTGTGTGTTTTTTTTTTTTTTTTTTTTTTTTTTAATGTTAATAGTTTAGTATGAAATTAATGCATTTCCCAAATTTGATCAAAATATGCTCATAAACAAGCAAACTACAACAGTTTACAATTTTCTCCATTAGAACAACATGGGAATTTTAAATTTACACTTCAAAATAAAAAAAGAAAATAAAGGAAAATGTGTATTTATTGAGACTAAATTGATGTACCAATATTTTTTATGCATGCTGAATCAAATCAAAATTTTGATGCATCGCACACCACTACAGTAAAGTGCCATTTAATTTCCATTTCTAGATCCAATAGAATGAAGAACACGGGTTTTTGTAATCCTTACTCAACCTACACATTACTAGAGTTATACTAATACATGATAAACTGATTTCTCTTCAGTATATTTTGTAAAGAAGTCCTCTATTAGGACAAAATGTCAGTATTCTATTAATCTAAAGTGATATTTTATCGTGTATCTTTTATTCACTCGACTCTTTAATTGTCTCAGTTAACAAGCTGAACGATTCCTAGACTGATTGGTTATAGTGCTTGTCAAAAAGTGGCGAGCTTGATTCAGAGAAAAGTCATTAGGCCTAACTCTGATTAGGCACTTAATCAATGGACAATTAAAAAATAGTCCTTCAGACACAGCTGTTCTTAATTAGTAATGGGAAGGCAACTCGCCCATAGGTACTGTAATGTTAGTGTAATGGTGGGGATGTCACAGGTGGATCCGATGACGTACCAGCTGACTGACAGTCTACGCTCTGAGCTGAGACAAGCGGCTGGGGCCAACTCGCACAAACCCCAGAAGTTGGATCCGAAACAGCATGTTTTCTATCCTCAAGGTTCGTTTAAACAGTCTTATTAACCAACTAATGCTAGTCACACCACTTTCATTTTCAATCCTCTGGTATTGCAATTATGCTGACAATTAAGTTAAGTACTATTTTTTCTATTTGTTGAATCAAATTTAATTTAATTTAAAGAGTTGTTTATAATTAACCCTTTGAGGATTATGCATTTTATGCCTTGGGACTAATTCGTTTTTGGTGTTTTCACACTCTTTATTTTAAAAAATGATTAAAATCATAAGACTTTTACTCAGCATAAAATTGTCTACAAGAAAGCCATATAGTTATTTCAGTTTAAAAAAAAAGATAGCCAATTTGTAGTAAATTTGATAAGGAACAAGACAAGTGTATTCACATTTATACATAAAAACTAACAATCCTAACATACAAATATACGATGAAAACCCATTCGCTGATTCACGGTGATTATTTGCATAAAATTGCATAAACATGTTAGAACTCATGCAATGTATTATATGTCATACATTTATTTGTTCAGAATAACAGTATCTACAAGAAAACATGCAAGCAAATTACTTACAAAGTTTTTGACAATGCGTTGTCTTCAAATCACCAAATTTTCTTTTAAAAAATTCATCTTATAAATGTTTAAATCAATAAAAAAGCTCCAATTCAACCTAAAAACTCGATGAGGTAGGCTAATCCATTTGTTAAAAAATAAGGGGAACTAAGTTATATTTTATACACTCTATACACGGATGTCCCATTCTTTGTCAGAGTCGGAATCGGAGTCTTGTGCAAGCTTCCTCTTGCTACTAAGTGTATGCGTTAAACATGCAATTGTTAATCAAATTGAAAAAAAATCTTCCAATATTTGGACGTCGGTCGGTTGCACGATAAATTATAGACTGATTTATCGCTAACGTCAACCCCTCCCATTGATTCAGGGCTGTGCGAATCCAGAAATTTTGGTTCGAATCCGAATCATAGCTGTAGAGATTTTATCGAATCCGAATATTTTAATTAATCCCGAGTCGAATCTGGGTCGAATCCGAATCTCAAATTTACAGCCATTATCGAACCTGGATCGAATCCGAATCTGAAATTTAAAGCTGTTATCGAATCCGAATATTTAAACCTGTTCAGAGTCGAATCCAAATCCGAGGAAAGTCAGCAGTACCAATTTTCACATTTTTAGACCATATTTTCTGGGGCTGAAATAACTTAGGGAATTGCTTAAAAAAATTCTTGAAATGGGCCAAATAAAAAAGTTATAAAATTTAGGCCTACCTATTTGAAGTTTTGAAACTAAAAAATTGGGCATAAGTAAGGCATACCACCTAGGCCTAAGTTACTCGCTAAAAGTGATGGACTACCAATTTGTGTAGTCTAAAACATAGGCCCAGCCTATTATACACCTCGGTGTTAATCCTCCACACAAGCCTATGTCTGCATTACTAATACAAGTAACAACTAACACTGTGAGGTTAAGTTTACTGATAGCCAAGATAGGGTTCAAATGCGACCTACACTAATGTGCCTAAAACCTAACACCAAGTTGGTCAGGTTCCTAACATGAACCAGTCAACAGCAAATCGGAGTGCACAAGTAGTTTTTTAGTGTCTAAAAAATTATATTGAAAATTATATTCAATCAGAATCTAGTAAATTTGAATATCGAATCCCAACTCGGATCTATTTCCAAGAAATTCGAATATCGAATCCGAACCCGGATCTCTTACCAGTAAATTTGAATATCGATTCCGAATCCGAATCCAGTTAAAAACAGTAGATTCGTTCTTGAATCCGAATCGAATCTCTAAAAAGATTCGGATTCGATTCGTTTTTCGAACTATTCGCACAGCCCTGCATTGATTTTTTATGTATAAGCGTGGTTTCCTAGTCACAAGTAGAACAGGTTTTCTACTCGTCTTTTGTTTAAATCCGACCAACAAAACATCTCCATTTCTGTTGTAAATACTTTCTCTTTCTCCCAGCTTTGCTCTCTTTACTTCATTACACAAATGTTTGCATTTCTTATTGATAGTTCCTGTAAGGAATGTATTTCTTCTGTGGAGCTCTTGGGGAATTTTAGTATAAAAATTGTCAGTAAAGAGATGATGTCTCTTATCTAACAGTCCGCTTTTCTCCATGACTTCCATAACCACACATTGTGTAAAGATTGGAGCGGTTCTTGGATCAGGTAGTTGGTGCTGCTATACAGTTCGATATGTATCACATAGTTAGTACGGCTATCACAGGACTGAAACTTCTTAATACCGTACTGCTTGTGCTTCTTTTTAGGCAGATACTGAATGTAAGCGAAGCGGTGTTTCATGCCGATAAGGCTTTCATCGATGCAAACATCCTTTTTGCAACAAAATATTGTTTGAAACATTTGTTTACATTGTCTAGCATCCACCTTATCTTAACCCAAGGGTCATAGTTGGGATCCCCTTTTGGAAGTGTTAGCACAGATGTCATGTGGATAAAAGTACTGATTGCTAAAAATGTATCTCTAGGCATGGTTTTGGAATAAAAACAAGTTTGTTGTGATGGTCTACTGTCTCAATAACTTTTTATGTTTTTTCTTGCAGTTAGGCCCATGTTCAGCAATACCCCAAACCACTTCTTCATTTCATTTACTGACACATTTTTCCATTTTCTTAGTTGGGAGTTAAGAGGTCAGATTGCCCTCACTAAGAACCCTTTCTGCATATGCATTAGTTTCTCTAGTTATTCTATGCCAGAAACCAGCAGTGAGAAAAAGAAATAAATAATAAATGAGGCTACTATTTCTTGGGGTGCATTTTTTAGTCCAGTTTCTCTTACCTTAAACTGGGGAATAACATCTTTAGGTGGTTCTGGTGGGCGAACTTGTGTCCAGTTGTCCAAGATAGGGTCTCGAGTTGGTGGCCTAGGCCTCGGTTCAGGTTCAGATTCCGGTTCGGGTTCACGTTCTAAATTATTATTTTCCCAATCAGAAGCCTCCAATTCACTATCATGTGGAGAGTAATCGTCTCCACTACCAGAAGAATAATCTCTGAGAGATTCGATGCTAACATCCAAGTTGCTACCTTCAAGCTAGGGATTAAGGTCGACATTTTCAACAAGTTGATTGTCGGGATCACTTTCACTATCACTGAACTCAAAACATCGACGAATGTCACTGATATTCATTTTTAAAGCATTATTTTACTACAAAACACAAAACTAAACCTCAAAACAACAGACAGCTGACGTAATGTTGTTGTTATTCCAAGCGATCATATTGGTCGACCCTTGGAGTAAAAGGTTTCGAAACAGACCTTGGCACAAAGCTTAGAGTCTGCCGATTAAAATTATACTATATTCAATGTAGTTTGACCGCAACTTTAAATCCCTTAATCCCTTAAAAAGAGGGCTTAAACTCCAGTTAGCCCTTTCATATTCTTTTACCAGTGGTGTCCACAACATGCTACACTCTGTAACTGAACATTATCTGTAATTTCATGCTAAAAAAATAGAAAACATAAAAACATCTAATAAACAAAAACTTGTTTGAAAGGATTAAAGAATTTGACCAAGTGAACACAAATAGATTAGAGTAGACCTTGGTTGCTACTGTGTGACAGTGAGCGGTGCCGCAGGTGAGAGCGGGTTTGACGCTCACGCAGTCTACGCTGGGGACAACGCGGTGAGTGCTGGCGCACGCTCTAGTCTTGCCACCGAGGGCGTGCGGAACACACTGGCTGCTCTGTTGAACAGATACAACCACCAGCAAGCCGCCCAGTCCCTACATACAGGTATTGTAGACATCTCATCTAAATGGACCGGCTGCTGTTGAATGAGCCCTTATCCCTGCACAACATATTTGCATCCAAGAATATTTTCTCCTTTATAAAATTACTGATAAAAGAGATGCTTCAAATAAGTGGTCCTTTCAGTTTGGCTTTGCTGAAAAATTAAATTTACATGAGAGAAATCGGTAATCTACATTAGCACACTATTACACACACACATTGCTGGTTACACAATTAATTGAATTCATTTTACCTTTTTTCTTTCTTTACTAGTTATACAACTTTTAACATGGGAGTAAAATCTCTAGTTCTATCCAAACTCAAAGATACTAAACATAAACTACATTGAAATATTTTTTCTGTCTAAGTAATCCCTAAGTCTTCTTCATTGTGAACAAATCAACACATATAGCATCATTGTCAAACTCAACGTGAAATTCATCACTGGTAGGTTTACATTTGAGGTTTACTTGTAGGGGTTGTGTGTTTTTTAAGACTTGACAAACTCCTATGAGTGATAAATTTTACATCCAGCTTGACAATGACGCCATAGTTGTCAAAAAAACTACTAGGATTACTTGGAAAGAAAAAGGTAATTTAACCTCTTGTATATAACAATAGTCGATTGTTAGCTTTGTTAAGATCTTATATAATCAGATTTTGTCACGAGCGCTCCTATCAGGCTACATCAATTGATGTAGTTGCACCACTCTCACTACATTAGTTCAGTTCAGGCGAACGTTATAGCCTAATCATTGCCAGGCTGTAGCTTAGAATGCAAGCTTTATTTTGGTGTGGGTTGGTACAAAATATTCCCGTAAAATCTCATCTGGCAATAATGCTTTTGTCCCCGTTTCGGGGTTTTCTCTATTCGAGCCATTCGCTTTGGACAACTAAAATTTTGGATAATTTTGGAGATTTCATATTGATGGGAAAATTAGATAGATTTTTTGAACTGATGATATTTTTATATTTATCTTGCTTACAAAAATACATATTTTTCTGATTTTGTCATTCTTGTTTTTTTTTTTTTTTTTGTGAATTTCCCTATAGGGAAGTAGTATTACCGTAGGTGGCACGGTAAGACCTAGGCCCGGGACCGATTTACTTTTTCATTTTGATGTACCCAGAGTCCTTTTCAGTCTTCCTTTCCTTCTTTTTCCTTTTTCTTTTTCCTTCTTCTTTTCAGTCAAGTCAACTAAAGCTTTGATGACCAGACTTAGGATAATCATCACTCTCTACTGTATTAAAATATCTGTTGGTAAATGTCTAGCATGTATATATTATTGTCTGTTTCAGGATGACAATGGTTCTAGTCTGATACTGTATCTCTTGAATGGTCAACCCTCAAGAGGGATGCTGGAAGATCGACAGTTCGTCCCTCCAAGCATTCCACTTCTTGAGCGACTGACATGTACAAATATGTTTTGTAAAAATTTTCAAGACACGAGTAGTTGTAGCTATAAGTAGCTGGACAGGAGTTTGTTTTGTTTTATAATGCCTGACTTATATCTGTGACTTATGACTGTTCATAATTTTATTGTTTTAATGTTTTGTAAATAGTACGGAATCGAAATAATTTTATTGTATTATATTTTGGAGGGTTTCCATTCTCTGGATCAAGTGGTGTGCATTACTACTTGTTAATAAAGAGAACATTACCAAAAGATACAGTTTTTGTAACATTTTTATGTTCCCACTTCCCTTTGCCAAAAATTCAAATCCATCTTCTTACATGACTGAATGTTTTTGCGATTTTGCTAGTTGACGCAGAAGAAAAATTTCTGGACTTATTACAGACAGAACCAATTTGGGGTTTAAAATATTCTCGTCGGACAAAACCCCTTGGAATTTAGCAGTGGTTTCAATTTCTGTGTCACCAAAATGATATTTTCTTTTTCGTTTTTCCTGATGGATAAAATAACAAGGTGTGTTTTTTGTTTGAGATCAATATGAGATTTTCATCAAACCACTGCAACAAGCAAATGTCTTGTATACATGCACTTATATTAGGCCGGTTACACACATATGCATCTCGCACGGTGCGACAAGCATTATTCTTGCTACTAGCATGCAGCTTGAAGACCAACCTGCGCTGCATGCAGCGTGCATCTTCAGTTGGCGCATGCGCAGAACACCATTCCAAGTCACATAGCTATTTCAAAACTCACATAAATGTGAGAGTCGCTCATAAGACAGGCAGAATCAGCTATCTTACCGTTTTTTGTCACAGTGGTATCCAAGGTCACGTATTTTATAAATGTGTTTCAACATGCGGTACAGGGTGAAAACCACAAAACAGGCCAACTTTAGTCCAAGCAGAATTTGATGAAAAATATATATTTTCTGAAAACAAATTGTGTTATTTTATTTTCTCCTACCTTTAAACCTCTTATTTGATCTAGTTTTAAGAATCAAAATAAATATTTATATAGTTTTAATAAACAAATTCAACTTAAAAATACAAAACGGTCACTGTCCAAAAGTGTAAGGTTATGTCTAACTCAACAGATAAACAACGAAAAACGTAGCAGAACAACTATTTCATGTACACAGAATAGAAGATGATCAGTTATTTCACCATCAATAGACAGGCATTTGGGGAAAGACATGAAACTGTGGACTTTTTTTTCCAATTTTTAGCTGTCCCGCTCCCAATGACGTCAAGGAACACCGAAACTGAACATCGGCCGTGGAAGGACGGTGAAAAGAATTCCCGCGCGAAACGGCAAGTGAACTGATGAGTAATGGTGTAGTATGTGTGACTGCTGAGTTTTGGTTTTAAAACTACATATTTCTTCCGACTATTTCAATTATTTCAGGTAAAATACTCATAGTACCTTAATTAAGAAACAACACGGTCACGTTAAATACTAAAATACTATTATAAATATTCTGATGAAGTAAATAGGAACCAAATGGGTGGTTAGTAGGCTTGTCCATAACCTCAAATATGGCTAAATGCTGCAACGCATTTCTATGATAGAATTGAAAAAGATCCAAACTTACAACACGGTCACGCACAAAACGGTCGCGTGACCGGATGGGTAAATCGTGACCGATTTGTTTGATTTTTGAACGTTGTTATTTAGCGATTTATAAATGTATTTATTTTGTTTTTATATTAAATTCTTTAAATATAACCTGGACAAATATATTTATATTTATTTTCAATGATAAATAATCAAAATTACGGTCAATTAGGATTTTATTAATTTTTTACATTTCAACCTATATTATCCAACTTTCTAACCTCCCATTCCCATTACATTTTACTGGTGAACGAGGTCAACCTCCTGTGTTACATAACGCACTTAACCCCCCACCCATTGATTTCAAAAATAAAGTTTGTTCTACAAAAAGTAAGCATTATCACCTATGTCATGTTCTATGTCCTATGTCATGTCGCGGCCCCTAGTCAAACTCCCTTTTTTGGACCATATAATAATTCAATGGCTTGACGTAGTGTATTTTTTTTTTTTTAGAATTCGTGATGCGAAATGGCGCGTGCTTCCAAACTTTCGGCCAAAGAAAAGTATGAGAGACAAAAAGAGCTAGCGAGGGAAAGGCAAAGAAGAAGAAGAGCAAAGTTAAATGAGGAGCAGCTGGAAGCTAAAAGGAAATACGATAGAGACCGCCATGAAAAACTCAAGAGAGAAGGAAAGATTAAGACTGTTGACAAAATGAACCCCAGAGAACACCGAAAGTGGAAAAAATATTGGAGGGAGAGGAACAGAATCAGAAGTATGAAGAAGAAAGGAATTGAAGAGGCTTTGACAAATACACCACCGCAAAGTCCAGTAGGTTTAGGCATACAAGTTTCTTCCCAAAAAAGACGAGGAAGGAAAATGGTTCGAAGAGATAAAGCAAAAGCTTATCGAACCATCAAAAAACAAGAAAATAAAATAAAGTTGTTACAAAGGAGTTTAGAAAAATATAGGAAACGATACGCTAGAGAAAAAGCTAAAAAAACATCAAATGGATCTCCGTCCCCACGGAAGCAAGTGGATCAACTTGTGGGGAATGAAAAGGTGTCAGAAAATGTGAGAAAACAACTGTTTCTTGGTTATGTGCTGCAGAAGCAGATAAGAAAAAGAAAAGAAGAATTGGGAAGTTCGATGAAAAAAAAACAGCTTGTTTCAAAAGTGCTAGGAAACCGAATACTCAAGAAATACAGGGTACAAAAATATTTTAATACTCTCGTACCTCACAAGATCAACAAAATTCTGTCTGACAGTGAAAATAATTTAGAATATACACGAAGAGTAAAGAAAGGGGTTTTGTCAGAGTTGAAAAAACAATTGATATCATTTTTCGAAAACGATTGCGTTAGTAAGATGTGTCCCGGGAAGAAAGATGTAGTAAAGAAAAATGGCATTCAAATGCAGAGAAGAATTCTTCTTGAACCACTCCATGTCCTACATAAGCAGTTCAAACAAGAATTTGATTGTAATATATCCTTCACTTCATTTCGTCGCGCAAGGCCCTTTTGGGTTACATTGCCAAAAAAATCCGATCGAGAAACTTGCGCGTGTATAAAGCATGCTAACATGGACCTGATGGTCACAGCATTGAAACAAGCTAAAGTTATCAAAGAAAATACGCCAAGAGAGATCGTTCAAACCACTGTTTGTTATACTGATAGGGAAGCATGTTTAATGAGTCAATGCCAACAATGTGCTAGTAAACGAGTTGCCTTCACTTACGAAACTGATTTCAAGCTCAAGTATTATCAGTGGAAAAAAATCAAGGAGAAAAAAGTTATAAAAAATAAAGCTAAGTTTGTTCAAAAAACCATAAAAGAAAAAAGGATTGAAAATGCATCGCAAGTTGAGTTGAGTCTGATGAAAATGCTACCATCATTCAAAAAGCATGTATTTTATACCAAACACCAGGCAAAGCAGATTGACTCAAAAATAAACAATCTTGACAAAGACGAATTGGCATTCCGAATTGACTTTTCAGAAAATTATGTTTGCAAGTATCAGAGTGAAGTCCAATCTGTCCATTTCGGAGCCTCCAAAAAACAGTTGTGTTTACACACTGGCGTGGCCTATTTTAAAGAAAGAAATAAAGTTAAAAATGAATGCTTTGCCACTGTTTCTGACAACGTTGACCACCAGGCACACGCTGTCTGGGGTCACATGGAACCAATTTTACAGAAGTATTCATCTCGATTTCCGAAGACAACAAGAATACATTTTTTTTCTGACGGGCCATCATCTCAGTACCGTAACAGGTTTAACCTTAAATTATTCCAACAAATTGTTCCAAAGCACTTTCGTTATGTCAAGACTATGACCTGGAACTTTACCGAGGCCGGCCATGGGAAGGGGCCGATGGATGGCGTTGGGGGGACCCTGAAGCGACAAGCTGACTGGAAAGTCCTGTATGGTACAGACATAACGACTGCTGCAGCGTTCGTCTCTGCTTTAAAAGATACTGACATATATCTCGAAGAAGTGACTCCTGATCAGATAGAAAGTTTTAGGCTGCGAATAACTTCGATGAAAGTCCCGGCTGTAAAAGGGATCATGAATGTCCATCAAGTAACCTACAGTCAGGGACTCATGTACGCTAGGTCGTTGTCATGTTTTGATTGCCCAGCTTCACAGTACTGTGAGCATTTCACCTTATTCGAAATTTTCCCAAATGAGTGGAGCTACGAAAGTGAAGAGGAGGAAGTATTCCAATCTACATCGAAGTGGAACTTTAAACGATTTACCGTGGATGAGGTGTACTCAAGCTCTGAAGATGATGCGGAGAGGGATGGCATCGAATGTAGGGATGTAGGGAATTCACCAGACTTGGATCCACCAGACTTGAATCCACCAGACTTGAATTCACCAGACTTGAATCCACCGGACGAGAATTCAATTTCGTCTGGTGTATATGTAATTGTGAGATATAAAAAAGGACGCAAAAGTAACGAAACTGAGGACTTCATTGGCGTTTGTCAAGGAGGAATGAACAAGAATGAAGTTGATGTCATGTTTTTAAAATCTTGTGACAAATCTAAAGATTTATTCTATACCAATGAGCAAGATGTTGCTACTGTGTCAATAGAACAAATCATTTCCACACTTACACCAATCCTTGATATGAAGGGCCTCAGGGTATTTTATAAATTTAAAATACCAAAGGGTTGTAACGTTATATCATAAAAAGGTTTTCATTATATCAGAAAAAAAGGTTTGATTTAACTTCACTTGTTCACTTGTTTCTTTAAAAATACATTTGATTTTAAGGTCAATAGTATTGTTGCATATTTGATTTATTTTGTGTCTCAACTCAAAACTTGGTTAATCAAGTTGTACTCTTTCACATATTTTATTTTATATGTTGTAGCCCATTTTAAGATAACTTAGGCTAATATTATTCACAATTATATTCGATTTATTTTGTGCCCTAACTCAAAACTTGAAACAACATTCTTTAGAACAATCTGCAAGTTTGTTAGGAAATGTGTTTCGATATAGAAACAACAATCAATTCAATTGCACTTTTCCGTATTTGTTTATATATAAATACAATTTTGATTGTATGATGTTTTGGATTTAGATTTTTTATATTTAATTTGTGAACATACGTAATTTTCACGTATTTTTTTATTATGATGTAGCCTATTTTAAGATAATTTAGGCTAATAGTATTATTCACAGTTAGCCTATATTTGTTTACTTTTTACACAACATTACTTTTTCGCATTTTTGTTTCTGTATAATTTTAATATTAAGATGTTTTAGATTTAGATTTTTTTATTAATTTGTGAACAGACTTAAATTCAATTTAAAAGAAATCTTGTCTATTTGTCAGATAAAAGTGTACTCATTTGTTTTGTTGTAAGGAATAAAGAAAGACAAAGATAACTAAGGTTTTTTATTTACCATACATGATTTTCATTCCAAAGATACATACATATATCATACATACATATATCATTTCATACACATATTACGTCACGCCTCAGGGAGGGAGGGAGGGTTCAGTAAATGCAAAAATGGCGTCATGAAAGTTCTCAAACTGCAGTGATATCAAACCGGTCACACCCGTGACAATTCACTCACGGTCAGAACCAACCGGTCACGGTCACGTTTTTTGCTATTTATAGACTAAATAAGTACATTAAAATTATATTATGTGTACCAGTGGGTAATATTACTCACAGTTTATCTACCGCAAGTGGAGTCTGGTCATTTTTGACATTCCTAACCTCAAGACTGAAAAGTTTTTCACTCAGATCTTAAATTTGTGGGGTAACTTGGGGAAAAAGTTTAAATTACATTAAAATGCGTCTTTTTTTCCTGAAATCTTCATAATATATAGTTACCCATTTGTTAACTAGGTACTTCCATGTTGTTAATTATAATTATAAACTAACCTACATGCAGTAAATATAATGTTAATAGGTGTGACCGTTTTGTACTTTATGAGGACCTCAAAAGGGTAAAAGTTACCAAAAGTACATTAATTAACAAAATTTAGCTCTGCTGCTTTACTGATGGGTTCTAAGGGTTATTAGCTATACATTAATCAATAAATTTTCTCAAAATATATGTTAAATTTTTTTTTACTCTCTTTACACAAGTTGGCCTGTTTTGTGGTTTTCACCCTACAACTTCTGGAACTTCTCTGGATGTTTCAAGAGCTGTTCATGTATTCGCTACTTTCAACATTTTGGCGCCAATAAGGGGGTACCCAATATTTTATTTACCTAAAGCATTTCATCAACCAATGACGTTGACATTTTCCAATGAACTGAGTGCCAAAAAGCATCACCCTCTCATCTTGCTACTAGCAAGTGCCAGTGCCACGACCTTGCAGCATGCATGCATCTTGCACAGTGCTACTGGCATCAAGAATGCTAGTCGCACGCACCATGCGAGATGCATATGTGTGTAACCACAGCCTCCTCTAATACAGGATCGAACAAGTACCGACCCCTAAGGCCTGCCACTGACGTTTCTACCAGTGAGGATCTGTGAAGCTGCATACTTAAGGATGTCTTTGGAGCTGTCCATTACTTTCACTATTCCACTGTTCCGAAAATTTTCTTCTGTTGAGGGGTTAGAAGAAATTAAAAAAATTACCTTCAGTCAATCAGCTCCTGCAGTTTGACGAAGGTAACTTTATTGACTAATCACAAGATCAGCTCAGGGGCTAAACAACATGGACAAGATGTTTTACTTTCTCCCCCTATACATAGTATATGGAGAAAGAATTGTTTTCGTCAAAATTTTTGAGTTTTGAGTGGAAGTGATGTCTGTGTGTGTGTGTGTGGATGTGTACAGAGTTACAGACCACACCCGTCGTCTGATTTTGATGAAATTTTGTACGTATATAAAATTTGAACTGATGGTATTTTTGGCATGTGTGGACAAACAAATGAAAAAGTAAATCGGTCCCAGGCCTAAGTCTTACCGTGCCACCTACGAGGTACTTCCCTATAGGGAAATTCGCTAAAATACACAAATACTATTAGCTGCCTCTAAACAAAACAGTTGTTACAACACTACTTACGATGTTTCCACTTCGAAGGCCTCGGCCTGGAGTTAAAGGTGGCTGTAGGATTTGGCTAATAGTATTTGCATAGACTAACCAACACAAGTAGACCTCTCATCCCATTGTAAATTTTGAAGCTCGTTTTTCATGCCTAGTTCATGTACGCCACACTGGGCGCTAGTGTCGACGAAATTTTGTTTCTATTATTTTAGGGTTAGTTTCTTGATTTGTGCTTTACTGTTTGGTTAAATAACTAGGAGACAATTTATTGTTTATGATTAGATCGTATTATTTGGTTAAACGAGGTTTTAAATGACTGTATTAACGGGAAACAAATTGTAAACAAAACACGACATCTACAGAAAACCGTACAGAACTAACCATAAAATTGTCTTCAGCTGTTCCATAAGGATGAGAAATCTACTTGGGGGAGTATGTTTTATCTATGGTATTTGTGTACATATTTACGAAAGATTGGTTCCTGGACTATGACAATATTGACTCCGCTTAAAATGTGCAGATATAGATTTTTAATTAATATTACCTGAATTACCTCCCTCGACGTCCATGACCAGCTCTTGCTGGATAGACAGAGTCAAACTATTTACAATTAATATATATACATATTTAAAAATTTACATTTTGCAGTTTAGGCGGCAGGTTAGACGCATATTTCAAAAAATTCGTCCAGGGAGTACATGGGCCTTGCCAGTAGCCACTCTCTCAGTTGATTTTTAAAATCCTGGGCTCGAAGGTTTTTCAAGTATTGGGGCAATCGGTTGTACATCCTTACAGCCAACATAGGGAAACTGTTCTTTTTTTTTATTCAGTCTGCAGTAAGGGATATCAAGGTTGGATTTTGACCTTGTATTGTGGACATGTAGGTCTTCTCTCAATGCATAACTGGCAATGTTGGTCTTTAGGTCATTTAGGGTGATAAGGATGTACTGATTATATACTGTTTGGATGTTAAGGTTTCTGAAAAGGGGTCTACAATGTTCGTCGTAGTCAGTAGATGAAATGACTCTAACCGCCTTCTTTTGTATCAGAAGTACATCCTTACAACCAGCTGCATGGCCCCAAACTTCCAACCCATAGCTGAGATGGCTGTGGAACAACGCAAAGTAAACAGTCAACAAATACTGCTTTGTCAGCATGGGTTTGAGCCTCCTGAGGAGATGTAATGCCCTCGCAAGCCTAGTGCAAACTTTTGTTGTATGATTTTCCCAGGTGAGTTTGGGGTCGATAGTGAAGCCCAATAATTTAACCTCAGGCAGGTTGCCAGGGATAAGATTTCGAGACAGACTACAGGTCATGTGTTGGGTTTTACCTTCATTTAGGCAGAGCTTGTTTACTTTGAACCAGTTCTTAGTAATCTCAAAAGACTGTTCAGTTTTGACCCTGGCCTCCTCAGGAGTACTTCCTTCTGCAAAGATGGTCGTATCGTCTGCAAAAAGCAAGACGTTACCAAGCTGCCCGAGGTCGTTCACCATCACCAAAAAAAGCACAGGGCCCAACACAGATCCCTGGGGCACGCCATGTTTAACTGGCAGTGGTTGTGAGTTTGCCCCTCTTACAGCCATTATCTGTGTTTGATTTGAGAGATAGGATTCAAAGGCATGCAGTGCTGGCCCCCTAACACCATACAAATGTGACGTAATTTTCCTGGCGGACGACAAGAGGTAAATTACGCCACCGGTAAGAAAACGAGATCCCAGGATTCGCCCTAGTCTGGTCGCGGGGAGTTTCCCAGGAGTCGATAGTGATTCGGATAGCCTAACTTTGATAGCCCTGGTTGTCAGAGCTCGAGACGAACGTTGCGGGTTACTAAACACCCTACTCGAAATCACCACTCTAGCCTAGGGCTTGTGGGGAAATAAATAATTTTGACTTGACTCTGTGGGCAAATATCTAAATGACACACTACTAGCTAACTTAACAAATCAACAAGTAAGCTAAGTAGGCACTCCGCTTACCTACGGAGTTACGTCGTCACCCTGAAACAAACAAGGTTAGTACAAGATAGGCCTAACCTAGCCTAACTCCCACAGAGCCTGAATTTACTAAAATGATAAGAAAACAAGTTAGCCTAAGTGGTCCAGGTGAGGAGCGAACAAAAAAACGAAACTAAAAAGGTGAAACTGCTCCTTGAGCCAAAAACGAAAAACTAAAACTTTAACTTCCTCACGTGTTCAACTTAGACCAACTTCGACAGAACTTGTCCAGCAGAAACCTGTCTGCTGGAACAGACTTTGGTACGTTTGGGGGAACTTTAAAAAAAAGGGTTTTAAGAATTAAAAAAGAAAGTCCCAAGACGGATTATGAAACGTAATGGAAAATATATTTCACCAACTGCAGTACTTTACTCAAATTGTTGGTTAAGGCGTATGACTAGGTCTGCGAATCAGGCCTAGCCTTCAAGTTCAACCAAGTTTCGTACACGAAAACTGGTCAAGTAATATACAATAATCTGTAAGTTAGTTACAAAACTTACCCGATGACGAAATTATATCAAAATATTCACTACGAAACAATACGTACGAACTTAAGCTTTCAGAGCTTGCGATACGAACTTTAACTTGCACGAATTTTCGAGAGCGAACCAAAAGCGAAACAAACTTACCAAAAGCCGGGATTACGAATGACCAAAACTTCACAAAAACTTCTTCTTACCTCACCTTCGTCTCTGAATCGAGACGAAAGTTAAAACGATTCCTGATTGGTCAACGAGTTACCGAAACAAAAAAAAAACTGGCAGCGAAGGCAGGCGCATGGCAGCTTTAACAGGCTTACAGCCGCGTACCGCTCAAAGGTGACCTCGCTGCTCATCTTCTCTCCCGTAGCCCGGCCTCAGATGCAGTCGAACAGCCAAACAACCAAACTGACACCAACGTCGTCTGCGGTCTGGGAATTGGAGGTTAGGTACGACGTCAGTTTAGTGTCGCGACTAGGCTTACTCAACAGCTTATGTTTAGCTGTTTAATGTTCGTGGTCTAGATCGTTATATTTTTACCCCCCTACCCATTTGACTCGTTACACCCCCTCCACACTTCGGAACGAAAAAAAAGAAAACCGAGAAAAAGAAAAAAGCTGTTGAACTTTCCTGCAGATGACACATCAGTAGGATCGTGGGCAGGAAAAATTGACAGAAGCCGATGCCGGACCCCGTTGGTCCGGCTGCTCCAGGGTGTTGACGACGAAAAGTGGGCGAAATTAGTAATGATGTAGACTGTCTGAGGCCGAGTTGCCTCAGAGGTCTGGACGAAAACGAATCGGGGCGAAGAGTAACCAAAGGTGAAGAGTAAGCGTGGGGTTTACAAAGGTAGGGTAGTACGGCAGGCTCGGAGTCTTGGAAGCGGGGCGAAGAGCTACTCACGAGGATACGTCACCCCCAGACGAGGGTTAGCTATGGCTGCTTGTCGGCAGCTTGACGTGACCGAAAGGACTGACGAACAACGGATCACCAGACGTCGCTGCGGTTGCGGGATCCTTGCAGACTAGTCACGTGCACAGAAAGGTTTCAAGTCTTTCACGTGAACGACGTGCAGTGCAGCAGTATCCTCATCACGCACCTCGTAGAGGTTAGTACCTCGACGACCGACCACAATGCAGGGGCCATGATATTTTGGTGCTAATTTCCCTACGATGGCGTCGGCAGCGGAAGACAGGACGTGGAGTCTTCTCATCACTTGCGTACCAACTTCGTGAGTCACCTCCCTACGACGGAGGTTATAATATGTCGATTGCCTCTCGTAGGCAGCCTTGAGGTTCTTGTGTGTCTGCGTGATCAGACGCTGAAACTCCTCCAGTCGTTTACGGTGGACCTCACTTAGCAAGGGATCGTGGGGAGTCTCAGTCACCTCAAACGAAGGGCCACGGACGGCACAGGGAGGCTTCAGTTCGCGTCCGAAACACAGCATCGCAGGAGTGAATCCAGTAGAGTCGTGGACAGCCGTGTTGAGGGCGTACTGGAACTCCACCAGGTGGTTGTCCCAAGACCTATGATTGCCTTTCACGAACTGTGCGATCATATGACTAGGTCTGCGAATCAGGCCTAGCCTTCAAGTTCAACCAAGTTTCGTACACGAAAACTGGTCAAGTAATATACAATAATCTGTAAGTTAGTTACAAAACTTACCCGATGACGAAATTATATCAAAATATTCACTACGAAACAATACGTACGAACTTAAGCTTTCAGAGCTTGCGATACGAACTTTAACTTGCACGAATTTTCGAGAGCGAACCAAAAGCGAAACAAACTTACCAAAAGCCGGGATTACGAATGACCAAAACTTCACAAAAACTTCTTCTTACCTCACCTTCGTCTCTGAATCGAGACGAAAGTTAAAACGATTCCTGATTGGTCAACGAGTTACCGAAACAAAAAAAAAACTGGCAGCGAAGGCAGGCGCATGGCAGCTTTAACAGGCTTACAGCCGCGTACCGCTCAAAGGTGACCTCGCTGCTCATCTTCTCTCCCGTAGCCCGGCCTCAGATGCAGTCGAACAGCCAAACAACCAAACTGACACCAACGTCGTCTGCGGTCTGGGAATTGGAGGTTAGGTACGACGTCAGTTTAGTGTCGCGACTAGGCTTACTCAACAGCTTATGTTTAGCTGTTTAATGTTCGTGATCTAGATCGTTATATTTTTACCCCCCTACCCATTTGACTCGTTACACAAATACAACTTGTCTAGCAGATGATTGTGGGGAACGCAATCGAAAGCTTTACTTAAATCGGCCAGAGTCAGTGCAACTGTATTTCCCTCTTCAAAGGCATCGACTATTTTAGTGACAAGCTTAAGAACTGCAGTAGTGGTGGTTCTACCACTCCTAAACCCATATTGAGAGTCGCTAAACAGACAGTTTGATTCAAAGTGCTTAACAAGTTGATTCTTTAATATGGTTTCATATAAACTTTTGCGAACATAGGCACTATAGAGATAGGCCGGTAACTTCCCATATCTTCAGGGTTACCCTTCTTGAAGATAGGTACGGTTTTAGAGACTTTCAATGCATCGGGAAAAACCCCATGGGTCATGCAGACATTGAGCACTTTTGCGAGGGGTTCAGCGATAATATCGGCAACATGTTTCAGAACAATAATGTTTATACCATAGATGTCTTGACTAGTCGAGTTCTTAAACTGTCTAATTATTTTGATGATAGTTTGAGGCGTTACATAGAACCAGTCATTTAGGGGGTTCACAATAGGCTTGTTCGGTACTTCCGTTCCAGTTTTTACATTACTGACAGTTACTGAGTCTACGATTTTGTCAATTTCCCCAAGAATATATTTGTTAAATTCATCAGGATTTGCAGTACACTTGAGAGTTGTGGTTTGTTTTGATACACTATTCACCAGATTCCATGCTGCCTTGCAGGGATTTTTGGCAGCCTCAATACCAATTGTTAAATGTTTTAATGAACTTTTTTAATATACCAATTTTTACAATACATTATACAAATTTTTACAATAATTTTATAGATAAAATATTGAAGAAAGGTCGTCGTCTGCGGGTGAGGAACCAATGATGCTGGTGACATTTCCTTTTTGTATGGCCATGGCAATTCGTTGAACTAGGTAGCTCCTCGCTTTATAGTCATCTGTTTTAGCGAATTTCCCTATAGGGAAGTATAGCTATTATCGTAGGTGTCACGGTAAGACCTAGACCCGGGACCGATTTACTTTTTCATTTTGATGTCCTCAGAGGCCAAAAACACCATTCGTTCAAATTTTTATATACGTATATATATATATATATATATAGACTTATATATATACTTCCGTGAACGCGATAACTTGAGTAATTTTTGTCCGATTTTGATGAAATTATGTTTAAAGGTGTAAAGCGGGATAAACTTGAATGAGTTCGCAAACCAGCATGATCGGACCATGGAAACGGGGCTTTACTGGGGGTTTTATGGGGTAAAAATTGGTTTTTCTCACTTTTGACCCTCAAAACACAAAATTTCCCGATTTCTCTTTAGACCTTTTTAAAGAGCTAAAAAAAAACAAATAATTTAGTATATAAAAGTATTTTTGTTCGATTACTAGTAACGGAGAAAATTAAAAAATTGTAAATTTTAAATTCCCATGTTGTTCTTATGGAGAATCTATATATATAATTCTGTAAGACCAAATTTTTACCAGAAAATTGTGGATGTCTGGTAAGTCGCAGAAAAGTGGGAGAGGTCTTAAATTAAAGGTCTTGACCCCAGGGACTCGGGAAAAATAGCAGAATTCCCATAAAGTTACCAGAAAACGAGATATAACGTAAAATATCCACCATAAGAAATGCATGGGGACTGAAAAACGTCAGAAAAACTATCAGCTGTTACTTATTTATTTGCAATGTTGACATTTATTCCGAAAGTCAATGTTGGTAAATAATGTTTCAAAATGAATTGTGTTTAATTTTTTTGTTTTTCCGTTTTTATAATGAGTGAAGTAACTAGACAGGGCAGGGGAAGGCCTGAAAGACGTGGAAGAGTGTCCAGGAATTCAACAGACTTAAGAAATGCAAAAGAGAACGTCATGTGGCCTAACTGTGAACGAAATCCAGAAACTGTTTTACAACCTATCTTTAGAAGAACGCTGGAATTGTATTGTGGCGCATTTCACATTTCGCAGAGGAGGCCACAAATGGAAATTTCAACGCATGTTGCCACAATGGGCATGCCACAACCACAAGTAAATGACGAACTAAAAGAACTGTTTTTACATGATTCGAACTTCATAAAAAAACATTATAAGGCAATACAACAGTGCAATGGTTTTTGCGTCGCTTTCCGCTACACAAAAAGAGAGTTCCGGGTAATGGACCTTACTGTCTTAAAGTTCAGGGACAAATTCGTAGATATATTTCTGACTTACTACCGCGAAATGGGGAGTTGCCCTCATAATAATTAATAATAATTTTAACCTTTACATTTGGTTCTCAAAATTGAAACGATAACAGAATTCGTAAGATTACAAAACAAATCTTCAATTTTAAACTAGAAAAGATGTGCAATGTTTGGCTGTATGATTTCAGCTCTGATTCGTCGTTCTCCGGTCTCAGGCCAAACCGTGTGCACGTTTCCATTTGTTAATATGTTGTGTTATTGATTTAATCATTATTTTACAATTGTATTTCATTGGCTCATCAGAAGTAACTAATATACGACTCCAAAACGGAAGGAAAACCAAGATATAAAGCAAGAAACACTTTTAATTTTAAGTACCGTAACATAAAATTGATAATTAATTTCAAAAACATATTTACAATATTTGTCTTTTTATATATGGGTTTTTATTGTAGTCTAAATTAGGGGCTATGGCCCCTACAGGCCACTAGTATTGTCAAATGTTGTAGTTTGCTTGTTTATGGATATATTTTGATCAAACTTGGCAAATTTATTTATTTTGTACTAAGCTATCAATATTTTACTCAAAAACACACTTTATTAGTTTCCTTGTAGCAGCAAACCTAGGTACTCGTTAAACCTAATGTTATTAAAATATATTTAACTGAAAATCAATTCAGACAAATGGAAATTCGCTTAGTCGGCAGATATACTGCGGCGGGGGTATTTTTCAATTAGCTTGCGGCCTATTTCATTTACCCAGTTCTTGCCTTCCTTGCACCATGGCCCAGCAGTTTCCATACACCCAAGACGATTAACTGTGGTATCCTTTTGACGTAATATTTGTATGTTTTCTCTGGGTGGCCATTTTAGCTGCTGCTCCGGTTTGCTTTTTTGTTTGATTTATATAACTCACTGCGTAAGTATCAGAGCAAGTGAAATCCCAGATTAGACATTGGCTCTTGCTCCAGGGGATGATTGTGGCTCCATCTGGCCGCTTCCCATCATTTCGGTCAAGACCTGTAGGTTCCAGTTGGGCTGGGATGTCGGCACACACCAAAGCTTTTTTTATCAGATTGTTAACTTCAGCGTGTGACGGAAAAATCCTCCAGAAGTTTTGATACAGGATAACGGGTGTAAACCTCTCTTGTCTACGATTTCAACACAGACTGATGTTTTAATTGTTTAAACATTGCTTGTGTTTTAATTGTTTAAACATTGTTTATGTTTCAATTCTGTACGTTTTATTTTCAATATTTTAATAAATTTATGTTCATAAATTTAAATCTATAAAGTATGAATTAATGAGCGGATGTCACCTGTCTGCCATGTTATCTTATGGGACGTCTGACACTAAACAGCCCTACTTGCGACGTTACCAATTCTACCAGGCCACGGCCTGGAGGCGGCCGTGGTCCGTGCTCGCCGTTTGGGCTCTTCCTTACTCGGCGTCAGAAGTACATATATTTCCGACACAACATACTAAAGCTGAAAGCAGTCGTCCCATGACTCATGAGCTAGTTTTTTTTCTGTACCTTGCAATTCTCTGTGCTGATAATATAGATTTATATTGTGTACTTGATACAATATAAGTCTTCCCCACTCCTCGTGAAAATGGTTTAAAAAAACATGCTCGTCTATTAATAAATATGATTATTTTATAGTTATTTATCCCTATTTCATACGTAGAAACATTATTTTACAGAAATACAGTCTATTCTTTGCAATAAACTTCCTATTAAAGAAAAATCGATGGTACATTTTGTATAGTACGAATCGTACCTCTATGTCTAGTTTACTTTTATACTCTTTGACCTACGTAATCTGTCACTGATCAGTTTTTTCCTAGCTAATAATAATAATTAACTCTCTATTATTATTGTTTTGTTGTTTGTTCCCTGTCACGACAAAACAGCAAAATGTTTACATTTTATTTTTTGAAATAATTTCCAAGTTTCAAATTTGTAGGTCTTTTATGTTGTGTACTAGTACTTTTACTTTAAAACTTAACCAGCCAATTTTGTGAGTGATTTTTTCTAGCAAGTTTTTAGCTCAAGTCAAGTTAGTCTACTGTAGGCCATGTAAACTGCAAGTTTAGTGGATTCAGGGTGAGACTTTCTTCAAGTTGTCACAAGGACATAAAATAATCTCAGGTAATGTCATAAGCAAATGCATCAATAAATTAATTTACTCTTTTTATTGATTTTTAAATTGATATAAAATGGAATGTCTGTCAGAAACGGTTGATTGCTACAATTTGTTTGGGCCCTTTTTTCAAGGGTTAATATTGACTATGCCTGATAGGACTAGTAGTACCTTATGCCTTTGAAAATGTTTGTACCCCACGATTTGATTAGCTCAAACAAGGATCTTCAGCTAGGCTAAACTAACTATGTAACAAAAACATCTTGAATCTTGAGTAAGATAACTAAGTTAACTTACTGTAGCTGTAAAGAATCATGTTTTTGTTCCATATGCCCAGAGCAAGGCGGGTTTTGTTTACCTCAGGGGCTTCTAACGAAGTTTGAAAAAAATGGGGTTTTCTCATGATTTGAATAACTTACTTTTATGAATACTTTTTACATTTGGCACTTTTGGGGCAATCGCCTATTACATTCTAAAAATCACAAAAAAGTAGGCCTACTAAAAACCAGTATTTTTAAAAATACTTTTAGGTAACTTAATGTGTATTTACTATTATTTAGGACATTTTAAACACCCTCTTGACACTTTTTCGGCAACTGCCGTTTTTATCCAGAAAATCAGGTTTGAAAAATCATCAAAAAACTGCAAAGTGCCGAAAATGCCCAGCCCACTCCTCTACCAAACTAAATATAATATAATCTAACCTAACCTAATCTAGAACTTAACCTAACATACTATACCTACTAGTAACCTAACCTTGGTTTAACAAAAGATCCGTCATTTTTGGCATATTGCTAACCTTTGAGAAGCATTATTGATGTGCGATTGCAAGATGTTACAATCGAAACGTTTCAATTGTTTGAATCTCTCGAGACTTTTTCATTGTACTTTTGCTTAGCGAGAGGTTCTAAATATCGAGATGTTCGTGACCATTGTTTCGTTTCAGCACGGCTTCTCTTCTCTCGTATCTTGCTCTCGCTTCTCGCATTGGTCTAGAGAACCGAGAGGCGAGAGGTTCTTACCGAGAGGTTTTAACGAGATGTTCTTGACGATTGTTTCGTTCAGCACGGCTTCTCGTATCTCGCTC
Source organism: Macrosteles quadrilineatus (assembly GCF_028750875.1). Lineage (NCBI taxonomy): Eukaryota > Metazoa > Arthropoda > Insecta > Hemiptera > Cicadellidae > Macrosteles > Macrosteles quadrilineatus. Next base: position 137,016,136 of record NW_026542595.1, on the reverse strand, counting down.
TCGCTTCGTCTAGAGAACCGACAGGTTCTTACCGAGAAGTTTTAACGAGACGTTTGTCACGATTGTTTCGTTCAGCATGGCTTCTCTTCTCTCGTACTCGCATTCGTCTAGAGAACCGAGAGGCTAGAAGTCCTTAACGAGAATAAGATGTTCATGGCGATTGTTTTGTTAAGTGTGCGGCATCGTCATTTATTATTATCTAATTTCTATTGTATCTGCCGGGGATTGAGCCCCAATAAGAGGTATATCTTACTTCAAAACCAAGGAAGGCTTATGGAAATATATTAGCTGTAACCCGCGGGCTTTGCCCCGTTTAACTTCTTAATTTTCAAGATGATCTCGTTCGCATGGCTCAATCATGACCTGGTTGAAGTTTGTTCGCTACGCTCACTCACCTTTAGGTTGGAGCTCGTTCTCTGCGCTCACTTGCCTTCAGGTTAGCTCGTTCGCTACGCTAACTCGCCTCCAGGTTGAAGTTCGTTCGCTACGCTAACTCGCCTCCAGGTTGAAGTTCGTTCGCTACGCTCACTCACCTTTTGGTTGCAAATTAGCTGTTGTCATTTAAATGTAAAAGAAATAATAGCGCTGCACCCTGTTGGTAATCCTTGTAACTTTAATGCTATTGAACACCATAGAACAGATGTTTAACCAACTTGTTTAATTGAAACAGCTGTTAAGATTCATTAATTCCATTTCTCATAAGGTTAACATGGGAAACTCCAGAGCCACTGGGGCGGAGCCCAGAGGTCGGAGGGTAAAATCCTTTCTTAGTGAGCGTCTACTACCCAAAAGGAAGATGCCTGCCAAGTTTCAGGTTCCTAGGTCTTATGGTTGCTGAGATTTCGTGATGAGTGAGTGAATGAATGAATGAGTCAGTGGCATTTGAGCTTTATATATATAGATTACTTAGGCCTACTGTACTTTATCTACGGAATAGTGACTTAGCCTAATACCACTCAATAAAAACTATTGACAAGACGAGATATTTTACAAACAAAATGTTTGTATTTAAACACAGCCACCTCTAATACAAGGCCGCGGCGAGCGAAAAGTGGCAACGTTGCATCCGTGTCTTGGTGCGCGGTCGTCTTACCATTACAGTGAATGGAGGAGTTGCGTACTCTACGTACATAATCGCGTTTCTACTACCGTACCCTTAATCATTAGTAATGACATTGAACTTGTTACTACACCATGCCAGATAGATGTGATGTGCCTGGATGCAAGAATAATTACGAAAGCTCAATTAAAAATGAATAATACATGCAGTGTTCTAAGATTCTAAGTGATCCGCCGCTTAAGCAACAATGGCTTCCTGCTATTCTTCAGTCAAATTAGACATCTTAAAACAATTCTCGTTTTTGTGTGAAACATTTTGACGAATATGAACTTAGATTTGTAAAAATATGTAAGAATAAAACAATGGTTCGTGTAAATATAGACGAGAGAAGCGAGTTTTAGGTATCAGAATGCCGTACTATTTCCTTATTTATTTGTCTATCTTATTGATAAAAGCTGTTGTTAAGTGATTAAAATAACTTAAATAACTAGCACTTCGAAGCAATAAACCGGTGTTTCTGTTAAGTAGGCCTACTAGCCTTTTATCTATGCTACTAGTAAAAAATATGTACTACACCATCTAACAATAAAAGCATCATAGTCTCCGACTCCAGTCTGAATGTTGATGTGATAAAACAATTCTATTAATATTGTGGAAAGCCATATGGAGGCCCAGCTTCTGAAATCGCTTACAAAATGAAATACCCCCGCCGCAGCAAACCTGCAGACTAAGCGAATTTCCATTTGCCTGATTGGATTTACACTAAAATGTCTCCTTAAAAATATCACATTTATCCCTATTTAAATAGAATCAGTTTAACACATACTTAGGTTTGCTGCAACAGGGAGGGTAAAAGTGTTTTTAGCGAATTTCCCTATAGGGAAGTAGCTATTACCGTAGGTGGCACGGTAAGACCTATACCCGGGACCGATTTACTTTTTCATTTTGATGTCCCCAGAGGCCAAAAACACCATTCGTTCAAATTTTTATATATGTATATATATATATATATATATATATATATATATATATATATATATATAGACTTATCTATATAAATAAAATTAGAGTTTTGTCTGTACATTGCTCAGAATTATATATATTTTTAGGTTATTTTTACGTCTTATACATTAAATAAGCAGAAACGAGTCTTATCTCAATTTCTGTCTGTCTGTCTGTCTGTCTTTCCCTTTGTCTGTAACACTCAAGATGGCATTTTACGCTATCTTCTCCTGGAAAACGAGAGTACCTATCAAGATCCAAGTCATTTTAATGTATTCACTGGATTGGCGAGATTGTCTTTAGCCATTAAAATATGGCCTCACTACTTTGTAAATAATATTACGAACGTTCAAAAATGTAGTTTTGTGCGATTTATGTCAAGTTTTCGTCCAATTTTTATTGCATAATCATCTATGAAATAACGAACAGCTGTTCGGATCAAGATTATTTTTCCTAGCTGTCACTGATATGTTTACAAATGTTGTTTACAAATACCGCAACCTTTTTCAATCACGTTTTGAATGTAAATCCCAAGTGATTAAAAACGTTTTTCTTACATAACGGATTTAATTAATCGAAAGTGCAGTAATATAGAGTAATAGTGTAACCGTGTAAATGAAATATAAATAACTAGGCATCATCCAGTTCATGAACCAGAGATTCTTTGTGTATAAATTGTTCTTGAGTTTTGATAACCAGAAAGAAGACCTTGAATCAGTGTTGTATACGGCTGGGAAACTTTAAATTTAATAATGATCGTCGCCAAATGGCTTAGAAATATGGTTTCCACTCATTGACACGGCGCTTTAATGGCGGTTGTGTAAAGTGTAAAGTAAAAAATCACAACTGCAGTGGGTGATTGTAACAGAGGTTTACGGATGATGCTAAACTCGCTTTTCTAATGTGTTATTTTCTGTTCCTACCATTGACTATATATATATAGTCAATAGTACCTACTCACCGTGTGATGCAATCGCTGGACCATACAGCCAATAGGCCCATAGCCCATCTCTTGGGTACGTACGCCTACCCAATTATTCATAACCAACTGTTCGACGACGATCCTTGATACCGGTACTTTTCCCTAGAATACACGGCCTACCTACTTAAGAAATAAAATTACAAACGTCCAAAAACCCAACGTTGTGTGATTTTTGTCACATTTCCTTCTAATGTTATTAGATAGCCTTTACCAATCATTGTTTAGAGAATAGGTACGTAATCTATTAAATAACAAAAAGTTGTTTGTATGAGGTTGTTTTTTTTTCAAACTGACACCGATAAGTTTACATTAAAAGTTGTTTACACATAAAGCAATAAATGGGAATTAACTTTGATTGCCGTTTTAAAACGTTTTACGAGAAAATCCAAAACCAAGAGATCAATAACCTCGGGACTTGATTAACTCATATAATTGATCGGGTGTACTATAGTTCTCAACTGTGAACGTTGGTTTTTGGTACCGGTTCTATTCCTTAGAACCGTTGGTACTGTTGGTAGTAGCAAGAATCATTTTTAAGTACCAACACATCACTGTACTTTACAAATTAGTTATCGTTGGTGTTGCACCTTATTTATTATTACAGGCGTATTCAATTTGATTGATGTCTTAACCGTACAATTTTGGCTTTTTCTTTCTTGATTCCAAAATGTTAGTTTATGCTAAGAAAACGATAATACATTTTAGTAAAACATTTATTCAGCAAACCATAATGAATTGTTTAAACGCTTTACGTTGTTTATGTATCAATAGTTCGTGGCCTATTTTGGTAATATTTACTATAAATTACCAATCGTCTATAGTACTTCATTTCATATAGTAAGCCGTCATTTCGGGTCATCATCGGTCCAAGCAAATATACATTGTTATGATGAAATTTGATGACATTAACAAAATATTTCAGATACTAATTTTACAAGTACTTTGTTATGCTTAAAGCGTAGCAAATCCCCTAATTAAGTTCTGTATTTTTGTGTGTATGTCTGTTAGTAAAGCATTAATGTCCTTATTTCTCAGTGTTTCACGGAAAGGACAAAAGTACCTTTATAATGAAAATTTTCAACACGAATAAAGTGTTAAATTGGGGGGTTGAGGTAGTACCTTAAATACTTTTAACCATTGTGGAAGGTAACTTTCAATTATAGGCCTACATTAGGGCTATGCCTCAAAGATCTATAAAGCATTTTTTAGTTTAATCATTGGATTTAACATATGGACCAACACGACCCAGGTTACATTTAATTTCGAAGCATTTGTTTTGGCTTGAAACTGTCAGATACTGTATTTGCGAAGGTTTATATATAATAGTTTTGCCAGCATATCTGAAAATATGCAAACCAAATTCTGTTCTTAATAAAAAGGTTTCAATAACTGACTACAATAAGATCCCCGTGCGTAGAACGGGCACACAGCTAGTATATATATATATATATATATATATATATATACGTCCGTGAACGCGATAACTTGAGTAATTTTTGTCCGATTTTGATGAAATTTGGTTTAAAGGTGTAAAGCGGGATAAACTTGAATGAGTTCGCGAACCAGCACGATCGGACCATGGGAACGGGGCTTTACGGGGGGTTTTATGGGGTAAAAATTGGTTTTTCTCACTTTTGACCCTCAAAACACAAAATTTCCCGATTTCTCTTTAGACCTTTTTAAAGAGCTTAAAAAAACAAATAATTTAGTATATAAAAGTATTTTTGTTCGATTGTTAGTAACGGAGAAAATTAAAAAAATTGTAAATTTAAAATTCCCATGTTATTCTTATGGAGAATATTGTCAAATGTTGTAGTATGCTTGTTTATGGATATATTTTGATCAAACTTGGCAAATTTATTTATTTTGTACTAAGCTATCAATATTTTACTCAAAAAAACACTTTATTAGTTTCCTTGTAGCAGCAAACCTAGGTACTCGTTAAACCTAATGTTATTAAAATATATTTAACTGAAAATCAATTCAGACAAATGGAAATTCGCTTAGTCGGCAGGTTTGCTGCGGCGGGGGTATTTTATGTAAAATGTTAGTTGTTAGTAAGAAATAAAAACATGTTCCAAATTTGGGCAAAATATGTTAATAAACAAGCAAACTACAGCAGTTTACTTATTCTCCATAAGAATAACATGGGAATTTTAAATTTGCAATTTTTTGGAATTTTCTCCGTAACCATTAGGCGCATTATGACGCTTCAATATACTAAATTATTTGTTTTTTTAAGCTCCACAAAATAGTTTAGAAAGAAATTGCAAAATTTGATGTTTTTTGGGTAAAAAATGGGAAAAACCCATTTTTACCCCATAAACCCCCGTTCCCATGGTCCGATCATGCTGGTTCGCGAACTCGTTCGAATAAACGTAGGTTTACACGTTTGTACCAAATTTAATCAAAATCGGATCATTTTTGCTCGAGTTATCGCGCTAACGGACACATATATATATAAATATATATATTATTTTCTTGCATTGTTAGGGCTACTAATATAATAAAGATCAAAAACATATTTAACAAAGTACCCTTTTAGTAATTATTTTATTTTTCATGACAACATGTTTCGGAACTAAGTCCATTATCAAGTCATTTTTACCATAACCTCATTCTTTAAACTAACAAAATTAAAAATATAATCATATGTAAAAATAATAAAATATAAACTATGTTAACTAAATCTTAATAAATTTTGGTGTCAATTTTTTCATTATACTATATGAATGTTTTTCTTTCCTTCCTTAGTTTTTCAATTTTATCGTAGATAGGTTGGTTTAATTTTGGAATCATTGTGTTAAGTATGTTGTTGGGGTCCTTTTTGTTGTGAAGTCGAACTTCGCTGACCATATAATGAACACAGACCACAGTTATAAAAACATGAAAGAAAATCTAACAATTTTAGAATATGAAAAAGAACGTGAGAAACTTAATGTAAAAGAAGAGCTAAATATTTATATACACAACAAAAAGGACCCCAACAACATACTTAACACAATGATTCCAAAATTAAACCAACCTATCTACGATAAAATTGAAAAACTAAGGAAGGAAAGAAAAACATTCATATAGTATAATGAAAAAATTAATACCAAAATTTATTAAGATTTAGTTAACATAGTTTATATTTTATTATTTTTACATATGATTATATTTTTAATTTTGTTAGTTTAAAGAATGAGGTTATGGTAAAAATGACTTGATAATGGACTTAGTTCCGAAACATGTTGTCATGAAAAATAAAATAATTACTAAAAGGGTACTTTGTTAAATATGTTTTTGATCTTTATTAAATATATATATATATAAATATATATATATATATATATACATATGAATTTGAACGGATGGTGTTTTTGGCCTCTAGGGACCTCAAAACGAAAAAAAAATCGGTCCCGGGTCCAGGTCTTACCATGAGTACTACGGTAAATAGCTTATTCCCTATATGGGAAATTCGCTAATATTCCCTATATGGGAAATTCGCTAAAACGTTTTGCTTAGTAGTTATTCAAAGAAAATAAATTATTTATAGTCAGTATGCCTTCAAAATGAAAACTTCAAATTTTGTTGACGCTAACTAATGGTTTCCTCAGGTAGACTAAAACTTAATATTCCTATTGAAAATTGAAAATTAATTTTATTTGAACAAATTGTTAGATGTTAGTCTCTACAAATCCCAAAGTCTCTACAAATGTTGGAAGTGGCAATAAGTTAGTCCTACTGTAGGGCCTATTACCATTCTTGGTATAGTAGTAGCTATATTTTGTAAAATTTAAGCCCAGTCTGTTTAGTAGTTTTTAATATGTTGAATAGCACACATATACAGTCACCATGAGATTGTTATTACTGTAGTATAGATTATCAAATTAACACCGGAAATATGTAAAGCCCATCTATTTCCACATTTATCGTACTTACAATACGATAAATGCAACCAAAAACATTATGTTTGTATTTTTAGTTTTAGACATATTGTGGTATGTTGCAATTTTTCACTAAATAACAATTCATCGATACAGAGCAGCAATACTCTCATTGATGTTCATAGCCTAGCACGAGTGCCGGACCCAGGCGGCAGGTGAGTGTGGCGTTGCCAGTTCGAACGTCGCGGCCTTGTATTACAGGTGCTCTGATTTAATCAAAATGTTTATAACGAGACTGAATGGTTCAAATTTAAGCGGTGAGAAGGACGACAGGGACTACTTTATCAATATCAAACTTCCTCTAGGGTCTACAATTCAAGATGAAGAACTTCAGGGAGCAAATGATCATGTGTTCAACAACCATACTGAAGATGAAACTCGCTTTAACCAACCTCTAGCTCCTCTACCAAACGGTGAAGCCTCAAACCCTGTCTTAAGAAGAAGCTCAAGGAGAAAACAACCGGTTACAAGAATGAATATGTGATTCTAAAACTTAGAGGAGAGGTGCTGTGTTCAACCAACTGTTTCCTAATATATTTTATTTATCATATGACTTTGTTTACATTAATTTGTTTTTGTTTTGTTTCACTGAAAAAAGCTAACTCACAATAATTTGCTACAGAATAAAAATTTGTATTAAAACATAAATCAACTTTCTTTTCATAGTACATAGCAGATACATAGCAAAAAGTATATATGTTGTGCATAATAGTCTACTATTCTATAATAATCTGGAAAAGGAACTAACATCCTTGTAACAACTCTCATGAAATATATAGATGCGAACAGACGTTTAGGCTTAATGAATGCAACAATTGAGAGAAACATCTCGATTGTACAAACCTCTCGCTAAGCAATCGAAACAATCGATATAAGCGGAACATCTCGAGAATGAACATTTCGATCGTTCAAACATCTCGCAATCGCGCATTACTACTAAGCATGGGTTGGGTTAGGTTACCTTATAATATTTAGTTTTTTAACTACACTCCTTTACCAAACTAAATATAATCTAGCCTAACCTAACCTTACCCAACCTAAGTTAACCCTTGCTTAGGTTAGCAATATGCCGAAAATGACGGATCTTTTGTTAAACCAAGGTTAGGTTAGGTTAGATTATATTATATTTAGTTTGGTAGAGGAGTGGGCCAGGCATTTTCGGCACTTTGTAGTTTTTATGATTGTTCAAACCTGATCTTCTGAGTAAAAACGGCAGTTGCCAAAAAGGACCAGAGGTGAAAAGTGTTTAAAATGTCCTAAGTAATAGAAAAAACACATTAAAAGTAAGTATAAAAAAACGCAGATTTTTAGAACATTTTTGCAATTTTCAAACAAAATTTTCAGGGTGAAATATGTTGTGTATGGCTAAAATAGCAATAATAAACTAAAACATAATACTTTTTTTTTCTTGATGTTAAATTCGTACTGGTACCAAGCACATACCTTATTGAATTAACAAACATTGTTTTGCTTATGTTTTCAATACTATTTTTTTTCAAAATTTCAACACGTCATCAGTGTAGCTATTCATCATCATGATTGTGAAAAGGCGCTGGTGATTGTCTAAAAAGTCTTAAACACAATTTCTGCCAAAATATGATCAAAACATAATTCACTACAATTATTCAATATCACCATGCTACAATTTGGTGGTTTTTTCACTGTTATTCTGTATAACATTTTAAGCTTTTTCAGAAGGATGGATGAAGAAAAAGGGTCGACTAGTCAAAGTATGTCGCCTGACTCTGTGGACGAGGAAAGGCCACTCAAAAAAGCTAGATATGTTTGGCAGATTAAAGGACGTTGTCGCTTGGACAGACCAAGAGGTAAGAACATTTTCTAACCAAGATTTGAAAATTTTTTCATGTAGCCCAGATATAGAAGTTTTTTACTTAGTACCGTACCTACCTCATAGTTCATAAATTTAGTAAAAGAAATTAAAACAAAGTGCTTGTTTTTCACATCATAGGGTTGTAATGCACAGAGGAGCTTATGGGACTACCGTACGCTTTCACCTCTGGTATGTTGTGACAAGCAAGGAAGAGCCTGAACGGCGAGCACTGTGTGAAAATTCCTATCGCACAGGGTCTTCCTCCATTGTGGGCGTTGTAGTAGACTACATGAAGGCGAGGGGGGTTGTGCGGTACTTTGCCTTAGACTTCAGTACTAGTTGTAGACTTCACTTAAGTGTACCAGCAAATGTTTCATCTGTACCTTACTTCTCTGTGGTCATATTAATATCACATGACATGTCAATTTGTAAATAATGTCTTACAAGCTGCTATTCCCATGCTTCGCAATGGTTAGGGGGGGGGGAAGTACACAAACGAGAAAAATGGTTGCTGTTCATAAGATCTGATGTATATGAAATAGTTACACTTCTATTATTAGCTTTAGAAACAAAACACTTTTTATCACTTAGTGTACAGTAAATCTTTTTTCTTTTTATTTAGATAAGGGGTTTCAATGTCCAAGGCTATAAAAGTGTATAAGGGGCGCCGATGCGTGTTTATAAATACTTTAACATATACCGTATGATTTTATTTGAAAAGACAAACTTATTTAAAAAGTGTAGACCAACATACTTTCAAAACTCTACTTATATTTGAAGTCATCAGATCTATAATATTCCAAGGTGTAGCAATAAAATAAATTACTTTATATTGTTAATAGGTGTATGAAAGTAAAGCCTAAAAGTAAAGTAAAGTAAGTATGTACTGTAGTAAAGCCTTCTAAGTCCTTAAGTGTCCTGTCTACAACTTAGTATAGGCTTAATTTGTGCATGTATAATAGGTTACGTACCTTGTTCCGTCTTCAGTCTTAACTTAGTCTATGGATGACTAGTTTCGGGTACAAAGACCCATTATCAAATCTTTATTTAAACATCATATTGGATATGGTCAAACATCCGACGTAAGTCTTCATCAATGTATACATGCATGCAGGTCGACACATAAAATTTACAAAATTAAAAAAAAAAAAAGTTACAAATAGCCTACATTTAATACGATAGACCGGCCACATTGAATACGGGACAAACCGACGCAGGTTACACAGCGGACACGACAGAACTATCCATTGTCCAGTTGGTGACATTGACCTTGGGGGAGGGGGTACGTCAACTGATAAAGACTTGTTGTAGCTCTGATGTCAATGTTTTCAATTCTATCAAATAAAATTGAACCAACATTTAGTTTTTCATTTAAGACGTCTTGAGAGGATTTCTTATTAGCTTTATAAATTTAAAAACTCTCTAAGATGTTCATGAGGGGACCTTTACTGCATTTGTGCAAGATTTGTAAATTGTTTTGGCAACTATTGACATTGTGATTGGCATTGACTAGATGTTCTGCAAATTTGGATCGTTGTAGTGACAGTTTTGGTTTAGGTAGGTGTTCTTTAAATCTGGTATTGAAGGAACGTCCCGATTGGCCTATGTATAATTTGGAGCAATCATTACAAGATAGTTTGTAAACACCTGTGCCATCTAAATCATTATCATTTTGTTTACGGTTGGATTGGCTCAAATGACGTTCTAGCTTTTTTGAGGCTTGCAAGCCTCATCTAATCATCCCCAAGCTCACAAAATGGCAGCTTACAACAGTTTTGTAAACAGAATGTTAAGAATCCTAATGTCCCTAGAAGACTACAACTCAGAATACCTCATTCTGAAACATATAGCTGTTAGCAATGGTTACCCCAGCAGTATTATCGATAAGATAGTTAACAAACAAAAGTACAAAATTGGTAAACAAATTGATAAACCCAGCAACTTTGTATCTGTCAAATTCGGAGCCAACCTACACTATACATTAAATACCCCCGCCGCAGCAAACCTGCCGTCTAAGCGAATTTCCATTTGGCCGAATTGATTTTCAATTGATCTATTTAAATAACATTAGGTTTAACGAGTACCTAGGTTTGCTGCTACAAGGAAACTAATAAAGTAGTGTGTTTTTAGTAAAATATTGATAGCTTACTATAAAATAAATAAATTTGCCAAGTTTGATCAAAATATATCCATAAACAAGCAAACTACAACATTTTACAATATTCTCCATAAGAATAACATGGGAATTTTAAATTTACCATTTTTTTAGTTTTCTCCGTAACCAATAACCGTACAAAAACACTTTGATATACTGAATTGTTTGTTTTTTTAAGCTCTTTAAGAAGGTTTAGAGAAAAATTGGGAAATTTTGTGTTTTGAGGGTAAAAAGTGAGAAAAACCAATTTTTACCCCATAAAACCCCCCATAAAACCCTGTTCCCATGGTCCGATCATGTTGGATCGCGAACTCATTCAAGTTTATCCCGCCTTACACCTTCAAACCAAATTTCATCAAAATCGGATAAAAATTACTCAAGTTATCGTGTTCACGGACACATATATATATATATAAATCTATATATATACCTATATATATATATATATATATATATATATACATATATAAAAATTTGAACGAATGGTGTTTTTGGCCTCTGGGGACATTAAAATGAAAAAGTAAATCGGTCCCGGGCCTAAGTCTTACCATGAGACCTACGGTAATAGCTACTTTCCTATAGGGAAATTCGCTAAAAATGAATTGAAAAAACATAAAATCACCCTGGCTAGTAAAACATCAAACAAGCTAGAAAGAACGTAATTTGAGCCAATCCACTTGTAAACAAAATTATAATGATTTAGATGGCACAGGTGTTTACAAACTATCTTGTAATGATTGCTCCAAATTATACATAGGCCAATCAGGAAGTTCCTTCAATACCAGATTTAAAGAACACCTACCTAACTAACTAAACTAGTCATCCATAGACTAAGTTAGTTAAGACTGAAGACGGAACAAGGTACGTAACCTATTATATATTTGAATATCAGTCTTGGTGGCAAAGATGTTTTAATTTGTGCCAATAAGGTTGGGGTGTAGGAAGTGTGCGAGGGACCGAAAAATTCCCCACCACTCTTCCCTTACTCTGTAGATGTACAATTAGTAAGAAGCCCCTTAAACTTGAACTGTAAAAAGTAGCAAAAGTGAAAGTAGTGGGGGAAGGGTTCTTGAACACTCTAAATGACTTTGATCTGTACCTATACAAATAAAATAATCAGAATCCATTTAATTTAGTTAATATCTCATTACTGTCATATAATAAATATCTGTATCATTAATTCAAAAATAATATTTTCATTGTTTCATTGGCTCAATAGTCTCATTCGATAAAAAATTAAAGTCGTAATAAAAACAAGTTTGTGTAAGTAAGTACATTAGTTTAGTCTAATCTAATAAAATGAAAATATGACTGAATTAACAAGTCCCATGAGTACCAAGAATTTATCAAACGTAATTCACTGTTTCATCATTAAGTCAAATTCTCAACAGGTCTGAGAATTCAGACCATTCATGGTCCATTCAGTCCTCCCATACTTTCCATATTATTCCTAGTGGGCGTATTTTCCATTATTTTTGGTTTTGGTGTACTTGAGATGGTGCCAAGGGTTAGATGTCTTACCACTTGTGATGCCTGGGTTGTGCAGGAGGGCGCAGTTGCAGCCACCAGTCCCAGGCTCAGCCGCAGCAGGCAGCAGAGTGTCCTATTGGCCGCTGGCAGACAAGACAGATGGCACGAGCTGTAGTAGACAACACTATCAACTCCGTGCTAGAGGACATGGGCTTCACCCCACCCCCAGACAACGAAGACATCATCAGCTTTGACATCTTCCCCACCATCCACAATAGAGAAGGCATAGAGAACCAAGCTGTTCTCATGGCCATACAGAGCCACGGGTTGCAGAAACCCTGTATATGCTCTCATTCCTTGGGAGCATCTGTCTCGACCCATCCTGTCCCCTTCCACCATCGACCGTCGACTCCCCTCCCGTCTACATCGGAGCCGCAGGAGAAGTACGCAGGTGAAACTGACTTTCTGGCTCAAGCTGTAGCTGTAGCGATCCAGAAGAAAGGTCTCGGATCGTATTCCGAAACCGATCACGGCTAATGATGCGTTCAATGAGTACTACTGAGTTCCTATCTGTGTTGACGAACATATCGGCACTTGTTGGATTGCATTGTCTAGTTTATTGTAAATTCAGTGTAACTTAGGAGAAAGGTATATTAAGATACAGCAGAACTCTAACTATCCGTACCAGTTGGGACCGGAACCCATCCGATCATAGTAATGAAAAAATTTATGGTCAAATTTTTCAAGATGTCGCTAGAAAGCTCATTAATACAACAATGCAATAGTGTCACTGCAAGATGTACGCAATTTGGCAATCTGGGTGGTTGGAGTTCTAATGTTGTTAGTAACGGCCAATTGACTGTCAGTGTGCTTAATAAAGAATGTTGTTTGTTGAGTGTTTGCATGAATTGATATCAAGTGTAAATTGTTACTAAAACTTCAGGATATTGAAACACGTTATTTTGTTTAGTTTAAAAAGTATCTAACTTTACATATTTTATGGAAACATCTTTATTAATATTAATTTCTATGAAAATTAATCAACTTATTCTTATAACCCATGTTGATAATTTAGTAAAAACAAAAAAAGATTTTTTTATTAAGGTACTTAGTGTAGGTTTTTTTGTGGTAGGGATTTTGCACAGAATAATCCCATCTGGTATTTAATGACTACAGGTTTTTGTTAAGTTTAAAATTTTAAGTTAAAAAAAGTTAAGTTTATTTTTTTTACCATAGTAAAACTAAGTAGGTTTTTTTTTTTCTTGTCTCTGAGAGTTTAGTTTTCTTTAATCTCTTATTCAAATTGAATGTATGTTTCACTTAGCAAGATCACTGACAAACGTTTTTAGAAAGTACCTATATGTGAATGTTTATCCTTCAATAATTTTTCAAATATCTTTTTCTGTACTATTAAATGTCACTTTTATCGGTAAGTGTCAGTGTACATATCTTATAACATTAAAAATTAAATCACATAGTAGTTCATCTGCGGATCTTTTTAGAATTGTATTGAAATATCTTAATTTGTATTATCCTTAAGTAAATAAGGGGTTTTAATTTTTTGTTAATTTTTATCAGGAACTCAATGTAAAACGCCAGATTAATCTAGTCAAATGTTCTAGGGTTTAAAAAGTGGTTAATGATTATGTTTATTTTTGTATTACCAACATAGGCTTACCTAGTGGCGTCATTTTCTGGCATTTTACTTTGCCCGATTAGTCGATTTTAAATTTTCTACACATTCTGAACAAGATACTCAATTTTAAACATATTTACATATTTTACTGTCCCACTTGAACCCCTTTATTAATCAAAAGTCAAAACATGCAGGGTATGTTTGATTTTGTACATATCTCTGTTCTGATGTTTAACATGGAAAGACAGGGAATACAATGATTTAAAGAGTTAAGTCCACAGCACTTGATATGTCCCATAAGGTTCGTTTCCACTATGTATATTTTGTACGAGATATTGTTTAAAAAAATTTGCAATGTCAAAAATTTATTTCTGTGGAATATGTGATGCAAATTAGTTTACATTTTACCATTATCTTAACCAACGCACATTCTACATGATATGCTCAAATATTTATGGTGTTAAGATTCTCTAGGGACACAGTCCACAATGGCCTTGGAACACCTCTTTGGCAGTTTGTGTGTTTACTGTTTATACACATGGCTTGCAAAAAGCGACTGTAGACTCTAAATTCTGTTAAAGATTAATTTAGATGTATTTTCAGATCCATGAGATGTCATTTGTATATTAATGGTCCTTTTCTCTAATCTTTTAAAATGTCTTGTGTAGCATTTTTAGAGGACTTTAGTTTGTTAACTGTTTTCTTCATCTAAAATTACAACAACAATACTCCAGGGTTCTAGAAATATATGGTGTTATAATATGTGTAACTAGATGAAAAATAAGGTTTAGTGGAAACGAACCTTTGCATTATTTTTACCTTGCAGTGTCAGTTAACAGTGATTCCAAAGTAAAATATAGATTCATGGACACTTGTTCAGATGTAACAGAAACATACAGCTTTTAATCCCATAATTTTCACAGTATTTTTTTTGTCAAAACAAAATTTGTAACTTCCATTTAACTGTTAAGGGAAAATGGCTTTGAAAATTAAAAAACAGTATTATTGCACTCAACAAGTGTAAGAAAAGATATAGAGGCTTAGATTTTTAGGGTATAAACAGGTTTTCATATATTTCCAGGTTACTTATACTGTAAGACTTTAGCAACGTCATTAATATCCATTGGAAGAAAGTTTTACATGACATTAAAATTGATGTGTACTATTACTAAAGTTAACTGGTGTTATGCGGAGGTACTTTTTGTTTATACAGACTGCTGCCTTAAAAACAGGAAATTCACAACAGAAGTAATAATTTGGGTTTATAACGGTTGTTTGAGAAAAAAAACTAAGATTTTTTGGTATGATGATAAACAGAATTTTTAGCTTAGGAAAGCATTATAATTCTTAAAAATTATTGGAAAAGTGAAACAGGAAGACCACGACAGGGTTTGCTTGTACTTGGGATCAATAAATCGGGGAAGTCATCTTAATTATTTAACAATTAATTTTGTATACAATAGTAGTATGGATAACCAAGGGGTACCCAAACATATGTATGTATATATACGTTAAATATAACCTTATTTGTTGTTACTCAAATACTTTGTATTTATAGAATTTATTCATGTATTCAAGAATATAACATTTTTTATAAATAATTTTGAAAAATCATTTTTCCTCTTAGTTTTTACTTGATCATTTAAGTTCATTCTGCAAATAAATTTAAGATATTTAAGTTCAAAATATGTATTTTTTCTAAATCGGTGTTTTCCTAGCGACGAAGTTAAGCCAGTTACGCTGTGTGCTTTTTGCTTTGCTTGTTGTCGGAGCCACCAATCTCTTTGAAACAAATGGGACTCTTTCTAGTAATGCGGTTCACAACTACCTCGAGAACAGTCTATTGCGAACAGTGTTGCCAAACTGGCCTATTGTTTACATTAGAAATATAAAGGAAAGTAAAAGAGGTCCAATGGTTGAAAACTCTGCCTAAAATATGTAATGTACAGAATTCTCTATTTCCACCCCACACTGTAAATAAAACATATGATTGGAATTTCTTCCATTTGTTTTGATTTTCTGTTAATATTTCGTCACCAGCATGGCAACCCATATAAGGTCCATATAATTTTTTTTTTAAATTTAAATCCATTTTTTGTGCTTATTTTTTAGCCTACTTTAATTTATAAAGGGATTCTGCACATCTAATGAAATGGTATATATAGTATACTAGGACCGAAAGTGGCATTTTCCGGCGCACACTCAAGATTTTGTGTGAGGCCAAGCCGAACATAGGGAAGACCAATTTCACGTGCGAGGCGAAGCCGAGTATGTGAGAGCAATTTTCAGGTACGAGGCAAAGCCGAGGACAGGAATAATGGAGCAAGTACCGGATAATAACAAGGAAACCCACGTATTTTTCTCAATAAATTTGGTTTCTTTAACAGTAAAATAAAACAATAAAACTACTTTTAACAACAATACATACAGCTGATTCAAATCATTAAATTAAACCGTAAAACAACATTAGCGCACATAGTGAGTAAATGGAGAACTAATTGAGAGCGAGGATATTTTCCCTCGCCCTTAATTGGAGCTTGGGAAACGACTACTTCCATTGATGTCAGCTGTTATCGAAAATAGTTACTTTCGTTACGGATTGATGAAAATATCTTTCCAACAGTATGCGTAGATATTCCCTGCGATGCATACGAGCTGAGAAAAAAGGTTTTAAAGAAACATGCTGCTTATTGCTTACTTACTTTCCGTGTCCGGAAAAAAACACCAGCTCAGTTAGATATTATTTTTCCAATAATCTGCCACATATAATGGCTTCGTCATTTGCCTCCTTAAGATCGAGCCAGGATCTTAAATCTTAATCATGCTGCTTATTAATATATAGATACTAAAAGCACCCTCATGGCTCCTAGATCCAAAAGATTCACTCAGTATTTCCAGCTATGTCCACATCCTCGTCCATCTCTTTCTCTTTAACCACCTACATAAAAGGAAAAAAAATCATTCTCTGATCCATAGCAGATCGCTACTGTGGAACTGCAAATTTGCTAGTCAGCAAATGCATTGGCAGATTTGTTAAAAAATTGTGATGTGTCCTATTTTAACCATGCTGTTCCTGTCCGCGCTGCGTTCTTCAGCTAAACTGCGTAGCACGCAGTACGGTTGCTCAAGATGGAGGAAAACGCACCTTAAACAATCAGGAGAGAATTTCTCATTGCTAGAAAACTAGAAATTATGGTGATAAATGGTAAGGATCCCAAGAAGAAAGTGGACAAATGAGATTAAGAGGGATGTGGAGAAGAACAAGTAAATTGGCAGATGGTGAAGATGAACTGTGGAAGGATAACAAAAGATTAAGCAGCCTAGTGGAAGGATCGACTCAGAAATAATCAGAAAGGAAGTGGATATGAATGTAAGCAGGTGAACAAGCATTAAAGAACCATCAAATAAAACATTTTTTATTTTTAACTGAGTTTGGTAAATTTGGCAATGAAGAAGCCGATGGTATCAAGCTGTGGAGTTGATCCAATGGGAGGACCAAACCTCTGGATCTGGCAGCGTTGCATCTCCGTCAGTGAACTCTGGAATACATCCAAAATGAAAAAAAAAAACTGAAAATGTGACAGCAGGGACAATACCTTATAAGAGATAGTCCATTTCCATTAACAAATAGTCAGTTTGACAAAAAAACCTGGCTTAAACTGAGCCACCCAAAAATTGTTTCTACAGTAGAATACTGTTTTCAACCTTTAACTCAAATGAAGCCAGTACAACTGATGTGGAGTTAGGTACCAAACTATGGGGCTAATAGTCAACTAGTACTAATTGAATTATTGCTTTTCCTGTCGAATTAGTTGGTCAGCTTTACATACGCGAACAATTCAATGGCTCACCACTTTGGATTTAATTGAGTGAGGGGAGATTTTTTATGTAAATACAGAGTCCAGGGAAGATTAGATATACTGTATGTATATTTTTAAATAATGAAGATAGAGCTACAAAATTTACAACAAAGTTACAAACAATAAAAAACCTTTGAATACATTATTTAGTGCTACGCTAACTGATCAGGGGGACGGTCCACTAGGATGCAAAAGAAGACCTTGTAAACATAAGTTGGTATACTCATCAAATTAAGTTTGTTTTTATTAGTAAAATACAATGTTGCAAACTCAAACGGACAACCGAGCAAAATATTTTCAAGGGATTATGAATTTGCAATGGAGGACGGCCACTAGGAGTCAGTAAAAAGTTTAAAACAAGCATAAGAGTATAATGCTGCAAACCCAAACTCCAACAGACTAACGAGTCAAAAATGGCACCCGTTTTAAGGTTTTTTGTCTTTGCAATTATTACACCACCTTGTTATTGGCCAAATTGTAGAATTCAAGATATCTTGAAATGGCTGCTGTTTTTTACTTGTTTTAGTAAAATTGCCATTTTTGGTAATCACATTTCCATATTTAACTAGCCTAACAGGAATTTTCCATATTTGGTAGGCCTAATATCAATTGCTATTACCAAAAAATCTCATGGTAACACCTGCACCTTACTTTTTCAAAAAAGTAAAAGGACAATTTCAGCAAAAAATAACTGTTTCATAAAAAAACTTGTAATCCTGTCTTTTGTATTAAATATTCATAGTAATTTTCATTGATGTTATTTATGCATAAACCTATTAAAACTTATAATTTTTAAAATTAGATAAATAGAATAAAAGTTACTAGTGGAACCCCGTCGAAATCGACGGTTAATCTTGACGTTTTATGTAAATTCAGCTAGCTGCAATGGATAGAGTGAAGTCATTAGAATCTTAGTTAAATGGAGGGAGGATAAGCAATAATAAGTATGACGATTACGTTCCCTAAAAAACGTGATTGATGAATTCGTTTAACACAATATTTCCTACCTTTTTATCGGCTTTAGGTTGCCCAAAAGGTTTTTAGGAGTCTTATAATTGTTTGTTCATAAGTTTGTTTCATACCAAAGCCACTTTCACTATATGGGACAATGAGTTCATATAATTAGTCTATCATGTTACGGAAAGAGTCAATATTTATTACTAACCACTAACTCCATCTGCTTTAGGAAAATCATTCAGATTGTATCAGGATTTATAAGTTATCTTCATCTTTGGTAAAAAAAAATACAGAATTCATCTTTGGTAAAAAAATACAAAATTCTATCAGCATATTAAATCAGTTTTTTTTGTTTGATAAAAATATCTGATTCTCCAGAAAGCAGTAACATTCTTACTTAGATCTCAGCAATTTTAATTCGTTCTCTTGCTACAACGACCCATGTATTTAATTTAATCATCCTGTTCTTACTTGATAATTCATTAACTTATGGGGTAGTTTTGCCTTGGCCATATAGATCACATAAAGCTGTGCATGTATTTCGTGGATTGGAATGAACCATAATTGTAGGAAATTTTATCATAAATCTTGAACATTTGCAGAACCAAATCCATAACCTAGTCCAGCCTTGGTAACAAATTATGCAAATGCGATGAGATGTGATGACACTGTTGTGTTTCCGAATGGTTTGTTTGTAGTGAGGTTTAGATGCGTTGTTCGACCTAGCTACATGTGTACATCAAAGTAAAAACGGTGTACACATTTTTTTTAAATACCTTGAATTGACATTAGTTCACCTACTTTACCAAAACCATAGACTCCGTAGTTAGTCTATTCCAAAACTTGAACACAGCTCTCATCCTCAACGTACTCATCTATGACACAATTTTCAACCCAACATTTTCTAAAAGCAATAAAGCATTGATTTTTGAACAAAACATTTAAAACGTATCATAAATTCATCATTTTGGTGAAACTATAAAAAAACTTGCCATGCAGTGGAGAATCCATTAAAAATAATAATGTAAACATTTAATTTTGACAGTTTCAGTAGACCTTTGAATACAATTTTAATATTAACAGCTGGTTCATTAAAGGTAGTGTAAAATAATCCATATGGTCGAAATGTAAACACAATTGCAGAGTGAACTTTAAAGGCTTCTGGGGCAGAGCCTGAAGGGAATTTACCTCGTTCCTCTTTTGATGGCTCATCTATAGACCAAGACCTTTCTTTAGAGACCCCTACCAAGTTTCTACGCCCAGCCGTTCTCTCAAATTAGCTGGGACAAAAACCCAGTTTTTCCTCCATAAGAATAACATGGGATGGGAATTCAAAGGCCACTGGGGCAGAGCCCCAAGGGAATTTACCACGTTTCTCTTTTGATGGCTCATCTACAGACCAAGACCTTTCTTTAGACACCTCTACCGAGTTTCTACGCCCAGCCGTTCTCTCAAAATAGCTGTGACAAAGAAAAACAGTTTCAAATTAATATATAGATATAAACCATTATGAAATATGTTTTTTTATTTTGTATAAAATGGATGTAGTTGTGTATTAATTTGTATATGCTAGGAATAAAAGTGTATTTTGATTTAATTTTATTTCAGAAATGTGCATGATTTAACATTCAGGTGTGCCAACCAGTAGACCATTAAGTGTATGCTTTTGTTATGAGAGGAATGTTTATTTATAAAATAAAGCACTTTATTAATTCATTCAAGCTATTACCAAAAGTTTCATAAGTGGACCTTATTTTTTGGAAAAAAGGTAAAAGAAAAAATGTAATAATCTGTTTGATTGTACACAACCTACAAAGTTTAGCCTATCCTAAGATTTAGCTTCTACTGGAAGAGGAAGGTTACTTTGCTTGTTCATTTGAAACCAGAGGAAATGTACAAAATGAAGTGAGGGATAAAACAGCTGACTCCAGACTAAACAGCTGACTCACTTCCTCTTCTCAGCATACACAGTAGACACAGTGCTGTTGGTTATCAAGATCACATGTTGTGTTTGCTATACAAGTTGCACACTCAGTTGCACTCTCTGGGCTACAACAATGTGTTATTGGCTTGTTAACTTCTAAGGTATGTTTAGTAATTTTGTTTTTGGTTATAAAGTTACACCCACACAGATACAGACAAAATAACTTTAAATGTAAAAGAACAATACATGTACAATTTAAAAGAATGCTGGGTCAGGTTGGAGTACTTATATGAAAATAGTTATTTTTGTAATCATTTTCATAACTTAACAAGCAAGATTGCTGAATTTCAACTTATGTCTATTGTTACTAAAAATATGATTTAACTTTTTTTTGTTAAACCAAAGTTAGTATTGCCTCTTTGAACAGTTCAGATTTGTAGTTTGTTAGGTATTCAATTATAATTTTAGTAATGACTTAGATTAATCTTATTTACTATTGTATTTCATTGAGTGTGACTCAATTTTAATTACTACAATAACTTAATGAGATATTGGAACAAAACTTTGTAAGCTCTTTTTACCTACTAAAATATACATTTATACCAATTTTGAAATTTCTACCTCGAAAAATGCCCAAGTTATAAAATAATTCTTAAAAATCACAAACAGACCAAAAA
Organism: Macrosteles quadrilineatus; assembly: GCF_028750875.1. Classification (NCBI taxonomy): domain Eukaryota; kingdom Metazoa; phylum Arthropoda; class Insecta; order Hemiptera; family Cicadellidae; genus Macrosteles; species Macrosteles quadrilineatus. The sequence continues at coordinate 136,994,653 of NW_026542595.1, read as the reverse complement.
ACAGAAATCCAGGCATAACAAGGATAACAAGTTCTTACAGAAGAAAAATATAGTAATCACTTTGAGACTAAATATTTTACTAATATTGGATTTAAAAACCACTCTAAATTGTATATATGAAATGGTTTATATTTTACACATTCAAGTGTCAAATGTAACTTTGACAAAATACTGACTTGAATCAACCCACTTTTTGGATCCAATATCCTCAAGATTGATATTTTAGAATGGTAAGACCAAGCCCCAGAACCGATTTACTTTTTCATTTTGTTGTCACTAGAGGCTAAGACAAGACCACTACTTGTTAATTTTTTCTTATTTTTATTTGTAAACACAACAATTAACTCAAGTAATTTTTTTTCCAATTTGATTAAATTTGGCATGAATGTATAGGGTTACATAAATTTGAATGCGAGTTTGCAAACCAGCAAAATTATCGGGTGATAAAAATATACGTTGTGGAGTATTTATATTTGTATACCCTTAACTTTTACATGTATTTACCGTCTTGTAAGTCAACAGTATAAGTGTAAATATATTATTGCAAGTGTTATTAGACGTATATATTTTCTGTATTTTTCAGGCCTTAAACACATAAAACCAATTTTTATTACAACCACCTTGTAGAGATTAAAAGAGAAATAATTAAGTTATTGAAGCATTGCTTTACAATGAAAATTTGGAAATAAAATTACAATTAAAATTCCTATCTTATTCTTATGGAGAAAAAGTAAACCGTTATGTTGTTTATAGTTACATTTTGATCAAATTTGGCAAACTTATTTCATATTATACCATAAACATAAAATACCCCCGCCGCAGCAAACCTGCAGACTAAACAAATTTCCATTTACCTGGCTGGATTTCTACTAAAATATACCCTGAAAATTGTCAGATTTATTTCCTACTAGCTGGCCCGACAGACGTCGTCCTGTCCTATTGTGGTTTTATGTCACATGCTCGTTCATTTTCAAGATGAGCTCGTTCGCATGGCTCAATCACGTCCTGGTTGAAGTTTGTTCGCTACGCTCACTCATCTTTAGGTTGAAGCTCGTTCGCTGCGCTCACTTGCCTTCAGGTTAGCTCGTTCGCTACGCTAACTCGCCTCCAGGTTGAAGTTCGTTCGCTACGCTCACTCACATTTTGGTTGCAAATTAGCTATTCTCATAACTTAAAAAAATATAGTGCTGCACCCTGTTGGTAAACCTATTAACTTTTTAATGTTATTGAACATCACAGAATCAGATAGTTTAGTTGAACCAGCTGTTAAGATTCTTTAATTCCATTTAAATATGAGTACTCATAAGGTTAACATGGGAAACTCCAGAGCCACTGGGGCGGAACCCTTTTGACGGATCTGCACCAAACTTCACACAAACCATCCTTGAATAATGCTTAATAATGCCTGAAATCTTCGTTACAATCTGTCGAGCGGTTTTGGAGCCCATAAAGGACAAACATACAAACAAACATACATTGGATTTTATAGATATAGAAAAATATAGTGCTGCACCCTGTTGGTAAACCTATTAACTTTTTAATGTTATTGAACATCACAGAATCAGATAGTTTAGTTGAACCAGCTGTTAAGATTCTTTAATTCCATTTAAATATGAGTACTCATAAGGTTAACATGGGAAACTCCAGAGCCACTGGGGCGGAGCCCTTTTGACGGATCTGCACCAAACTTCACACAAACCATCCTTGAATAATGCTTAATAATGCCTGAAATCTTCGTTACAATCTGTCGAGCGGTTTTGGAGTCCATAAAGGACAAACATACAAACAAACATACATTGGATTTTATAGATATAGATTTAAATAACATTTATTTTATAGAGTACCCAGGTTTGCTGCTACAGGGAAGGTATTGAGGTGTGTTTTTATTGAAATGTTGATAGCTTAGTATGAAATAAACAAAATTGCCAAACAGTAAATTACGTGATAAAACGGGTAATTGCACTGCGAATAAGCACTTTTAAACATTCACTTCATCACTCCGAACTGTAACCAAAACTACATGATTAATGGATCAACATAAAAACAATTTTTTGTCAAGTCTTAATAAGAAATGGAAATACTTTATTAATGAACCAGACTTAGTAAACTGATGTTAAAATACAAATATTACTTTCCGGGTTTGCTCTGGAAGTAGTAATTCATGTATTGAACTATTTCAAACTACGTCCAAATTTGGTTAAAACTTAAAATATATCCATAAACAAGCAAACTACAACAGTTTATTTATTCTCCATTAAAATAACATGGGAATTTTAAATTTACAATTTAAAAAATTATCTCCGTAAACGTTGGTCATACAACAACGCTTAAATATACAAAATTATTTCTTTTTTTAAGATCTACAAAATGTTTTAGGGAGCAATTACAATATTTTGTGTTTTTATGGTCAAAAATGGGAAAAATCAATTTTTACCCCATAAAATCCCCCATAAACCCCTGTTCCCATAGTCCGATTATGCTGGTTCGCGAACTCATTCAAATAAACATAGGATAACACGTTTGTAACAAATTTCATCAAAATCGGACCATTTTTGCTCGAGTTATCACACTAAAGGACACACACACATATATATACGAATTTGAACGGATGGTGTTTTTGGCCTCTGGGGACCTCAAAACGAAAAAGTAAATCGGTCCCAGGTGTAGGTCTTACCATGAGACCTAGGGTAATAGCTTATTCCCTATATGGGAAATTCACTAAAATGTTCATTTATTTACATTTTTGTAAAGCTGTCTTGGCTACCTAGCTTTCTACAGATATTAAAATTTAATTCAAGTTTTTAACGAAAAACTAATTTTCCCAGAACCGTGGCTAGCATGGATATTGTTTTTAGCCTGAAACTAAGATATCTCTAACAATTCAGAGGAAATCATAATAGCCGTTTTTGAAATCATTGTGCGCAAACGTAACCTGTATTTTAGTATAGATTATAGTATGATAAAACTTATAACACTGTTTTTATTTTTTTCAGTTTATGTAAGAAGAAGAAGAAGTATTTTTCTGAGCAATTCACAAATGAATAAGGACAATAACATAGCGTCCATAAAAATGGAGGTAAAAGATGAGTGTAAGATCAAAGTTGAGGAGCATTGTTCAAGGATAAAAACTAAAAATGAAAACTTAAAATTTTATAAACATGAAGAATTAGAATCAAAAACTGTTAAACAACTGATTAAATATGAGAATATTTTTAAACTCGATTCAAAATACCAAGACAACATTAAACAAACTGTTGATCAACCGATTGAATATGAGATTATTCCCAAACTTGATTCAAAATACCAACACAACATTAAACAAACTGTTGATCAACTAATTAAATGTGAGAATATTTCTAAAATCGATTCAAAATACCAAGACAACATCAAACAAACTGTTGATCAACTGACTAAATATGAGAATATTTCTAAGCTAAATTCAAAATACCAAGACAACATTAAAGAAGAAGAAAAAAGAGAAAGTTTGTTAAAAGAAGCAAAAGAGGTAAGCATCTATAAAGAAGGAGTTTCAAATGATTTTAAAAGTATCTGCAAAGGAGAAAAGGTAATCATTGATACAAGTGACAGTCTGAGAGAAATATCAGAAAATGTAGAAGAGGATTTGGAAATTTACAGCCAAAGAGTTCAAACACCTTGTTTCACAAAACAAAAAACAAAAACAAAGAAAATATCGGTTACAAAAAGCAATGAAAAAACAATATTGAAATGTACACACTGTCACTATACTACTACCACTAAAAATAGACTATACAGACATATGTCCACACATGGATTGTCCATTGAGTCCTTTACCTGTGCCATATGTGATTACCATTCAGCAAGGAGAGATAGTTTAGTCGAACACACCAAAAAACATAGTGAAAAACAAAGAAGTGAAACAAAGAAAACATGTGCACATTGCAATTACAGCACAACATACAAAAAAACACTCGTGAAACACATGTCTATCCATGGGTTTAATGATAGGTACACATGCTCGCATTGTAAAAAGACGTTTGTGAACCGCTATAATTTGATACGACACTTGAGTAGGAAGAAGAGGGCGGACAGTGCTCGCCCCTTTGTGTGTTCAAACTGTGATGAAGCTTACGGAACTTCCTTCGAACTGAAGAGACATTCACTGATACACCTTAGACAATTTCCATATCAATGCACTTACTGTGACTATGCAACTACTAGACGTTACATTTTACAAGAACATTTAAAGAGACATGACAAATACAAAATGAAGGTGAGCGGTAATTTTTTGAAAACACCTAAGGCTACAGATATATTCAAAAGCAAATCAAGTAACAGCAACAAAGAAAAAGTAAATGGGTCATCTGATATGAACAATAGGGACTTAAAACTAAGAAAAATAGGATTAGAAAACAAATATCCTTTTGAGTGCTCCACTTGTGGTTTAAGGACGTCAAAACGTGCGCTGTTGATGTACCACATCGTTCGTAAGCACACCAAAGAACCGGTGTTTAAATGCAACAGATGTGATTATTCCACTTACACTATTCAGCTTTTACAAAAGCACAAGCGGTTTGAAAACCATGATATTTTCAGCTGTGAACACTGCCAATTTACTTGTTTCAAGTACTTGATGATTCAAAAACACATGAAAATGCACTTTTGTTAATATTGAGGAAGAAAGGATGAAAATTCTAAAACTCCTGGACAAAATTAATGGTGAGATATCAGTCAATTATTTTTGTAAATAATCATGAATGGAAATAGCTATGTTTAATTAAAAATGATTTGTAAATTAACTTTAAATTTATAAGTTGCATTAACCCTTTTCGATCGGAAGGCCAGAAGGAGTGGCCTCAATGCAGTCGGCAGCGAATCGGAATTCTGTCCATACTAACTCGGTTCTGACGGTCAGATGGCCAGCTGTACTGGCCAAGTCCAAGGCCTTCGCCCCCTCGGCATTTATCATAGCAGCTCGCTCCCGGCAGCTCGGAATTGTTTTCACTGAAAGTCTGCAATGTTGGCACAGGGGATTTAAATTGTAATAAAAAATTGAAATTGTATACTTTGTTTTTTCTCTTAGTGGTATTTTTTAAATCATTTGCCCATATGAAGTCCAAGATTATTGTTTAAACAAGTTTTACAAAACACTTAACATCGCTTTTGTGGCTTAATCCATAATAAATACCCGGATTGTCAACATCTTCTTCATCAGCAAATAATAAGTCTCTCAATTGGTCTGATCTTAAACGATCGTCCATTATTAATTAGTTAAATATACGGGAATAAAAACAAACATAACCCCAATTATAAAAGAACATAATTTTTTTTTATGTTCTTACTACTAAATGTTTATACGAGATAAAACAATTTTATTGTAGGCCTAATTATGATAAAAGTGTACGCCTATGCGTAAACGTACAAGTGTTTTTATAATCACCTCAAATGTACACTAAAATTTAATTAAAACTACAAATAAACATAAATCTCTTGAGATATCACCAAAAACTCAATTAAAATCATGTAAAACTTAGCCAAAAACCAAAACAATGATGATTAAGACAGCACTTTTTACAGAACAACAGCTGGTCAGCTGGTGTTTATTTTAGTTGTTTCCTCCACAATTTTTACAATATGATGTTGCAAGCCTGCTGGTTTAGTTTAACAATTCCTCACTAGGTTGCAGCACTCTACAGGCATCATACCAGTCAGTTTGGAATATTAAAATACAAACAAAAAAATTGTTGTCGGCCAGCACCGCTGGCCGTCCAATCGCAAAGGACAACTGCTGTGGGAAAAATCTGACTTCCGCGCGCTAATGGCGGCGGCCAGTAGAGCTTGACGCGCGACCGCTGAGGAATAGCGACAAATATTCATTCCGATCGCAAAGGCTTAAAACAACTTGATCGTTTACACTGCAGTGTTAAAATAAACATCTTGAAAAATAAATGGTTTTTACTATATACACCAACATTTTATTAAAGTTTCATTTAAGAATTGCATTTCAAAAACTATTTATTTTCCTCCATACTTTTATTTTATCAACTAGTGTAAAGTTGCTCTAAAACCTTTTTTTATGTTGTACCAAAACATATCTAGGAAGTGATTTTTTCAGTCATAAAGGTCTGTCCAAGTCTGGAATTTTAATGTAAACAAAGAAAATTTTGGTCCCCTAGGGAACAAAATATTGTGTTTTCTGTGTCTTATGTTTTTACTATGACCTACCTCCACTTTCTCTGGGGTATGATAGCTCCTCTTCATTTGTTCTAAAATCACAATACTAACCTAGAGCCTTTTGTTTAACAAAACTCTTCTATGTTAAATATTGATGCTTTCTAAAACTATGACAATATTAGATGGTAAAGAGATCAGGATTTGCACTTCTTCCTCACGTCTACATAAACCTACCTTACAAGTGCTCATGGTATTAAAATAGGGAAAATTCTAACTATAAAAGTTTTAACAGAGTTGCCATGTAAAAGGGATGAGCGTCAATAGGCAACCATGTGTTCACTATCCATGGTAACAGCGGCATCAATGTACTAATAACATCATTGCAAAAACAAAACATTGATTTTTTTCATGTGTTTAAGATGTTTTTCATAACTTTCGAACCATTTGCAAGAATCAAACTATTTCAACTAATTAATGTTATATTATATTATAACCATTCAGGAGTGTCTTTTCCTTTTGTCAGCTTTTTACACTAGTCCCTCTATAACCAAAATGTAGAACGTTGTTAGTTTATAACATGAAATAGTTTTTGCCAAACAAATTTTTGGCAGTCTGTAATTGTATGTACTGCTAACCGTAATTAACTTTGAACCAATCGGAAAGTTGAAATCTAAGTTTTCGTGTATTGAAAACTAAAAGTTTTTTTTAGGATACCTACAAAGAATTAACTAACTACTAAACACTACATTTTAGTCTAGTTCAGTTCAAGAATGTTTTAAATCAGAAATGAATTTAGCGTTTAAAGGGAACTAAGACATAATAATCAATTTCTAGGAAAAGTTTTCTAATTTCCATTACAACTGATACAAATTTACTTACTGAAAAAAAAAAACAGACTGTCCAAAACATATTTATAGAAAACATTGAAAATAAATTGAAAAACATCCACGTTTTGAAAACGGTATCGTTGCTTATCCCTAATATGAAAGTGAATAGATGACAAATTCTCACCTTTGAACTGCCGGGTCTGCCGACCAATGGCAGGGCAGGTACCAGCGCCAACTGCGGGTATTGGTCAAGTGCCCAGCTCACTACATCTTCATTCTCCTCCACAGTAATGGAACACGTGCTGTAGACAATGGTCCCTCCTGGCTTCACAAGCTGCACGGCCTGAACAACAACAAAAAACAGTAGTCACTATACTACTTTCACAATAAACTGTTCAGACGTATTTATGTGTTTAGGTAGCTTTATTTGTTCAAATCTATCTAAAAAACTCAACGGCCCATCCCGATAAGCCTACTGGTGTGTGCCGTGATCTTGAGTTAGTGAATTACAGTCACAGCAAGTTAAAAGGATAATCCAGTGGTTACAGACTTAAAAAAATACTACTGAGCAGATTTTTGAGATTTTACTTAAACATATTATAACAGAAACTGGTGTATAAACTAGTAGACATAGTTCACTGAAACACCCAAAGGTAGCAGCACTGCCTGGATCCGCAGCCAGTGTCTTTGTAATGTGGGTCGAAGAGAGAAAATCCCTGAAACCGGGGCAAAAGCATTGCCATACGGGATTTTACGGGAAATTTTAGTACCAAACTACACCAAAATAAAGCTCGCATTCTAAGCTACAGGCTGGCAACGATTATAACGTTCCCCAGCAATTGCTGAGCTCATATTGACTCAATGTACAGGTGGTCGGACGCCGACAATTTTTGGCGCGCACCACCTGGAAGCTCTAGTGACGCCGACTGAGTGGCACAAGCAGTCAACGTGTTAACACGATAATTCCAATTGGCATTGTTAATCATTATGCCCAACTTCATCTAGAATGGAGTGCGATGATCTGTGTAGCTAGCTGTTTTGCTGATCAAGATCAGCTATTTCATTAGTCAGGATAATTTATTTAAAGCCCAATAATCAGGGACAGCTGGATCAAAAACAACCATAAAAAAAATAATACAATGAAAATCGCATGTAACAACTCATGCTAGCTTTTTGTACATATTTTTTTTTAGTCAAATTAATTGAGGCATGCATGTTGCATATATATTTGCAGTATCAAACATCAAGAAACTCAATGTAAAATTGTATTGCCGTGTGTAAATAAATAAATAAAAAGCTACTGAATTATCTCAGGGTTGATTCGGCAACCTTTTAATTGTTAAGCGACTACTAACAACCCAGCTATCCACTCAGTTTCTTCTACTACTACTACTACCCAATCAATTTTAAATTTGCAAAACTCTACTGTACTTTCCGTTTCCAAAATAAGCTTACTCACAGTGTCAAACAATTTCTTTTGTAGTCTGGGATGGGAAGTAAACTGTTTCGCAGTGATTGAGTTTCCAAACAGAGGTCGTTGTCCCAAAGCGCTACATGGAGCGTCTAGCAGAACTCGGTCAAAAGTGTCGGGGAGGAAGGGGGGTGACCAATCGTCAGAAGCATCGTGTGAAACAGCCTTGGTAGTATCAAACATGAATGATCGGACAACTTCTGCACCCATTGCCGTACAAAGTTTCTTCATTGTTTCTATTTTGCGGCCAATCTTGTCCAGTGCTATTAGTATACCCTGTATAACAAAGGCTTTAAGTTTGCAGTTGTGTCACTATGAGAGGGGTGATCTCCTGATCTTACTCAAAGACTATATGGTAAACCTAAAATTACAGTAGTCCCTCAATAGTCCTACTTAAAAAATACCAGGAACGCTGGGTTTAAAAAAAGGTTGGATCTTCCATCAACCTAACAAATTGGTGAATTAAGAGTGACCATTAGTGATTGCAAAAAGTCCCCCAGTTTGTCGTCACTTGTCAGTACAGTAAGCATTACAGTTTGATGTTGTGCATGATTAATATACCTACTATACAGTTCTTCTATAGTAGGTACAATAATATAATGATGAATGTAATTTCATATTGAAGTACAGTAGCCTACAGTATAGAATTTCTTCTATATTCATATTGTACAGTACTATTTTATAAAATTCCATACATACTAATACTTTTTTCAATTTTAGAACTCTTGGTTCAATCAGTCCTAAGACATAAAAATTACATAACTTTCCTGAAATGATCATAGTGGTGATAAATTGGGTCTGTCTTATGACAAAATTTGATTAAATTATTTATAACATTTTACGGAATCCTAGTCTTCAAAAGGGGATATGAACATTTTCTCAGTTTCAAGTTTTTAAAAAGAATTTCCTCATCTGTACCAACCAACCTTTATTCCTAACAATACTAAGTTACTGAGTACAATAACCAATAAGATTTCATAGTTAAACACTTTGTTTTACAATGATGCAAACAGTTAGATACAATGTTACTTCAAATTTTGATAAATCCTATTAAAATACAGTAAAAAGAGTAAACATTTATCTACAGAATGCTCTGTTGTTACATCAAGGTTCTTGTTAGCATTTCTTGAATTTTAATTTCTCCATAACTTTAAAAACACCTCAATGCTCACATAGAATAAAATTAATCAACACAACAATTAATTGACAATCACCTGATTGTTCATAAGAGCAGCTAGATGAGTCGTCTTGTGGCCCGGAGCTGCGCACAGGTCAATGACCTTGTCTCCTGGGCGTGGGTCGACCACTCGACTGCACAACACTGACGGAAGGTTCTGCAGAAGACCGATGTGCGGAGGTAAAGTCACTGATGATACATGACTTGCAGGCAAAGTCATCTCTACAGCTATGCCTCTGGAAATGCATTCAAAACTAACAAAATACTAGTTGGTTATAAATTTTAACTTTTTTGGTAGTCAGATGATTTTTAATTTTTAAAATTTCTTTTGGATTAGAGTGTAGGCCTAGCCTAATAGCTGGGTGGATGAGAGGATATAGTATGCTCACCTACAGTCAGAAGATTAACAATTTTATCCTGAGAAAAAAATTCAGAGTTTTTTTAATGGTTCGAAATTATACCCAAATGCACTTGGTCATTAAGCTTTTAATAATAATTGGTCTAGGCTGTAGAATCAGCTGATCTTATTCAGTAACAAGGCTCTTATTCAGAGTCTCCTTTACTTATCTTCACCCCGTCTAAATGTTAATAAACATTTTGAGGTATATAAAATTAAATTAAATGAAAGGCTTATTTAACAAAATAATTTAGTAAAAGTTTGCAACAATCTTACCAACATAGCACATATACCAACACACGCATAGACCACATATACCAACATAGACATATTTGATCATTCCAAACTAATCTTATTGTAAGATCTTCCTGGGAGAAATAAAATGATGAAATCACAGGTTCGATTCCAAGCAAGATTGTTCTGGACTGAGATGCCATATGTTATCGGGCTATCAATGAATGATGCTATCTAGCAAAATGCCAATGTTAGATAGTAACAAGACCAGGATTTGGGCCGTACCCTTACAAAAAATGTAAAACTGCCAAAGGCACAATTAAATAATCATCAAAGTGTGTATAGTGTTTTAATTCAAGATAAATAATTCTATATAAGTAAAGATCTAGGTAAACTCCTACCACAGGTTCTTGGGAAATGTTATCGAAGTATAGGCCCATAAGCGACCTGATGTAACTATGATGGCTAAAACGCCACACCAATCGTAGATCTGTCCCTGGATGCTGAGTTATTGTTACGTACATTAGTGATGTGTCCCAACCGAAACTCGTAACCACCGTAATATTGGAAAAGTGAACGGGGCGACATCTTGAGATACTGTAATTACTGCAACACTATGACCACCACCTAATTTTTATGTTTTTTGTTTTTTTTACCAATGCAACAAAAGAAGAAGAAAACCGATGGAACGCCGGTAATAAAAAGACACTTGACCATGGGCTATAGGCGATAAATTGTAAAAAAAATGAATATTCCGGTTCAATTCAAAATTTCTGCATGATTCATTTAAACCCTTATACAAATACAATTCATAAATACACCCATGGATCACAAAAGTTTAATTACTGTTTGTATGTAGCCAACATACTTTTACAACATAAAACATGTCAATGTTTGCAACTTACTTTTAAAGAATAAGAACAATTAAGTCAGCAATGATAGGCCTACAGCCACTGAAAAGAGAGAATTTATTTTCACTAGGACCTGGTCTAGGTACCAGCTTTGAAAATGTGGTATTGGCCACATTATCACTAATTTGTTCACAGAAAATATACAAACCCTTACTTAGGGTGGTTGTCATTCTGGAACAGCTGTTTCCTAGACATCCTCATGACCCCAGCGCCAACGTGGAATTTTCCCGGGCCACTGAAGGGTACAGACAACCCTCTCAAACAGAGCCCAGCCGTGTCAGCAAACACGCTAACATCATCTCCCTCCTGTGTACCTGTTACATCACCAAACATTATCTAAGCACCAACATTTTCACCAAGTATTGAGATGATGTTTTAAAATTCATTATTTTGTATTGCATGGGGCAACTCTACCGATATGAATCCAATTCATAAGGGTTTAAAACAAAATTTGACAGCTGTGTCCATTTTGACAACAATTTCTTGTGACTGACAGGTTTATAGATATAATACCCCCGCCGCAGCAAACCTGCAGACTAAGCGAATTTCCATTAACCTGATTGGATTTACACTAAAATGCCTCCATAAAAATAGCACATTTATTTCCTATTTAAATGGAATTAGTTTAACGAGTACTTAGGTTTGCTGCAACAGGGAGGGTAAAAAAGATTTTTTTTATAAAATGATAATAGTTTAGTAAGAAATAAAAGTATTTTCAAAAATTGATAAAAATATGTCCATAAACAAGCAAACTACAACAGTTGACTTATTCTCCATAAGAATAACATGGGAATTTTAAAATTACAATTTTTTAAAATTTTCTCCCCAACAATTAGGCGCATAATAACGCTTCAATATACTAAATCATTTGTTTTTTTGAGCTCTACAAAATGGTTTAAAAATAAATTGTGAAATTTTGCGTTTTTAGGGTCAAAAATGGGAAAAACCTATTTTTACCCCATAAAACCCCCCATAAACCCCCCCGATCATGCTGGTTCGCAAACTCATTCAAGTTTATCGCGCCTTACACCTTCATACCAAATTTTATCCAAATCGGACAAAAAATACTCAAGTTATCGTGCGGATGGACACATATATATATATATATATATATATATATATATAGATAAAATTAAAACATATATAACAAAGTACCCTTTTAGTAATTATTTTATTTTTCATGACGACATGTTTCGGAACTAAGTCCATTGTCAAGTCATTTTTACCATAACCTCCATAATTTAGGTTATGGTAAAAATGACTTGACAATGGACTTAGTTCCGAAACATGTCGTCATGAAAAATAAAATAATTACTAAAAGGGTACTTTGTTATATATGTTTTAATTTTATTATATTAGTAGCCCTAAAAATGCAAGAAAATAATATATATAGATATATAAAAATTTGAACGAATGGTGTTTTTGGTCTCTGGGGACATCAAAATGAAAAAGTAAATCGGTCCCGGGCTTAGGTCTTACCATGAGACCTACGGTAATAGCTACCGGTACTTCCCTATAGGGAAATTCGCTAAAACAAACAATTTTATTTCAAAAGTTTGATGTTAGTTTTTATGTAGGCCTACGTAAACAAATGTTTGCCTTTACATATGCACTGTTCACATAGAGATAAACCCTTGTAATAAAATATTTGACATAAAACACAGAAGCAGCTCACACTAGGTAATGAAGTGGTTAACCTCAAACAGCCATGTCATATCATCAAGATATTTTGATTTGTCAACAACCTTATCATAAAAATAGCATGTCCTCTAGTTTTATAATCTACAAATAAAGCACAAACTGTAAAATCTAGCCTTATTTAAAAGAGAACCCTTTATTTGACATCAGTACACTCAAGGTTAAAAATTAAACATATCAAAATAGGCTCAATTTAACAGTTTGATGAGAGGTCTCCTTGTCCTATTCAAAGTCGAAGACATTTATTTAAAGATATTTATTCAAAGATATTTTATTTAAAGATATTTATTCAAGGATATTTATTTAAAGATATTTATTCAAAGATATTTATTTAATAAAAATGGTCTAATTAAAGGGATGGGCAGAATTGAATTTTTGGTTCAGGACAGGTTTTTATTCCTTCCTGATTATCAGGATGGGATGTAACAGAATCTTTTTTTCACCTTTGAGAAAAAAAAACACAAATAAATTTTCAGCTCTTGTGGCACTGATCTTTAAAAACCAATAATGGAGGGAAGTTATCCTGCGTTCACGGTCACTATCGTTAACTTGCACCATCAAGAACATCTCACCTAAAAATACGTAGGCCTAATCTTCATCACCCGACATCTCCCACGATTGTGGAGACGCCATCATCATTACTCGCAACTTGTCAAAATCGCCGATGATCTGATCAAATACAGTATTGAGAAAATCCCAAATTAGATGTAATTCCGCCCTAATGATTGATCATATCTTTCTCCAGCAGTCAATCCCTTGTCCAAATATCATACCAGATGGCACTGCAAGTAGTCCTGGGGCAAACACGTTAGCCCCTCGCAGCACGGCTGCTCCGCAGGCTGCGTCCACTACCACCTCTCTCTGCGGAGGCTGTGGCAGGGCCAATCGGACCCAGGGATCCAACACCAGCAACTCTGGTACATCAGGAAACCTACTCACTCGAGGAGCCAACTCACCTCTTTGCAATGCCTCCTAAAATGATATAACTTAGCCTATATAAATTATAATTTAACTACAGCTAAAAGATTTAATATAGATTATAATTTATCTTAGAATCTAAAACTGAATTTCAAAGTTTATCAGTCAGTAGTTTGCAACAACTATAGCCTACATCAATTTAGGCTACATTTATGATTAACAACGGGATACATAAATATTAACAAAAGTAACATTTAAAACATTAAACCTAAACTAGACCCAGAAGATTCTTTGTAAATATTGATTCTTTATAGAAAAACTATTAAGTGTAGGCCTAACATGTCTCATCAAAAAATATTGTATCTAAGAATCTTTTACAAATACCTATGCCTATAGGTACCGGTATGTTTCGTGCATATTTATTAAATTATTTGATAATTAATTTAAAGAACAAAATAGGTATTTACATTAAAATCACAGCCCATTAACCCTTTCAGTGCTAGGCCAATAATTCATATTTTGTAAGTCTTTTTTGTTTGCCTTTTAATTCCATTACCCGTTGTTGAATTTTAACTGTCATGTTGTCACTATTTTATTAATTAGGCTAATTTTGAATAATAACACTAGCCTATAAGAAAATATATAAGAAAGATAAATCCCGGTATTTGTAGTAAACATCAAATAAAACTTAGTTTTTGTTGTAATTTTCCTGGTTTTCCTATAAATTTTTATGTTCTGATAGCATTATTTGAAACCGAAATCTCACAAAATCAAAAGACATATAGTTTACAATGTAATATTGAATTTAACCCTGATTTAGTTGGACGAGGTTATTGTAATATAGCAATTTTAGTGAAACTAATGTTTTGCAGCAAAGTCTCAGGAACACATTTACTACTACTAAAACTAAAAGATTGCATCTAAATAGTCCGTGACTAGCTGGTGCTGCTACCTAGTAACGCATTGAACAACCATCTGCAGCGCAATCTGTTCGCAATCGGTGGCGACAGCTTAAATACCGGGTTTTGATTCCCCAGTCTTCAAGCACAGATAGCCGAGAAGGCTAGGGCGTGTGTCACTTGGCCAGTGGCATTCGTCTGCTCGGGTTCGAATCCCGTCCTGTGTGCCAAATGATTGGTGACCTGTGAGTTTGTAGCGATATACTACAACCACTGGGGCATAGTGAGGTGTTCATAATCCTTGGTTTAGAGACATACACCTCGAAATCATCGGATTGGGCGAATCTTTTAGCTAAGTGGTTGGTAGTGTATCCTATGAACATGCAGGTCACCAATGGCCGTTTTGCTATTTTTTTTTTAAATAACCTTCCTCTCTATATCCCTTGGGGTTTTTTTAAAACAACGATATATCGTTTCATAGCACTGAAAGGGTTAAAGGCCCTGGAACTGTATCCTTGATTACTATAGAGGCAAACAAAACAATGAGACACTTTAACCACAATATTGGAAATCGGTGCTCCTAAATAAAAACATACGTATTATATGAGAGAATAATGACTACAAGCCAGACGGCTTACCAAATTAAACAAGAATGCCCAACACTTACGTTATTTAATGATTCTATAACAAGGTTTTCAACTTCTTCTGCTGATGATAACAGTGTATTGATTCGAATTGTTGTGAATCTTGGGGGAGACACAAACCAATCTTCAAGGAATTCCTGAAACAACAAATTTGTTTGGTAGGCAGGCCTACCTTGGTAGCCTATGATTATAATCAATTTATCTAGCCAGTGTTCCCTGCATGAGCAGTGGTTTTTCTGTGAATATTCTCTTACTTCAGTATACAGTTCACTAGAGGTTCAGGTAATGCACAGTGCTAACCAGTAGTGATTTGAATAATTCATAAAAGATTAGTTGTCTGCAAAAAGAATTAATTGCAGACATTTAGCTAACAAACTAGAGGTAAGTTAGGCCTATCTAAAATTCTATAAGAACATCTTATTACGTCACGTTTTGTAACGTGAAATTTATACCGATAGCCTACAACTGGTTGTATTTAAAAAGACTATATCACATTTTTTTAAGAAATACCATGATAATGAAGGATAGGGCCTATAAGTAAATCATTGTTTATCTACGGTTTTACGCTGTCCTACCCTACCTGATTTTCCCATATTCCATCGGTTGCAGCACATAACCCAATTTCAGAAATAACTTTAAGTATGTCTGAGTGTTTAAAAATTATTGGTTTGTTAAGGTCCATTGTTTGTAGAAGGCTAAAAGTATGAGATTAAGCTTAAAGTTTTGAGAAAGATTATGCCTAAGGTAGAAGCTTTCAACAAACATCACAATCTGCAAGATATTTTTAGGAACAGATAAAATTTAATCATCCAGTTAATTTTAGAAGACATAATTCATTTTCAAGTACAATTACGGTATTAATTTGTAATTAAAGCTAAAATTACGGATAATTATTTAACTTGTGTAGTTTAAACATCAAAACTAAGACTTCAAATTTCTATTTGACAGATAGAGATGATAGTGCTTCTGCTTCAAAATGAAAACAAAAACCAGGATAAAAGCTCTTTTTTTAAGGGCTGGCTTTTTTAAGCCATGCAGTGCTTGTAGCAGCCATACAGATTAAGTGATTGGTTATTTTTTTTTATCACTTTTGAGTAGTAAAATAATACTAATTATACTCTCCTGTTATAGTATAATTTGCAGCATGCATTGTTTTTTTATATTTAAGGGGTTTATACGAGATTCTTTTAAAGGCTTATTTTACGATTTTGCAAGAAGTCCATGTCCAAACCTTGGTTTTGGTCTTTGTGTTATCCCATGGCCACCTTCAACAACAGGCCGCGGCGTTTGAAGTGGCAACTTTGTCAGTAGTGCTGAATAGCACCATTGACTATAGCACGCAATTAAATGAAAGGGCGCCATACCTGTCTGCCATGTTAGCTTATGGGACGTCTAGCTCTAAAAAGCACTACTTGCGAACTTGCGACGTTGCCAAGGCCAAATCTACCAGGCCACGACCTTTTTCCGTTTCCGACCGTTAATGGTGGCCATGGTGATTCACGACCACCTTTAACTACAGTCCCCGGCCTTCGAAGTGGCAACATCGCTGTTTTGTTTGGAGGTGGCTAATGGTCATTTGTGTATTTTTAAGAATACAAAAGCAATTGTTTACTGGGCTATGATATGAAAATATCGACTCAAATTTAATGTACAAAAAAGATTTTCAATTTAAACATTGTTTTGGTTTTCAATTCTATATATTTTATTTTCAATCTCTTAATAAATTTATGTTCATAAATTTAAATTTCAATGAATAATACGCGAATTAATGAGCTGGTGTCACCTGCCTGCCATGTTATCTTTATCTTATGGGACGTCTAGTCCTAGCACTAGACTGCAACGTTACCAATTCTACCAGGCCGCGGTCTGTAGTTAAAGGTGGCCGTGGGTGATCGCTACCTCCTAATCCCGACCAAAGCATCCTTGATTTTCTAATGATTATTATTACTAATTGAGATGTGGAGTCAATCTAATTTCGTATTTTATTGTATTTTATCTTATCGAAAATTAGATGCAGAGCAACAAAATATTATTATCTCTATCCACTGATTGGTACATAAAGGTACCAATGTCTTCAG
This sequence comes from Macrosteles quadrilineatus, assembly GCF_028750875.1. NCBI lineage: Eukaryota > Metazoa > Arthropoda > Insecta > Hemiptera > Cicadellidae > Macrosteles > Macrosteles quadrilineatus. Next base: position 136,977,246 of record NW_026542595.1, on the reverse strand, counting down.
AACAGACATTTTTATGATTCTTTTACAATGCTTAGACATATTAATTGGCCTAATGAATTATTCTTGGACATTCTTGAACAAAGTGCCAATTACATTTCTGTAATAATTGTGTATAAGATAGTAAAACCTTCTTTTAAGTATCTACACCTACATGATATCATAGAGGCATTATTGCAGTTTAAATCAGCTGTCTAGCAGAAAGCCTCTTTCCTCTTTTTAAATGAAAAATCAATATGGAGTCGTGTGTGTCTTCGTACAGTGATTAAATATTTAATTTAATGGTGTTATTTTCATACCTTAAGTGATAATATTCCTTTGAAATGAAACGAAAAAGTTTTCATTGCCTTCTTTCAATAATTGCTTTAGGGTTTTCGATAGATCTGTGTAATAGTTTGGACGATCCTTACAAGACCCTGGGGATTCCAAAATCGTCCACAGTTCCTGAAATTAAGAAAGCTTATAAACAATTAGCCAAAGAATGGTAAGTCGATTCTTGAAGATTTATTAAACTGTGCCTGGTTGCAGCAATATATCTGAATGTAAATTGAGTAAACTTAGTCCTTTTTGTCATATTGATAATTTACAAGTCAAGTCATTATTGCTCATCCTAAAAAGAGTTCAATTCACAAATCAAGTCTAAAAATACCCGGAATAAGCTACAATATTATTCAGGATATAACTTAATATATTTTGTTATTGATCTTTCCTATAAAATCCTTATATATAATACGTGAATGTGATTCTACTAACACTAAGTTTACTCCTCCATTAATAATAGGTATTTTAAAAACGATGTGTCAAAATTATTTTTTTTGTGTAATTCCCTTTCACCAATTTCTGTAAAAACGTCCTCAGGCTTTGCCCCACAGGCCATCAAAAATCCCTATGTACTTCTTATGAAGAAAAGATTTTGTTTACTTAAACAGACAAATAATTTAAATGAATTTAAAGTAATTAAACATGTTTGTAGCATAGGTGTTTTCTGAGAAACCTACAGTGGTGGAATTTCATGTAAAACCAGGTTGGATTCGGTTTTGACTCTCTTCAATAGCCTTTACCTGTGGAATTTTTGAACCCAAATCTACATAAATTGTAAAGATTAAACACATTTTGAACAATTGAAATCATAGCCTACTGCATCTAGGCTATATGATATTTTACAAATTTGTTCTATTTGCAGGCATCCTGATAAAAACGACGATCCATCAGCTGAAGACAAATTTGTTGAAATAACCCAGGCTTATGAGGTAAACAAACAAATTAAGTTATTCTACACATTTTTATGCCACTTATGTAAAAAATAGACCTTTCAAAATCGAGCAGGTGCTTCTTTGATAGGGGCACTTACCTAATAGGTAGCCTATATTATAAAATAAATATTTTATGTTATCATTCAATTCTTGAACACACTTGACTTGAATATCAGTAAGTTACAACTAAAAATATTTAGTGACTCCAGCTACAGTTTTTATTAATGTACTTAAAACAGTCATTTGGAGAATTTGGAGTTATTTATATGATTGGAGAATCTGACATAATTTTAATTTGTATACATACAGTATTACTTAGTTTTTGAGCCACATTTACAGCTAATTTTTAATGCTATACAGTTGCTCACGGACCCAGAACGGCGCAAGCAGTTTGACACGTTTGGTCGGATGGAGGAGCCTCGACCACGTCATGAATACCGGCGCTACGACCCTGTTGACGATCTCTTTGCCGGAACCGGTTTTCGGTTTCAGTACTCGGACCGAGATATCACACTCTTCCATAAACTCTCGATTACTACAAGGTAATCTGCTGTTTTAATGATTATTTGGGATTTCAAGAATAATTTGGAAACCATTCCATAAACTCTACATCACTAGAAAATATGTTGGAAATGAAATGATTAATGGTATTTTTTATTGCCAAGATTCAATGTACAGTACACAAGTCAACTTGATTTTTATGTTTGTGATTCTGTATCCCAAATAAATATCCCTAAATATTATCTTAGAAGATTCCAATCAAAAATTAAATGTTACTATATAGGCCTATCATCAACACAACCTATGCCAGAATATGTTCTCTATTAAACGTTAGTTTAGCAACTGAAAATGAATCCCTATAAATAATATTATTGTTTGGTCAGTATAGCTCGGCCGCATAGAAAACGACCTGTGCGCTAATGCTAAACCAATGCTGGAGGAGGTCGCTTTCTAAGCGGCCGAACTATAGTAGGCCTACCATTATAGCATCTCCCATTCCTCATCAGTAACTGGAGAGAACCTCTTGTGCGAAGGAGTGGGGGGCGTTACGTCACTCTTCTCTTGAGGGAACACCATTACCGTAACGAGACGCTTCGTGGCATAGTTGATAGCATCTCAGACTGGTAATCGAAGGGTCTCAGGTTCGAATCTTGCCGGCAACACTAACTTTTTGACCAAGATTATGCTTATTTTTTTATTCTTTACTTTATTTTTTTAAATTAAAACTATTTTTTTAATTAGTAAACCTTCATTAGATTTTCATTTTATATTTTTATATCATCAGCAAGTTTGGTTAGTTCGGTTAGGTTATGACAGTTAATTTTTTTAATAAAAAATATTAATATTTACTTATTTTATACAGTAATTAAAAATTATAAGTAAACCTTCATTAGATTTTTATCTTAACTTAGATCTTTTTTTTATTATCAGCAAGTTTGGTTGGTTAGGTTAGGTTATGGCAGTTAAATTTTCTAATACAAAAATTTAAGTTAAAATTAATTTTATAGTTAAAAAATTTAAGTTAAAATCATTTTATATTTAAAAAATTATTTTATAGGCCTAATTAAAAAGTTAATTTTTCTAACTAAAAAATTATAAAATAAATTTAAAGATTTTCTTAATTTGGCGTGAGGGGCTCACCCACAATCCCCCACTCCTTCACACAAGAGGTTCTCGCCACTAGTGATGAGGAACGTGAGATGCTAGTGGCCTACCATATAAAATGAAGATAACTTTAATACCAATCACCTGTTTAGAAATTAAAAAAGGATTTAAACTACTGAATGTATAACATTTTGTAAGTTTTCATGCTATCCAATGTTTTATCAATAAAAAACAAAATGCCAAAAGAATTAATGCCTTTTCAATATTTTTTATATGCTTGTAAGAGTTAACATTTATACCATGTCTCATTCAAACTTGTCTTAAGATAGAACTCAATTATGCTTCTTCATTTTGTCACAAGCACCTTATGTTCATATTCTAAACCCTCCGGCATAAATGTGCTGGCAGTGAATCATCAAAAAGAGAGAAATTATTGTAATTTTGAATAAAAACAAAACAATTGATTTGTTGCAGGGCTTTTGAAAATATGTTGGTACCCAAAAGTTACCGCACCCCGTATCTGATCCTCTTCTACTCGGACTGGTGCTTTGCCTGTCTACAAGTGGAGCCGGTCTGGCGACGAATCATGGAGGAACTGGAGCCAATCGGAGTGAGTCTCTGATTTCAAAACTTAGTCCTTCAGTATACAGAAGCTTTGTCATACAAAAGCTTGAACCAATCACAGCCAATTTCTGATAAAATAATTGAGTGTAGGATATTTGGGATTGAATGTAAATCTATAACAGTGTGTTTTAAATGTATCTAACTTGTTTTACCACTTTAAGTTTCTGGCACTAACAAACTCCTCGTAATGAGCTTGTCGCCATTGGAAGTCTCTGATATTTAAACATTGTTTAGTTTCTGAAACAAATTTTTGTTATAAACTCACACCTGCCACAGTAATTTCCTTTTTTATTGGTCTGGCACAGTGAGTTTATAAGCAAATTAATAACCAAACTAATGAATTTATGCTCCTTTGTAGCCTATATTAGAAAAATTTGATCCCATTGTTAAACTGCGCTCTTTTTTCTCTAGGATTATTGCTGAGATAGTTAGTCTCCTTGTAATTGTCTTGAATTGAGCTGCAATGTTATCAGTTAACTGATAGATGTTGTGCCACATCAGGTCGGCATTGCTACAGCACACGCTGAGAATGAGCCGATGCTCGCTCGTAGAGTCAGTATCCACTCTCTGCCTTGTCTCATCATACTTGTCGACGGCAAACCCATTGTCTACAAGGAAAGTTTATTCAGTGTGCAAAAAGTTGTAGGTAAGTGAAGTGCTACTGTTATTTGGGTTATAAAATAAACTTGGTTTAGTAGAATAGACTGAGCAGCCTATCCCTCAAGTTTATATATATTATCTTACTACCGTAATTCAAATTTTGTTGCCTCTATTTAAAGAACAGCTCACGATATTTTTCTTTAAAAATAACAAAATAACCCAAAATTAACTGAGCTTTATTCAGTCTGATAGGATAAAAGTAGTTTGAACTACCCTTTTGTGATATAACTATATGACATATTTCCAGTAACAAAGCTATGCATCTAACTTTTGACTAGTAAGTTTGTATACATTAACAGTCACAATCTCCAGTTAAACAACGTATGATGTTGTCACACAGAGTTTGTGCGCAACAAGTTGCCGTACCGGTTGATTCAGAGTGTGACGGATGATGGTTTGGATGAGTTTCTCGCAGGCTGGGTGGACAACAAGGTGCGTGCACTGGTGTTTCAGCGACAAGGCCCGGTGAGACTGCGCTACCTACTGACCGCCTTCGCTTATCGGGACAGAGTTGCATTTGCGTATGTATCTGTCATTATTCTTCCTTTGTTGTATCATATTGTGCTTCTTACTGAGAAAATGTATTAAAAAGATTATTTCTCTAATAGAAATCTGACTTGATACGACTGCATGTTACTAAATACGAGTTCTCCAATCCAGACAATCAGGGGGGAAAATTTGGAGTGCGAGCTGGTCTAGGTGGTCGCGGGCTTCAGTGCCTGTGGTCCCAGGTTCAAATCCCGCCAATTACAAATGAATTTTATCTATGTGAAATCCACAATCCTCTAGGACTAGCCTGAAATAATGTGTAAAACCGTTCTAGGCTATAACTAGCGTCCTAGAATGTGAAGGTGGGACATTAAAAAAATCCAGACAGTCAAATCTCAAATGTTTTCTCGAGATTAATATATTTTTTTGCCTCAACACACTACTAACCTACTAAACCTTATCCTTAGTGACTGAACACACTGTGTTTTCCTACCTTTCCTATCCCTTCTACCTCTTCCGTCAAGTCTTACATAGTTTGATGTGTGGTGTTGTAGGTTTGTACAGACCAACACAGCCAAGGGCGAGGCAGTCAGAGCCAGACTGCAAGTACCTCCTGATATGGACTCACTGTTGTTGTTCAATGAGAACACAGAGCGGCCTGTGGCTAGTGTGTCCATGATCAACATACCAGTACAGACGCTACAGGACGTCATCAACTCCAACAAGTACCTGTTACTGCCGAGGCTCTCCTCTCAGGTACAACCTAACTGGTATCTTAACAAAGTTAGTTTACTAACACTACTATCTAGGTATTTGTGTCACAGACAGAAACTAAGTGCTGAAATTTCAACCTCATTGCAGACAGTTCTCGAACCACCTTCAAAGCAGTTCCAAAACAAATGGCAAGCGCTAATACTGAACAGGTGAACTGCTTTCAGGATGGCTGCTACAAGGTTGAATCGAAATGTCAGCACTTATTTACAAAGTTTCTATCTTTGACGACATTGTCCCTAGAAAACTTAGTTTTTAGTGTTAGTGTGAAACCTTACTTTTTAGGTTAAAAGTTTGTTTTCTATTTCAACAGCTTATTTTATGGTAATATAGTTCATAAGGTGCAGGTGGCTTATTGGGGTTTAGGAGCAGTTCTTTTTTTGTGAAGGTTCAGTTAAAAAATCCACCTATGACCGTAAATCTCTATTGGTTGGTTGTTGGTTCTGTTACCCAGCAATTTATATCTCACCTTGAACTGTACCTCTACCGGTGCAGGGAAAATAAATAGGTGTTTGGCGAGAATTGTCTCTATGTGGGATTCTCCTTTACAAAACGCCCTACAGTTATTAAAAATAGGTTAGTTATTTATTTGTATATTTTAAGCCTAAAGAAAACTTATCTCTAATTTATTTGCAATACTTTAAAATAATTTGCAACTTTAGGAGAACTTGTTCACATAGATATTTAGATCAAAAGTTGCTCAAGAGACTTTTTAAGATTTAGGTTTAGACGAAAGTATGTGTTTGGATATAAGGTTTTTAGTAGTACTTGTCTTCATAACTATATTATAAACTAGACTCTGATAACAATTTTTAACAACTTAAATATGACATTTGTAGGAATTGTTGGATGCGTTGTGTCCTGCGTCTCCTCGTAAGCGGCTGTGCGTGCTGCTCGTCTCGCAGAACACCCCCCACCACGAGCCCCACCGACAGAGTCTGCGTAGGTTTGCGCAGGAAGCCAACTATGCAGACAAAGTATGCTTTATGTACATTTTCCAGGAGCGCCAAGTGGAGTTTGTACACGCTTTACTTTCAGGTTTGTTCACATAGAGTTGTAGGCCTACCTGAATTTCATAGGTTTGTGTTTGGACTGTGGATATATGACTAAGGTCATGGACGAGTTGCATCTAACTGGATAAAAAAAACAAAGAGATAGTCTAGAACAGGGTATAGGCTGGGATGAAACCTGTTTTAGCAAAAATGCTACAAACTCTCAGACCACTAAAGCATAAATATTAATCTTTAAGTATTTTAAAAAGTTTGCCAGTTACAATTACATGTTTGAACATTACATCTTTAATTTTATTTGTAGAAAATTTGCTATGGCCTGCAAAAACAATGTAGCATTTTTAAGTTGTGTATAGCAAAATGCTTAAAATTTGACCGCAGCTTAAAACCTGGTCTAGAAGTCTTTGAGCTCTATGACACAACAAAAATATTTTTTTTAACTTGTGGTACTTCTGTTATTTATTTGGACACCTACTTGACCACTTCCACATTTAGGGGTTTTCCACCTTTTACTTCAATGAATAATTGGGACTTGGTCCAAAACTGTATACTTATTAATGTTTGCCATATTTGTCCTCATGACTTTTAGAAATGATGTGTCATTCTTTTTTCACCAATTACCTTGGGTTCCTTACATCAACAAGCATACTAGATCTCTGGCACAGTTTTTTAGCCTCTTTGGTATTTGGTATTTGAAAAGATAACAAACTAAAACTTGTCACCATCGGTCCAAACTATGATATGCTCGTCTCAACCTAAACGCTTGATTTGTGTTTTTTGCAATACAATTCATGTTAAGAAATATTTAGACTGCGTTGTGTGGCAGGTGAGAGCAGCCCAGGTCAGCCGTTGGTCGCCATTTTGTGGCGTAGAGACCAGAAACACATCAGGTACGAGTGGCTACCCGAGGGACAAGACTGGGCGAGTTACAACACGACCAAGCAGCACCTGGAGCCAGCCATCGAGAGGCTCCTTCGGGCTACTCAGGTATGATGACCTCTTGTGTAGCTTCAGTAGCTGAATCTTTTAGCCAAATAGTATGAATGCACACACAGCCCTAAAAACCCATGTACCGGATAACAGGGTCATGCAAGTTTATCTACAATTGCAGGAGTACTTTGTCAATAAAATTTGTTTGAATTAAATTGAAAAAAATTATATAAGTTTACATAAGGTATACAATACTAAATTAAAATTGTACAGGTCATAAAAATCCAACAATATTATTGAGCTAAACATGCTTTCAAAATTTTCAGCAAATTTTTCTTATAGGGGACAAACTATTGATCATGAATCTCATGATCTCATGAGACCTGATCTCATGGTAAAACCTGGACTGGAACAATCTCTTCAAGTCTGTTGGAATCAATGGAAATTTAATATTTGTATACATATCTAGTGAAATAAAAAGTAAAATGATATTGAATTGTCTTATATCTAGATCATTAAGAGAATTAAAGAAAGGAATAAAATCTAGGAATGCTTCATTGTTAGTGGTGTGATTACAATAAGCTAGGAACTACTTAAGCTGTGATGTAAATCTGACTGACGCAAAACTACTTTACTGATGAATTAATTAATTAAATTCATTGGCCTTACTGTTTGTCCGTAATGACTTGAAAAATTTGAAGTTTAATAACTAATTTCCTTCAGGCTGTTACAGTGCCTGGACTTGATCACAACAGTTTACCTTTACCTACAATGTAATTTCTTAAAACCAGTTGAATGCCAATGATTAAAAACTGTCACTACTAAAATCCTGCTCTATTTTACACTGAACCACCTTGTGACAGGATATTTCAACCATATGTTTGTTTGAACTCTCGTGTAAACTTTCTTTGCAGGATAAAGATATTTTTTTTCTGTCCCAGGCTATGACTCACGAGGCTGTGATAGGAGAGCTGATTGATGAGCAGGCACAAGGGATCATCTCTAAAGTCATCACCAAACTGCTCATCACCTACGACATCTTGCGAGACAACCTGGACAAGGAACACATCCTTCCTGTGGTGTCTGTCATCGCCACTGTCGTGGTCATACTGGCAGCCGGCTACTTGATGGCTTACCTAATGTAAGTGGTTCATTCATTGTTTTGTTTGTTATAAAATGTTTTAAATACCCAAAAGAGTGAAAGGTTGTAAACTGTAAGAGATAACCGTTGTTAACATTTCAGAGGTTGTATATTGTTAAGTTGTATGTATTTATATTTTCCTTTCATTTAAGAACCTCAAAGATACTTTACTGAACGTCTTGTTGATGGTGTGTAGGAAACTGGAAGAGACACGGGTGCAAGAGGAGTTTGCAAGTAAACCGCGCAAGGGCAAGACCGCAGTGTACCAACCGTCGCTGAAGCTACACGAGCTGCGCGCAGAGACGTACAACGGACTGGTTCGACTGCTGCGGCCGGGTTGTCGGACAATACTGCTGCTGTTAGACACCCAGAGCAGACCTGTCCTGCTGCCCAAGTTCCACAAACATGTCTGGCCGTACCGCAAAAACAAGACACTCATGTTTGCTCATCTAAACCTTGACAGAGGACTCTCATGGTTAGTTTGTTCACTGGCCTGGTAGAATTTATTGTCAACAAAATGCTAATCATGGTTTTCATCCATAGACATCCATAGAAGTGTAACTAAAAGGAGTAGCCTGTTTGCAGCCCTTGCCTTAGTAGGGTCATGTAGTCGGGAAATAAAAACGTTTCTAGATTTAAATACATGCGTTAATTTTGTCAATTTCATTTGGTTTTGTATCTATGGTGAACCAAGTGAGACCGTTACAGTACTGATTGATGATTCACTTTTTAAACCAATAAATGTTTCCAAATTCCTTGGCTTCACTGAGGGCCAGGGGCTCATTTGTAGTAATCAACTTGACAATGCCTGCACAAAGACATCTTACGGCTGTTATGCTTTCAGGGTAGTAAGAAAACTTTGATCAGAAAATGTTTAATGTACGGCCTACTTTGGCCTAAACCACCCCTATCCTTCTTACTGAACTACCCTGTGAGATGGGGGTATAGAAACAAACTTCTAAAGGTTGTTCTGTCTTCAAATAAGAGCCATCAACATAATGGTTAAATTGAAAGGTCAGAAAGTTTTGTTCATCTTAAGGGAGTTGGGTCTACTTAATCTTGTCTACCTGTAAACCCTGGAAGGTGGTATATTTTGCAACTTAAAATGTATCCTAAAACAAGGACAGGATATACACTCATATGACACTAGGGGCAAATGGCTGTACAGGTTGGTTCAAAACCAACCCCTAGCAGCCATTAGCATGTCTAACCATAAAGCCATAAATTAGAGGACAACGCCGGTTCTCTTAAACTTTCACCTAAGTTTTCCATAATGTCAATTTCTGTCTGTCTTTACACCCTCAACTAATTAATTTAATCTATATCTTAGCCTTCTCAGTGCTTCTTACTAATCTAGCCGTGATCTACTGTCTCATACTATCATTATTTCACAACAACTCAGAAGGCAACTGCTTCATCAACAGTTGATTAAGCAGTTGCCTTCTGAGTGTAATAAGACTAAATGACCTTTAACCCTCTACACTCAATTTATAATTTAAGGGAAAGCCATTTTGGCTAGTCAAGATTTTTTAATGGAATAGAGTTCATCTAGCTCTCTCGTGTACTCCTGAATTAGAGTCCAGGACCAATAGATACACAATAAATGAACACAACACGGATCACAGATTTTTTTCATGATGTTGTTGACCTCTTTAGAGAGTAGGATCAGGACGAAATATTGGTGTTGTCATGTGTTCTTCTGTTGTACATATAATATTAGCCCCTGGACTATAATTTTCTCAGGCTTATATGGCAGTTAACATGTAAATGCTCGATTGCAGGTACAAAGAGCTTCTACAGCTGAGCCTTGCTGAGTCTCGTGATCAGCCACTGAACGTCAACCCTCGCAACTGCATCGGCACTGTGCTGTCTCTCAACGGCCTCCGCAAGTACTTCTGCATGTACCACGCCAAACACCCTGAGTGTCTGGGTACAAAGGGCACCCGGGTGAGTCTGGCTTCTTGTCTAAACCTTCCCTAGATTTTTTTTTATAATTTGTAAAGTATGCTACTGTTTGATGGTTTTCACTAATTTAGGTATTAATACAATATACAGTAATTAAGGTTAATTTTTTAAATAAGGTCAGCGGCCTTGTTTAACTGTGAATTTGGGCATCCTGACAGGAAACAGTTAACTGTAAATAAAAAGTAGTGGCAGGTACCAGGATCCTAACAACATCACTACCATGGGCCTTTATTAACAGGGTACAGTACCCTATTTATAAAGCTTACGAATCAAATTTTTATTAAAGTACACTAGAGGTTGTCTTGTGGTTGAAATCTTGACCAAAAATATGTAATCTACAGACTTCTCTATTTTCACCCCACGCTGTAAATAAAACATGTAATTGGAATTTCTTCCATTTGTTTTTATTTTCAGTTTATATTTCGTTGTTGTTTCGTCACCAGAATGGAAACCCATAAGGCCAATGTATTTTTTTAATTTATTTTAACCAAATTTTTTGTTATTTTTGAGCCTATTTTAATTTTTAAAGGGATTCTGCGCATCTACAGAAAAATATCTTTCTATCAGTGTGCATAGATTTTCCCTGCGATGCACACGAGCTGAGAAAAAAGGTTTTCAAGAAACATGCTTGCCTATATAGATTTTTGTAATTTAAAAATAATCTACATAAGACAAGAATTAAAAAAAAAAAAATCTAAATTTTGTCAAAGGAATGGCTCTAGGTCAGAATTTTATTTTTAGAAAAAAAAGGGAAGAGCTTACCTGAGGAAAGGTCTCTAATAGACCATTGCCCATTGAACACAGTACACACAATATTTCCCTTATATACCGGGGATTGTTCAAAGATTTTTTCTGAACTTTTTTCTTCCTGAAATGCTATTTATTTTCCCTTATGATAAAAATCAAATAATTTTAAGTTGAAATACAACTAAAAACACTGGAATGGACAGTACAGACACACAGCGTCATTAAAAATGAGATAAAAAACTGAAAAACTCTCAGACTGATATATTACTGGACGGACTATTGCACAGCTGGATTCTATAAATTTGGCAAATATTATTATTGTTTTCTAACACCTTCACTATTTTTGAAAGACATGTTTTTAGGCGAGGTTTATTATACTGTATTGTTCAGCTTGTGGGCTTCACTCACCTTAATTTGTTAATCCAGGACTCGTCAAATGTAACACAACGAAGACACAAACACACATACACGCACATAAAAATCGTCCTTGGATTAATTTACTCCGTCTTGGTCCCGCGAAACGTCGGAGTAAATTAATCCAAGGACGATTTTTATGTGCGTGTATGTGTGTTTGTGTCTTCGTTGTGTTACATTTGACGAGTCCTGGATTAACAAATTAAGGTGAGTGAAGCCCACAAGCTGAACAATACAGTATAACACCTTCACGTTGAACTCTCCTTCATTATACCAAACCAATAAAAACTGTTAATGTAGATTGGTTTTAGTCTCACACCCACAGTGTATACACAACAGATGCTTCTTCTCGTAACTGAATATTGGTCGTTAAATAATTTTCCAGCGGATGAAGAGGATGACCAAACAGCTGTCTGTGGACCCGGCTGGCTCCTTCATGGGCTTTGATGAGACAGACTCAGAGGAGAGTGACCTCTCAGATGTGGAGCAGGGACTCAAGCCTATAACTCAGGTCGGTACTGCAAATTTGCTTGTAAATTTTGATAAAACTGAATAAATAAACCCAGTTTTCTTAGGATATTTTTCAAGGTCGGAATAGTCTCTTAACACCTTTTCTGTTTATTGACTCCCACTATTTCTCAGGTTGAAATAATGTTATAGCTATCTACAAATTCTGTTTAAGGTTATGTTGGGCTAGGTTAGGATAGGTTAGAATAGAATTGAGACATAGCCTAAAACGGAAATTGTGTTTCTTTATAAATTATAGAGTGGTAGCGAATTATTGGAATAGGTCCGCTTCTTGAAATTCAACTCAACTGCAATTAGATAAATTGTTGTTAGTCATATTTTTAAGTCAATCTGTGTCATAAATACTTTAAACTAATTAATATTCTAATAAGTCTGCCTAAAATAATTCTAAACTCTAAACGTTAAATGATGTAGTGATGTAACTGTATCATCAAACCATGACTGATTATGTTGTATCAGTGGTCTAAAAATAACTCATGAGAGGGGGCCCAAAAAATAAGGTTGCAGGGGGGCCTGAAAAAATCTGTCACGCACCTGCTGACTCTGAAACCCGTGGTATAGCTTTCAATAAAACAAAATTTATGTATCTATTATAATGATCTAAAATTTGTTAGCCTTATTGTTTTTTTTATTTGCTCCCAATTGGTTGTTTTATGGAATAAGCCCTCTATATATATGAAGTCATGATTACCCTCTTTCCACATTAATTAGTTGTAGCAAATTTCCCATATAGGGAATAAGCTATTTTGGTTTTTTTCCAGAACGGTGACAAGTATAGCCATGTGATTTTCCAAGAGAATCTACTCGATGGGCTTCCAAACTGGCTGGACAGATTGTTCGAGGGAACAACTCACAGATATTACATCAACTACTGGCCCGACTTCAACGCCAAATGAGAGCCTTCGGTCATCCAACGTACATTTAGTTACGGTCATCGGTGACGTCGCACGATCCCTACGCGTTTAAATATTTTTGTGTTCGGATTTTTTATAAAAGTTTACATGAATTCAAAGGGTATTATTTCAATAAGTAATATGAATAGGTTTATAGATCTTATCTGGCAATCGATTAATTTACTATCACGTAGAGTATTTGTTATGATTTTATTCAAATATTAGTAGATTTTATAATGTTGTATCTTGAAGTGTTTTTGTCACACAAAAAATAAGGAGAACAAATTTAGTACCTATCCTATGTGTAATAATTTTTAGTTTTAGTTTTTATGTCTTTTTTTAACACTAGACTAAAAAAGCTAAACACAATTTAAAACAATCATTTTAGAGGCAGCCTACCCTTGAAATATTTAAGGTAATTGTTATTCCAGTTTTTATTTTATTTATTATTTTATAGATTTTAAAAATAAAATTTTGTTCGTTACATGTTATACTAATGAACTACACTTTCTAATTAGGCTGTGAATTGTTAAGTAAAATGTTGTCAAAGCCTTTAAAATCATATTCCGGTTAAACTCGTAGTATTATATCATCAACATCGTAATGAAATATTTAACCATTATCATCAAGACCCTAATCAAAAGTTAGATTTCTTTTACTGCTAACTAATATAAAGTTGTATTAACATCTTCATTAATCATGATTGTGTTTTATTTTATTGTTAAGTAACTGTTACAAAAAGAAACTATTGTTTGCAATGTTTTATTGTTTAGTGTTCAATTTCATGTTCATTGTCAATGTTTGTACAATGCTTGTTTCATATGTGTATATATTACTGTATTGTACAGTTTGTATTGTTATATACTAGCTTGTAAGCTTTTATTATTACTACAGTCATAGGTATTAAATACTGAAAAGTAATAAGATAGAACATGATGTAAAATTAAAATGTGCACTGCATGTGTGAACGAGAAACCCACCACTTTATGTATTGTAGAACATATCTTTTGTTATGTGTATTTATCAGTATTGCAGTCTTTTTTCAGCCCATCATTTGTTTTTTTTTTCAACAGCCATAGGTGTTATGACTATCAAGAAATAATTAATAATTTGCATTTTTGTTTGAGAGCTTGGTGAACAAATATAATAGTGTAACCCAATACTTTTTTATTGATTATCAGTGTCAACTTGCAATATAGGAATGTGGTGCTATATAAATTTAAAATTATTTGAAACTAGAAAAAAATATGATCATGCTTTTTTACAGATAAAGTTGTTGCATTTATTGTAAAACTACAATTTATTTACATACTTTTATAGCCAGTGTTATCAAAATATTCATGAGTTTTCAGTTTTCATTCATGGTGATAACGTTAATTGTCATATGAATATCGCCACATGAAATTAATACAGTACACTCCGTCTTATCCGGACTCCTCAGGACCGAGGCCAGTCCGGATAACGGTTTTTCCGGTTAAACCGACATCCCCAAAAACTTGTTAAAACAGAGCATTTACTGTGATATTCAACTTAAATTTAGGAGAACATTGTATTTATTCATGTGATAACTGGTCTCAAATCTTTCCCACGAGAACAGTTGTTTCAGGACCGCCCACTTCCTGCTGATCTAGTCCGGTTAAACCAATGTGCTGCTAAAAATTGTCCGGTTAAAGAGATGTCATTTCCGCCGAGTGTAGTCCGGTTAAACAGATGTCCGGTTAAAAGGTGTCCGGATAAGAGGGAGTCTACTGTATTGTCATATATGAACTTTCATAGATATTTTGCCATTACTGTGAATGGCCTTTTCAGCATTTGAATTAATGTGTTTGGGCTGATAATGAAAGCAAAAAACATCAAAAATATCAACTCAATATCTCCCTGGTTAGTTTATGTGATGCCGCTGAAATCATGAGCTAAGGAGAAGAATGAAGATGATAGACTTAACATGTAAGAATTCATGTGTTAAGTATAAAAGGAGCACATTGGTTATAGATAATTTAGTTGTTATATTTTCAATTATATATTTATCTCTTTGGGGTTGTCATATATGAATCTCTCCACATCTAAAACCTGTAAGGTTTCGCCGCTTTGTGGAGCAAAGCTAAATATTTTCTAATGAACTTTAATTTATAAAAATTCCATTTATTACCTAGACCATTTATTACACTTATTTACTAGAGCCCTTGCCAAAGTATGCTATCAACCTTTCTTTAAGTTTACTTTTTCTTTTTATCAATATTGTAGATTTCAGCCAGCTTCCTGGGGAACTTATGTTTAAATATGCTAACTTCTTAAGCTTTTTCACAAACTCTTTACCATACATATTGTTAGTGGTTAATTTACTCGACCTATCCATTCCTTCCATTTACATTGCTCTCTTTCTTAATGATTTTCAAAAGCTGTTGAAACATTCTAGTCAGCCATCTTGAACTGTATATACCATATTAGTATAGTTTTTATAATATAAATGAATGTTTTAAGTGGTCATCCTTGTCACTGATTTTTACAGGAACATTTTGTGTGTTGACGGAAAGTTTTTTTTGTTAAAATGTTACCCTATTGATTTTCATCAATTCTGGGACTATCATATTTGTTAGGCTACTTGCATTGCTGGGAACAACCTATGTACAACTTTGGTTTACACCCGAAGTATAAATATTTTTTAAAATTATACTGTATCATTATTATAGTTTACTACGAAAACTAATCTGTTAAATGATCCAATCAGAGTAGGTCTTGGAAACAAAAAAGACTGTTAATTGATACATTGTGTGGTTGAGAATGAGATTGAAATGCTCAACCATCTTATTACACAATCAGTACAAGAAATGTACATACTTAGCCTTGTAGCATACCCGTTATTCAGATGGTATTCCTCCCAGAAGAATAACAACTTTTTAATAATAAAGTTATTTCATTTTAAATTGTGCCTTTTTCACCTACTTACTTCATGTGGATCAAATGTATGTTTAGTGAGTTAGATTTTAGTCGGTGGCTCAGTTGGTAATGATAAGTGTTGCAGACTATGAATGCAGGACAGTGATGTTGAATGTTCCTCATGTCCTGTTGCCGCCCCTAATATATATACTTATCAGCACAGTTTATTTAGTGTTACGACTTACCTCTTGCTTTATTTGATACGCTGTACGTGCACAGGTCAGAGACCCATGTGGACGATTAAACGTATGGTGCCAAAACCTAAAATTAAATAACAAAAAAACTAATTTTATCACATTTAAAACACCACAAAATAAAAATTTCAATCACCCAATAATAATGTATGACTCACAACTTATTGAGCATAAGACCAGCACAAACTTTTTGGGTCTAACAATAGATCAACATTTGAATTGGAATGATCATACAAAAAAAATAGTTTCAAAAATCAACTCTGGAATTTTTGCCCTTTCAAAAATGTCTGTGTACTGTGATGTCAAAACTTTGAAAAACATTTACTTTGCATAGGGCCTATATCCATTCACATATTTCCTTTGGTATCTGTCTATATGGAGCAACAACTCAAATCAATCTAGATAAAAATTAAAACATCAAAAAAGAGCAGTGAGAGTAATGCTCAGACTAAATTCTGATGTCTCGGCAAAAGAGCACTTTAAACAGCTAAACATACTAACTGTTTATGGGCAATATATTTATGATTCAATTTTAATTTTTAAAAATAAAACCTCATCCGATGTATCCAATCTACCGGTTCACCGATATGAAACAAGAAAAGAAAATAAGATTTTGCAAAATAGGCACAGATTAAAGTTTTATGAAAAAAACCATAATTTGCTGGTAAAAGTTTTTATAAACATATCCCCGGAGGAATTAGAAACGAAAAAGATCCAAAAAAGTTTAAAACAAAACTAAAAAATTTCTTAATAGTAAACATGGCAATTTATTCTCTAGAAGAATTTTTCCACCTCCCTCAAGAATACTAGATATTAAGAAGGCATCTGTATGCGGAGATGTATTTTTTAATTGATTTATAATCTGTATTTTATATTTTAATAATTGTAATCTTTGAAACTATTCAAATGCTGTATTATGTATACTTCTCAATGAATAAAGAAATTGAAAGAAGCCAACAACATCTTTTAAACAATAAATGTGTTGAAAATCTAATTAAAACTTATTGATTCAATCTTCATTAAATTATCATCTGGCTTGATTGGTAATAGCCTCAAAGAAGGTATTGTTGGGTAAAAATAGTTATTTCAATAACTTTTTCATTTTTGAATTTAAGTTATCACCTTATAAACTTAGAACAAGTTATAAACTTGACAACTAGGGCCAAACACTGTCACTTAAACAGTACCTACCGTAAAAAGTACTCTGATTCTTTCTTCTATGATGTAGGCCTAAAATATAACCTAGGATGGTAATATCAATGCCAATAATGAAAAAAAAAAACATTTGTACGAATTTAAGATTATTATTAACCCTACAGCATTCAGCAGTCATAGCTTTACAAGCATTACTCCAACTGGTATTACTGAGTTTTTACGACAGAGACCCTTCTGACAAACATCACCAAGGTTATCCAGATTGGGTGAGCAGCGTTTGGGTTTCTCAAAACAAGAAACTCTACATCCCGTGTCACATTTTTTGCAGCAAGAAGACCTATCGCTAGTTTTAGGACTGCAGCAGCCAGTCCTATCACAAGGTTTAAGACTGCAGCATCCAGTCCTATCACAAGGTTTAGGACTGCAACACCCAGACCGATCACAGGTTTCAGGACCGCAGTAATACCTCTCGCACGGTTTGGAATCGCAACAACGCTTCCTGTAGTAAGGAGTTCTTAGACATTCGAGTTGAAAATAAAGTTCCTGCAGAAGTCTCTCCAGAGTATAAACTCGCTCCATCAAGCCACAGATAAACTCAAACTCGCACCTGTCTCTGCAAGGGTCGTAACAATCCTTGGCACACATCAGGTCAAACTTAACACTCTCTAGTCGTTCCGAGATGTTGTTCAAGGAACATCTGAGCTGTTCACAGTTGGTGCCACAGTCACACTCTATGGATTGTTTGATCACCCCCTCGACACAGCATGTTTCCTCCTCCAGACTGTCCAACAGCTGTTCAATACACCTGAGTTGGCTCATGGAGTACAAATAAAGTTGGTTTGGCCTTCTTCCACTGAATAACCGTTGGATGCTGTTGCGTATTGTGTTCAACAGCCCTGGCTCTGGTGCAGTGCAGCACCTGTCTCTACAAGGATCGCAGGGCGAACAAAACGGTTTGCGAGGTCGTAGCTCTTCTCTACTGCACGACTCACACCCTACAGGGCTGTACCGCCTTCTCTCGGAGACAGCTCGGTACTTCGTACGTTTTCTAGGACTGTGGTGAGATCTTCTAGTCCTTATGTGTTTTCTTTCACAGTCAGGACAGTCGTTCATATTCACTTATCCTTTGTTTATTATTTTTCATGTAGCAGGATTCGTAATCTTTCTGTTTTAAACTCATAATACATTGATTATTTGCTTTCAGATTGCTTTTTCATCCTTGTGTGGGTCACTTAAGTATATTTGGCAGAACTGGTAATTTTGAGTTTCAATCCAAACGAAAACAAATAATTTTAAGCGGTTTGTTTTTATTTTAATGTTTATTGCCAAACATGGATCAGGTGTTAAAAAAACTTATGTAATAAACCCTAAGACAATATTATTGCACTAAATATAATCTTTGACTATTGATCATCGATCTCTATTATTACAATACAACTTCAGTATCCAATAGTCAATGATATAGTGCACCATTTGACGTTATAAATAGGGAATAGGAATATAAGAAGTTTTTGTAATTTTCAAAGAGAGTCAAAAATGTTTTTTTTTTAATTCTCTGACACTCCTTTGAGTTATAGTGTATTCATGCATTGTAACAACAACTGTGTAAAATGGTCAACATTGGCCATCGTCCAGGGGTCGAGGGGGCGTGGACGGGTCAGAGGTGTGACATTGCCCCAACATCATATCTGTTACGATGACTCGTACACATATCCCAAAACCACAGCAGTCTGAGTCTCGATTACACTGTCAACATAATTATCTATCAATTCATACTACCTACAAGAAAATGTAACAGTAAGCATTTGATATACCTGTTAGCAATGCGCATTTCAAGTAAAGAAAAAGTACAACTTTTGTTATCGCGGATATAAATTGGTACAAGTAATATACAACACTATACAGTAGATGTTTGGGTTTTGGTTATCGATCAAATTGATACTTGTATGTTTATGTTATGATGGAGTCGGATTTTATAGTTTCACGAAAGAATATTTGAAAGATTAGTGGGATGACTTAAGCAGCTTAAATACTGAGATATGAATGTTTTGCCTATGTTTTAATTATGCGACGCGATTTTCTGCACTGGACAAATATATTAAAAGTGCAGTCGCAGTCGCAACCGTTTGCCGGGGATAGCTCAGCCTACGATGGCTGGGTAATATTCCAGGGTCTGCGACAAGGTCAGGGAAACCACTAGGCCAAAAGCCGGGTCTAACCGGTATAGGACTGGCTCATACACGGGCACTGTGAACAAGTCAAAAACAAGTCACCAAAACAAACGCGCAATAATCACTACCAGGCCTACGCCGATTCTCCACACTCCTAGGGGGTCGCTGGACCAATAGTTAAGCCCAGAGTGCCTAAAACACGGTGAGTTACACGACGACTTGCCGATAAAAACCACAACGCGAGTTATCACCAGGCGGGGTCTACTAGGCCACTACAATCCAATACACAACTCTAATGCCCAAGCTAAGAATCAAACAGTTCACTCAATAATCGTACCACATAATAATATACAAGTACACTATAGGTAGGGTGGCTACACCACTAGTAGCTGGTCTCAATAAATACCAAGCCAAACAAGCAAAACTAAATGGCAATTGCACTATTAAAATATTGAGCTACTTAGTAGCAGATAAATAAATATTAACTACGTTCCAAACACTAGATAAATATATTATCTGATAGCCGGTACTCCGCTATCCAAGCTACCAAGATAACGTGTTGGACTACTAAGCAAGCTGTTCAGGTTAAATTAAAATAATCAAATGAATAACCAATAACAACCCTACTACTGCTACTGCTACTACCAACTTTATGTTACTTAGCTGGGCTTCTGTTAATAGGCTAATAAAACTAGCTACTAGCCTGCTGGCCTCGTGCTTCCAACTACGCACGCTAAATCGTGCAGCCTAGGTTTGTCGGGCCTCAGAGTTATTAGTAATATAACTAACTCTAGGTACAACGCAAAATAATATCTACTACAGTCAATTAAATTATATTATTTGCGCTCTAGCACCTGCCCAGAACCGTCAGGAATATACTTTAATATTATTCCTGACTAATAAATCCTAACTACCGTCAGGCTTCGACCAGCACGGTTACAACTCTAACTCTCGCAATAAAATCAGATATTAATATATTCAAACTAATAATATCAGCTTTTAACCAAAATCAAAGAACGTCGTCCACTCACCAGCAGTGGGTCCTAACACCCAACTTCACACCAACTGTCACACCTCGTACACTCTGTACCTCCAACGTACGCCAGCCGTCTCCACAGGCACAGGACACCAACACTATCCTCACTCTACGAGATCCACCACTAGAATGTCCGTCCTAGGCTATCCTGAACATCTAGGATATCCCAGGCTTATCGGCACTGATAAGCCGGGTCAAAGGGCGCTCGCTAGCTTCGCCGCCGCCGCTAGCTTACCTCAACAATCGGTGCGCGGCCAAATAGCAAAAATATACCCCCCTAGGGAAAATAACTCGTTACATCCCCCACTTACATCGGGATGAAAAAAAAGAAAACGGCCAAAAAGAAAAAAAAGATTCAAACTCCGGCCAAAACAAAATACTCCAACACCTAACCCAATGGTGAATCCTACACCACAGGTCTCAAACTCAAAACAAAGAAAGCTCTTCTCCTAGCCACTACCAGCCAACATGGTGCTGAATGATTTGGCATCAGGAACCAGACGGGGATTTCCATTGCAAGGGCCTTCGGGGTCTTCGTCACCAATTTTGACACTGTCTATGCGGCCCACTTGACCAGAACAGTCCTCACCCACGCCCATTCTTATCACCTCCGTCACGACCGTCACAAGTCCGAGATGTCGTATGACATCCATACCCAAAATCATATCTGTGGTAAGAGTGGGAACGTACAAGGCGTCTCCAACCCACCGTCTTCCCGCAGCCTCCCCTGCCAATCGGAACGAATACTCGGCCCTAGACCGCGACCCATCTGCCATCCTCAGAGGAGAGGGTTTCTTAAAAGGTTCTACCCCCTGGCGTTGAAGATGATCGGCGACTTCTCGCCCAACCAGGTTAACTACGGACCCAGTGTCCAATAACGCCTTAAAAACGCTGCCCATCAGCACAACTTCAACAAAGGGCCTTGTCTCCGAAATCAGCCGGTTCTCGTCTACTCCACCAACCAGGCTGTTTAGTTTTCCGAGCCACTCGGACCACTCTTCTGAGGTCGTTCGTTTTGGGTGGCCTTGCCCAGTTGACCTCCTGATGTCTGAGCTGGCCTGCCGTTTCCCGCCCGACATCCACACTGACTCACCGTCAAACCAGGTTTGCCACACCCATAACAGGAGACGGTCCTTGTATTACCACATTCTCGGGCAAAGTGACCAATCTCCTGGCACCTAAAACATTTCACCGTCCCCTTTGGACCCTCAGGCGCTCTAGCTGCTGTCACGGGCCGTTGACCGTGGACCCGATCCGAAGCAACTCGCCCAAGTGACTTGTCTTCCGGAGATGGTCTCTCGAAACTCCGCTTCTCGACTGAGACAGTTTCGGAGCGCTTCTCCACCTTCTTTTTGGGTGCGTAGGCGGTTTCCAAAACCAGCGCTACGTTTGGAGAAGGAGGAGGTCGAAAGGCCGCCTTCTCTCGCAGATAGGCCTCATAGTCTTCAGCCAACTCCACCATCTCGGCCAGGTTGCTGAAGTCACGCCGGCGTACCATCAGCTTGTACTCAGGACGCATATTGTTGTAGATCAAGTCCAATCTACCATGCTCTGACAACGTACCGCTACGCCTAAGCAAGGTACTTATGGCCACGACATAATCTCGGAAGTGTTCGGTCTCACCCTGCGTCCTTTTCCGGATCTCCTCATCCAAATTCCTCTGATAACCAGGTGGAAGGAACTGGATCTCAAATTGATGCCGGAAAGCTTCAAAAGAATACAGGAGCTCCTTGCAGTTCCTGTACCAAAGAAGTGCTGAACCTTGCAGCAGCTCCGGTAGCGCTCTGAGCAGGTCCTCTGATGATACGGAGTAGGACACCATCAGCTCTTCTAGGCGCTCCAGGAACGACACAGGGTCTCGTCGGCCATCAAACCTCAAACCCCACTTTCGGACCATGTCACATATCTTGGAGCAGTCCTTCGGCTCCACCCTGCTGGCCCCATTCGAGAGCATATCTGATCCAAGTGGCACCTCAACACTAGAAGGACGGACTGGTCTCTCTGAATGATCACTAGGTCGTTGCCATCCCTCGGGTCTACTTGGTAACCCAAAGGTAGGCATGGGAGCAGCCACAACAGGGGACGTAGGGTTGGCGGGTCTTTCGAACCCATAGCCGACCCCATTACTCGGCGAGCCCCTCGCCTGTCGCACCACCAATGCAAGTTGTTCTCGAAGAGTCCGGGTATCAGTCTCCAAAGACAACCCAAGAATCTCTTTGACCGCCTCTAACTCCCTGCTAAGTTCCCCTATCTCTATTTTGTTAGATTCCGTATTACCCAGTACCTGAGGTACGGTTCTCGGGGGGTTAGGAAGCTCCACAGTTGTAGTAGCGGGCGGTAAATATGTCGGTGCAGCAGCCCCAGCTGTACACAGCCTATCATCGCTGTACCGACGGGCATTCCGCTGCTTCCAAAACGACGAGAATCGCTGCCGTAATTCCGCAGAAGTACCAGTGGTCACCAAACCATACTGGTCCATCGTTCTCATGAGCTCCCCTTTCGAGAGGTCATAGATCCAACCCACGCGACTGTCCCGGGGCTGCGACCCCAAGGACATAGTCGCTGGCGCGGAATAGGTCAACGAAGTTGTCACCGTCGTAGCCACTACTGAAGAAATTGTCGGCCAAACGGGCGAAGACGCCGGCCACAATGACGATGTCATCATCACCGACAGTTCGGAGCTAACCCCAGAACTCGTCGTAGCAATAGCAGACGTAATAGGCGTACCGCCCAGCACAGACGTCGTACTCGTAGTCACAACCATATTTAAAATTCAAAACACCACGACAAATCCGCAAAAATAAGGGCGTAACCAATTAAAATATATTTAACACCGTTATAATAAATCAAACCAGTTATAGGTGTGAAAGTCAAACCACAAATACACAATAAGGGTTCTCACTCAAATAATATTCGATGATAAAGCTCAATTAATTAGCAAAATAATAAATCAAACCAATTATGGGTGTGAAAGTCAAACCACAAATACACAATAAGGGTTCTCACTCAAATAATATTCAATGATAAGGCTCAATTAATTAGCAAAATTAAAATTACTAACTAATATCTATGTATACAACCACTAAATAAATCAGGGTTCACAACACACCACGCTGTAACAGAAAACAGGTTAGGCCTCCCCAACCGACTATAAAATCACAGCAGGTCTGCCTAAAACTCTGCTCAACAGCTCAGGTCCGCAGTCAATCTGCACAAGTCCGCAGCAAATCTGCACAAATTTAATTATTTTGTTCGGGCGCCGTTAATACGTCAGCAACTCAGCACCACTGCCAACCTCAGTCCCTGTTCGCAGGCGCCATCTTGCGACGATACTTTCTGCACTGGAAAAAAATATTAAAAGTGCAGTCGCAGTCGCAACCGTTTGCCGGGGATAGCTCAGCCTACGATGGCTGGGTAATATTCCAGGGTCTGCGACAAGGTCAGGGAAACCACTAGGCCAAAAGCCGGGTCTAACCGGTATAGGACTGGCTCATACACGGGCACTGTGAACAAGTCAAAAACAAGTCACCAAAACAAACGCGCAATAATCACTACCAGGCCTACGCCGATTCTCCACACTCCTAGGGGGTCGTTGCTGACTACGCAACTCGGGCTTCGTCCTAACTATCCAATAGTTAAGCCCAGAGTGCCTAAAACACGGTGAGTTACACGACGACTTGCCGATAAAAACCACAACGCGAGTTATCACCAGGCGGGGTCTACTAGGCCACTACAATCCAATACACAACTCTAATGCCCAAGCTAAGAATCAAACAGTTCACTCAATAATCGTACCACATAATAATATACAAGTACACTATAGGTAGGGTGGCTACACCACTAGTAGCTGGTCTCAATAAATACCAAGCCAAACAAGCAAAACTAAATGGCAATTGCACTATTAAAATATTGAGCTACTTAGTAGCAGATAAATAAATATTAACTACGTTCCAAACACTAGATAAATATATTATCTGATAGCCGGTACTCCGCTATCCAAGCTACCAAGATAACGTGTTGGACTACTAAGCAAGCTGTTCAGGTTAAATTAAAATAATCAAATGAATAACCAATAACAACCCTACTACTGCTACTGCTACTACCAACTTTATGTTACTTAGCTGGGCTTCTGTTAATAGGCTAATAAAACTAGCTACTAGCCTGCTGGCCTCGTGCTTCCAACTACGCACGCTAAATCGTGCAGCCTAGGTTTGTCGGGCCTCAGAGTTATTAGTAATATAACTAACTCTAGGTACAACGCAAAATAATATCTACTACAGTCAATTAAATTATATTATTTGCGCTCTAGCACCTGCCCAGAACCGTCAGGAATATACTTTAATATTATTCCTGACTAATAAATCCTAACTACCGTCAGGCTTCGACCAGCACGGTTACAACTCTAACTCTCGCAATAAAATCAGATATTAATATATTCAAACTAATAATATCAGCTTTTAACCAAAATCAAAGAACGTCGTCCACTCACCAGCAGTGGGTCCTAACACCCAACTTCACACCAACTGTCACACCTCGTACACTCTGTACCTCCAACGTACGCTAGCCGTCTCCACAGGCACAGGACACCAACACTATCCTCACTCTACGAGATCCACCACTAGAATGTCCGTCCTAGGCTATCCTGAACATCTAGGATATCCCAGGCTTATCGGCACTGATAAGCCGGGTCAAAGGGCGCTCGCTAGCTTCGCCGCCGCCGCTAGCTTACCTCAACAATCGGTGCGCGGCCAAATAGCAAAAATATACCCCCCTAGGGAAAATAACTCGTTACAATTATAACAATTATACAGGGTGAATAAAAAGTCAAGACCCCCCCCCCATCTAATATTTTTCCAAGTAAATATACAGAGATATCCTTTTGGGGGTCGTGCAATCTTAGCAGGATGTTTCTTTTTATGATTTTGAAATTTTTGAGTATCCCCCCAAAAGGTGAAAACTAGAGGTCGCTATCTCTTCTCTGTCCAAAATGGTAGCCCGTCAAATGTTGTGGAAAATCAATGGTTAATATTGGTTCGTGATGGTAATATTGGCTACCATTTTGGATAGAAAAGAGATAGCGAACTCTGGTTTTCACCATTCTATAAGTTTTTGTAAACACTTGAAAATGAGGTGTCACTTGATGGGGTTTTACATTTTAAAGTTTTTAGTTGCCCCCCCCAATCCCCCCTTTTGGGGGGACACTCAAAAATTTTAAACGTAAACTTCCATTTAGTGACACCTCATTTTGAAATGTTTACAAAAACTTAAAGAATGGTGAAAACCAGAGTTCGCTATCTCTTCTCTATCCAAAATGGTAGACAATATTACAATTACGAACCAATTTTACCATTGATTTTCCACAACATTTGACGGGCTACCATTTTGGACAGAGAAGAGATAGCGACCTCTAGTTTTCACCATTCTTTAAGTTTTTGTAAACACTTTAAAATGAGGTGTCATTTGAAGGGGGTTTACGTTTAAAATATTTGAGTTACCCCCCAAATCCCCCCTTTTGGGGGGATACTCAAAAATTTCAAAATCATAAAAAGAAACATCCTGCTAAGATTGCACGACCCCCAAAAGGATATCTCTGTATATTTACTTGGAAAAATATTAGATGGGGGGGTCTTGACTTTTTATTCACCCTGTATAAGTTCTTTAGGGGCTTTTGTAATAAACTACTTAAGCCATGATCAGTGTCGTATCAGTACCATCAAATCATGCAAATTACCACCAATATACTAATATAACTTACAGGCAATTCTCCTAGTTGTAGGCAATCATAAAATTCAACATCGGATGTGGTGTTCTCTCCACTGACTAAAGATAACGATGCCAACACAATCCATGGTAGGAAAGTCATGTCCACATATCATAACAGCACTGACCTGTGTTTGTTGGGGTGGCTGACCTAGCCATATATCTAACACATGTCTTGTTGTGAGTGTTACTAGATAACATCCATTGTGCTGTCACTATAACACGACCTATCCTGTCAGTCAATTATTTGAGACTGATAATAGAATTAGCACTGCTTTAATTCATTGTTTGCCATCAGCTGATCAGCATAATATTGATCAGCTGATTCAGTTTATTCAAGTGATTTTTCTAGGATCAGTTGTTGAGGTATTTTTTTCAAAATTTTCAATTTGGTATGACATTTGTATGGTTCATTGAAGCATAGACAAAAAGAATTAAATATAGACCGTCAGCTGTGCTGCGGTTACCATAGGTTCTGGCGCACACCGCTTGGAGCACCACGGTAGTTACGGTGTACACGCTGCCTAAACTACAGCAGTGTGCGCCGGAACCTATGGTAACCATGGCAACCGCAGCACGGCTGACAGTCATTCAAGGTTATAGAAGGGTTTGTAGCATTTCCATTTCCATTTTAAATTTTTTAGGAATAGATAATTAGTTTGGTTATGGTTATACCCAATTTAATAAATGTAGGTGTATTGTATTGATAACTATACATTCATACCACGTGCATTTATAGCTTTTCTTTTGTTTTTACAACCTAGAAGATAACATTTATATTAATGCAAATAAGTTAATCATTTTGGTACCAACTACCAACATATTAGATTTTCGGGACATCATGACAACAGCTGGGTAGCTCAGTGGTTGTGCTCGATAGTAATCAAAAGGTTGCCAATTCGATCCTGAAAAGCGAAGCTTTTTGATGGTTTGAAACTGGACCCAGCTGTCCTTGATAATTGTACTTTCAATCAATGGCCCTGACGAATGAAACAGCTGGTCTTAGTCAGTAACAAAGCTACACAAGGCATCAAACTCCATTCTACACTCATCCTTCACTCATATTTGGGTTAAAATACGCTCATAAGTGGCGCCCTGACCACAAATTAATACGAATACAAATCTTTGACAAACCACGATAGTAAAAATGTTACCCCTTCTCCTTTAACGTTTATTTATAATATTTATTTTGTTCTTAAAATCCAAGAAATTAGGTTAATGGGTTAAATTTCATAGACCAGATTTTAATGCATAACTAAACTTTGTGAGGATCTAATTACATTAAGTCTTGGATGAATCAACTGATGGATCAAACTATTATTCATCGCATTATTTTATTTTAGGTAGGCCACCATTGGATCATTAATTTTCCTGATGCATGTATAAGATTTTAATCAGGTGATTAAAAAAATAAAGCAATGCTAAATTATTATTCAGTTTACTGTTTACTGTGTCATATTACACTAGTTTTAGTCAGAACTGATATAGGTTAGCAATGCATATAACCTATGCAAATAAAACTATAGGTGTGTTACTAAACAGTTTATGATCAGATATGTTATTCTCTTACGTCCTTTTCCTTGTTATAATTTTACAGAATAAGTCAGTTAAACCTTTGCATCTCACAAACAAATGTTTTGGTTACAGTGATTACAATTTCTGGGAAATGTGTGGAGGTTGTGGACTTTGTCAACATTTACAGTTTGGGGAAAGAACGGAAAAATTGTGTGATTATACTTATATGGATAAAGTCTTTGTTCCGGAGTCAGGGAGAGCATGTAGGATTGTGGATAGTTGCCATCACTCTAGAGAAGATGGTTGTGGTACTCTCCCTTGTGTGCCGTTACTGGGAACATTCAAATGTTCTTGTAACTCGACAAGGATCGGTCGTCTTTGTCAGAATAACTTGAGCAAAGGAATGGCTCTATATGACTATGCCGTTGTGGAAAACTTTCTGTACACTCCGTACTTTGTACTAAACAATTTTCTCACCATATCTTTGACGTTCAGTTCCTTGGGAAGTGATTTGAAAATTGCCATAGAAACATTGACAGAGAGGCTTGTGTACAACTGGCTAGAATGTCGAGAGTTGGATTTTTCTCGCGAAACAGATTTTTGTGAAAACTTTTATCCTCACCACAAACAATTCTGCAGCAGTAGTTTGTTCCAGTTTAACAATGTGAAGTGGGTGTTCACTGCTAAGATTCCATTCCCAGGACGGGCGTTTGTAGTGGATAGTAGAGAGTATGTCCGTGGAGGAAACTTAACAGGGGAGTCGTCCTGGTTTTTAGGAATGCTGGAGCCAATTAGACTTACTGTACATAATAGAAAGGATACAAACCCTGTTTTTGAGACAGAATTTACCTCTGTCGATTTGTTTACAAGTCCTCAATTTTCAGTTTGTGAACCCCTCGCAATCATCAGGGAAGGGGGCCAAACTTTATTTGAAATAACAAAAATGCATCCGGGTAAAGAAATTGTTATTGAAACCTTGTACAGGATGCCCCCCTGGGAACGTGATTGTATTTCTCAGATTGAAGACTTGAATATTGAATGGAAATTGTGGATGTTTGGTGTGAACCACAGGGAAGTTGATGAACAGTCTTACTTTATGAAGAAGCTTCAAGTACAATTTATTGAGCTTGAAAAGTTTACAATGAAACCAGCGATATATAAAATAAGGAGTAACGTTACAATTTGGGAAAACCAAAAAGAGGGATTTTCCACTGCATATTCTTATTTTGAAGTGGTTTTGCTTGAATTAGAACCGATAATTCAGGGAGGGTATAGTAGAAGCTTATATCACAAAAACCACAAACTTATACTAAATGGCAGTCTGTCAAGAAATCCTAATTTAAATATGGAGGGTCAAAAGGAGGATCTGCAATTTTATTGGGAATGTGATAAAAGTCAAAAACTATGTTTAAAAACAAAAACCGATGAAAATTATATTGTGTACAACGGACCTTTTGATGTAGGCCAAACATACAAATTTACACTTACAATAGTGTCAAAGATGTTCAATATAGTGAAGAAAGCATCACAAAATATTATAACAGTTTCTGATCCATCATGTGTTTTAGATATAATTTGTAGAAGAAATTGTGGTGGTTTTGAATTCATATTGAACCCGGGAGAACCTACTTATTTGGAGGTATTAGTTGTTGATATACCTGTTGGTATGAAAATGAACAAACAATTCACTTGGGATTATAAGTCTGAGAAAGATCAAACCTTTCAAAATGCAGATAAGATCAAACAGCAAAATACTCCAGATAATGTTATGATTATTTTAGCTAATACTCTGTCAAAAGGTGAAACCTACCATCTTCGGGTAAAAGGAGGTTCAGACAATCCTGGAATGGCTACTTTTCAACTAAAAATGGCAGCAGAAACAAAAAGCTTTTCCTGTAATGTTAAAAAGAAATTTGTAGAGAAGGGTGACTTTTTCAATACAATAACTTGTGATAGATTATTATTCGATAACTTATCTCCAACATATGAGTATTACGATAGATTTCCAGAGTCTGATACCAAAGGTAGATTACTGGGATCAAAGAAAACAAATGTTCTATCTCATGTTACTTTTATAAGAGGGAAGTTGGTTGTTGAAGTGACTAACCAATATGGTGTTATGGCTTCTAGTGAAACTAAATTAGATGTAAGTCAAATAACTGATACTACTGAAGTGGTTAAAAATTTGGCTGATGATTTTCTATTTTATGACACCACAATGGACCCAGACTATAAAGCTAATGTCATATCAGCTGTTGCCGATCTTATTATTCATGAAATAGAAAAGTTTCCAACAGCATCCACCATCATTGAGAGCCTACTAGTCGCAGCGAAAATGGAAAAAGTTTGTAGTTTTACGAACATGAAAATGTGGACTTTGGCAATGGATCTTCTAGCCACCGATGGAGAACGAATTGAGTTGACACCATCTAGTGTGTTACAGCTCAGTAAAATAGCGGTGAAACTGTCAGACAAATTGAACTATTACTTTACATCAAGCAGTGAAATATTTCATGACTTCACTTCCTCAGAGACTTTAAAACTGGGACAATCCATGATAAATATCTGTAGTCGAATATATTTAAGCAAAACTGACTTAGTCGATGATGAATTTTACACCAGTTTTAGAGAAAGCACGGAAAATAATTTCCATGCTATTGAAACAGTTATGTCGTCTTTAAAGCAAAGAATGTTGCCGTTCATGCAACCATTCATTGTGGAAGGGAAACACATAAAGATATGGTTGAAAGAGGATTCACCTCACTCCTTCAGTAAATTATCGTTTAACAAAACTTCAAGTGAATCTATACCTCACATAACAGTTTCAAAGAGTCTTGCAAACTACCTGAACCATTTGTCGAATTTAGTTACAGTACAAGTTGTTGTTTTTGATAAGAACCCTTTCTGGTGGTTTAAAAAATTAGTTATAAATACAAACGTTGTAGATCTTAAATTAAGTTTGGTAAGAGACAAGAGCGAAGAATATGTAACCCAACTGCATTATCCAGTTCAAATAAACCTTGACTACGGAGAGTTAGAAACTGTAATCATCAATGGAACTGTGAAACACCTGGGTTCAAACGCCTCGCTGGAATCAGCTGATATAGCAGTAGCCATTCACAAAATAAGAGTAGAAGAAAGAGGAAGATTGAAACTCAGATTTCTAGGGTTGAAAGAAGGTGAATCAATCAAAGTACTAGCTCTGTATAACCGTCGTCCAGATTATATTCTAATTAGGGAAAAGGGTCTAAATGTGACACAATTTGCTTCTGAATATGAAAAAGAGCTCTTAGATCCAACCTCCGAGGATGTTTATGATTTGTATTACTTGGGCATTATCCCAGGTCAACACATTCAAGCAGGCGAATCAATGAATTACAGTTTTGAGATAACCATATTGCGCTGTGTTAGTTGGCATTACAAAGGATGGACTTCTAGAGGCTGCGACGTCAAAGATATTCTCCCTGACTCTAATCAGTTGATCTGTGAATGTGAACACCTTTCCAGTTTTGCTGGGTTCGCTGGTGTACCTATAAATACTATAAATTTATGTGAAGATTACAAACTATTCCTTAGTGTTATAGACAATCCTTTTGTAGTTGTCTTTATAGTATGCATTTTGATCATGTATTTCATCATTCTGATTTACGCTGTGAGAAAGGATCGAAGAGACAAATATAAACAATGTGCGATATACCTTGAAGATAACTTACCTTTTGACAAATACCCTTACCTTGTGTGTGTTCATACAGGTGCTCGTATGTTTGCAGGGACAACATCAAATGTGGGAATAATGGTTGAAGGCGATTTGTCAGTTAGTAGGCCGCACGTTTTGAAGAGTACCAAGTTCAAAGCGTTAGAAAGAGCAAATGACAACTGGTTTGTGATGTTTACTCCTTCTCACCTAGGAGAAATCAGACTGATACATGTTTGGGTCGATTATTCTGGCCACAGACCTGAATGGTATTGTAATAAAATTATTGTTGTTGACCTTACAGAAAAGAAAGATTACACATTCCTTATCAACTCTTGGTTTTCGTTGAGATGGAATGATCATGTTGAAAGGTTTGAGAAGGTCACAACGCTAGAGGATAGCTATCGGGATGATGTAGCAAGTGACAATTTGATTTATGGTTTTCGAGAGTCGCATCTCTGGGCCAGCGTAATATCAAAACACCCTCGCAGTAGTGTCACCTCGTCCCAACGTTTGTCTTTGGCTTTCTGCGGACTTTTTGCTGCTATGCTAACTAGCTGCATGTTCTATAAAGTCTTTGATCAACAACTAGAGGATTACTCACGGTACAACATAGAAGAAAGGGAACTATTAATAAGTGTCTACAGTATGATAGTATCCTCTATTATAACAAATACTGTAACATCTTTGTTCAGAAAACACTTGGTTATTGTCCCAATCGATAACTTGAATAGTGAGCAGTTAGTGGAGTCTGAAGATGGTCAAAAGGCTTCCAGGTATAAAGACAGAGAAGCTGTAAAAACTGGAATATTATTAAGAATGACTCAAGCTGTTTTTAGGTTGGTATCGAAAAAAAAGTTCATACCAGTTCATTTACAGGTTGATGTTCTTAAAACTGTCAAAAAGCGCTCACGAAAAACAATTTGTTATGAAGTGTTTGCTTGGTCATTTTGTATAATTATAATAGTTTCCTCTGCCATTTTAGTCACATTATACGGATTAAAATTTGGTAAAGTAAAGAGCTTGGAATGGCTTAGCTGTACTATAATGACTCTTGCAGAAGAATTGTTTGTTGTATCACCCACGAAGATAGTTACGGTAGCGGTTCTTTCTGGTATATTGTTTGCAAAAATATACCAAGTTACTAAATATGACATAGATTGGAAAACGATTGTAAACTACAAAAGGCATTTGCTGAAAACCAAACACGTCCTTTTGGAAAAATTGATTTTTTTAAGGAGCAGTTCTGTTTATGCTCCATTGAACTTTAAGGAGTTTTCGAAAAAGCAAGAAAGACAACAGAGAAAAGATGAAATGTGGATGTTATTGGACGTGATTGTGGTCGGAGCTCTTGCGATGTTGTTAATCGTTCAAAGCAGTACGCTGTGGACGACTAGATATTACTGGAATAATTTACCCCTCAAACACTTTTTGAAAAAAACATGTGAAGAAGATCATTTTCAATTACATCGAATTACTAATATATCCGACTATCTTCCATTTTTAGAGAGGAAGATCATCCCCAAGATTTACATGCCAAAGTGGTACAACAGTCTACAGATGGGTGAAACAAACTCTTCAGAAGTTTCACGAACTAGTTCGCTCAGCTGGGCCAACAGTCTACTAGGACTGCCAAGACTACGACAACGGCGACAAACACCCGGGCTGTGTAGAGCTAATGTTTACAGAGGCCTGCCAGAGTTGTGTCCCAATAAACTGTCCGATGGGACGGAGGACAAGGCTCTGTACTGTGATAGGTGGAGGACTACGGGAAGCTATGACAAGTTTGTCCTGGGATCACCTTGGGACTACAAACAATCCCCAGGAGGGTACACAGCTGACTTGGGGCTGACTCAGGCTGCTACAGAAGATGTAATCAACTATCTAAGCATCGAGAACTGGTTTGACAAACTAACATCAGAAGTACATTTTGAAATGACACTATACAATCCCAACACAGGTACACTAAGTACGGTCGCGGCAGTCACAGAACGACTGTACATCGGAAACTTACTCAATCGCTTCTACGTTCACACAATAAGTCAAGAGTACACCTATCCTGCCATCGATTTCATTCTTCTGGTGAGCTTACTCACTTTTATTTTTCGTGTTATTCTGGTGTTCAATAGAAGAGGAATTAAAAATGTCATCGTTAATTTTTGGAATCTTTTCCAAATGTTAATTGTGTGTTTGAGTGTCTATTGTGCAGTTCTGTACGTAAAGAACATAAAGTACATGAAAGATTGTATGGAAGCTTACACAAGAAGAGATAAAGAAGAATATTTTGATTATTCACACCTTACTACGAATATGTACCTTATTCAGGTTTTGATTATGATGCTTGTAATAATGATACCTTGTATGTTTATAAAAACCTGGCGCTTTGGAAACATATTTGAAGTTTTCTTCTACACTATGTTGTCCTTTTGGCACTCCCTACTTTGGCTGTTGATTTTGATTATATTGATCATCCTTGTTTATTGGAAGTCCATTTGTTATTTGATAAATAACTTTGTGCTCTCCAGAACATTCCTTATCATCGTACACAAACTAGACTTTAAACATACAGCAAAGAATTGTACACAGTTATCTTGTAAGCTAAGTCTTTTTGTACTGTGTGTGATTTCTGATGTATTTACAGTGTTGATTGTAATGCATTATTCTCATATTTATAGAAAAACAAAGAACCGTAGAAGAGACAAGGATGTTTTAAATCTGTGCACAATATTTTATAAAAGAAAGTTTTTAACGCCTCATATACACTCTTAGTTCTCCTTGTTATTTGGTAAGAAATCTGTGAAACCTTATGCAAGAAATTACACTTTAAGGAAAAAGCAATGCCTATTTTGTTTTTAGAAGATTGTGATAGTATAACATTCTTAGTCCCCTTGCTTAGTGCATCTTACATTATACTATTTAGTTAACAAATCTATGTAGAATGGTGATAAGTCCCAAAAATTCCTTAAGAACCAAATCGTTCAGTTAGTCGAGTAGTGGTTCTAGTGCTCCCCTTCAAATCTGAAGGTCGCTGGTTTTATTCCAAGCGAAATCGATGTTCATGGATCCAGATGCCATTTGTCATAGGGTAATCAATTAATTATACCTGACAAAATAACAAACTGTTCCCTTACAACATTTTTATAAATGCCATGCTATTGGTGTGGATATACCAATAAAAAAAATTAAATCACAAAAATACAAATTAATAAATTACAAATTTAATAATATTAAATAACAAATTTAAAAAATAGTCCCCAAAATCTTCCTTCCGTTACATAATTTAATTTTAATTTTAACATCAGTTGAATCATTAGTTTCCTTGACAATGAAAATTTTAGCAGAGCAATAAGTAAATATTAATTGTATAAAAATTGAATAAATTATAAAACATATTCTATAGTTCCTACCGTTCTGTATATATTTTAAGATAGATAAAAAAATCAATTCAAAATGAACTACACTCCCCGGTCTCTTAAGCTACTTGAAATGCCCTACCTTTGCAAAAAACTAGGCATCAACACAACAGATTATGAGAAAACAACCGGTATACTGTGTAAAAAATTACTTCTTTTTTATCTTACAATCCAATTTTATTTTGTAATGCTGTTAATCTTAAGCTTTAACACTGACGTTTAGTCAATGCTGATGCAGGTGATCATGTAGAGTCTTTAAAATGTCCTTTTAACCTTCAAATGAATATCATCCCAAATTTATATTACACTAGCAGAGCACCCGTCCTTCGTACGGGATTGGCATATAAGTATAAAATGCTTATTGCAGTTATACTCAAGCTTTGCGTTTGCAATGGGGGAGGACGCGATTTGATAAAATTTGCTTCTTTAAATTTACTGTATACTATAGTATTACACATCTACCATAGCCATAATATTCTACCACTTCACCTAAACAATAGAGGAAAATAAACTATTAAAGATTCACAAAATATCACAAATGATTCATGAAATTAAAAACATAAAAGTAATTGTAAACAATCCTACTTCGACAGTTCTCATTACATACCTATCATAGGTTTTAGTTGTTGCTTAGTTCAAATTAGCTGTTTCCATAAATGCAAAAAAGTAATAGTGCTGCACCCTGTTGGTAAATCTTACAACTTTTAATGCTTTTGCATACCATAGAACCAACTTTCTAAGTTGAAACAGCTGACTAAATTATTTAATTCCCTTTAAATATGAATAATCATAAGGTTAACATGGGGAACTACAGAGCCACTGGGGTGGAGCCCGAAAGGATTTTTGAGATAAGAATATGTCTATATGTTAATCCGAAATGTGAGCTATCATCATGCCAATTTTCAGCCCAATCCGTCCAGTAGTTAATGCGTGATTGACCTTCAAACAAACAAACAAACAAACAAACAAACACACAAACTTTCACATTTACCTATAATATTAGTAAGATTTGCTCATCAGGTAAAGCAAATATTTATCAAAGTAAATTTAAATATAAGAATCTATAAATCAAATTATTTAGAATAATTATGCTTACTAGATAGTAGATAGCTGTAAGAGTTTAGTGTATTCATACATTATTTATATTTGGCTAAGGTTTACTGTAGTAAATAATCTAGTGTCTAGCAAATGATTATACTTACTTACAGCCATGGCCACTAACTTGTTCCCAAGCTGGTACTTGGCCTCGCCAACACGTTGTAGCCAGTTCTTTGGGCCCTCCGAATCTTCTTATACCAGTCTCATTTTATCCATATCTTTCCGGACTTGATCCCACCACCTGGCCTTCCTACTGGTTTCCTTCCCCTCGGATCTTCCCTTAAGTACCTTCTTCAACAAGCTCTCCTCATTTCTGCTCAAGATATGGCCAACCCACCTTAGCCTTCTGCTTTTGCCTTTCCTATACAATCTTCTGTCTTTACAAATCTGTCTTTGAATGATTCTCTTAACTCTTGGTTGTGGCAGATTCTCCATTAACCATCTTCACACACTGGACCATATATAGCTCTTAGAACTTTATTCTCAAAGGTTATAATCTTCTTTTCAGTGTTTTTGCTCAGGATCCAATTTTCCCCTTCACACAAAAGTACTGGTCTAATTATTGTTTAGTAGATTCTAATTTTTGTTTTCCTTGATAACATTTGATTTAATAAGTTTTCAATTTAGTACATTAGTTAGTTAGCAAATTATTATATTAAACTAAAGTGTGTTCAAGAACATTTAAATAACTCCTTAGAGGAAATAAGAAGATTTAAACAATTTGTATACTTGATTCTTTCACATCAATTTTGAAATGTCAACAGGCTCGATCAACTATGGGTACAACAGTAAGGTGTTGGTGGGTAACTGGGAAGCAGAGCGATTAGGCCCAGGCCACTTGGGGGAAGGGGGAACGATGGTTTTCGAAACAACTTACAACAAGGACTACAGATGCCTAAAAGGTGATCAGAACTCTCAGGACTTGTGGACCAACCGAATACGTAACATGGTAGGCCAACTTGAATGGATTCTTAT
Organism: Macrosteles quadrilineatus; assembly: GCF_028750875.1. Taxonomy (NCBI): domain Eukaryota; kingdom Metazoa; phylum Arthropoda; class Insecta; order Hemiptera; family Cicadellidae; genus Macrosteles; species Macrosteles quadrilineatus. Next base: position 136,940,271 of record NW_026542595.1, on the reverse strand, counting down.
AGCCAAAAGGAATCACTTATGAAATGAAAAAAGTTAGGGTAGAATGTAAGAATTGATGAAGCTGTAAAAAAGAGATAGAGGTGTGGGTTTGCCATATGCTTAGTTAAACTTTTGCTTAGTTAAACAAAAACAGTCAATGATCAGATTTAAGGTATTGCGATCGGAGACCTGGAAAACTAGGATACATGGTAATACTTATCAGTGAGGTGGAGGAAGTATATTTGGCTACAACAGAAGTTCTTGTGAAGCCTATTTGACAAGTCGCCTCGACAATTAGTATCGGTAGATCATGTAGAACTTTTTTAACAAATGGTTTATAACACGTAGTATAGTCCGTGTGAAACTTGTTGGAGATCATGCAGAACTTATGTAATACTGGCCACAACTGTTATTAGTTTGTGTGGATCTATTAAAGGACCGGGCCAGTGTCGGCAGTGTCTGTTAGATGAGGTAGAACTTGTTGTACGTCCATTCACAACATGCAACATTTTTTGTGGTTTATACAGATCAAGGAGGCTTAAAATGTGAAATAGCAATTTGGCAGGATAAGTAAATGGATCTCAAGATTTTTAGTTGTAAAATAAGGCAGTAGGAAAGGGTGCAATTTATTTCGCCTTATTTTACAAATAAAAATCAGGATATTTCAGCTATTTGTTATTCAATCTTTTTGAACTTGGAGTCGTTTGATAGACAATTATAAATCCTAAATAAAAGTGTTCGTGAATTTTTTTTTAGAAAATCAGTAGTTTTTAAATAACTTAAATTATATAATTAAAATGGCCACCATTTTAAAATTTTGAATTGGACCATGTAAATTTTTTCTATTTTAGTTCTCTTCTTCCTTAACATATACTAAGCTTCATAAGGATCGGTTGGAACAATATAATGAAAAAAAATGTTTATGTCATTCTTGATTTTATCTCTATTTTGAACTATATAGAACCATTTCCCGGAGTTTGGTTGTTTACTTATGGGACACCCGGTATAATATATGAATTGATTGAAGATGTAGTTCACTAAAAAAATCAATGATACTCATACCTATAACTTTAAGCATATGTTTCAACAAAATAAATCTCAACAGGGCACAATGGATACACAAGATGGAGAAAATAGTATGGTGACCATATACGACCTTGCATTTCGTTGTAGAGTTAGAGACTTTGTATCTGGGGACTATGTGAGTATTTCAAAACCCTTTAACATTATTTTAAAAAAATAATAAGATTCTGAACACATACTTTTATAACTTTAAGAAATAAATACTTTGTAGGTAGGTACACCTGAAAAAAAATTATTTTCTTAAGGCCTACCGCACACGAGAGACTTTTTCTTGGCCGACTGTCTGGCTGGAGTTGGGTGGACAATCGAAAAGTTGTCAAGACAATTTGGCTGTTGACTGTGGGTGTGCTGTCAATGTCAATGTCAATGCGCTGAAAATGTCTTCATTTGCATGGACTATGCATAATGTTTTTTTTTTTTTAGATGAATGAAAGGTTAAATGGAATTCAATAAACAATACTTAAAAGAAAGTAGTTCCCAGCACAATTAACTGACATTTGTATTTATATATGTTCTGCTCAGTTGGTTCACATGTAAAAAAAAACATTTGGTTTCCATTGAATTGCAACATACCCCCAGAATAAACAAATTTGTGCTACTCTGAAGCATGCTTATGTATTATATCCATAGTTAAAATATAAGATTGCAACTAATAGAGTAAAATTTTATAAATGTAGCATTATTTCAGGGTAATATCACCGGGTATGGCAAGAAAGAGTGTCTACGTCATTACTGGGACGCAACCCTAAACAAGGAGAAAAGTTGTCGGTTCAATACTGAATACAGAGAAGCTTTCTCCTAAAAATTCTGTTTCGTAATATGAACTGAAATATACTGTTATAATCACCAACTAGTTTTTCTAAAATTAAATCTTGGAAACAAAGCCTAACAGTAACACATGGCAGGATAAAATTATTTTCTTAATAAAATAAAACAATAAAAATTGAACATAATATGTACTCATTGTAATTATTTTTTTGCCTTGGAGACTAATTAAAGAATACATACAAAAGCCCCATGTTTAAATAAAGATCTCCATGAGTCAAAACCCAACAAGATTTTAAGAACATCAACCAGCTATGTGTTAGCCAGACACACAATCTACAATAGTGTAAAGTTTCAGTCCAATCGCTTCTGTTGTTTTTGCCTAATTCAGAACAAACATATTGGAAGTACATACAGCCATATACACAGAAACCACATAACATATTCTTATAATGTTCAACAAACTGGAAACTTACTGAAAAAGTGTGTTCAGTAACTTGTGATGTTGATTATAGTACTATAGAAAGCTGGTGGTTATTATGCTTTTAGTACCAGGAGACCAAGCCTTGCTCAGTTGTGGTGAATTGCGTTTTTGCTAAAACAATATCGTAAACATACATGGTATGATTTATAACAAAATTTATTATTACAAACCATAGATTTTTGATTGCTGAAATAATATTAACTCTGTAATGTAAAAGAATGCAATTGAACTAAAATCCCTTTGTACTGTATTTTGTAATTTGCTATAGTATACTGCACAATTACTAGAAAAATATCGGTATGGATCATAAACATAAACAAATGACGTTTTTGGCCCGAAAATAAACATTATTTAACATTGCTTAAATGGAACTGCCATAACATATGTTAAATGCTATTAGCTATTAGTATACGATTCGGGTCAACAACGTCATTTGTTTATCTTTTACCGGTATTTTTCTAGTATTCGTGGTATACTGTGGATGGCTTGTTATAAACACGTCTGACAACTCTTTTGTTTTCTTTTTCCTTGTTATTTTGTTCAAGCAACATAGTTAGTTGGCAATCCATAAGGCCAATTTTAAATTTCTAAATTTTCAAATGAGTTGTATAGTGAATTACGAATTTTCCTGAGGTAGTGGCTGTCGTCAATCGTGTTTTAGGCCCATAAATCCCCGATTCCAAAATTTAATCAAAATCCTTACACTGGATTTCGAGATATATATTACAGACAGACAAACAGACATAGCTCGTATTATAATATAGGATAGGATAACAAGCCATAAAATAATAGCAATAGTAAGAAGTTGAAATTTAATCTGCAAACCATCCTCCCTTTATTTATATACATCTATGCTGAAGCACATAAATTAATTCCTTAACAAGTATTGTTTGTGTGGATAAACTATTAGCACTTTATTCTGGGCTATTATGCCTAAGTGAGACATTCAGTGAGTCAACTCTTTCCAAGTTCTAGTTTAACCTGCTTCTCTGCTTAATTCCTGGTAGCAGTTGTACTAGATCAGACTGGAATATAGAGACTCATAATTCTTCTAATAAGAGAGCATCAAGTAGGAAGGAAGTAGCGGTTTACGAGTGAGTATGTTGCTAGGTTCTGAATCATCACAAAGTTGAAGTCGCATACTGCTGATAAAAGGTAGTTTTATATACGAAGAAAAAAATATTTTATGGAGTCTTTAAAATAATCCGAACAGTAATGTTAAATAAAATACCTTGCAGTAGCGAATCTGCAAACTAAGCAAATTTCCATTTGCTTGATTGGATTGAAAATAAAATATCTCCTTAAAAATGTCAGATTTATTTCGAGTTTTATACAAGTTAACAAGTATTTAGGTTTTCTCCTACAGGGAGGGTAGTAGAGTGTTTTTTTATGTTAATAGCTTTGTATGAAAAAAATTAGCAAGTCAATCAAAGTATATCATGTAACAGTTTACTTATTCACCAACAAAATAACAAAAGAATTTAAAACTTACATTTTTTGAAAATTTTATGTAACTAATTACTGTAAAAAAAAGCACTTCAAGGTAGGTACTAAGTTATTTGTTTCTTAAGCTCTATGGTTTGGATAAATTTTTAAATTCCATGTTTTGATGGTAAACAAGGAATAAACTCAATCTCACCCCATAAAACCCCGTTCTCACAGTCCGATCATGCTGGTTCACGTAGGTTTACACACTTATTGTACCAAATTTCATCTAAAACCCCTACTCAAGTTATCATGCTAACAGACACAACATGGCTATCAATATATAGATAATAGGTTATTCCCTACATGGGAAATTCTCTAAAAATACAAGTTTTGATAAACTGGAACTACTGACACTGTATATAATGAATCTGTGATGAAATACTTATCATTCAAGCCAACAGAGCCCCGGGTAAGTAACAAAACAGCCACCCTTGTCACTCCTACACACTGCCTAGCGTCTTTTAATATTCAAAACTATCTAGAATGTTTTTCTAATGCTGCTTTGTTATACTTGCTATCCAAAGTAGACAATAACAACAGTGCCTCAACAATGTATTTTTTACTTATTAATTTTCAAAAGAAAAGTATTAAATACTAGAACAAAAGAATAGGCTAGGTAATTTTGTTTTCAGGAAATAAATACTTCATGTTTTGGAAACATGAAGTATTGAGGCATATCACTCAAGCTAACTACAGAAAAGAATTAATTGTTAAAGTGTAATTGAGTTGTCCATAATTACTCTGTAGGCTATAGTATGTTTAAGAAATCTGTTTACTTAAGTTTGTCCAAATTGGTTTTACATACGGTAACAATTTGTATAACTCATGCAATCAAATTGTGTTTATAATTTGCACAGTAAAACACGATCAGGTTGATCATTCAATACATGTAACTTCTGACCTATCATATTCGTCATGACATTGATTATTCATTTTAACGTTATTGGAAAGTAGGTCTAAGAACGAATTGAATTTTATACAAAAAATGAAAATTGGTTTACCATAGTCTCACAAATTCAATAACAAAGCCTTATAGTTTTATTACATAAAACAAACAAATCTTAAGCTTTGTTGGTTGGTTAAGCTTTTGTGAAATAATATTTGTATAAAGTGAAAGTAATAAACAAACAAATAAAATGAAATAAATAAAATTTATCATTCTGTTGCCAAATGGAAAGTAGTCTGTGTTGTATCCACTCTCTCCCTATCCCTGCAGGGTGGTGCGTTAAAAGCAGTTTTAAAGCTTTTGCATGAACTTACTTTCAATATATTTTCAAAAAGGTACATAATAGACTAAAATAAAAAAAATAAAAAATTGCTTCATTAGAAGTTTTTTAGTTTCACCATAAAAGGAGTTGGCCAAAAAACACTACTTTCCACCCGATGATCGAAAATCAGCAGTTACCTAATCAGTGTAAATAACACTGATAATTGTTACCAAATTCGAACTACTACCTACTAGCATTTATTTGTATTGTTGTTTATTTAGGAACAATAACATTCGTTCTTATACTGCTGTTATGTTTGTTGGTTGACTAATTTTGCCCGATTGGATTGTTTCATTCTATTTTTATTGTAGTGTTTATTGTGTAGTTTTGTGTTTCGCCTCTAACCTCGTTTGCATAATCCTAGCATTTCTCCAGACCATAAAGTATAACTTTCGGTCCCTAGTACGAAATATACTTTTAAAAATATAGAAAACTATTTTGTAATGTATAAACATTAAACATGAACCCTCAAATTTTAGTGAGGTTATCCTAAATTACATTTAACGTCATAGGCCCACCGTAGCCTAATGATACAAATCATTTATCTACCGATAAAAATTGTATCTTGTTTTTCATTAGTCCTAATCTTGTATTGATTTTTCAGTGGTTTTTGGGGAATATGGAGCTTATTACGTACGGTACTTCTTTAGATATAATCCCGATATTATCTTTTGTTACCTTCAATCAAAAAGTGTTGGTACCTTCACTCAAAATGTCTTGAGAAGCGAGGAGATTAATAAAATGGATGTTGTCGTTGTCGGAGTAGGGCGACAAAAGGGTCGTTTAAGCCATCAAGATGTCGAAACTGTCCCAGATATGGCGGAGTCCACGTGGACTTGAATAGATCCGTCACGCACTTTAAACATCACATATGCATCGCATATCACAGTAAGTGATATCGCATAGTAAAACGTATAGCATATACTTGCATCGCATTAAAAATTATAATATGTCATTCCACAAAGCAAAAATCACCCTTACAGTGCAACACTCTTACATTCTTGTTTTGAATTCATTTTTGGTACTGTAATTGTAAGTTAACATTATTTAAAGTGTATATTATTTGTGTGTGTATTGAGGACGATTACTACCACGATTAGTAATGAGGACTTATGTTTTCAGGACTTTTCGTTTGAACCATCTTATAAAGACATGTCAATTGTGTTAGCCCAGCCATTTACATTAATTGTGGTTTTCTTTCAGGATTTTTTTTGCTTCTCGTTTTGACTACTTAATGACTTTTGGTTACCGAACAGCCTATCAATAGTCAACGTTACATGACTAATTATCTATGTGGGTTTTATTACACAATTTTTTAGCTCATCGAGTTTGTTCGGTTTTTCGAGTTTGTTTGTGGACATTGTTGTGTTTTAGGTAGGCTACATAAGGGAGGACGGAATCGGATCCCAGAATTCCTATGAAAACATCGTAAAAACTTGCATTTTACTAATCACACGTTTGCAAATACCAGATATTCTCAAGTTTGGTGATTTAGACATCAAACTAGGGAATAACAATGAAAAAGTGAGTACATTGGCCGACAAAGTTATTTTAAGAATATCAATGTTGGAGAATTTATTCAACGTTATTAGTTATTGTATTGGAGTCGGAGTGGGATTTTATTGTCGATTATCAGAGAAACTAGGTAAACCTACAAATCCAATACTGTTGGTTAATGAAACAAGACCAGAAAACGAGATGGAAAATAAAAATACGATCCAACTGAATGGATAAAGGATAAAGCCGAAAGTGCAATCGATTTAACAGGCTTTGGAGATTCCATTACAAAATGGCTGGATGAGACTGGAAGTGACTTACAAAGTTGGAAGAATGCCAAGAGACCAATCTTAAGCAAGGGCCAAATTATAGTGTTACCTTAGAGAACCTAAGAAAATAGCAATTTGTCATGTTAAAATGTATATAACCTAGAAAATTTAGACATGATAAACAATTTTAGTAGCCTTCATAAGTGTTTCGTTTATAATTTTATCTTTAAAAAACATGATCAAAGGTACCTATTGAAACATCATAAGATTTTTTGTCTGCTACATTTCAGTGTTCCATAGTTATTATTAGATAGTCTATAAACAATATCATAACGACTGGAAATAGATTTATTTAGGCAACGTTATTAAAATTTATCGTAAAATCAAACTTAAATAATATCTAGAGGTCGTCCAGTGGTCGAAAACTCGACCAAAAATATGTAATGTACATACTTCTCTATTTTCACCCCAAGCTGTAAATAAAACATGTGATAGGAATTTCTTCCATTTATTTTGATTTTCTTTTTATATTGCGTTGTTATTTCGTCACCAGCATGGCAACCCATAAGAAGGTGTATGTTGTTTTTTTGTTAATTTAAAATTCATTTTTGTGTTTATTTTTGAGCCTATTTTAATTTATAAAGGAATTCTGCACATCTACAGGAAAATATCTTTCTAACAGTATGCGTAGATTGTCCCTGCGAAGCACACGAGCTGAGAAAAAAGGTTTTAAAAAACATGCTTGCCTATTAATATATTGATTGTTGTATACATTCAGATCATATGGTACTTATGTTCTACACCGTAATATACGGCAAATTAGGAATAAGCGTATTTAACTTAAAACCCCATTTAGGCCTACCGTAAATGTTTCAAACTAGCTGGTAGATCTAATATTATTACCCTCTTGTGCGAGCGAAGTTTTAGGTATATATAATTTTACAATGCTTCTACAGGCAAAGTCTATTCAGTTTTAAGACTGATTTGTTAATGTTCTCATGAAGATTCAAAATATTTTCTTGATTATTTTGATAAATCATATTCGTCAGATGATAAGCTACCGTTTATTACTTATAAAATCTCACTTGCACAACAAATAATAATGTACTTGAACCTTAAACCCCAATGACGGCGATGATATCCATCCAGCGTTGGCAAGGCAAGGATAGCAGGACGGTAATATGATAAAGGATAGTGTTAGTCCACCGGGAGAGGAGGCTAGCTATAACCTTATAAATTTTCAATCCTTTAAAAGGTCAAGTGCGAGTCTATCTCTACAAAAACACGACGGAATCATTTCAATCGTAATGCTTTTCATTAAGAAGACATACCGTAAATTAATTATAGCTGTGTTTCGTTTTCAATCAAAATAACACTGGCTAGCCATACCTTAACTATTTTACATGTGCTCAGTATTATTTTGTGTAACGGTACCTAAAATGCTATGACGCAATAAATTAGTAAAACCAGTTTACAATAATCAACGATAGGATTACTGTTTAGAAGTTACTCAACACCAAAGTTCACTGGCTTATTTCTGTTCCTAAGTTTTAATCGAGGTTGCAGCGGTCAAAACTTAATTCAAAGCTAACCAACAACAGAGGAAATCAAATTTCTGTTTGCCTAACTGTCGAAGTATTCTTTTTATCGTTAACTCTTTTGTTGTTATTCATTGTTCACTTAAAATATTGTATCCTATAAAGATTGTAATTTATGTAAACAAGTAAGCCTACACTATGTATTTTATCAAACACAATAACACAAATAATATACACCAATAAAAACTGCTAATAAATTAACATAATAATATGACTCAGGTATTGCTTTTTGTCTGGTAGTTTTGTCATGTAGTAAATCCCACTCTGTAAACATTACCCTAAAATAAGAAAAAAATCGGTTCATAAAAACTGTTCAAAGATTTTATTATTTAACGAGATGTTAACTTGCAGTACCCAAAATCAATTACAATAATTATAAACACTATAAATCAATGTTGTTATTTTTCTGACATAGAGAAAAGATAAGAATTTCAAATAGAAAAGTTTTTTTCAGAAATTGTTATTACTAGGACGAAATGTAGAGTCTCAACGTTTGAAAGTTGTTGTTTCAAGCCAATGAACAACAACTAAAGGCGTGTTGGACAACATGTTTAGATGAATGAAAGTCCCCCCGCCCCCGCCAACCTCCCAAAACCCCCTTTTCAGACTCTATAAAGGGGACAGGCGCGACGGCGTGCTCATTCAATAAGTCCGCACTGCGCTAGAGAGGTAAGACCGCAGATATCACAAGCTTTTATTATCGCTTAATTGTTTATTTTACTTTCAATTGCATGGCATTATCCTCGCTTACAATAGTGCATTGGTTTAATCTGTGTTTTGAAATGCTTGTAGGACGAATTATTTTGTTAGTGTCTTGTTTTTGCAGAATATTTAGTGTGTTGTTTTTCTACACCAGTGGAATATTTATATACGAAATTCTGGTAAGGTGTTAAAACCCCCATAAAATGGTACAATCGTTATGTTTGAATAATAAAATATATTTTTTGTAGTTAAAGACAATATAAAAAATAAAGTTTTAAGAGGTAATTTAGCTGAAATTGCATTCAGATAAATAAAAAAAAAATGGTTTGTTGCTTACTTAGAACATACATGGTAAACACATCGATCTCTATTATAAATAGAGATCGATGGGTAAACATAGGATGCAAAGCGTTTATATTGTGCAATAAATGTAATTCAAATAATGAATTAAAATTAGTATATTATGGACAAAAAACAGTATAACAGTAATATTTAAAAATTTTACATAAATCACACTTCAAAATGTATACAAAATTATAGGTCTAGTACCAAAGCACCTAGAATAAATACAATTCAACGTCTAAGAATTAAAGGCGGAACTGTGTTTTGTTGTTGTTATAAACAAGGTTACCCATTTCTTTGTTTTGAAAGGGAACCCTCCAATACGTGGTGAATGTACAGAGTTTTTACATATCTGCCAGAACAAAAATAGTACGACAAGTTTGATAGCTTCACACATAATTGAAAATAATACTAAATTAATCAAGACATAACATTTTTTTAATATGTAAGCTATAACCTCAGTCTATGTAAAAACACATATTTCCCCCTAGTTAGGTATATTGTTAACGATTAATTTGTCACACTGATACATCACATTCGTGTATTGAATCCTATTTGATTAAATTCAATTCTATGCTATATAGACGCTGTTGTACAATTTTGTTTGTTGAATAGTAATTTGTTTGGGTTATCTTTATCTTTAAAAATTTATAATAAAATAATAAATAAATAAATAATAGTATCAGTAAGTGACAAACAAATAAATTTGGTACCGTATTGCAAAAATAAAATCACACAAATTAGTCCTCTTTTATTTCAAAGGTTCATTAAAGGTGAGTCACAGTAAATGTTCCTTATGGGAGAATTAACAACATTTATTGATTTGGAGGACTGTAGAAGCTTTGTTTGTTGTGTTATTGAATTCTTCTATATAGTAGTAGAAGTAACGTTACCATTTTACAGTGATACCTAGGTACAATACTGTTGAGATTTTTTATTTTAAGTCCCCAAAATCCATAAAATCACGTAGTTAATTAAAATTGTTTATGTGCAAATAAAAAAAAACTTGTCTTCCAAAGCTGATTGAAAGCACTTGAAAGTGTTATGTCACTTTAATGTTCATACCTTCGCTCATACAATGAAGATCGAGTGATCCAAAAGTAAGTTCAATCAAAATTCAATAAACCTATGAGGAATTTATAGCTGAGAATTTCATGTTTTTCATACGGTTAAATAAGTTATCATCTGAAACTATCTACCTAACAGTGAGTTGATAAGGGGTCTATATTGATAGAGACTTTAATGAATTAAAACTATTGAATTTATATTGCCATTATACTTATGAAAATTTCACATATTAGATAATTGCCAACTCCTATCAATTTATACACAAATAAAAAAGACTAAATGTAAAGGTAATAGTGGAATCACTAATAAAAGTATACGATGTATAAACTTTTGTTTCTCAGAAAATCAAAGCCAAATGAGATAATGTTGATATCACGATATGCAATTTTGTGAAAGATTTATCTTACACAAGCCTTTAAACGACATGCAGGGTTGGGTCTTTGTTAAGACGTCAGCCCAAGTCTTCCATCATCTACTTTACTTTAATATTAATAGTTTCTAGGGCGAGGCTACGAAAACCAACATAATTCAGTTATGACTTTGGGTTTTATTATAAAAAAAATTAAGTGCTAAACACAACTTTAAAGTTTATGAACTATTGTTTAACTATTTGGTCATGAAATTAAGGATCAAGGTTCTAACTATAATTTTATATAGCTTTTCTGATGGCACAAGATGCAAATCGTTTTATAATAGCTTTGTTCTGCTTCATTCCCTGTAACGGTTCTTCAAGCTTTAAGAATCAAAGTAAAATGAACTAGAAAAAATTATCTTTCAAATAAATTACATGGAATTTTAAATGTTTCAGTTATTGTAAAAATTAAGCCTACCTGAAATATAGGACTAAAAGTTATTAGAGTAAAAAATATGAGAATTAAATACTTTACATGGGGAAATCTAAATTATGATTAAATGATTTAGTACAATTTTATTTAAAGGTGCCCAGAGTTATTGGCATAATATATTCTTTTACCTTTAAACTGATCAGTTAAATTTTAAAGCTGAGTTTAATTGAGTTTTATAAAGCAAATAGATACAAATTATCAATGATCGATGATCAAAAATAGTAAAACTAGTACCTACAGTAACAGATTTTGGTTGTCTTGAGAAAATAAATAAATAAAAAGTCTTTATTTTGAGCATTCAACATGAAAGCTGATTTGGTAGAAAACAAGCAAGATCGTCATAGTGAGTAGATAATAAATACTATCCAGGTAAATTTGATCATCTGTTAATGATTGTTCTCCTTTATAAAATGAAAACACAGCAAAAATTAACAAGAGAGGCGAAGAGGTTTAAGTTTTTAAGATTCACATCCCAGAGGAATTATGATTCAACTTCCCGTCTTAAGGATTATTATGCATATTTTTCTCAAATATCCGGAGATTACTAAAATCTGTTATTGTTTTAGATATTACAAACATAAATTAAATTTTTTAGGTTCATTGTAAGGTATCAAAAGTTATGTTAATTGTATATTACATATCTTACCTTAGCTTAATTATGTAAAATTTATATTCCCCCAATAGAAAAATATCAATCTCATCACTGATAACTGTTTTACAAGTGAATTGATGTGTCTTAAATCCTCTGAAAATTACTAACAGATTACCTAATTTGTTTTAGATATTTTGTGTAGTTTGTATTACTTTTATCTCAATAACTTTTAAACTTGCACTCCTACAATATTTGGTATATTCTTGTTTAATACAAAAACTATTTGAACAGGTAAATTCTATAAAAATCAGTGAACTATATTGGAAATGATTTTGTACTATGTTTAGTCGAAGAAAGTAATAGAAGAGAGTGAGTTTCTGGTCATAAGAAGGTGACCTGCCAAGAGGGGAATTTTGAGTGGAAATCAATAGAACCCTCAAGTTTATGATTCGGTTTATGTACTCTTTTGAAAAACGCAGGAAGCATGTTTACAACAAAACGAACATTAAAGTGGTTAGAAATAAAAATATAAAATAATAATAAAATCTTTATTATTAGACTAATGAGTTTGTTCTCGAATAGATGAGATTGGTTTATTCACGTAAGTATTGTTGTTTCACCTAGTGACAATAAAACTAAAACTGATTCACATAAAAATCATGTACTGTAGATTTTAACAGGAACCTGCCCAAAATCTAGCCGTAGCTATTAATATTGTATGTTACGGTAAAATGTAAGCAACCATATATTCCATGTAAACAAACCCAGAAGGAAAATTTTAAGACTGAATATTGAGTCTTATAAAAGAACGTTCCAACTGTTACACAATTTAGGGATCAAATTAAATAATAAATTACAAAACATTAGAATAAAAACCTATCAATATTTACATTTAACAAATGAGACATCCCTAAATTCGGCCTATGTCAAATTCAATTTATGAACAAGCGTTTTATTTATACGTTTTAATCATGAGTAGGGTGGTAGGGGCCTATAATTTTAATAAATATTTTTTAAAGCATAAAACTGTTTATTTAAGTTGGACTTTTACCTTTTCAACTTAAATGTGTTCAATGGTCAAGTGGATCTTTTATAGTAAGATATAGTTTCAAAACGATACATACTAAACACATTTCATGTAGGCTACAAGAATTTTAGGCTATAGTTTACACATGATTATGTTTAAAAAAAATGTTTATTGATGATCACATAGTTTGCACCCAGGTAACTGTAGCGCTTACTGTCATTCCACTCATTTCTATAGGTTTTCCTTTTTTATTTGGAATGTTAAGTACCTTTAAAATTTTCTCTCAAAATGTATGTTAGTAAAAAAATGTACACAATCACATGTCTATGGACTTTAGTTAATCTGACCAAATAAGTTAAATAAAACAATTTAAATATCACAAACACTTCCAAAGTTTCTACTCATAGTGAGGAGAAACAATAAAACTGCAACAGATGACTCATAAACTTTTCAGGCAAGCCAAGAATTAAATAATCATTTCTCCATCCTGTACAAGAACACTCAGTCTACTGCCCTGTCTGATACTGTTGCACTCTATGCACTGTATTGTTTTTCCAAATAAAATAAATCAACTAAGTTTTTTTTTTTGTGTTGTTGTAACGCCAACATTTTAAAAACAATTGAACACCAACTTGAAATGCTTTCTACCAATACTGTACAAGGTACATGCAAACAGACATGCACAATATACAATTAAAGTTTTGCACACATCAGGATTTGCAATGTGTTATAAGCTTATTTGAATCATGAAGTAAATCATATTCTGCTAGTGAGCGATATCAGTTAATAAATGCAATTCATATAAAAGATGTTTATCATCGGAAAGTACTGGGGTTGTTTTAGAGGATTGGGAAATGTAGAATACTCTAACATTTTTATTGCTTGATTGTTCAATAAAATGCAATGCAATACAATAAGTCTGATTTCATTTTTTTACTAGCAAACAATTATTACTTTAAATGGTTCCATGTGATTGAGTTTTGGTAATGGCTTTTTACTAGACTGAACTGACTTAACATTTATCAAACTGTAAAAATTATTATTTGTCACTAACACGATGATTCAATCTATGATTAATATAGGCTGAAACTTAACTATTTTAATGGGTCTGCTTGCAATTTGCTAATATACATTCAGGCCCAATTTCCTAATCAGCTGTTGTTTGTTTGCAGCCATGGATTTCCATCTGCTTATTGCTGCCCTCCTGTCCGTGCTGATACTGTGCTTCCACAGTAACACAGGACACCCAGTCAGTAATGCTGATGCGGTAAGTCACTCACAGTCAGCATACTGAGTAAGCTCCAAGTGTACAACAACCAACAGGTTAAATAAATAAAAAGAGGTATCAGCAAACTGATCTTGAGAAAATTCAGTACAGTAATAGCTTTTTGATTGTTCCCAATTAGACCCAGCTGACCCCAGTATTCTTGTTCAGCTTCATATACCCATCCAAGTGTGTGTTGAAAATCATTACCTTAAGTATTAATATCATCTATATACTTAATACCATAAGACTCTGTTACCTTTTTTCAGTCATCCTACTTAACCAATTTTTTACGATTGGAGGTGCCATTGTCAAGCTTATGATCTAGCGTAGTGACAAATGGTTACTATAGTTCGGCCGCTTAGAAAGCGACCTCCTCTAGCTTTGGTTTAGCATTAGCGCGCAGGTCGCTTTCTAAGCGGCCGAACTATAAGAAGGTAATTTCCTTTAGGACTTCACATCCCTAGCATTTGATTTCTATTAGTTTGTTTCAAAGATTCAGTGATGCCGACTAACTTTCTTTATAAGCCTTTAGTCACAGCTGCCTAAACTAACTGTAATTAAAGGCGGCCGTGGTTCAGGACTGAATTTGAACAGCTGATCTTTCAGTTGAATGTTTAACCACAGTCTGATGGAAACATGGATTTTAAATAGGCTACTTTTTAAAACTGTAAATTAAATTAATTAATGGTAAATTATTAGTTTTATTAACCTCATAACTGTCTTAAACACACTCATAGAAAGGTAAATGGGTATAGCAGTTTGTTTTGCCTTGGAAAACCGTTTAAAGCTCCGTTAAAATGTGCAATTTACATAAGGGTCCCCTCATCTACATTTAACACTTTACTTGTTCACACTTGTGTGTACTTGTACTAGGTGGTAGAAAACATGCGACAGATACCGCAGTGGCACTGTCTGCGATATCGCAAATTTGACTTGGTTAAGCGGTGCCGCAACTATAGAGTGATGATGCGACGCCAGTAACATCGAATCAACCTGCATCGCAGTCACTCTCGCTTCGTCATCACCGACTACATGTTTTCATTACTCAATTCAGTGTAATCAACATCAGTATACTTTGCTCGACGCAATTCTACCGTTAAGGCAGTCACACATGACTTAAAATACCCAGAAACAACAATTTGATGTCAAAGGGACATTTTTTTTGAATTTTTGAGTTGTGGTTGATTTAAACTTGAATTTGCTTTGAAGGTGAATCTTCCCCCAAAATTGGCAATGCAGGTCTAACAGATATAATTCGAGGCTTGCAAGACGTAGGGGGAAAGTGAAAGTACATATGATAAGTTTATGTACTTTCGCCTCTTCATCTTGCAGGCGACGAATTGAGAATGTAAAATACTATAAATTACGCAATATGGTTGATACATAATCACAGAAAAATAACTAAAACGGAAAATACTTCCTTGTGTTAATATGTTTTGCTGCAGTGCAAGTAACAATGAGGTTAGAAATGTCAAAACATTTCATGGTTTCCTAAGTACACTTGGATACTCCTACCAAATAGTAAACAATAAAAGTGTACTCTGACTTCTAGCTTATCGTTAGTTGATAAGTATATGAGTTACATCACCACTTATATGATACATTTATGTTGATTATAAATATTCCTAGGCTGAAATTGAGTCCAATTCAAAAAATTGGGGATATTATTTTAGCCCTAGAAAAACTAAAGGAATCCCTTCAATTCAAATTCATGACTAAGACATAAAATAAGTAATTTGGTGCTAAAATTTGTATTTTACTATATTACGTTTGAATATTGCAAAAGTATAAAAGCTATTTCAAATCTCAAAATGCAATCATACGTTAAAAATAGACCAAGTAGTTAAAAACAAGATTTTAATAAGATTTTAATGATAAATCGATTCCTTCTCAATGTATTCTCTACTCTGTACTCTAGCATAGTTTGAAAAATGAATCAATGTCTATTTGACGATTTTAACAGATGTATAGTATCACTTTTACATATTTATATCTATGTAGGATTAGACAACATTTATATATAAATATGATAAGCATTAAACTGAGTCCTAACAGTTTAATTGTAAATAGTTTTTTATTTATAAAAAATAATGTATTATATTAATACTTTAGAAAGGCCAGTTTTATGGTTAAGTATAAAGTGCATAGATAAATAACATGAACATGATAGATTTTTGTAACCTGCTTCTCAATAAAATAGATCACAATAAAGAAGAAGTCTCGGGTACGTGATATGACTGTAATATTTTACCCTTAGTCAACTTGAATGACCAATAAAGAAATGTTATATGTATTTAATTGTGTAATCTTAAGCCTTTATCTTTAAAAGCAAAGCAAATATTTATTTTTACCTAACCTTTATAGAATCACATTAATTTTTTTCAGAAATACAGTTTTGCCTCCCTTTGTTTCTGACTCCAATTTTATTAGATTGCTCCTACCAATTTGCGTGAGTTTGTTTGTAGGAGAAAGAACAAAGTCACAAAAATGTATTTCAATTTAGAGTTCAGCAATGTACATAATTCACAAAACAGAAGAATTATATTAATATTATTATTTTTTTTCTAATCACTACCATGCTAGATGCTAGGAAAAACTGTTTTAGTTATAATATTTATGACTACTTATATCACATTATTTGTACTGTTAGGGTCAAAATAGATGCATCTTGAAAACATATTAGTTTTAAATTTCATTCTAACTCTAATGTTTAACTTCTGTACTTTACTAGAAATCTTATTATATTGTTGTAATAACATAACCAGTCATTTTATGCATTTTGAAAACATATCTAGATATAATTAATCACTCTTTGTGCCAAAGTTTTAGATATTAGAACTTAGTATTAGATATTTATTAGACTTAAGATAAAGTGTAAATACAAATAGTCATACCTATTTTAATAATATTTGACAAGGATTGTGTGTCATACCCATATTCAAATATTGTACATTGTATTGTATAGCAATAAATTATTTATTTGAATTTAATTATTTGCACTGTTACATAATGTACCTTTACTTAACACAATACTTATTAGACTTAGAAGGGTGTGGGGATTTTTCCTGAATAAATAGAAAAAGCCCTACAATAACACCTATGTTTGATCAAACTGGCGTATACAAGATCAATTGTAAAGATTGCAATAAATATTACATTGGCCAAACGTCATGCTCCTTTACAAAACATTTTAAGGAGCATCGACAGCCCACCAATCATTTGATTCCCCATGTTCACAACTACACTGACATCAATAGTAATGTGAATATTTTACATTTTTATAGAGACAGGTTTAAATTAAACTTCTTGGAGGTATTTGAGATATATAAGGCTGTAAAATCTGACCACCAAAATGTGTTGAACGATTAACATTCATTCTTAAAATGTATTGTTTGTGTGTGTGCTGCTTTTAAATATTTACTTTTAAGTTTACGAATTTGCCAAGCTTTATGTGAGCTACGAACTTGTTCTTGTACCACCCGATGATGGCCTCTCGTAGGAGCCGCAACTAGTTGCTTCTGCAATTATATGGATTGCCTAATACAGTAGCAGATATTTAAACAAACCGGTTTAAAGAAAAAATCCATTCATATCACAGCTTTTACCAGATTTCAATTTTTATTCTGGTAGTTTGGTTAACAGAGTTTAAAGTTATTTTCAATTTTAACACTCACCATACTCAACTCAACGTTCCTTAATAGATATGCATGTAGTGAACTTCAGTTACCCTGATTCTTATTGGTGGTTAAATTTGTACTAAAACGAATGAGAGATTTCTCACACCATATGAACAGATCTCACTCCATTCAACTATCACACTTCATTCATATCTAGCTTAAAATACACAGCAAAGCAATGTACATCAGCATCACTGTCTTATTTTTGAGTTTAACCACGTTTAACTTAAATAAATAATTAAAAAAAAAATGTTTTTGCCTGTGTTAGTAATTAAAAATAGGTATTTACCTTTGTCTACAGCTCAAACTGTTGTGACTTGAGTTACAGCCGTTTCGGCGTTATAATGCCATCGTCAGACGTAGAACATTCAGTTGACGTAAGTCATATTCAAAACACACAGCACGAACAACATTTTACATTTAACGAAAATACAGCGAATAAATTAAACAGGCCTGTCGCACATTGCCACAATCTGAACTGGATGCCGACTGGATACGTCTGACGATGGCATTATAATGCCAAAACGTCCATAGCTCAAGTTACAACAGTTTGAGCTGTAGACAAAGGTAAATACCTATTTTTAATTAAATAAATAAATAGTTAGTTCCTTAAAACTAATGGCAGGATGGAAATATGATAGAAAATACACTATTTTTCAAGTACAATTTATTAAAAAATGAAAAATTATAGTATATTTCTGTACAATCAACAAATGTCATATTAATTCTTAAACAGTACAACTAATTCATTTATGGTAATTGCTATCCAGAAACAACTAATTAAAAGTACACACATGAGAATAAAACAAAAATGAATTGTGCTTCTGACATGAATATGTAAGGAATCTTAGGTTATTTTTTGGATCTTAACAAATATTGCAACACTAATAAATTTACTGACTTATTTTCCAAACTTTTGACACAAAAAACTTTGAACACATATTTCAAACGCCACACATCTAAGATTATCTCATTAAGAACATCATTTCAACTTTGAATTTACTTCAGATTAAACATTAGGAGAGTTATAAATAACAAAGGAACAAATATGTTGATGCAAAAACAATGTTTGAAAAATAATATAGGTAAAATTATAGTTTGATCATTTACATACGACTAACGTAATTTTTTATTGATACAAATGGAATGAAACTATTTTCAAACATTATATTTTTTAAAATTAAGTACCCTAATTACTAACCAAACGAAAACCAATGGTTGAGTTATGTGACTGGATTATGCTTCTGTTATAATTTACAAATTTATCTTCTTTAAGCTATTGAATTGAACCATTAAACGGGAATATGGTACAAAACATACTCAAGATGGCACAAACACATAACTTGGCACGGCAATATGGCTAGTAAATTATACCTAGGAGGAATGGAATGTGTTTTCCTGAATGGGTATTAATGTCTTTTAAGTTCAAATAATTTTAATGTCACACACTACTTCTTCTTAGAATATTAAGTTTTAAATGTAATTTTAAATCAAATGAAGTATTAAAAAAATGAGCAATAAACGAGATCATAAATAAACAAAAATATAAATGTCAAATGTAAAACTTATGTTACATACTTTGATCATTATTTGATCAGCATTTCAAATGTCATTGAAGTCACGCATTGTAAATAAAATTTATAAGATTTTCAAAAATATGTTTAGACTTATACTGTACTCTAATATACTACTAGTCGGAAAACATAACGATTAATATATTATATATAAGATTGTCATAAATAAAATGTGCTTGAGCTCAACAAACCCAATTGTTATTACATGATCAGTTAGTTTGATAAAACGTGAAAGAAACATGTATCTTCTTGGAAAAACAACTAACCAAGATGATCAAAAGGCGTAAAACAAAAGGATAAATGGAAAACAACGTTTATATTTTTATAAACTTTAAGGAAGAAAAATCTGTAAAAGTGTACAAAGAAATGTAAATTTTAAATAAAGTTTTTAAATATAGATATTAATAAACTAAACAGTTAAATTTTGACTGCTAGGACCTTTAGAAACTTATTATCCAGAGGACTAATGGTATTAAGTATTCATTACCAATTTTAAGCATTCTATTACCATTTCATATCAATTTACCTTTGAGTATATGAGTACAGTACATTGAGTGTAAATATATCTTTAAAAAATAATTTTACTGAACATGTTGAAATACAATCTGTTTATCTGTTACAAATTTTTAAATACAAATTTCACACCATAATCGACTAGTTGTTTTAGTATACGGTAATAGTTTGTATGACAAACCATTTCACCTGGTCAATTGTATCCATAACATGTTGATTGGTTACTTTTAGGACCGGTTAAGATTCTCTTTTGACAATCACACAATATTATACACACTTAAAAATTCTAAATATTTTACAAATATTCAAACGGCAGCTAAAAAGCTATAGGTAAAATAAAGCATTTATAAACAACATACCACTAAAACATTCAACATTCAAATTTACAAATAATATACGCTTATTAATTAAACTCTTATAAAATAAAGCTACATAAAATAAATATATGTAAAAATTGCAGAAGATTCAAGACTAGTGTGGTATTAAGTTAGTAAATCTACATTAACCTAGAATATCTTTAGTTTGATCATGCTTCATGTCTCATTGCCTATCAATTATTGCTAAAACTTGCATCTCGACATCACAGATTTTATAAATAATGGCTACTTTGAATGAATTGTGGGTTTTAATTGCTCTTCACATTTATAGCTAAAACTGGTAAAGATATAGAAATTCTTTATATTTTAGCAGTTTTAAGAGTCTGACATAAGTGGCTTAAAACCTCAAACTTAATTTCTAAATTTAAAGTTTACCTTCAAATATTTTAATAGTGGCAAAGATTAAGTAATATGTCCGCTGAAGATTTTTTATTCAGTACAAAATTGAAAACATTAAAACTTTCATGAATTTTTGCTTTAGTCTAAATTACTTTAAACCACAATATTTTAGCTGTAATTTTTATTAATTACAAACAATTTTATTTAGAGTTACACAAATTATTTAAGAGATTAGTCCAATTTTTTATAGTAGTTGAACCAGACTTGTTTGAGATGCTAACCATCAGGCTAACAACACACTACCTAAAGGTAAACCCCCAAGATTATTAAACTTAAACACTTAAATCACTAAAACAGATACAGTTGAACCTCGTTTGTACGAACCTCGATAAACCGAATTCCTCGATAAGACGAATTTTTCTTAATCCCCTTGACACTTTCATATAGGTCAATGCTAAAAACGCCTCTATACAACGTAGTAATTAAGTTAAAAACCTCCATAAGACGAATTTGTTTGTGACATGGACTAGGACTGATTAACCTCTATACAACGAATATTCTTAGCACAAAACCTCTACAAGACGAACGTGACCTCTATAAGACGAATTTATCATAATCTTAACCTCCATAGTACGTAGTTTGTACTCCAAACAGAAGCTTGTCTCAACATGAAACCCCCACCCATCCCTCCTCCTTCCTCAGTCATTGTTTTTGGAGAAACCTTGGAGCGAGGAGAAACCTCTATAAGAAGAATAACAGCAGCATTAAACCTCGATAAAACGACCCTCTTTATTAAGAATACCTCTATAGTACGAATTTTTCCCGTACCCCTTGAAATTCGTCTTATAGAGGTTCAACTGTATCTTATTTTTTCAAATTTCAGAATGTACTAAGACATTTTCTAGCATACCCATTTTCTGATTTTTTACAATCTGTGATGATGAGATTTAATGCACTAATACAATCGACTTGATGATCGAGTGGCACTTAAAATATTTTACCTAAATAATCTCAAAGATCTTACCCTGAATAAGAATATCAAGAAGTCCAAGTTTGTTACTGTGTATGAACTATACAATTGACAAATTACAATTTAGTTTCATTACAACATATTTAAAATGCTTAAAACAGACTCGCTGTGTAAGTCTTAAACTTGAAAAAATCTCATTGTAATTATTTAAAAGTTGTGTTTTAAGACTACACTAAATAATGGTAAAACTGAGAACAACAACGTTTGGGTAAGATCTTAAGATTTGACCACAATTTGTTTGCCCCCAATTAAGGTAACACAGACACCACTATGTGCACCAGAGAGTAAACATTGTCATGTTCGCAAAATAAACCAGATAAACTACAATAATCATGTTAAATTTTTGTAAAAAAAAACTAATTAATTTTAAGTTTTGAATTAAACTAATTAAAATGTGTTTTCACTGCAGCTGATATAAAAAATGCTAGAATTTGATGATTTTCAAAAAAGATTGTAACCAAGAGAAAAACTACAGCAGCAGCAATATGTTAATACAATGAGGCACGTATTCAATGTATTATGTACAGGAAATGAATAAAGTGGTTTTGAATTGAATTGAATTGAATTAAACACTTAGTTTGGAAATCATTAAACAAATAATATTTCTACGAAAAGTCTTCAATCAGGGACAAACAGAGGGTGATTTGGACCGTTCTATGTGAGTGTTTTCTGGTGTTTCTGTCAAGACAATGGCAACAAGTTACCATGTTACAGCTCACAAAGAATGGCCCTTAGGTACATTTTACATTCTTCACAAAAATATATAAATATGGTCTTCTGTATCACATCAATTCAGTGTAGGCTTGGCAAGTTGCCCCTAGTCTGGGGCCCGTAACCTTGGTCACCACCTAGACACAATCATATCCATCAGCTAATGTGGGAAGTGACGGACTGTATTAATTTCATTACCAACACTTATCTCTGAGAATCACAATCTTGTAGATCTCAGGGTAAAATATCTGTGGTACTGTGTTTAGTGATCCTTTTTTTTCTGCTAGGCAACTAGATATTAGCATAGATTAAACATACTCCCTTAGTAGATTAATTCCAATTGTATTGTTAATTCTGTCCAGTGCTGCTAGGAGCGTGTATTGTTTACAATTTATTTCTTGTTAGTTTGGTTTTTTAAAACATTGTTTAACCAAATAAAACGATCTAATCATAAACAATAACTCTTCCCCGCCTTTTTTGTCCTAGGACGCTAGGCACGAGCCCGGAATTGTTTTTCACATTACTTCAGGCTAGACCTAGGGGTTGCGGCATCATCACATGGATAAAATCCATTGGTTATTTGGCAGGATTAGAACCCGGGATCCCTGGAACCGGAGTCCCGCGTTCTAACCACTAGACCAGCTCGCATCCCCTCCCTGTATAACCAAATAATGAAGCATAGATTGTAAAATTGACCCTAAAATAATGTAAACGAAATTTTGTCAACACCAGCGCCCAGTGGTATCATCAACATGAAATGAAACCCCTTCTTTATTGAGGCAAACTTAGAACCTCATGGTCCTTTCTTAAAGTTATTGAATGAACTAGACCATGAAAACATGAAAATAAGCTTCAAATTTAACAATGGGATGAGAAGTCTAATTGTGATGGTTAGTCTATGATGTTAATATAGTAGCCTAAAAGTAGATTTTCAAGCTGAATACCAATCTATTTAACAATCCTGTTTACGCCTGGAGTTGTGAAGAGTCGTCATAAATACATTTCATTTTGAATTCACAGAAACAGAAAACTTGGGCAAAGTACAATAATGATAGAAGACACATGGTTTAACTGGCAGGTGAGTCATGGTTCCACTTATATTTTAGTTTTTATCTCAGAGCGATTTGATGTAAACTAGATTTTTAATTTAGAGCCCAAGGCTTAGAGATTGATTTAATCATGTCTCTTTTAATTTTTTCACCTCACATTATGAGCACAAAAATCCAAATGATTATAATACTACAAGTTTTTAATGTACAGTACACATACATTAAGCATAGTTAAAACAAACCCATCTGTTAACTTCCTCTTGTCAGCTGTTCACTGTTTATTTTAGGTAGGTGAACTCCTCGATTTCCACACCAGACGTGACCAAGAAAGTTTTCGAGCCTTCAATCTACGGTCCTCCCTCTTGGCCAAGAAGACAAAGCCTAGGCCATTCATCAGACTTCACCAAGATATTTTTGAACCCAAAACCCTCTGTAGTAGTTGCACTTGACTCTCCGGTTGTTAAAGGCCTATTTTGATTGGAGTGACTGTAGCGATAGTCGCACAGCGATTATTGCTCAGCTACTATCGCTGTTACGGCGGCCTTTTTGCGATTGCCTGCTACTATCGCGGAGCTAATATCGCCACGCGACTATCGCTGCAATCACTCCAAGCAAAATAGGCCTTAAAGATATCAGGTACAGTACAGCTCAAGTAGCACAGATTGTAAGTAAGTTTGGTTACACTACCCACATTATCAGATACATTGGACATTGGAGTTCAAAAGGTTACATGTAGACCATTACTAACCTGGACAGTCGGCCTGTGGTTTTGTTGATGGCCGTGACAGTGGACTTGGGGTCTGGAGTGAGTGAGCTCCATGACGTAGAGACACACGGCTCCAGCTGTAGAGACTGACACAGTTCTAGAGTAGAGGACGTGACAGCACAAGACTCAACCACTGAGTAGAACCTGCGATACAAACAACACTCTGTCATCATCTAGAGCAAACAGCTGGTACGACCTGTCAAATAAAACAGCTGGGTATGTTGTTAAGGTAAGTGTTAGGGTGTCTCACACTTCTGTGGGATGGGTTTGGTTCCTGGCATATCCACAATAATTTAAGGGGTTAGGAAAGCTTTTCTCAAAGGTATTTGAAACATTCAATAAAAATTGTCACAGACGTCAACACTAACAAAAACATTTTGTCGTACCATATAGAAAACTTGCCTGTGGTACACTTGCAGCTGGATATGTGCCTGGGACAAATCCCACAACTTTTATTACAAGGGAAAGATGTGTTAGGCTGTTAAAAAGAGAAAAAAAAACTGTTCAAGGCACAAGCTTCATCACAACTACAATAAGACCTTGAGCATAAGCTATATAATTTATTTAATGGAAACATGGAAAATTACTAGAATTCAAGTGAAACAGGCAAATTTACAATCACCATAGTGAAATTTAAAGAAAATAATTGTAATGGTACTAACTTACTTATGTATTATACTATTATACCAACCACACATAATAATAACCAAACCTAACCTAACCTAAGGGTGGTTAGGAAGATTTTATTATTTAAACTAGTTAAAATCTTATTTGGAAGTCAATTTATCGGTATGGTCGCTATAATACGTAAGTATATTGAAGTAGATTATATATGAATTGTGAACAGAAAACTTGTTTTTAAAAATCAAATAAATTAAACAAAATTACATGTATAATAAACGAGAAACCCAAAACTCAGTTTGATCAAGAAAAAAAGGTAACAATGCAAGAAAAGTATATTCTAAACAGGAAGCATGTCAAGATAATCAATCAGATTTACCAACTTTCTGCAAAATAGTATTTTCTAATGTGTAGTTACAGTACTAACCTAGCCACTAGAGTGTCGATCCACTGAGTGAGGTCCTTGCCGTATCTGTGAGCGTTGGCCTCTGCTCTGACCGCTAGGCTAGGGTCAGGGGCATCAAGCAGGTCCTGTAGAGGGGAGTCCTGGACATGGTACGACTGTGTGGGGCCACTGTGTTGAAACCTGCATCACGGTGGAACATAAAAAATGTAAATAAATAGTAGATAAATTCAGCACTGACAGACTAGTAACTAACACCAAGCAGCGGCTGGCAGTCCGGTCACACTATGCGCCTAGTCAGTTCTAGTCTCCTCGTAAACTAGTACTTAATAGGCCTAAGTATCTAAATATTCATTTGAAGAAACCAGGGCCGTATTTCCCTAACAGCGGACATGACGGTTGCCAGGAGCCTCACTTGGGGATTCAAATTTTTTTCTCGATAAATTTATTCACCGATACTCTGTTTTGCTACGATTGGAGGAGACGTTGATGAAATCTGCGTGACTGCAAAAGATCTTCACTATTTTCCCGTTAATGTAGGAGTTCATCGGCAATCGTGGAAGATGTCCAGGATTTTATCGCGACCACGTGAGTCGAAGTTCACGTTCCCATAAGTTTTCCATGATTTTTTCTCAATTGCATAAGATGTTTACTGTTTTCTGCAGCCACAGGAGATATTCATGATTTCACTGTGATCGCAAAAGACAAAGATTATTTATGTCTATACAATCGCGCATGATGTTCACTATTTCGCCGTGAGCTTAGAAGATGTTCACAATGCCCCTGTGATCGCGGCAGATGTCTACGATTTTACTGTGAACGCAGAAGACGTTTAAAATTTAGCAGTGATTTTGTATAGACCGACTATAGTTTATGAATTATAATTTTAAATTAATTACTTCCAAAACTACCCGATTTTGATCTAATGCCCAAAGGTCTACATTTTTCCGACAGAAATGAAAAATGTCTGGCCCTGAGCTAAGACCCATAATATTATATTTTAAAAATTAAGACTTATTTATTAACTAGCCTCCTAGGTCTTTTTGCCGATCGGATTGCTGGAAAGGTCAATTCATCGAGTTAAAGCAATATCCCGTGTATTTCTAAACCCTTCAGTTCCAACCTTCGTAGAATCAGAATATAGAAGGGCCTCTCTGGTGAGAGCTGCCGGTGGCCTCATAGATTCTAAATACGTCCCTGGAAGAAACGTCCCACAAGCACGGATGATTTTGAAATCAAAAATAAAGAAAAAACTACTTCCACCACCACTTTAGCTCAGTAATTTCTACACTACAAATTACTAATAATAAGATAAACAGAACCAGTAAAACAAAACAAGAACACAAAAAAACCATGTGTTGCTTTGTTCGCCGCTGGCAGCTTCTAGAGGTGGTCAGATTACGCTTTTGGCTGTCTTAAGGGAGTGTGAGTGATCACATGACCTGCCTTGGTGGTCGCCGCTGCCTTGGTACCAAAAGTTGAACATGTCTGACTTCTCCAGCTGCTGACAAATACTCGCTGGCTTGCAGTGCCAGCTTCGCATTTTGTGGTCACCTTAAGCTGATAAGCGGCTTTTTTTAAATTTGCCGCTGATGCCAGCCTAGTGTGACCCGTGCTGGATGCTCAATTTAAATAAAAAATATGTTTGTTTTTAATCTCAATTTGACTAAAACTTTATATAGAAAATGGCTAGATCTATACATTGTAAAAGGTCCAAGGTTCTTGCACAACAGCATGTTGACATAAGCATCTAGACTGCCAGTGCAACTCCTAGGATCGGTAGGATCGTGGATCAGATCGAAAAACCCCCCACCACCGCTCAGTGCCGATGGCGTGACGTCAACCATTACTGCAACGATACGGAACTGAGTCATGAGCCTTTGTGGTGAAGTGGATAGCGTGTCGGGCTGATAACCTGAAGGTGCCGGGTTCGAATCCCACCGGGAGCACTAACTTTTTGTCAACAATTTTTTTCATATCAGCAAGTTTGGTTGGTTTGGTTAGGTTATGACAGTTTAATTTTATAATTAAAAGATTGTAAAATTGAATTTGAGACATTTATAATTTTATTTTTAGAACAGAGCTATTTTTCGATTAGTAAACCTTCATTCGAGTTTATCATTATCAGCAAGTTTGGTTAGTTTGGTTAGGTTATGATAGTTTAATTATATTTCATTCAAATTTAATCTAAAAATTATACGTTTACGTTTTGACAGCGACAGTGGTACAGATAACAATTTTCCGCGAACAGTTAGATAAGCTATGCTGATGCGCCGGTATGATTCGGAAGCGTACGACATGGTGCGGTGGTGGGGGGTGATCCACTGATCTGATCCACGATCCTGATCTGAGTCCGATCCTCGGACTTGCACTGGCAGTCTAGACGCTAGTCATGTTGACAGTAAATAATTATATGTTTCCTTAGAAACCATTAATTTAATTTATTCACTGACACAATAAATTAATGCAAGGTGATATTTTTTCTCCTGTCCAAATTATTTTTAGGAAGAACACATATTTATGAAAGTCAAATGTATTTGCTATATTCCAGAGGGTACAAAGTACATCAGTTCTGGAATATTAAACATTTCAGTGAAAACTTGGCAACATTCTTCCGGTCTTGTCACTATTTCATTTCTACATAAGAACTAGTAGATCACTATAGTAAGCAACCAAGTAACAACTCCTGAGGAAAATGGGAGATTATAGAAGCACACCGAGACCTGATCAGTAAAATAAAAAAGATCCGCACATATTTGAAAGGATTGTTTAGAGTAAAGTGCCAGAGGATTTGACATTTAAAATCTTTGGAACCATGATGAAATGTAGGAAATCAATGCAACAATGGATGAGGATATTGAGCTCTGAGAAACTTGAAGAGGAGATGGCTCAAGAGTTCTGAAACCACACTGTGAGCCAATTGAAGACAAGTTAGTTATTGTAGTTAGGACCAACTTGTTAGTATTAGGTATGTAATGTATCTAGTATTAAGTATCTTTTGTACCTAGTGTTTTTGTATCTGGTAATAAAGTATCCGTGCGCTTTCCTACTTCAGCGTATACGGAGCGTCCCCTGGGTGGCGGATAGGGGGAAGGTCGGTGGATCTGCTTAACAGTCCTCCCGGCTAGGTCCAATGGACCCGCTGACCAGAAGTAGGTCCTCCATTCATATTGGGGGTTGAGGCGATGGGCTAACCACCCTCCTTGGTAAAACATTCCTGGTTACTTATCACCAACAGAATGCCTTGGACAGGATGGATCACATTGGACAACAACCTCACTGTCACATAAGGACTTGGGATTTGGAAGTTGGAACGTTTGCTCTCTGGCGGTGTTAGGTGCTCTGTGGACATCGTAAGCAGGGGACTAGAAAACTACAAAATGGATGATGGTAGCCCTGCAGGAAATTAGGTGGTCATTAAATGGAATCATTAATACTGTAAGTTTCACGATATAGTATAGTGGTAGAAATGTTGGCATACACCAAGAAGGAGTGGGATTTGCTATCAATAAAAATACTGTAGATGCTCTAGTCATATTTGAGGCTGTGAATGAAAGACTTGTTATGTAAGATTAAAAGGGAAATTAAAAAACCTATCTGTAATAAACATTTATACTCTAACAAAGGATAAGAGTGATGACAAGGAGGATGATTTTTATGGTCAATTAGAACCAGTGATTCAAATTCCTAACTATGATGTAAACATTTTACTAGGAGATGCTAATGCCAAAGTTGACCGAAAAGATATAAAAAAAAAAAGATTGTATTATAGAAAAGAGAGTTTGCATAGTAACAGTAACAACAATGGAACTAGGCGCCTTAGCCTGGCATGTGCCACCAATTTAACAGTTGCAAGCACCTCATTCCCTCGGAAAAACATCCATAAAAGAAACATGGCCATCACCAGACGAAAAGACTATAAATCAAATTGATAACATTTTTTGATTGATAAAAGACACAGACACAGTATTATAGACTTTAAAAGTTTAAAAGGTGCTGAATGTCGTTCAGACCTTTTTCTAGTGCTTACACACTAAGCACTAGAAACACTAGCACCATGTTTTTGCTGGTGCTTAGATAAAGCAAAGACAATGCAAAGGCAAAAGAGAAATTATCAAAGTAGAAAAGAAAATTGATGTTAGCAAACTAAAAAAATAAGGATTTTGTGCAGAATTTCCAATTGAAACTAAGAAACAGATTTTAGTCATTAATACAGGGAGCGGCAGAAATATCTGACGGTTTTCAAACGAGTACAGTCCGGCAGCCGAGTGGAGGAGGGTGGTGGGGAGCGGCTCATTCTCAAGGCCAAGTGACCCCATTTCAGTCGCCATGGAGTAATGGACCGGTATGCATCGCGCGTTTGTCGTTGAGGCGTATTTTAAAAGTGGCGATTCTGTTGTTGATACGCAACGTAAGTATGCACGCAGACCTTCACTTTCACCCATATAAAATAGCAATCGTCCAAAAACTTCAGCAAAATTCGTCGAATAGAGTGATCAGACATGCCAAGAGCAGCAGCTTGTCTACGCGCCGGGCGATGCGGGCTCGTTAGCACAGCTTGTCGCACTCGCTCCACGTTCTCCGGTGTCCTCACTGACCTTGGACGGCCTGTAGGCCTACGTTTTGCAGTTGATCCTGTGGATCTAAAGGTATCCACCCACAATTTGACGGTGTTTCGGGATGGGATAGGTTCCCCACGAGCCACATTAAAATGCCTACGAAACTTACGTTGCGTATCAACAACAGAATCGCCATTAATAAAATACGCCTCAACGACAAACGCGCGATGTATACCGGTCCACTGCTCCATGGCGACTGAAATGGGGTCACTTTTGGCCTTGAGAATGAGCCACTCCCCAACACCCTCCTCCACTCGGCTGCCGGACTGTACTCGCTTGAAAACCGTCAGATATTTCTGCTGCTCCATGTATAACAAGATGTTTATGATTGTTGGGATAGACTGAAAGATATTTTAGTGGATGTCTCAGAAGAAGAACTTAAACTTTTAGTTAAGGAGAAAAATACCATGTTTCAGTCAAAGTTGGGAAAAATTGGTCAAGGAGTGTAATGTAAAGAAAAAAGCTCCCTTAATTCACCAGTGTAAAGAGAACAGAAACCACTAAATGGAAGCATAGATAAAACATACTCTCTTAGTAGATTTCTCATCCTTATGGAACAGCTGAAACTAATTTTATTGTTAGTTCTGTACGGTGCTCTGTAAGAGGTCGTGTTTTGTTAACAATTTGTTTTGTTGTTATTTCAGTAATTTAAAACCTCGTTTAACCAAATAATGCGATCTAATCATAAACAATAACTCGTCCCTTAGTTATATAACCAAAAAGTAAAGCTCAGATAATGAAAATAACCTTAAAGTAATAGAAACAAAATTTCGTCAACACTAGCGCCCAGTTTCACCGTACATGTAAGTTACTAATAGACACAAAAAACGAGCTTCAAAATTTACAATGGGATAAGAAGTCTACTTGTGTTGGTTAGTCTATGATGGAAGTCAATAAACAAGTAGTAAATGAACAGTATCAGCAATCTAAAACACACTTTCTCCCATTAGCTTGTTGACAACCCTTATCATGGGTAGGCGGTGGAGTTACTATGTTATGGAGGAAATCACAAAAGTTACAATAACCTTTTTAACTGTACTTTTTAACAGGGGTTGTACCATTCTAAGGACTGTAACATGAGAAGTTTCAATCTTAATCTGTTGAGCCGTTAATACAAACAGGATGGATCACATTAAACTAGAAAACATTGAACTCTGCTTCTGGTTCTTTGTGTATTTCTTAAGCAGCTTGTGGCAAGCTTAAGGTAAGCTAGCTTCCGCCCCCTTTATTATTCAATTCAAAGTCCTAACGTTAAACAAAACTCAATTAAGTGGTGCACAGTTTTAGACTTTATTCCAAAACTACACATCACCGATTTTATAAGTTAACCTATGCAATATCTGATTATGAAGAAATTTATCAAAACAAAAGTGCAAAATGATTCACTTATGTTTTGCATTCTACATATAAAATTGCGAAAACCATAGTCAACTTTTAAAGATTTCTGCATGGTTGAGCTTTTTTTTTGATAAATGTAATTTACATAGTAAAATTTCATGAAAACAGTTATTGCAGATTCTGATAGCACTAGATAGCTGTCTGTCAGCTTTGGTCCCCGCTCTAATCAGTTAATAGTTTTATCTTACAATGGCGCTCCATCTCCATTTCCCATCTACTGAAGTCAATTCTGCCTCCTATCCATCCATCTACTGTATTTTAAACAAGGGTGTCCCCAATTTCCTAGTAACCTTCCCTCCATAGCCCATCATGCCCATGTAACAGTCTCTATGACAGAGTTTTTCAATTTTATGAACAAAATGTCAAGTTCCCCACCTGGCCTGTTGCTGTGTGAGGACTACACCGGAAGAGAACTGAAGTGGAGACACAAGAAAGTCAGTGTGAGCTACCACTCTATTGTCCACCACTACCTTCAGCCACCACACTCCTGGCAGTAGAGGAGTCTTCAGTGTGGGCTTTACATTGTATATCTGAAAAATTCACAACAGTGTTAGGGGGTAGACTTTTAAGTAAACTACATTGGTTTGTAACACAGGTATCAGGCCGGTGCGTGAAATGCTAAGGTAATAAAATATATCTTTGATCTTTTCTTTACAGAATTCAAACATTTGATGAGATTCAGAATCTGGTTTTTATATGCTCGCTGAAGACTTGCTTTTGTCACAGCTCGCTTTGCAGTCCCACCGACACCGTTGCACATTCTTTCCATGGCATGATACAAAATTAGGCAAGGGGTGAGTCGGTACAGTACAAGGATAAACTTTACTAGCCGGTACAGTACAAGGATGAACTTTACTAAAAATTTAGAGTGGTAGGTAGCGCTAGGACACGAACCAATGACATTGCCACCTTGTTTTTCTTTACATTCTGTTGTGCAGCCCACTAAACTACCAACCCCACCCCATAACCAGCAGTAATCATCTTTCTAGAACATTATATTTTAATGTAGAATATTTTTCAGTGCCCAACATATCTTTTGATAGGGACATTCCATAATTTCATTATAATAAATGTTACAATCATTGTATTAAGATTCAAAAGAACAACATGAAGCCAACTTACCGCAGAAGTCTCATCCACACTGGCCTCTGATACGTCTGCCAAGACACCTGTCGGGTCGACCCAGAGCAGTGTCAGGTTTGCTCCACTAGAGCCACTCACCAATGTAACGGCCACACTAGGCTCCGACCAGACACCCAACACTCGGGCCAAGTTGCGGAACATCTGCTCCTTCTGGTCAAACTGGGAGCTTACCACCAGAGCCTGTACATACAAGCATACACATTCTACATCTTTACAGCCAAAATCAGTTACCCATGTAGCAGCAAATTATAGGTTGAGATCACCTCTAAAGCCCCCCATACACTGGCGAGCATGTTCGTGAGCCTGTTGGCGAACACGCTCGGCGTTTTCAACAGGCGGTCAAGCATGCTCTCGAATATGCTCGGTGATTCCAGCAGACGATCGAGCATGCTAGTGAATATGCTCGCCATCACCGCCCAGTACTCAATTATAATTAATGCAAACCCATCTCTAATAAATGGTAATTTAATTTTAGACCCACATCTAACATAAAAAAACCACTTACTCAACAAATATTTATGTCTGTCACTATGAGGAACACTAATATTTGTTATGGTTTGTTTTAATCTCATAAGTTTTTGTGAGTATTTAATTTATATATTGATATGAGAGGAAAAACAGAAACATCAATTGAATTTTAACTGTCCTGTAGCAAAACGCTGCCATATTCTAATTAATTGTATCGTGTATATATATACTAAAACATCAATAATATTATTGTATTTATACTAGGTGCACAAATTGCATCTACAATTCACAAAACCATTGCTAAGCTTCAATTACTGTGATGAATGAATTGAACAGAATTTATTAGAATATATTATCAAGTACATTGTAATTACACACATTTAAACATTTTCCCTAAATAAAAAGTCCAAGAACATTTTCAAGACAATTACCTTGATTCTCTGCGCAAACCCACTGTTGTGCAAGACAGTGAAATTGCTCTGAGGACGAAACCATGTTTCTAACGTCATTAGGTTATCTTGTCCTTTAACCTTGGCTGAGTACTTAATTAAAGTGCCCTGTAAAATGACAAATCATTGTTATAGTAAATTAAACGCTGCAAGGATGTTTATATAACTCCTGTCCTAGATCAATATAACCAATCTTTCCCACTCCAATCCTGTACCAGAACAAGCTTAGGAAACTAGGGGTCTGCTGGCCAGACTCTTTTTGCTTAAAGTCGGCTCAGGTCAGATGAGAAATTTTAGACCGAAGTTGGGGTGAAATTGTGACCGTCTTCTGAGGTCAAGACAAAATCAAAAGCATCTTCTGTGGATACGGTGAGAACAATCATCTTCTGCGGTCACGAGAAAATCATAAATGTGTTCTGCGAATACAGCATATTTTCATCTAGAACATCTTCCATAGACAGGGCAAAATTGTAAACATTTTCATTGGTCACAGTGATTTGGTGAAAGTCTATTGCAGTCATGGCAACATCATCATCTCCCACAATGACTTCAAAACCATAAACATCATCTGCGATTTTGGGGAAATCCTTAATTTTTTATTGACCAACTTTGAAGCTGCTTTCTGCGGTAGCCAAAGTAAAAGCTCGACTTGGCTCTTCTCAACACCGAGCTTGACCCAAAAATTATTTCCGACCCGAACTGACCCCTCTGGCCAACTGTTGATATTTCACACTTCAACCCTGTCCAGGATAAACCAAGGAAACCTCCCTTAACTCCTGTCATAAACAAAACCAAGTAAGAGTTTCCACCCCAATGTCCCAGAAAAAAAGACTCTCAACTCGTGTCCTGGACAAAACCCCGAGAACCATGAAAACATTCCTACTGTCATCCATTCCTTGAGCAATCTAAGAAAAATGGGTTCATGAGATGATAAGCTGTCCTATGACCGTACCTTGTAGTAGTCATTGTGTAAGTAGGAGGTGATCTCGTACACCTTGACTGCAGAGACGCTACAATGTACAGCAGAGTCGCTCAGATGTCTGGTGGCGTGACGTGTCAGTGAGGCAGCCACAGTGCCTAGAGTGTCATCATACTGCGGAGACACATCCTGGTAGTGGTACACACTCTCCCAGTAACTGTGCAGACTGCTCACATCTGTGCACACAAATGTTTGCTGTTAGCACTGTTGTGCACACTGCAATAGAACCACTGTAGCAACCTTGCTGGACAGCATTGTGAGAAAATTGTTGTCAAATAAATAAGTTAAATTTATGTCCCATTCCCAGCACTAATATTTGTCAGTAATGCTAATTTTCGTACTATGCAAACTCACTACTACCATGATACGTTCCTTGTATATGCCTAGTAACTAGAAGAGGTTAGGTAAGCTACTGAAAAATAACAGGAATAGCATTGCCGAGGTGCTGTCATAGTATACATTTCAGCCGCTAGGCGTGTGTAGTGCAACTCACTTCCAGTCCAGTGCTGCTGCTGCAGTCCAGCTAGTTAGTTGTGTTTGTCTGTTGGCACCATTTTCTAATGTTTTGTTTTTACGATGACGCGTAAGAAAGTGAACATTGAGTACCTGTATAGTTTTCTTTTGCGGGACAAAAATGCACTTAAAATGTTTTAATGATGAAAATAGCTAACAAAAATGACTGTGGTTATGACCCAAAGAAAAAGCAAAAGTCAAGGAAATGGAAGAAGCCATTGTCACCCTGTACAAAAGAAATGCTGTCAGGTAAAATCAAACAACAGCACAAAGCTATACATATTTATTTTTTGTCAAAGGCATTGTTCAATTAGAGTTTGTTTCCCCTATTTGTCCTATTTTACCTTCTAGTTGTCTATTAGAAATTTCATTGAAGTTTAACAAAGATTGTGCAACAGTGTTTGACAAAAAAGACCCGACACGAAGCAGACAAATGACTGGTTCTTCCATGATGTTCGCTTGTTTTTTACAAAAACAAGATGGTTGTGCTACCCCACATTCCTTAGTCCTTCTTTACCTGATCTGACTCCAAGTATTTCCATGGATAAAAAGAGTCATGAAAGGACAACAATTTTACACCATTGAAGATGTAAAGAAAAAAACCGAGGGAGAAACTGACAGCCATCTCAAAAAATGAGTTCAAATTTATTTTGAATAATGGAAAAACCGTAGAGATAAGCCGGACAAGCGCTTAGCATCCAATGGAGAGTACTTTGAAGGGTAAGGTTGAAGTGTTGATAATTTGTAAAAATATCCTTATATTTATTGAATTCCAGTTTTTTACCCCCTTGTATTTGATGGGACAGCAAGGAAGAGGTTGTTTAAATAAAAGAAAAGATTTATCTCTTAGTAGTGCAACATTGCGACATAGATACTTAGAACCAAAATTCATTTTATTTTTTATTATTACAGTAAAGTCCCGCAAACTCGGCACTCGATAACCCGGCAGTCTGGATAACTCGGCCATCACCTGGCTCAGAAAATTAGTGATTTTTTTTGTCCGAGTTAAACATGGACTCAAGCCAGCTCAAGTCAAATCATTCACAACTCGTACCAAGGATTTGTTGTGCTATATCTGATGACCTAATACTGACTTGTAATATAAATATTAATAAAAAATGTGGTTAAAAAGCTTAAAAATTGTATTGTTGTTATTTTAACACTAGTTCCCATTAACCCAGCATTTCACAAACTCAACACCCTTCCAGTCCACATTACGCCGAGTTTGCGGGACTCTACTCTATCGCCAACTATCCTACCAACTTAAATAATTCTAAAGGTACAATCTGATTTAAAAGAATTAATCCATCAGGTAACACTTTCTTTGTAGAAAACTGTTCATAAAAACTCAAATACAAATAAGTTTTTATTAAATGGTTTTAAGTTACCTTTGTCAGTAGCTCAAATGGTTTTAATAAGTTTTTAGTTAAAATATTTTGAGACTAAATTTCTTTCATAAAAAACTGCTGAATGCTACCAACCTAAATATGGCCTTAAATTAGTAATGGCAACCACTAATTTAACAAATTAAAAAAGCTAAGCAGTATTATACTTGATTGTGAAAATAGAGAGCAACAGTAGTATTACAATAAATTTGTACAACTACAGTTGTATTTAAGCTAGTTAAATGATCTCAACCACTTACTACTTGGATAAGGTCCATACAGCCATTCTTCCAGTTGGAATATGATTTCCTGGTTGACTATAGGCTCGAACTTTCTTGCAAAGAACAACGGCCTTGGATCAGTGCCCTGCAATCAAAAGAACAGTGTTGAAAATTGATTTCAAGTTCTAACCAAGGCCAAACTGACGAGACAATTTATTGTATACATCTTTCAAAAAAGATGGTAAAAAAGATTAAAAAAAGATGGTAACAAAAACTAAGCAAGAAAAATCTTTTATACTGTACTACTCTGTGGATCATTCAACTATAATAATTTATCAATAGCAAAATTGGCTACAGATGATCTAAACAGATAATAAGTCTACTTTAGTATCAAAAAGTAGTGAAGCGGCGTGAAAAGTCTTGTTTAGCTTTATTACTGACTAAGAGCAGCTATTTCTTTGGCAAGGGTAATTTTTCTCAAATGATCAAGCTTGGTCCAGTGACAAACCATCAAAAAGCTACTGAAATTTCCATAGTGGCTAGTAACAATTTAACACATGTTTTCTTACTAAAATGATTCACTCCATCGTACCTGTAACCTTAGCCAGTCCTCAGTCTTGAAGTTGTTGGGGCTACAGCCGCACCAGTCCACCACATGCTTGTACTGACACTTGCAGCCGAGTCGTCGCTTCCAGTTGGTCACATGCAGGTTGTTGTCCACATAACTGGCGCAGAACTCTGAGTTGCGCAGCGTCGTATGGAAGAACGACTCTGCCGGTAGCAGTGTGTACTTGAACACCGTCAACAGACCGGAGATCAGGTCGTCCCTCGGCTCTCTGGTCAGGTAGGTGACAAACGGACGACTCAACGCCACCCAGTCACTGCCTGTTGAGTCATCAGGTCAAGAGATTTAAAATAGGATTTTAAAAAATTTTAAATCATCCAACAATTCTAACTTTCCTAGTAAATCAAGGTCCAGTTTATGAGGGTGGTTTTTTATGTTAGGGCCATTTGGTGTATGAATCCTTAGTTTGCTTGAATGCCGCAACGAGGCTCCTCGCTACTTGCTGGCATAATTTGTGAACAGAATGGCGCAATTTGCAGCTCTGTAGCTGACATCTATGCATCACTGAGTTTTTAAGATTTTGTTTAACCATTGAATCTCCCGACGCATGCAAGATAAAGTTAGTGATAAGTTTTTTATCAGGCATACTTTATGATTTTTCTTTTTTGAATTTTCAGATTTCATACAGTAATCCATGCAAGCTTTGCTTTGCAGGGACCTAATTTCAGAGTATTTCTTAGTATACATATTTATAATACTTATATTTTTGGAATAAATTGATTTTATTTGATATAAGCTTTGTTTGGGTTTTAGTACGGTACTAATCTTATTACGTTTTAGGTAGTTTCTCAACTGAGGGCAGAATTATGGATTGTAAATCCTAAATTGTTGGGCAAAAACTGTTTTTTACTACTCATGAAAAAAACCCACAGTACCCCTTAAAATAACACCACCAAAGTTAACTAGGCCTACACACAAAATTTTCTAAGTAGCCATGTGATTTTCAAATCTTAAGGTTGCTTTGCTTGTTTGATTCCAACAGGTTAAATTCTAGACCTATTTTATTGCCATTGGTCTATAAATAAATCAATGATTCTGTCAAACAAAAGGTAAATGTTACATTTTCACATTACCAAGACCAGGGTTTCGACTGTTCCTGTACAAAAAATTAAAAAAATACTAATGATTTAAAAACACATGAAACACTAAAGACGTATATTTCAGACTCACCTCCATCCACCACCACTCCCCACGGCAGTCGTCTTTCTCCGGCCCTCCACATGTGTGCCTCACACTCCGCGAACGTCTTGTCCAGCCCCTGCTTCTGGATGAAGCGCTGCACTTCCCGCCCGTGCGACTTCACAAAGTTCAAATCTCTGTTGGACGTCAAGAATTCCACCAGTTGGGAATTTTTCCTGGAGAATAAAAACGGCTTTAGCCAATTGTGGTGGCAAAAATATGAAGATGAGAAGAAAAACAAGACTAGACTGAATGGTAAGTGAAACAAAGCACAATGTAAAGCTGACAAAAATCTTGTTAAGTAAAGAATTAATTATATTCAATGTTTGAATTTGAGTCGAAGCAGGAACAAGCCACCCAAAAAAGTTATTATTTTTGACAAATTTTACATTTTAGGTGAGTATAAAGATTTGTATTATTTTTATTTTGTCTTTTGGGAATAGATGCATTTTGTAAAGATTTAACAATCAAGATATTAAGAACAAAATGAAAAATAAAATTACTTTATTCACGTGTAAAGCAAAACAGTTTATATAAAATTCAGAGAAATTAAATCACATTGTAAAGCTTGAATATAGTTCTAATGCAAAGCACAAATTATTTGAACCCAGATAAATTTTGTCGGTGCATACTTATTTATAGAAGGCTACAATCAAAACATGGAACACTTTATAATTAGTTCTTTATTTTATATCTAAAAAAATTAAGTAAAAAAGGGCATTTCATAGCTTTTTATAAACTTTTGTAGAACATGGTAGGTTACCATCATAATTTTAGGTAAAGCAACCAACAACTTTATCACACAGTAGGCCTAACGCATCCAATCGCAGAAAGAGTGAAGCATTAAAATTAAACATAGGTGATTATTTATGAACAAACACCAATTTTCCATCCAGTTAAATCCCCAATTCCAACATATTTTTATCCAACCTAAAGCAGCATGATTATATAAACACTTACAGATATTACAATTGGTTTCTCATTTCTTCCACTTCATGTATCTTTTGGAAACCACAAGATTTTTGCCTAGGTCAGTAAATTCAAATTTTACTTATCTCTCCATAATTATATAGAACATTATTACGAATCAAACAATATGATCAATATTCCACTACCCATCTATGTGGCTGAAATAAATGTAAAATAAAATAAAATATCTAAAAGAATAAGAGTTCAAATGTATGTATTATTTTTTATAACCTGCGAAAACATCAGCTAATAAATAATAATTTACGTGAGTAAAATGTTTATTTCTGTAACTTTTGTTATTTTTTTTATATTCTTGCGATAAAGAAAATCCATGTTTGGGGAGCATAAAATGAAATAAACAAAATGCATCATTATATTGCAATAAGCCTGATTAATCTGGTCAACAAACCTCACGAATCATAAAAAATTCAGGCCAATTACTTTGAACCCAAACAGATAGTAACCAGGGAACAACTCACAACAAACTGCCACTGGTCAGTAACGGTTGGTAATCAATAATGTGTATCAACTAATCTTTAGTCAGTGATGGACAACTAGACGAAAAAGGTATAAGATTACTACAGTCAGTAACAGCTGACTATGTGAACAGGTGATATGATGGCATCAAGATTTAGTGATGGACTGGATAACTACATGTATCATTAGTCAATAAAAAAATAAAAAATGGATAATTACAACAGAGACAGAAGGATCGGAGAAGGTTCTTTTGGGCTGGTATACTTAGTGGTTAGCAAGAAAACTGGAGCAAACTGTGTTGCAAAAGAAATAAACATTTCTAAAATGACACCAAAGGGAAGGGAAGAGGCACTTCGTGAAGTGAGAGTTTTGACGAAGCTGCAGCACCCAAACATTATATCATACAAAGAGTCCTTTATTCAGAATGGGAATTTGTACATCATGACTGATTATTGTGAAGGAGGTGACTTGGCAAGTAGGATAAGAAGGAACTCTCTAAAATCATGCTACTTCACCGAAGAAGAAATCCTCGATTGGTTTGTGCAGATATGCCTGGCTCTGAAACACGTTCACGACCAGAAGATACTCCACAGAGACATCAAAAGCCAGAACATTTTCTTGACGAGAAACAATATCGTTAAACTTGGCGATTTTGGAATTGCAAAAATCCTAGAAAATACGATGGAACTTGCAAAAACTTGTGTCGGTACACCGTACTACTTATCACCAGAAATATGTGAAAACAAACCTTACGATAGTAAAAGTGACATTTGGTCTTTGGGATGTGTACTGTACGAGTTGGCTACACTGCGGAAACCTTTTAGTGCAGGAAATGTGAAGAGTTTAGTGTTTAAGATTGTGAAAGGAACGTATCCTCCATTGCCACTGAGGTACAGCTTTGAATTTAGGAACCTTATGATTCATCTGTTTAAGGTAAATCCTAAAGAGAGGCCCTCAGTAAACAATATTCTTTGGAGACCGTTTATTTCTAGACGATTGGACAAGTTCATGTCAAACATAATTGCAACCCATCTTGTGCTGAGGCAAAAAACTAAATCACATAATTTGAACTCAGGAAGATTGAAGGGTGGAAATCAAAGTGCTAAGCTTCCACCTCTGAACAAACATTATGAAGAAGAAACAAAAGATGCCACAACAAATGAAGCAAGTATGCAGAAACAAGAAAACAATCGAGACTCATTCTTCAATCCACAGAAAATTTCAAGCAACGACATTGAAGAAACATTTAAATCTTCTTTGGGTTCTCAACTTTTGGTCGCTGAAATTCTCCAAAACAGGAAAATCATTTCTAGAGCACAAACACATGAAATCCACAATGACTCAGAAAAGAATCTTATAAATAAAGTAAGACTAGAGAATTATAAGTCAAGATTTTACCACAGATCTTTAAAACAAAAAACAGTTCAAATAAAGCCTGAAAAGATGGACATTTTTTCAACTAAAGACAGTGAACAAGTCATAGAAATGTTGAAAACAAAAGGTTGCAATGCTACTAATCCACAAAAAGAGAAGAAGAGGATGAAGTGGAAAGATACTGAACAGAAAATTAATCTAAATGATATCAAACTGGAGATGACTGCGTCCAAAATGGAAGTCACATCGGCTGGAGACATAGTCACTGTTTTTGAGCCTTCTTGGAAAACGATAACTAAACTACAAGAATCTACACTTAACAAAACCTACACCATTATAAGGGTAGAAAACCTAGATGCTGAAGATTACGATAGTCCAAAAGAAGTAGATGTCAACCGAAATTCACAACAAAGTCTTGATTTTAAAACAGGAACTGAACCAGAAGTTGATGATTCAAGCGATGAGAAATGTGAGAACATTATAGGAGAATTTACTACACAAACAATTAATTTGCCTGATTTGATAATATTGCCACAGACATGTAACAGTCAAAAATATTGTGTAGGACAGAACAGTAAGCCACAGCTTGATGTATTGAATGAAGAAAGTTTTGAGTTTGAAGATCTTAAGGAAATGAATCTTGGAGGATCAAGATCAAACACTATTTCAACATCAGGTAAAGTATAAAACTTGTACAATTTTAATTATTTATTTTGCAAAGTAAAAAAGGTTGCAAATGCAGGTACAGTTTTTTGTGTGAAAACATATTTAATAAATTACTTCACTCATCCAGTATTATTTATGATGTTTTTGCCAACTAAGTACTGTAGCCACAATCAAAAATATAGAGAAAACTTGCAAGTGATTGTTGCAAAATCGGTTGACCAATGTACTGCTCACTCACAGAGAAGTAATATAGGTTCAGAGGATACAAGCTTATGGGTCAACCATGCGCTTTTAGCTCAGGTATGTTGAGGCAGAAATGTACTTCTAACGAGCAAGGAAGAGCCCGAGCGAAGATGGCCACATAGCACTGTTTTACAGCAGTTGTAGCGCACATGGTCTTCCTACAGCGTGAGCACTGTACAGTGTACAACGTGATGGTGAGGGGGGAAAGGAGAGGGGGAGGGGACGAGGAACAGAATTTTCTCTAGACACGAGTGACTGGTGCTAGACACCAACTAAGTATACCATCGAATGTATCCTCTGTTTCTTACTTTACTGTGGCTTACTAGAAGTTCATTGAACTGCATAATAAAAATAGAGGCTAAGGAATTTTTCAAAAGGAATATAGTTCAGCTAGCTTGCCTCTAGTCCAGAGGCTGATAGAAACACAATACAATAACACAAATCATAATACTGATATTTCATCCTTATTTAGGACTTCTACAAAAAGTAGGTTGAAGAGAAAATTGTTTTTAAGATTTTCTTTTCAATCCACTCTGAGGAAGTCCTACATCAGGAAGAAATATCAGTGTTATGTTTTGTGTTGTTTTATTTTATTTCTATTAGCCTCTAGACTTTTCTCGAGTACGCTAGCTGAAGTCTATTCCTTTGAAAAAATATTTTACCAGCTAGTTGGCTTTCATTTGAAATATAACGTAGGAATATAAAGAAAGTTGAAAAACTGTAATTCCATTAATGGTATTAAACAATATATAAGTTGTTAAATTTACTTTCCAGATCTAGACTCCGAGTCCAGTACTGAATGTAAAATACTAGACTACAATGAAATTGAGAGCAGAAGAGCACAACTAGAAAACATCCTCGGCTTTGAAACTTTTCTTAAAGGTAATATAACATTTTACTGAATACTATTAAATAAAAGTTGAAACCACCCATTTGAGTTTGGACTGATCTCTGAAAGAGCGTTACTTGAATAGACTGTACTTTGCCTCCCCTGAAAAATG
This sequence comes from Macrosteles quadrilineatus, assembly GCF_028750875.1. NCBI lineage: Eukaryota > Metazoa > Arthropoda > Insecta > Hemiptera > Cicadellidae > Macrosteles > Macrosteles quadrilineatus. The sequence continues at coordinate 136,897,228 of NW_026542595.1, read as the reverse complement.
CTACTGGCGTCAATGTAATAAAAGTTGACTAAAATTAACCAGAGTTTAGTCAACTTCGTTTAGTCAACAATTAACAATTTTGATATTTATGTTGATGCTATTGGTCAAACTTTTGGTAAGAAATTCGTAAAAAATGTTTGGGTGTGGTTTTTGGATTTGCCTATGCCTACTTTTTATAAAGGTCAAAACTATGACTGTTTTTAAAGGTAATACCTGTGTTTTTGTTCACAGTGTACAATTTACTTCAAAACAACAAGTTAAAAGAAGCTGAAGAAATACTTCAAGAAAAAAGTTTGTACATTGCAAGCATCCAACAGCTGATAGAGGCGGATTTAAATTTCCACTAGTTTTTTTTATTTATAACAGACATGTATGGTAGGAAACATTTATAATCTCAATTCTTGATGCAATACGAACTGTATATATATATATATTGGATATCTTAAAAAAGTTTGCAATTTTCTTGGCAAATATTAAGTTGAAATGTTGAAATATTATTAATTTCAGTAATATTAAATAGCCTTATTCATATTTGTTGTGGATTGGGCAAATTTTAAATGGATTTGGTTTCTTTAAGCAAGCAAGGATTGTAGATCCTCATTCAGAACAGAACCTATCAACTAAACATGATTTTACAGAGGTAGCCTACTTAAGAGGCCTAAAGGCCTGTTCACACCGGCGTAGCCAGACGTCTGCAGACGTATTCGGTGTATTAATACGTCGCCAGTGCACTGTTCACACCGCAGCTACGTCTGACGGCTACGTTGCCAGGGAGCAGTTTGTTGTTTGTTTATGTTATTATATTATTTTATATTTGTTTGTATTTGTTAACTTATTGTTTATTTTTATTAGTGTTTCATGAATTTCAGTTAAGATTTCTACGGTTCAAATGCAGGTTTTATAGTACCCTGAAAAGTTTGTTGATTAATATGTTAATGTTGACAAAAATATTTCACTATAATTTTAGGCCGTATATAGTAGACTATAAGATTTGTGCTATATTATAATATAAAAAATATTACCAGAAAACATGCAATAATTTTGCTCAAAAAAAGGATTACATAATAAAACATGGTGTAATATGGTGTAATATGGTCTTTGGTGTCAGTAGGACCCCTATGTCTAGAAATAATTCATTAATGTTCCAAAAATGTCAGCCCACTATATGAACCATTATAAACCTTATTATTAGAGACATTGTTTTTGATAAGGAGATTTGCAAGCATAAACAAAACAAAATTAGTGGACATTAGGTACTCGTATGATGAAGTATTATTATATTGACCATATAAAGTTGCCTTAAGATTGTTATGTTATAGTCTAGTTTTAATGTGATTGATTAATGCGATGTAATGATTTTTTTAAGTGATAGTGAATTTCTATGTTATAGTCCAACATTTACCACTTATAAATTAATTATGAGGTGGAGAGAGGGTGGTGGTGACAGCCCGGTGTGCTAGTGCGCATGCGCGTATTCGGCTATGCGAGCTATGCGTAGCTAGCCGGCGTAGCGGCAGCGCCGTAGCTTCCGTAGCTCACGTATTAATACGCCGGTGTGAACACTCTCTATGAATTACATTAAGAGCTACGTCAGCTACGTATTCCGAAAAAGTATTAATACGTCCGAACAGTCCTTAAGTCTATTTCTGAGCTGAATTTAACGTTGAAAAAATAGTTTTTTAAACAACATTTTCCAATTCTCTATTAAGAAATATTAACCAGCTTGTAAACAAACATTGGGGGAGCAAACTTACTTGACAGGGAAGTCTGATTCGCTGAGGTTGATGACAAAGTCCCACTCCCAATCAGCATCTACCAGCTCGCGCATGCTCTCTAGCAACATCGTGAGTAGACTAGCTCCTCCCCAGATAGTAGAGTGTCGTCTGCGAGACAGTCTTACATTGCTGAGCTGCATCTCTAGCGCCAACAGTTCACGGAACATGTAGTCTTGTCTCTGTCAGGACAATACAATCTACATCAGCTGATTCTAACTAAAGTCTGTTTTGTTACATATTTATTCAGAATTTTATAATTATGGAAATCGTAGACATGTAGGCATATGTTTTTTTAACCTCTCAAATACAACAAGCAATGCTCCCCTAGTACTGAATTATTATTGAGAATACCGTAAATTACAACAGTATCTAGTTTTTTACCAGTAACTAGACATTTAGGCTACTGTCAATCCTATCATCTGGTCTATATAATTTGTTTGTTATAATTTCAATACTTAACAACATTTAGACCTAAGTTAATCCTAACTAGACTAGATATAAAAGGCACACGAAGGAAACTATGCAACAGAGGGCTAATCGGGATTTAAATACTCTAACAGGTGATATGTCTCACTCAATACATCACTCAAGCTTACTTACCGCATCAACATGAATGTAGAAGTAGTGGTCCCGATGGAAGAGAGCCTTGATAAGTCTATAGACCTGTCGCACAGCTCGGCCGTTGAGAGTGAGTAGGAAGGCAACTCTGACGGGTCGAGACACGCCCTCACTGCCCTCCGCCCTCTCTCCCTCCCCGTCACGCCGCAGTTCACTGGGTGGCTGTGCGCTAAACTCTGCAAACAAGAGTCAAGTTACATTGAGAAAGAAGAAGGCAGCCAATAAGTCGACATATTCATATTCTTCTAATGCATCTTGCCATTCATTTTTGGATACTGCAGTAGACATTCCATCAATAGACAAGCTGAAATAAATGTTATTCAAAAAGAACAAACTTGAATGAACCAGTCACTGGGTGCGCTACTGTCTAAAATTCTATATTCGTTATTAGTTTGTGTTGCTGAGATATTCAATGTGACATACTATAGTTTGCTATGTAGTCTTATCAGTTGACCTAAAAATAAATGTGTTATTTGGATCAACACAATCTGTTGATAGGTACTTTAATACTTTTCAATGAAATGGCGACCATACAAAGTAGGTATTTTAAGCCAAGTATGAATGGAGATGAGTGTAGGATGAGTGGCGCGATCTTGTAGTCTTGTTAGTGACTAAGGCCGACATATTCCTTAGACACAGCTGTTAATTAATAGCCCAAACAGCTAATGGCAACAAAGGGACCTACAGTTTATAGTGGAATCCGAACCACATTTTTGCCTTGGTATATACGAATTGGTCTAATTATCAGGATAGTACTGCGGATAGTCGTATTACTCACTTGTGCGGACACTAATCCACACCAGAGAGTATCGCATCCACAGTGCATGCCTATAAATATCCACAATTCATGACCTCCTAGTAGCTGGATTACAGGACGACGCCACCCGTCCCAGTCGTCGATTCAACTACATCCAATTTGACTCTAAAACTGTAAACAACTTAAATATGGGGATGGAATGTCTGGTCCTATGAATAGTCTAAGCTCTCGCCCCCTCTTTTGTATGTACCATTGTGGTTGCGGTACAGTTCAGTGGTAGCCGGAGCAAACATATTTCAACTAGTATTTAAGTTTATACTATTATATCTTTATGAATTTAATTTTACTAGAATTATTTTACGTAAACAATGTACTGTATAATGCTTCAAGACTATATATAGGCCTATTCGTATTTAATTTTTTTGAAAAATTGTAAATTTTTTATATATTGTGGAAATAAAACTGATTTGATTTGAGTTCTTGAACTATGGTTCAATGTTCTCTGTATTTTGTTTCTGAGAGATAACCCGTCCTATACCTCTATGTAAACAGGGTGGTACACCTCCACAGTGATCTCTTCACTGGAAGACACCATGTATTTGTTCTACATAGAGGTACTAGGACATCTACTATGCGAGTACCTTTACGCATTTCAGGTCTACAACAAGTAAGATGTTCAAGTATAGATGTTCTAGTTACTCACTAGCTATCCCTGTCTGGTAGACATTCATGGTGTAGTACCCTCCACAAGCTTCCCTAGGGTCCCCAGGACACTTCATGTTACACGACGAGTCTGGGAGTCGAGCAGTGGACAGCGGCTCGTCGTTGCCGCAGAAACACTCATTGCTACCAACAAAACAAACAACACTGTCAGCAATGTAAAACATAACTACAGCTCAGCTCGGCCAAGTCAATCTCTAAACCCGAATGAAATACTTAGCCTAAGTACAATAACAAATTTGTTTTACATTACAATTATTTTACATATTATATTTTAAATTTCACCGATTTATTCTCTTAATTGCAAATTTTCTTCAAAAAAACTACTTTTTGTAAATTAAAATTGAGCTGTGGTACCGATTATGGTACTGAAACTTTGTGGATTGAGTGTAAATTGCCTTAATAACAGTGAATGACTCATCAAAAGATTTTGCCGGAGTGTGTGGTATTGGTTTAGATCAATTGATGGGTGACTTACACATACTGCACGCCAGCATACGGAAAGCCAGACTGAAGGCACAAGTTGATACAGTTTTGAGGAGAGTTGGTTGTCTTCAGATTGGTATAGTAGCCAGACAACAGACGGAAGGCTTTCTCGTCCTTGTAACATCCCAGCAATTTTCCTGCTTCCATTCCTAAGGAAAAAATGTCCAGAAATAAAACCATTTTTGACAAGAGCAATGGTTTACCACAATCTGTACCCGAAAATTGAAAACATAATACAGTACAACTTTTTTCATCCAAGAGTTGGCACTAAACTTACTTCATCCTACACCACCTCCGTAGTTGACAAAGTTGTAAGTTAATATGAATTACTTTAATTTTGTGAGAGTTTATTTCTGTGTTGCCTATTAAGATTACTTAAAACCTACTTTACAGTAAAGAGTGCTTTTCATATCCTCTCTGAAATCAAATCTATTCTGGCATATGAGCTCTTTACCAAAAATGCCTACCTAACTTCAAATAAAAATTTATGTTACCTACTTGGGTTACTGACAGAACGATCTGTTTTAGTATAAGTAGCCTACAGTTGTTTGGTACCGACGGAAATGGAGCACCTGATTAGAATTACAGCTACTTACAAAATATAGATAGCCTATTTACATTATACAAATCCCTCAAGGTGGAGTTTTTCAGAAAGTTTAAAATATCAATACAGTTATAACATGAAACATAGCATTCACACACAAAACATACAATACAAGACACAACACTGGTAGAAAATAAGTCGTGGAAGATGTGGTACATTTTCCACAACACGAAAAAGCTATTGTTGATTAACACTACAATAAATAGTTTGTACAGGAACACAGGTAACGTAAACCATTATTTGAGAACATGTTTATACATTCTTGTGGCGGATGAACAACTTAAAGGCTAGACACATAATCAGCTGCAGTATTTACCATTGTTAGGACACAGGTGTGGAAGTTGATGGGGATACAAGTCTCCTTGCAGGTTAAGGCACGTGATGTTGGCCAAGAGCTGTTTGCAATGTTGCGTCTTTGCGCGATGTATGGCTGACACAGCCTCCCGACCTGTGATCTCACACATTGGCACGAAATCAAGCTCTTCTAGCCGAAGACTGAATGTTTTATTGCTGCTATAAAAGAGAAGGTTAAATAAACTTTTGTCTCATTTTGTGCTTAAGACAAGCTTAGATAGGCCTACTGTATTTGTTAACGTTTAGTGTTCTTGAAAATATCAATTAACTTAGCCTAAGTCAATTAATTTTGGTTTGGATGAAAGTTAAAATTATTGGCCTGTTATGTTCATTTTTAATAACATTTGAAAATCCTATATTTGACAAAGTATTTACATTTCTCAAGATAATTCTCCCTACCAGAGAAACATTATGACTTTATCAAACGATGCATTTGGTGTATGAATTTTAGCTGAACATGGATACAGAAACGAACCACGCCTGCTGTTCATCCTGCTCAATTATTTCAACTGTATAATCTCACACTCGTGTGCGGCTTATGCTTTTCTCAAATTTACGGTTTTGCAGCATTATGTGAATCTTAACACAACATATACCTTTGTGGTAGGCTATATGAAACAGCTGATCTTAGTAACTAAGCTACACACAGAACATTACACTCCATTCCACACTCATCCTTCAATTATATTTGGGTTAAAATGATGCAACATTGGTGAGGTCCACATATCAATGATTGATAATTGATATGTTAAGTTGAGATATATAGTTTTTATTAATATAGGGGCTATTATGGGAAGGGTTAACAATTTGGCTGCATAATCTGCAGATTCTGGTAGGCCCACGGTTTGCTTGTGTCGCTTTATGTGCCAGAGAAATAATTGCACCCCCTCCCCTGGGTGCCCTGACAAATATAAAACCTCTTACGCCCCAGTGCCTTGACCCATTCATTAAAGCAGCCCTAGATTCTGGATACACAAAAAAGTTGTTTTATTTTATGTATATATAACAGCCGGTATATTCTTTAACATTTCATTAGTTAACATAGTTTACCATACTGTAAATTTTACTAGGCCTAAATGTAGGCCTATGAATCCAACAAAACGTTGGAGTTACTTCAATTAGGTAGGAAATGTGAACTTACCGGTGTGTGGCATCTGGACTGTGAGAATCTGTTTTTGATTTTGCAGGCACTTTGTTTCTATTTTTACTTTCAGTTTTATCAGGTGGAACTTTTAATCTCGTTTCAACTGCATTACTGTTTCCGGGGCTATCATCTTCATCATCATCTAACCCTTCTTTAAACCTCCTTGAAGATTCGACATCATTTCGATCATCAAATAGCTAAAATTAAAAGAGAATACAAAATTAGAAATAACATGTAGGCCTATTCTGTAAGTTAAATACGAAATTGTAAACGGTTTAAAATATCATTAATATGGTATCCAGATGGATGACATGGTGTGTGTATCAAGGAGTATGCTACTAAACCTACCATGTTCGATAGGTTTTCACTAACGGGTGGGTGGTCATAGGCACATGGAACTTTGGAAGTAGGCTATTATATGTAATGCAATATTTTCTGACTTTGTAGCTCACATATGATGCAGTAATCAAGTAACTTTTAAGTATGAACTGTGCATTGTTCATGCGCAAGTGCATCATCATATGAAAACACTTTTTTAAGTTATTTTCTATTTTATTAGACAAATTGTACTTTTATATATTCATTGGCATAGAAAATGCATTATTGTAAACCTGACCAAATAAGTTAAATGACTTGGTAAATTATTTACTTGATACATATATCGTCCTCGCTTCAAGTTTTGGCTTAATTTAGTTTGCATTATTTTGCCTAAACACAATTCATGATTCCATGGCGGTAATGTTTATGCAAGTATGAGGAGGGTAGCAAATCACAACAGGCCAATGCTAGGTCTATTAAGTCGTAAGTTCAGCATTAACTTAAGTTAAGTATCTGCTTCTTCCCCCCATCACGGATCAATAGTCTATTCGAGGGAATAATTCCTCTTAAGTTACTTACGATGATTGTAATGATTGTTTTTATTTAACGGAATAAATAGTTTTGACTTGACTTGGACTTGTTCTTTAAAACAAGTTGAATGAGCACACAACTTATGTTAAAGAGGGAAGTGGTATTTTAAAGCTCTTGTGTAGCCTAGATAGCCCTAACATTTAAGACCATCGTTGATCACAAAAGGATGTCTATTAGCCTACTCAGTAAGCCAACAGTAACCTACCTAACTATAACAAATCTTTGACTAAACTTCTCTTTGGTTGGTCAAGTGAGTTTGGTGTCATGGAAAGACAAACAGAAATCGGTAAAAATGTACAAATCTCGTTTTCAAATATTAAAATGTAGACAAATAGAGATGTAATAAGTTAACACTTACAATTAGCAGTTGGGCTTTCATTAATAATTAAATTGAACGGTGGTAAAAGGGTAATTTTACAGTAGCCTACGGTATGCTCAGAGATTGATGTTAGGCCTAACTTAATTGTGGACTGGTAGAAAATAGGGTTCAGACTGGCATTCAAATTTTAAAATATTAATTTATATTATTTAGGCCTAACAACATCTTCACTTTAAAAACTACCTTAGTCTATTAAGTTAGTAAGAGTTAGATTTTAGGCCCTTAGGTTTTCTACCATTGACTGGCTTATTTTATTACCAACTGCCTAATTGATTAGTTATGATGACTTAATCAGTTCTGATAATGATTAGGATAGTTAAAAAATAATATAATGTGGACAGTATCAATGACAAAATACTACTACAACTAGACCTAGGCCTAGTAACACTCAAATCAAGTAAGAGAAAACTAACCTCCAAAGGAGCCTTTTTGCTAATAATATATTTCCCAAGAATTTTTCCATCATCTGCATGAATTGTAAAAAATATATAAGCTAGGAAGACTTGAATAACGCATATAACACATCCACCTAAACAAAATATTCTATATCTTCGGATCCACCTGACATCAAGTTCTTTAGTGGTAGCCATGTTGTGTTATTACTTTTATTTTTTTTGTTTATAATTGTTTATAACCTCTCATTTTATTTTTATTCTGTTTCAAATATGTTCTGCTACAGCTAAATCCAGGCCTTCAGGGATTTTAATCTAGTAAAAACTTCTAGAGCTAGTACTATATGAAAGATAAATTACTAGTTATTTTATTACAATATAGCAGCCGACAAAAAGTATCACATTTTACGTGCGTGTTCTCAGTGTGTATTGTTGACCATATCAAAGATCATATCCTAAATTTGAGAAGGCTAGACCAGAGACAAATATCATTTTTCGTTTTAATGACCTCAGAAGCCAAAAACACCATCCTTTCAAATCTGTACACCTTGGGCATCTAAAATAATTAAGGAGAGAGCACACTAATAATAATAACTAGGTGGCGTTTGCAGAGGCATCCACAAAATTGAGCGGAGTCATCAAGGGTTTATATTATATTGTTTTGGTCATACTGCGGTAATACCAGTCGTTTTAATGCATGCGTTGCGGGTCTAAAGTAGCAATTTTACTCTTTAGGAAGTAAAAAAAGTTTTTATCCTCTATGGTGTAAAAATAGTTTTTATTCTCTATGGAGTAAAAATAGTTTTTATTCTCTATGGAGTAAAAATCAGCTGTTGTCAACTCAGTTGTGAATTTCTATTAAAAACGATTGCATGTATCGAATAATGTATCGATTCGTGCTTCGAAATAATTTTAACCTACAGTCTACAGTCTCTTCCCATAGCGTTTTAGCATTGCAGATACATTAATCCATTCCCACACTCAACACGCTCACCTTTACTACTTCCTTCACCACCCCCTACGTCGTGGACCTATTTCCCTCTCTTCCCATAACATTTTAGGATTGCAGATATATTAATGTAATTGCCAAAGACAGTTCCCACGCTCTGCACTGCAAGCCTTACCACTTCCTTCATTATTTCCTACGTCATAGACTTGTTTCCTTCCCTTCTCATAGCATTTTTAGAATTAAAGATACATCAATCTAACTGCCACAGACGGTTTTCACACTATGCTCATACTTTACTACTTTCTAAGCCTTTTTCTACATCGTGGACCTGTTTTCATCACTCTCCATAGCAATTTAGTATTTTAGATACGTTAATCTAATTGCCACAAACATTTCCCCCTACTCCGCACTGCTAGCCTTTACTACTTCTTTCACAATTTTCTATGTCGTGGGGATGCTTCCATCCCTACTCATAACATTTCAGCATTGTAGATACATTAATTTAACTGCTACAAACTGTTTCCAGATCCTACACTCCACACTGCTCACCTTACTAATTCCTTCACCACTTCATACGTCTCGGACCTTTTCTCTCCCTTCCCATAGCATTTTATGATTGCAGATACCTTAATCTAATTGCCATAAACAGTTCCTATAGTCCGGACAGCTTGCCTTGACTACTTCTTTCATCACTTCGTACGTCGCGGACCCGTTATCCTCCCTTCCCATAGCATTTTATGATTGCAGATATCTTCATCTAATCGTCATAAACAGTTCCCACACGCCGGACTGCTCGCCTTTACTACTTCCTTCACCACGTCCTACATAGTGGGCCTGTTTTCCTCCCTTCCCACAGCATTTTATGATTGCAGATACCTTAATCTAATCGTCATAAACAGTTCCCACACTCCGGACTGCTCGCCTTTATTACTTCCTTCACCATTTCCTACGCCACGGATCTGTTTCCCACCCTTTCCATAGCATTTTATAATTGCAGATACCTTAATTTAATCGTCATAAACAGTTCCCACACTCCGGACAGCTCGCCTACGTGACGGACATGTTTCCCTCCCTTCCCATAGCATCATAGGATTGCAAATACCTTAATATAATGGCAATAAGCAGTTCCCACATTCCGGACTGCTTGCATTGACTACTTCCTTCATCACTTCCTACGTCGCGGACCCGTTTTCATCCCTTCCCATAGCATTTTATGATTGCAGATACCTTTATCTAATCGTCATAAACAGTTCTAACACTCCGGACTGCTCGCCTTTACTACTTCCTTCGCCACTTTCTACGCCATAGACCTGTTTCCCTCCCTTTCCGTAGCATTTTATGATTGCAGATACCTTAATATAATAATGGTCATAAGCAGTTCCCACACTCCGGATAGCTTGCCTTGACTACTTCCTTCATCACTTCCTACGTCGCGGACCCGTTTTCCTCCCTTCCCATAGCATTTTATGATTGCAGATACCTTAATCTAATCGTCATAAACAGTTCCAACACACCGGACTGCTCGCCTTCACTACTTCCTTCACCACTTCCTACGCCACGGACCTGTTTCTCTCCCTTTCCATAGCATTTTATGATTGCAGATACCTTAATAAAATGGTCATAAGCAGTTCCCACACTCAGAACAGCTTGCCTTGACTACTTCCTTCATCACTTCCCACGTCGCGGACCCGTTTTCCTCTCTTCCCATAGCATTTTATGATTGCAGATACCTCAATCTAATCGTCATAAACAGTTCCAACACTCCGGACTGCTCGCCTTTACCATTTCCTTCGCCACTTCCAACGCCACGGAACTGTTTCCCTCCCTTCCCATAGCATTTTATGATTGCAGATACCTCAATCTAATCGTCATTAACAGTTCCAACACTCCGGACTGCTGATCGCCTTTACTACTTCCTTCGCCACTTCCTATGCCACGGAACTGTTTCCCCCCGTTCCATAGAATTTTATGATTGCAGATACCTTAATCTAATTGTCATAAACAGTTCCTACACTCTGGACAGCTTGCCTTGACTACTTCCTTCATCACTTCCTACGTCGCGGACCCGTTATCCTCCCTTCCCATAGAATTTTATGATAGCAGATACCTTAATCTAATCGTCATAAACAGTTCCCACACTCCGGACTGCTCGCCTTTACTACTTTCTTCACCACTTCCTACGCCACGGACCTGTTTCTCTCCCTTCCATAGCATTTGATGATTTCAGATACCTTAATTTAATCGTCATAAACAGTTCCCACACTCCGGACAGCTCGCCTACATGACGGACATGTTTCCCTCCCTTTCCATAGCATCATAGGATTGCAAATACCTTAATATAATGGTCATAAGCAGTTCCCACACTCCGGACAGCTTGCCTTGACTACTTCCTTCATCACTTCCTACGTCGCGGACCCGTTTTGCTCCCTTCCCATAGCATTTTATGATTGCAGATACCTTAATCTAATCGTCATAAACAGTTCCAACACTCCGGACTGCTCACCTTACTACTTCCTTCGCCACTTCCTACGCCACGGACCTGTTTCTCTCCCTTCCATAGCATTTTATGATTGCAGATACCTTAATATAATGGTCATAAGCAGTTCCCACACTCCGGATAGCTTGCCTTGACTACTTCCTTCATCACTTCCTACGTCACGGACCCGTTTTGCTCCCTTCCCATAGCATTTTATGATTGCAGATACCTTAATCTAATCGTCATAAACAGTTCCAACACTCCGGACTGCTCACCTTACTACTTCCTTCGCCACTTCCTACGCCACGGACCTGTTTCTCTCCCTTCCATAGCATTTTATGATTTCAGATACCTTAATATAATGGTCATAAGCAGTTCCCACACTCCGGACAGCTTGCCTTGACGACTTCCTTCATCACTTCCTACGTCGCGGACCCATTTTCCTCCCTTCCCTTATAATATTTGGAATGCAGATACCTAAATCTAATCGTCATAAACAGTTTGCACACTCCAGACTGCTCACCTTTAGTACTTCCTTCACCACTTTCTACGTCGCGGATCCGTTTTCCTCCCTTCCCATAGAATTTTAGGAATGCAGATACCTAAATCTAATCGTCATAAACAGTTTCCACACTCCAGACTGTGTACCTTTAGTACTTCCTTCAACACTTCCTACGTCGCGGACCTCAAGCTTGTGTCGTCATTTGATTATTTTATGATCCATACCACCGTTTATGTTTTAATATCCGTGGAATAATGATATCAGCTATTTATTTATCTACTGCATTCAAAAGTCAACAGCTGATCAGATGTCTTTGTTTATGTGTCAAATACTGCTTCCATAAGGATTACATTGAAACTTTGAGACCCAGTGGGGCGGATTCCTGAGAGTTATTTTTAACGCCATATAGATGTTGGCACTCACCGATATGGTCTTTACCACCATCCAAAATTTGAAAACGATTGATTCAGCCGTCTAGGAGGAGTTTGCGTATTACGAAATGCATAAAAGTCGACGTATAAGAGCTTCGCTCGCTCCGCTCAATAATAATAAGAATACACATGTTGCGACGAAACCAGCCCCATCAGAACATTAGATCGGAACGCGGATTGAGGACCGTGGCGTAAGAGTGGCAAAACGGCAAAAGCAAGTTGTTATATATCATGGGTCAGATAGGGCATAACGTGACGCGCACTGTTTCGATTCGAATTAAGAGTCCTTTGAGGCTAGCGGTCATCTTGGATAGTTTCAAAGAGCTGCTGAAAAGCTATTTATCGTCCAAAAATATGTTTTCAAACACCAAAGTGATTGCAATTTGCCAATTTAATGGTAATACCCTGGACCCGGGACCGACTTTTTTTCATTTTGATGTCCCCAAACACGGCTGGATTTGCCCTTTCTTTCTCTACTAGTGTAACCCAAATAACCTCCAAATTTTATCAATCCTTTTAACATCATTGTCACTATAAAATCTCAACACTAACTAAAGTAAAATGACAAAACCACATTACAATAAATCAGTGTTTCTTGTCTTATCATTAGACCTACTTTTGAAATTATTTTCATCCTCCTTATCTTAACTGATCTAAAAAAAAAAAATTCGATTTTTTATTTCTGAGATATCGATTAATTTCATTTGATTGCTTAAAATTAAAGGATTTTTGATGGTTTTTCTACATCATTATTTATTGATCCAATAATATTTTTTGCTATAATAATGAAAATGCTTTTGGTTGATTATTGTTACTCAAATGAACTAAATATAAAGGATCTATGAATGCCATTTCTCCATTCTGAATAGGATAGAGTTCATTATTACACATAAATATGACAAAACAAAACATTATAGACTTAAGTTAAAAATGGACATTTTTGAAGCAATTTAAGCCAACTTGAAGTAATCAGTAAATAGATTAACAATAAGACAACAAAAAGATTAAGATATAACAAGATGTTGACATAAAAAGATATAAGATACAACAAGATTTAAGACATAACAAGATATACAATATAACAGGATATATAGATATAACAAAATATAGATATAACGATGTAACAAACAACAACAGTATAAATAGGAAATGAATATAACAAAATATAATAAATAACAATATAAATATGATATGTAACAATAAAGAATAACACGGACAAGAAAAAAAAACAAAATTTATTCAATGTATGAGGAACACATGCTGCTAACAAGTTTTTTCTTGAGCGTTTCATTGCCAATTGACCGGGTAGGTTGTTTGCCAGACGTTGCAGACGAGGAAGTGCACTGTGGTACATGTACTGTGTTGAGTACTGCCGCCTCGCAAACAGTTGGGTATGGCGAAGGCTACGTTTTTTTTTTTTTTTTTTTTTTTTTTTTTTAACATAGTACAATCTGTTTTGTATTAAACAATAAGTAAATATCATGGCATTTTTAAGTATAAAATAAAAATTGGAATGCATGAGTAAGTAGCTAAACAGCTTTAGCACTAACAAAAAAACAAAAAAGAAAATCAAGAAAAACAAACAAAGAAAATAAATTTCAGAGCTGCTGTACAAATCGAGTCGGAAGGTCTAAAACAATTTCTTTTTTTTAGTCTGTAGACATGTTGACTGTTGTCTAGGAGGTTGAGGGCCAAATGGTTTGGATGATACTCAAGCTTTGAGATGTATTTTTTACTGCAGCTCGTAACTTCTTCAGTAACAAATGGAATTTTGCAATCATTGTGAATGGTGACGTTGGATACATACCAAGGAGATTTCAGGATGGCTCTTAGCATAGCCACCTCTAATACAAGGCCGCGACGTTCGGACTGGCAACGCCGCACTCACCCGCCGCCTGAGTCCGGCACTCGTGCTAGGCTATAAACATCAATGAGAGTATTGCTGCTCTCAGTGCTCTGTATCAATGAATCAAAGTATTTAAATTACCTATTTTAATGGATTTTAGGGTATGGTAAAGTAGACAAATTAGAATCTAGATTTTTTATTTTGTGAAAAATTGCAACATACCACAATATGTCTAAAACCAAAAATACTAACATAATGTTTTTGGTTGCATTTATCGTATTGTAAGTTCAATAAATGTGGAAATAGATGGACTTTACATATTTCCTTTGTTAATTTGATAATCTAAACTATTATAACAATCTCATGGTGTCGCTGTATATATGTGTGTTATTCAATATAGTAAAAACTACTAGACAGACCGGGCTTAAATTTTACAAAATATAGCTACTATACCAAGAATGGTAATCAGTGTTGGGGAAGCTACTTTTAAAATGTAGATAGCTACAACTACTGCTACATTTCCAAAAAAGTAGCTTAGCTACAGCTACAGCTACAGTTCCGAAAAAGTAGCTAGCTACAACTACAACTAAAATGAAATGTAGCTACAGCTACAATTTTAGCTACTTTTCCAAAGACGTTAATTTTTATTCCACGCACATTAGGTAAATGTAAAATTAATTGCAACTACATTTTTATTGAACAAACATTAAAAAAATGTCAGTATTGTATCTAACATTACTTGGAAAACAAATTATTCCTAGATTGTATTTAATTTGTTGGCATTATAAACCTAACATTAGAACAACAGAACCAAATAGTTGGGTGTCCCATCATATTTAGTAATTATTTTTAAATATTGCATTATTTTTAAGCATCTTAAAATGTAATTTTCATTAAGTTCAAAGGACATACAACCAAACTATATTTTAAAAGCTAATTTTATTAATTTAATATAGATTCATTTATAGATGTTTTATATCAACAATTAAGACCAATAAAACTGCAAAAAGATTATTTAAAAATACTTCTTGTGTTACAGAGCCTAGCCTACTGAAATTGGAGTTTATTGCCTTTCTTTACTTTTAATGTTAAAAACAACATTGCTATAACTTTTAAAGTGATAAATTACTTATTCTACGAATAACACTTTTCAATGTCAAGAAATGCGTCCTTTATTGTCATTATGCATAGGGCAAATTGAGCTTCAACCTAGTTGGTAGAGAAAACAGTATTCAGCAACTTATCCTGAAATCGGCTTTTAATTTAAACATGATGAAATTTGTAAAGTAAAAATAACATGTAGGCCTACTTGGCTATGTAACAAGTTGGCTATAGTAGGCTTGTTCTTGCAAGGACTAAACAGATATATTCATAATTATTGAACTTCGTATTCGTCTTAAACCATAGCCTCAGTCCTATACAAGAGCTGTTAGCAGGAGCAAACTATGCTATTTTTTCAATGTAAGTTTCATGTTATATGGAGATTTTTTCATTACAATTATCATGTAGTCTAGGCATATCTTAAATCTCATCAGGTAATTTCCTCTTTGCTAATTTAGTAAACCTTTGAAAAATCTTCGTAATCTAACCAAGGAAGGGCTTGTGATGATAAACCACAATCAACAGCTGAAGCAAAGGTTGATAGACCAGCTTTCTCATTATTTCAAGGTGTGTTGGTTTCCATTAAACCCCAAGTTGATGCATTATCGATATAATAAAGAAACTAAATTGATTACTTAATTCCCCTGTCCTGTCAATCACTTGCAAGCATTCAATTCAATATCTTCTCTTGTCACCGGTACCGTTTAAACGTCGTCTGCATCTAGCGATTTTATTTTATCTGACAGTAATCATAGAGTAGTAAATTAAGGAAATGAGAGCCAAAAATGTGGATAACACTCATTTAATGGCCTCTATGTCCACACAACGTTGTAATACTAGGGAATGAAACTGCTGCAACCAGCTGTTTGAACTAAGAAAGTAGGCCTAATTTTTTTGAAAATCTCAGTTTGAAAGAAGTTGTTTCACGTAAGGTTGAGGCATAGATAAAACTATGTTTTATCTATGGTTGAGGTTATGATAAAAATCACTATCTCAAACAAATGTTAATGTAGCGAGAAAAGTAGCTAAAATTCCGCTACAACTACTTTAAAAATGTAGCTAGCTACAGCTAAAGCTACAAAATCTTAAAAGTAGCGTAGCTACAGCTAACGCTACAAAAAAGTAGTGCGCTACTGTAGCGTCGCTACTTGTAGCGCGCTACTTCCCAACACTGATGGTACCTAATACAGTAGGACTGACTAACTTTATTGCCACTTCAATATTTGTAGAGACGTTGGGATTTGTAGAGACTAACATCTAACAATTTGTTCGAATAAAATTAATTTTCAATTTTCAATAGGAATATTATGTTTTAGTCTACCTGAGAAAACCATTAGTTAGCGACAACAAAATTTGAAGTTTTAATTTTGAAGGCATACTGACTATAAATAATTTATTTTCTTTGAATAATTACTAAGCAAAACGTTTTTCATTTTGTAAACGATTTCAGAAGCTAGGCCTCCATATGGCTTTCCACAATATTAATAGAATTGTTTTATCACATCAACATTCAGACTGGAGTCGGAGAATATGATGCTTGAATTATTGTTAGATGGTGTAGTACATATTTTTTACTTGTAGGACTACTTAACAGAAACACCGGTTTATTTCTTCTAAGTGCTAGTTATTTAAGTTATTTTAATCACTTCACAACAGCTTTTATCAATAGATAGACAAATAAACAAGGAAATAGTACGGCTTTCTCATACCTAAAACTCGCTTCTAGCGTGTATATTTACACGAATCATTGTCTTATTCTTACATTTTTTTACAAATTTAAGTTCATATTCGTGAAAATGTTTCACACAAAAACGAGAATTGTTTTAAGATGTCTAATTTGACCGAAGAATAGCAGGAAGCTATTGTTGATTATGCGGCGGATCAAGTAGAATCTTAGAACACTGTATGTATTATTCATTTTTAATTGAGCTTTCATAATTATTCTTGCATCCAGGCACATCAAATCTATCTGGCAAGCTGTAGTAACAAGTTCAATGTCATTACTAATGATTAAGGGTAGTAGAAACGCGATTATGTACGTCGAGTACGCGACTCCTCCATTCACTGTAATGGTAAGACGACCGCGCATCAAGACACGGATGCAACGTTGCCACTTTTCGCTCGCCGCGGCCTTGTATTAGAGGTGGCTATGCTCTTAGTAATTTGCGAAGGCTACGTGAAGTGCGGAAGTCTAGTTCCAAGAGCAGGTCGGGAGCATCAATGGAGGATGTGACCAACTTCTTCAAGAACAAGACATCATTAACCTCACGTCTGGTAGAAAGAGGCAACAGGAGTTGCAACTGGAGTTGCAGATCATGAACAGGAACAGCATGGTATTGCATCCCCAAACGTAGACCAACCAGGCGAACAAAACGGCTTTGAGTGTTTTCCAGCCTGGCGATCTGACCAGACTGGTACGGATTCCAAACTGTGGAAGAAAATTCAAGTACGGTATGGGTCTGACTAGATGGATATACAGAGTTACCAGTGCCGAAACTGAAAATCTGTCATGACTGACCCTGGTGATGAAATTAAGTGCTGAGTTGGCCTTCTTGCAAATATAGTTAATGTGCTCTTGAGGATTGAGGCATTGACTATGCACCTCTACGTAGAGGTGTATAGTCAATGATTGAGGTCAGGAGAGAGTATGATGCCTAAGTCTTTGACCTTTGAAGAACGTTGAAGCTGCTGATCTGCAAGTTTATACAGATGAATAATAGGATTATTAGATCTGGTGAAGGTTACCACCGAGCACTTTGAGACATTTAAAGACATTTCATTCATCTGGCACAACACTGACAGTAAATCAATACTATTCTGTAGAAGAGCCTCACAGTCTCTCACATGAGAAATCTCTCTGAAGATCTTGGCATCATCAGCAAAAAGCAGTACATTTGAACCCAAATGCTGAACCAAATCATTGATGAATATGGTGAACAAGGCCGGGCCCAGAAGCGATCCCTGAGGAACCCCGGAAATAGCAGGAAACGGTTGAGACAAAGAGCCAGCCACTCGCACCTGAAGAAACAGATCCTGGAGGTAGCTCTCTAACCACATTAAGAGGGGTCCATTTATTCCAATGGCTCTAAGTTTAGCAATCAAATGTTTGTGGCTAACTCGGTCAAAGGCCTTGGAGAAATCTGTGTAAACAGCGTCAATCTCGTGGGAATTTAAGAAGGCTGAAGTAACATTACTCTGGGGGAAGGACAAGAGGTTCGTAGTGGTTGAGCGTCCCTTCATAAATCCATGTTGTTCTGCATTAATCACACTCTTCAGAGCGAATGACAATCTCTTCAGCACAAGCGATTCAAAAATCTTTGCCAATGTGGACTGAATTACAATAGGGCGATAGTTCTTGACATCAGCAGGAGATCCGGACTTAAAAATTGGTGTTACATAACCATTCTTAAGATTTGAGGGAAAGACACCAGCAGCCATGAGCGAGTTGAAATATATGGTGATATGAGGTGATAAAACACTGCTACAGAACCTCAAGACCAGTGGTGATATGTCGTCGGGTCCAGCACCTTTGCTTGTATCAAGTGAATTCAGCTCATCCTCCACCTCCGAACAGCTAACATAACATGACGAGATTGAGGTGATTGCATTAAGCTCATAATCTGGTGGGGTATAGATGACGGAGACTTATAAACGGAGGTGAAAAATTTGTCAAAAAGATTGGAGATATCCTGGTGACTATCAGCAACTTCAGCATCCAACTTCATTCTTGACGGCAGGGAGGGCAGTTTCTTGGTAGAATTCACATAACTCCAGAAGGCACGAATATTGGCTTTTATAGATGAATCAACAGTCTCGATGTAAGCTGAGTAGCATTCCCTCGTCATCCTCTTGCATATAGTTCGAACACCGCAAAACTGGAGATATGTTCGGTCATCGAGACTCTGCTTGAAGCGCTTGTGTACCGTAGTTCCTTTTTCTTGATAATCATCAATTTGAGTTCTGAAGAAAACCATTATAACCACATTATAACTTATATCATAGATAAAACATACTCCCTTAGGAGTGTTGCTTAGTCTATGCTTATATCAAGTAAGTACACATTTTGTAAACGAAATGGCTGATTTATAAAGATTTATAAGGGACCTTATTGGTATTGTGGATTCAGTTATTACAAAATATTTGTTAACATTTGGAATTGCAGACCCATATTTTAAGATATCATGATAAACATTTGCATAGGTAGTGCTACCTTGCATGATTATTCATCAATGATAGTATGTGATATTTAAAACTAAATATTTTTGATATAGGTTGAAATCTAGAAATAAAGCTGTAATAGTTTCTAACTGTACCTCTGTACATGTACTGGTTATAAATTACTTTAAAGGTACATTATGTTTATCATAAGAAGTTAGAAAATCAAGCGATATACGCTTACCTATTGTATATCTGTATATTTGATCAGAAACTATCATGATTTGGTTTTTTGATGACAATAATTCCCCAAATTGAGATTTTCCTTTTATGTACAATGTGCAAAGGTTTGACATTAGTTGATTTCTTTTATTATATGGATTGTTTTTATACACAATCACATTATCATGCTCTGGTTCATTCATGAGGTGATGTATTTTTTGACCTTCTGTCTCAACACTATACTACACCATTATACAACACAACTGTTTACTAACTAAACTAGTTCAAGCATGATAAGATATTGTAAAGGAAAATAAATACAAAGTAAATTTCAGGTATAATGTTTATTTTCTCTACCAACAAAACTAATGGTATAACAAGAAGTGTACATTTCATGTATTCGACATAAATTTAATATTAAAGGATAGGTACACTTTATTAAAATACAATGTACAAGTTAAAAAATTTACAATATTATTTACCTAAATGTATTCTGATAAAAAAAGCTTGCTCAAAGTACTTTTATTTCATTTAAGTCATGTTTTATAGAATAAAATATTTAGGTACATGTTTACTTTACTTATTAATGGATAAAAGTTACAAAATTTTAAATATATAACTAACGTTTGTTATAATTTATCAGCTTGTAATTGTTTAATTATATTGATAAAAAAAGCTTGTTTAGAGTATTACGATCTCATTTAATTCCAGTTGTGACTCTAATTTACCACCACGATCAACATCATCATCATTGGTAGAATCACCATCATCAGTGGCAACTGGCAACACAATTAATTACTATTACCACTATCATTATCTTCATCCGACGAGTCTATCTTGATTGTATCGAGCGAACCGCAGGCCACTATAGATTCAAACCCTTCACGAGCCTACTTGCTCCGACCGACTAAGTGCCCATTTGATTTTTTCCACCCTACAGTCCCTACAAATTACCAATTCGGCAATTCTCATTTGGTTACGAACTTCGAATGTTTCCCAGGTTTACAAATATTACTAGCATTTTCTCCCAATAGGCCGAATTGGTATTCCCAGGTGAGTTCAAAACGGTCACACCGTACAATAGTGCCCACCCCAAACAAGGTCTTTCTGAGCCTCAAACCCTGGTTGAATTTAATTTCAATCCCTGTGGACATCATCTCTCGTTGGGATGGATGTATTTGCATTTTATTACATGGTCCGGGAAGATGAGCATACAAATCTATACCACTACTACCGGTGGTTATGCAGTTTGGTCAAGTGACTTCTTGTACACTCGGTGCAGAGGTGATTTACAATAACTGTTGGATGATGGAGATCTATAAATTAGAAACAAAAAGAAAAACTTAATTTGTTTTATCCATTTCAATATTCACATTTTTATTTTATTTATATGTAATGCAAGTTACAAAATTTTAAATACAGTTATTAAAAATGTATATAGATAAAAAGCTTGTTCAGTACGAACAAGTAAATTGGTTCCGGGTCTAGGTCTTATCATGAGACCTACCGTAATAGCTTATTCCCTATATGGGAAATTCACAAAAAAAAAACATAACTTTGAAATTATAACATATATTTTATGTCAGGGTATTTGTACAACACCTGCATTAGCTGTGGTGTCCTTTTGGTTTTCAAACAAAACACTTTTACCTTTTACCTTCTGTCGTGAACTTTTACCAGAGAAGACTGGATTGTTCATGTCAATAAAAAATTAAAACATACAGGTGTAAGCAGTTCCCTTGTACTCATTGTTTTTTGGGTAATTTTGAAAGTCAAGCGGGGATTTTAGTTTTGTTTAACCCGCTGTTTAGGGTATTTTGGAAATCAATCATGGAATTGTTTTGGGCTGTGTAAGGTACTAACTAACCTCTTGCCGGGTAAAAGCGGGGAATATTAACGAGATGAGCGGATAATGTGAAAAATCTAGACTTGAACTTATGTATTAAGTTTGAAGTCAAGGATAAGTTGGTAAAAATCACATTCAGACCTAGATAGACAGAAACAGACATTTTAGGCTGATGTTTACGTGATGTTGTTTTATTGTTATGACCTGAGGAATAAATACACAAAATATTTCAAGGTACTTTTTAGACACCCTGTATATTACATACACGGTGTCCCATATTATGTAAACAGTCAAATTCATGTAGATATTCTATGAATCAAAATAAAGAAAAATCAAGAATAAATTGTTTCCCAAAATCACTTCTAATCAGATGTCCACTATTTTTGTATTCTTTACATAACGTTTTAGCGAATTTCCCATATAGGGAATATAAGCTACTACTGTAACTCTTGTAAGACCTAGACCCGGGACCCATTTATGTTTTTGTTTTGAGGTCCTCAGAGGCAAAAAACACCTTACGTTCAAATTCACACACATACGATATCTATATAAATAAAATTAGAGTTTTGTCAGTATTGCTCAGAATTATATATTTTTTGGTTATTTTTACGTTTTATACATTAAAGAAGCCAAAACAAGTGTTATCTTAATTTCTGTCTGTCTGTCACGTGATTGAGCCATGCGAACGAGCTCACTTATGAAGTTAAACGGGGCAAAGCCCGCGGGTACAGCTAGTAGATCTATAAAGCTATTTTTTATAGCTTAATCAATAGATATACAATAGGTATCTAGACTAACAAGATTTATATTCGGGTGACATCTGGAAAAATGCACACTAAATATACAAACCAACTGCTGTTCTGATTATTAGAAGGTTTCAACTGACTACAAGATCCCTGTCCGTAGAACGGGTACACTGCTAGTATTATGTATTATGTATTTGTGTCCGTCAGCATAACTCAAGCAAAAATCATCCAATTTTAATAAAAATGTTTTTAAATATGTAAACCTACATTTATTATTTTAATGGGCTCGCGAACCAGCATGGTCGAACGATGGGTAAAAATGGGAGTTTTCCATTTTTGACCCTTTTCATGTTATTCTTGAGGAGAATGAGTAAACTGTTGTAGTTTGCTTATTTATGAACATATTTTGATCAAGTTTGGCAAATTTTCTTATTTCATACTAATCAATCAAAATTTATATAAAAACACACCTTAGGCTACTGTACCTACTCTATAGCAGCAAACCTAAGTACTCGTTAAACTAATGTTATTTAAATGGGGAATAGGTAAGTATGACATTTTAAAGTCTCATACTTGGCTTAAAATATCTACTTTGTATGGTCGCCATTTCAATGAAAATTATTAAAGTATTTGAGTGGAAATCCAATTAGGCAATTAGGAATTTGCTTAGTCTGCATGTTTGCTGGGGCAGGGGTATTTAACTTTGGACTGTCCCAACTGATCTTCATGAGTGTATGTAAAGAGTGTTAAAGCCTTGTTATATCAAACCATATTTTTGGTTCAATTCAAACTATAATTTAAATCAATTAAACATGGCTGATTTTATTTAAAAAATGTCAAGAACTCTTTTATTTAGCATTTAAAATTTCCTATCAAACGACACCAAGTTCAAAAAGATTTAATGAAAAATACCGGTAGCTTAAATATTACAATTTTATTGTTGTAAATAAGACAAAATGAGGTGCAGTCTAGCTTCAAGGCTGATTCTACCACATTCTACAAAGTTGACCAGAGTTTTTACCATTGATAGGCTTAGATGTATTAGATGTTTAGGTCACTGAAAGGAGTAAAATTCTTTGAAAAATACATTTATTTTTTTCCTGTGGTCATTGCCATTGCAATCATACAAGTTTAGCAGAGAAAAGTTTTCAGTACTGTACCTTCTTAATCCACCATCTGATGATTAAGAACAAAATCTTTGGATTAATTAAGATTGTGAGCCGCCCAAATGTCATCTGAGGGGATGTCTTGTTATATGAGAGGTTAATCTGAGACATCGGCAGTTTTACTGGAATAATTTTATTCTCGATTCACCATCACAATGTTTTTGACATGTTATTGACTTCTTGCAGAAAAATTCAGAATACCATTATTGGGTAAATGGTTAGTTGGTTAGTTGAAGAAAAATCAATCCTCATCTTCTGTCTTGATGTAGAACTTCAAGTTGTTGTAACCATGAACCTAAAGTTTAGCAAGTCCATGTGTACGATGTAGTTCAGATGTCTGGGGCAGGATGTTTGCACAACTTTCCACTTTTGGCCTTTTGGTAGTTTTATCTGGAAATTTGAAGACCAAAAATCAATGAGCCCTTAATTCATATATAGGGTAATCAAAATTGCTAATTTATACATTTAGTTTTACAGCAGCAGTGTTGTCTTAAATTTTACTGAGCAAAATCCAGAATGTTTACAATTATTTTTGAAAAATAATAATTTTGGTTGTCTATTATTGTCTATACTCTTGTATAAGCATATAAGGCCTAATTATACAAGGGACGGGACACCATTGAGATTCTATCATTGTCATTCGCTTATTGGGTCTGATGAGGGTTGGAGTGTCGAATAAAATCGATCCAGTAAAAAATATGTTGTTACAGTGTTATTTGATGCATTTTTTGTTATTTTATGAAAATATCACAATTAAAAATAAAAATTTAAATAAAAACTCCTGGAGATACTATTGATTAGTACATAGGCCTACATAATTTCATCAAAATCGGACCACAGGTGTGGTATGTAGCTCTCTATACACATTCTCACACTTACAGATATAGACACATCACTTTGGAAATAACTTTTTGGGTTCATGGGAACCCAAAACGGATATATCCACCCAAAACTCAAACTCGAAAATCTTTCAGAAAACAATACTTTCTCCTTATAGGTACTCATTTATTCATTTATTTATAAACTACTAAAGTTACTACTAAAGGTACTAAAGGTACTATGTAAGTTAGGGAGAAAATACAAATTGAGAAGGCCGTTGAAATGGACTAATAACAGTAATGTCTAGTTTTTTCTCAGAAAACCAATTATAATTGGCCTAAATTTAAAAATATTAATTAGATTTAAAATGTTTAGTAATGTGTGAATATTGTGGGATTTACTCGTAGGGCCAACCCAACCACTGTCTTGTTTTAGGGCCTACGCCTGTTCAGGTAGCTTGCCTCAACTTAACCTGAGACAGCCTACGTGCCTATATAAAGCCAAACACAACCTAAACTGAATTTATGGAATTACCAAGACCAGACTTTACCAAATAGCTCGATTAACTTAGGTAATCGAATCCATCCAAATTCTATGGTATGGTATTACCGTATATGAAAGTGGTGAAGTGTTTTACTCACCAAATTTAAGAGAGAAATAAGCATACAGTTGTATACAGTAATTTAAATCTTCGTGTAATTTCTTTACTCTCTTCATTACAATTCCTGGAATTCTTCAAATTTTTTTAAACAGTCTTGGTAGCCTACATTAAATAATGGTTAAAATTAACCATCACTGAAGCATTCTTCGTCTGCAGTATTTCTCCAAAACTGAGATTTCATGGCTGCCATGTTTGCCAGAGAAAGTTGATTTATAGGAGGAGTGTCTCTGACTCTTTCAGTTCCATTTGAATCCTGGCTGTCAGATTCTGAATCAGAATATTCTACCCTTGGCTTATACTGTTTGATTTGGTCATAGCATATTTCAAATTCAACATCATTAATTAACGATTCACTTTCTTTCATCGAACTTCCAAAAGACTCACTCAATTGTTTTACAGCTCTGAAATTGGTTTCTCCAACATGCGCTATTCCTTCAATAGGATTGTCTGGAAAATCTAGAAGACCATCTCTAGCCAATGCAGCTTTTTCCCTTGCATTAAACTGTTGTTTCCTGGACTTCAATCTGTCTGAAAGTTCCAACATTAGGTTTACAGGAAGTTGAGGTTTCTTCTCAAAGTAATCGTCACTGTCAAGTTCTATTTCTTCATTACCAAGACCAGAAATGGCTATGAAAACCTCATCAGGTGAATTGACGCTAAAATCAGATGCACCAACAACAATATTTGTTGCATTAATTGTTTGGGTTGGAGCAGCAATATTTTCATCAACTTCATCAGGGGTGGATTTACTGTGATTTGTATCTCCGTTACTTAACTGTCGGGAAATAAGATCAAAACATTTTGAGGTGGAGGCAAGATCATGTCTGAGGGTGTCTAGCTGCTTTTGTACACTGACTGCTATTCCATTTTGATCATCAAAATCATCACCTGATATCATTTCCAAATATTCCTCTACATTCCTCACCCTAAGTAACATAGACAGTATAAGCAAAAATATATTGTGAACTTCCACTTGTATTTTACTTAGGCCTAATTGGTTGTTATTTACAATCAGCGGCCTCTGTTTACAAGATGTATGTGTAACAGAGTAAATGTTATTAATAGCGTACTGCATTTTAAGCCGAAATGAAATATTTCTTAGTTTTGATTCCAAACTATGACAAAAATTTAAAACTTCACTGATTTTGTTTCTTAAATAATGAAAACAGCCGAACATCTCAGGACAAACATAAAATGAAATTAGTTTCAGGTAATCAGACTGCAAGGACAAATAAGTCTTGTTAAGGATCTGTAACTCTTCCAACGATGTACAATGTTTAGGATTTAATATCCGGTTCTTAATAAAACAATCAATGTTATCGCTACCTGATGTAGGCATATCATCGGGTAACTGTTTCTGTAAATAATCATAAGAACTAGTTAGAATTGCAATTACATCAGCCAATGAATCTAATAAACATTTTCTTAGGTGGGATTGAGTTCTTTCTAAGTACTGTTTGTTGTCTTCATCTATTGGTATAGCCAGTATGGGCTTATAAAGTGTTGACTGGTACTCAATCTTTTTACTTAATATTTCTGTTTCTTTCACAAAACGGAGAAGTTTCTGTATATCCAAACACAAACTTTGCAAAAGATGCACATGTTGTTCAAGCTTTCTACAGTTTTCTGTCTTCTTACTGTCTTCAAAAAAATGCTTGAGCAAATAAGCTGTTAAGAAAACTGTTATTCCAAAAGGTAAATAAAACATAGTACCTTTTTTGCGCAAAGTAATTGAGCAAAAGAAACCAGCTACAGTACTTAAGTGCCAAAACCACTTTGATTTGGATTTATTAACATAACTATTTTCGATGGCAGTTTCAATATCATCGGCATCTTCATTGAACAACAGTTTACTTTTGCGCAGTATTTCTAATTGTTTTAATTGAAACTGAGATAAAGTTATGGACTTTTTCAGGGAATTGCGAAAACAACTGTCTATTTTAGTTTGTGAGTCTTCAGTGTTTAGAAGATTTAAAGTTTTTGATGTCGGACCAGTTGTAGGGCTAAATGTTTCAAAATCGAAATAGCCTTGATTGATCAGATGATTACAAAGGTCATTATGTTTAAATATAATTTCTTCATCGTCAGACATTATTCTTTTAAATTTCAATTAATTAAGTTATTCAACAAGCTAAACAGATAATTCAACCGAGTCTACCATATCATCTTCCAGTTAGAATTAGGCTATCTGGCTTATTTGACTAAGTAATAGTAGCCATTCCAATGAGTATCCAGTAACTTATACAACAATGCTAAAGACAATTGAATTGTTGAGTGATTGTTCAAAAGAACGACAAATCCCGAAGTATCTGTTATCTAAAAATAACAACATAAAACAGTATAGTGTTACAAAATTAAACTACATAACCACAATACAATCACAATGAATGACAACATAACCTCTCATTGCTATTAAGTTCAAATAGATTTTTTGACACTTGACGAACTTCTTCTTTTCTTCTTGTTTGCTTTTGAAAAAAAGCTGGCTTGGTTGAGCTGCCATGTAGCCCCCTTTATTACGCCTTAAAACACGACTGTTCCATACATTTTCCCGGGCTTTTTTGAAATGCCAATGCCAATACCATAGATAAAACATACTCCTATTCCTATGGCTGTTTGTCCTGTCCAGTATAGTTAGTTATAGTCCAGTATAGGACTATCTTGACTGCCCTGATATAGACTAAATAAATTTGTGTATTATTTTACCATAGATTTAACAATTTACCATTTACCATTTACCATCGATGTCTTCTCCGCCGTCCTTGTAGACAGGGGAATCGTCAAATTCTTGTTAATATGTGTATGCGTGTGTGTGAGTTTGAGCATTGCTCTCCTATTTATTGTTTAGGTTATATTTGTGTTCATTTATAAAGTCAATTAATTTATAATATGGTCGTTTAATCAAGTATTGTTTGAGTTGTTTTTTAAAAGTTTTATTTTCACTTATTTCTTTGAGTTCTTTTGGCAAAAGATTAAACATTTTGATCCCCATGTTGTTTGGTGTTTTACTGGTTTTGTTTAGCCTGTGATAGCCTATGTCAAGGTTTGATTTGTTTCTGATGTTATAGTTGTGACATTGGGTTCTGAGTTGGGGGGGATTTGATTTGATTGAGGTAATTGTTTCAAAAAGGTAAAGAGAGATTACAGTTAGGATTTGGTTTTCGATAAAGAAAGGTTTACAGTGGGCTTGTGGGTTTTCTTGTTCAATTTGTTCTATTATTCGAATTGCTTTCTTCTGTAAGGTTATTATTTTCTCAATGTGAATTTCATTTGCAGAGCCCCAGGCTATGATGCCATATCTGATATGCGATGAAAGATTGCATGATATGCAGTTATAGTAATTTCTTTGTTTGTTAGACTTCTAATTCTTCGTAAAGCATACACAACTTGTGACAATTTTCCACCTAGCTTTAAAAGGTGATCATGCCATGTTAGGTTTTTGTCCAAAATTATTCCAAGGAACTTAGTATTGGTTTGTGAGTTTTCATCTGTAGTTGAAATTTCATTGTTATGGTTTGTAGGTTTGAAGTTTATTACTATTGTTTTCTGTTTATTTATTGTCAAGTTTATTTCGTTGCAAGCAGCTGTAGAGATTTGTTGAGCGGAGCGAGCGAAGCGAGCGAAGCTCTTATACGTCGACTTTTATGCATTTCGTAATACGCAAACTCCTCCTAGACGGCTGAATCAATCGTTTTCAAATTTTGCATGGTGATAAAGACCATATCGGTGAGTGCCAACATCCATATGGCGTTAAAAAAGTCTCTCAGGAATCCGTAGAAAAATGAAACTGAAAATCACATTTTCTTAACATTAGTCTTATGGGTTGCTAGGTAACCATGTTGGCTGAATTAAATAACAAGTAAAAAGTAAACAAAAGATTTGAAGTTTTTGAGCGGAGCGAGCGAAGCGAGCGAAGCTCTTATACGTCGACTTTTATGCATTTCGTAATACGCAAACTCCTCCTAGACGGCTGAATCAATCGTTTTCAAATTTTGCATGGTGATAAAGACCATATCGGTGAGTGCCAACATCTATATGGCGTTAAAAAAGTCTCTCAGGAATCCGTAGAAAAATGAAACTGAAAATCACATTTTCTTAACATTAGTCTTATGGGTTGCTAGGTAACCATGTTGGCTGAATTAAATAACAAGTAAAAAGTAAACAAAAGATTTGAAGTTTTAGCATGTGTTCATAATAAGCCAACTACCCACAGTATACTAGGAAATTACAAATACAGTACAAAAGGAAAAACATCACTTGTTAATATTGAGCAAAGATTATACTTAAGATTACTCGATACATTGTAGTCAAGGGTAGCAGTGCGAAGTCTAGGATCTGTTTATGACGAATACATTAAGGTATCTGCAATCCTAAAATGCTATGGGAAGGGAAGGAAACAGGTCCGTGACGTAGGAAGTAGTGAAGGAAGTAGTAAAGGCAATCATAAAATGCTATGGGAATAGAGGGAAACAGGTCCGTGACGTAGGAAGTGATATGAAGGAAGTAGTAAATGCGAGCAGTCCGGAGTGTGGGGACTGTTTATGACGATAAGATTAGGGTATCTGCAATCCTAAAATGCTATGGGAAGGGAGGAAAACAGGTCCGCGACGTAGGAAGTGGTGAAGGAAGTAGTCAAGGCGAGTAGTCCGGAGTGCGGGAACTGTTTATGACGATTAGATTAAGGTATCTGCAATCTTTAAGTGCAATGGGAAGGGAGGGAAACAGGTCCGCGACGTAGGAAGTGGTGAATGAAGTAGTCAAGGCGAGCTGTCCGGAGTGTTGGAACTATTATGACGATTAGATAAGGGTATGGGCAATCAAAAATGCTATGGGAAAGGGAGGGAAACAGGCCCGTGACGTAGAAAGTGGTGAAGGAAGTAGTCAAAGCGAGCTGTCCGGAGTGTGGGAACTGTTTATGACGATAAGATAAGGGTATGGTCAATCCTAAAATGCTATGGGAAGGGAGGGAAAGAGGTCCGCGACGTAAGAAGTGGTGAAGGAAGTAGTCAAGGCGAGCTGTCAGGAGTGAGGGAACTGTTTATGGCGATTAGATAAGGGTATGGGCAATCCTAAAATGCTATGGGAAGGGAGGGAAACAGGTCCGTGACGTAAGAAGTGGTGAAGGAAGTAGTCAAGGCGAGCTGTCTGGAGCGTGGGAACTGTTTATGATGATTAGATTAAGGTATTTGCAATCCTAAAATGCTATGGAAAGGGAGGAAAATAGGTCCGCGACGTAGGAAGTGGTGAAGGAAGTAGTCTAGGCGAGTTGTCCGGAGTGTTGGAAATGTTTATGACGATTAGATTAAGGTATCTGCAATCTTTAAATGCAATAGAATGGAGGGAAACAGGTCCATGACGTAGGAAATTGTGTAGGATGTAGATGTGTGGATTTATGTATCTCCAATACTACGGTGCTTTCAGAGTGAACTAATGATTTTCCCCGAGCAAAGCTCGGTCCCCAGGTACTATAATCAAATGACGACACTAGCTTGAGGTTCGTGACGTATGAAGAGGTCAAGGAAGTAGTAAAGGTGAACAGTCTGGAGTGTGGAAACTGTTTATGACGATTAGATTAGGGTATCTGCAATCCTAAAATGCTATGGGAAGGGAGGAAAACAGGTCCGCGACGTAGGAAGTGGTGAAGGAAGTAGTCAAGGCGAGTAGTCCGGAGTGCGGGAACTGTTTATGACGATTAGATTAAGGTATCTGCAATCTTTAAGTGCAATGGGAAGGGAGGGAAACAGGTCCGCGACGTAGGAAGTGGTGAAGGAAGTAGTCAAGGCGAGCTGTCCGGAGTGTTGGAACTATTATGACGATTAGATAAGGGTATGGGCAATCAAAAATGCTATGGGAAAGGGAGGGAAACAGGCCCGTGACGTAGGAAGTGTTGGAGGAAGTAGTCAAAGCGAGCTGTCCGGAGTGTGGGAACTGTTTATGACGATAAGATAAGGGTATCTGCAATCCTAAAATGCTATGGGAAGGGAGGAAAACAGGTCCGCGATGTGGGAAGTGGCGAAGGAAGTAGTAAAGGCGAGCTGTTCGGAGTGTGGGATCTGTTTATGACGATTAGATTCAGGTATCTGCAATCTTAAAATTCTATGGAAAGAGAGGGAAACAGGTCTGCGACGTAAGAAGAGGTGAAGGAAGTAGTAAGGTGAGCAGTGTGGAGTGTGGGAACTGGAAACCGTTTGTAGCAGTTTTAATGTATCTGCAATGCTGAAATGCTATGAGAAGGGATGGAAGCATGCCCAAGACATAGGAAATTGTGAAAGAAGTAGTAAAGTCTAGCAGTACGGACAGTGGGGATGTTTGTTGCAATTAGATTAACGTATCTAAAATACTAAAATGCTATGGAAAGCGATGAATACAGGTCCACGACGTAAGTGGTGAAGGAAATAGTAAAGGCTGGCAGTGCAGAGTGGGGGAACCGTTTGAGCAGATGGATAAGTGAATTTGTAATACTTAAATGCTATGAGAAAGGAAGGAAACAGGCCAATGACGTAGTAAATGGTGAAGGAAGTAGTAAGGTTAAAAGGGCAGAGTGTGGGAACTGTCTTTGGCAATTACATTAATGTATCTGCAATCCTAAAATGCTATGGGAAGAGAGGGAAACAGGTCCACGACGTAGGGTGTGGTGAAGGAAGTAGTAAATGTGAGCAGTGTTGAGTTTGGGAATGGATTAATGTATCTGCAATGCTAAAATGCTACGGGAAGAGACTGTAGACTGTAATATGTTAAAAATGATTACGAAGCACAAATCGATACATATTTTCGATACATGCAATCGTTTACAATCGAAATTTACAACTGAGTTGACAACAGCTGATTTTTACTCCATAGAGGCTAAAAACGATTTTTACTCCCTAAATATTAAAAAATGCTACTTTAGACCCGCAGCGCATGCATGAAAAAATACTGTTTTTACTGCAGTAAGACAAAAACAATATAATATGAACCCTTGATGACTCCGCTCAATTTTGTGGATGCCTCTGCGAACGCCACCTAGTAGAGTTTCATTAGTTTTTAATTTTTGAAGTTCTGGAGTTTTGCCATCTGTTGGTGTGATGATTGTTGTGTCGTCTGCAAACATTATACAGGCGCTGTCTTCTGTAAAATTGGTGGGGAATGAATTTATATATGTTAAGAAAAGCAGGGGCCCTAGTATGGAGCCCTGCGGAATTCCTTTGTAAGTTGTCTGTAGTTTAGAGACCTGCATTTGATTTCATAATAGTTCTTCGTATATTCTATTTCGACTAGCTGCTTCCTGTTCGTTAGACTTTGGTTTAGAGTTTTAGTTTTAGTTGCCATCTTGATTGTTTTCTTTTTCTTTTGACGATTGTCATGAACTTTGTACTCAGTTTTAACGACAATAAAGCATTTCATTTCATTTCATTTCATTAGATAGTTCTGGATCCAATCTAATGCTTTGTGAGTTATGTTAAGTTGCTTAAGCTTTTTTATAAGAATTTTTCTATCTAAGCTGTCAAATGCTTTTTCGATGTCTAAGAAGATGCCGGTTTCTTGGGAATTCGAACTTTACTTCTTCCTCTTCAGTTGTCATACTATGTTTAAAAAAACTAGGATTGATTTCAGATCAGCAAAAGCTAGTTGATAACGTTTTATGTTTTTATAGAGCTATAAATAGTAACAACGTTTATACATGAATAAAAACTTACTTGAGTACATTTGTGTGGAGGGGTTTTGGTTTTACAACGTGTCAAAGAAGCCAAGAAATATTCTCAATACATAACATAAATCCATGTTCATGTTTTAGAGTTTAGCAGTTGCATGATTAAAAAATATCTAGATTTATGATTTTTCTTAGTGATAAACGAGATCATACCTTTGACTTTCCCAGTTTCCCGCCATAGATTTCTGGCCTGGGCAATTGGCATACTGTACTGTACTAACTTACTTTTGTTTACCAAGCTTATATTTTTGAGTTAAGTTTTCTCATTTTTTATAAGATCGTGTTCGTGAGTGTTTAAATTAATAGTTTCTCCGTATTGTTTGTTCAATATAATAAACGTGTGATGAAAGGCAAACATAAGTACCTGATGTATGATAGTGAACAGCGTGGGTTAATATAACTTAGCCTAAGTTTCTCACTGGTGTAACTTTTTTCTGGATTTTCAGTCTTGGATTATTCAGGTAATAGGCTAAATAATATCCAAGACTTTATTTTTAAACATCCATTAACATGGTATATTTTATTACTTTACTTTTAAGACCATTAGCCTATGCCATTTATAATGTAAAACAGTCACTCTGAAAGCTGAAGTTAGGTCAAAGGATTACCACCTTGAAATCGGTTACAATTAAAATAAGGTAGGTAGTGTAAAGGTTTGAGAAGCATTTTTTTATCGTCTTTCTATTCTCATCTGCGTAGCAAAGTTTTCTCTAGGCCTAAGAGTTTAGGCTAGGGCCTAGGCTTAACTTATGTGCTGTCTATCTCATTTGTAGCCCCAGCCTATCATTTTTGACCAAAATGAATTAACATAGACCTAGGCCCTAATATCTTATTGACCTTTCCACATGCAATGGAGTAACGTCCGCACGGGTGAGTACTGCTACTATCCGCAGTACTATCCTGATAATTAAACCAATTCGTAATTACCAAGGCAAAAATGTGGTTCGGATTCCACTACAAACTGTAGGTGTCCCTTAGTTCTGTAGGCCTATGGGCTATTAATTAACAGCTGTGTCTAAGGAATGTCGGCCTTAGTCACTAACAAGACTACAAGATAGCGCCACTCATCCTACACTCATCCCCATTCATACTTGGCTTAAAATACCTACTTTATATGGTCGCCATTTCATAGAACAGTATAAACAGTATAAAGAATGTATTTTGGGGTAGACTTTAATAAGCAGGACTCCAAAATAGGCTACCAAATGAAAAAAATATAGAATTTTTAATAGGTACCTAAGGTACCTATCGATGATTTCCGTTTGATAAGTTTATATCAAGTTTGGTTACTGTAGTTAGTTTAACTTAACCTAACTAACCAAATTAAATAATCAATTGAATAATGTTAGGCCTAAGTTACCGTATCGAAACCTTCGTGGTACTTATTTAGGACCCATACCCCAGCTTAAACGTTCTAAAATTACTTTTAAAATACCTACCTATTCTAGGACATCAATACTATAACTTAATAAAAGATTTTTTTGGCGCCGAGGCCTCATTTGATTACTAATTAAATATAGCCCATAAACAATAATCCCAACACACTAGGGAGCCAGTGGGAATTCGGGGTTTTGGGTGGGGGAGATATGTAAAGATAAATGTGGTTTAATCATGGGGAGAAAAGTGTAATTCAACGGGTAAAAGGGTAATTTATAGGTAATTACCCAGCAAGAATGGGAAATTAGTCGGTATAAATGGGTACTTTCCTTTGCCGCCGCCGACGACGAGCAGAGCCAGCAGAGACAGGAAGACCATGATAATTGTATTGTAGGCCTACCATTTAAGTTAAGTTTATGATATAAATAAAAACAATAACAAGGTACAGCTCGTGACACCTAAGCTGGCACTTGGCCTAGCACGGGCAGTGTAGGCGGGAGGAGGGTGGAAGTAGGGAAAAGACCGGACTGCAAACATTTCCTCTACCTCTCTTGGGGTTGACTCCCCGTATATTATGTACTTGAGCGCCTTCACATGAGTCGCGAGGACAGTTGACGCAACCCGCATGACGGGACAAGATGTTTTTGAACAAGATGCTAGTAGTGATTTGCCAAGTGCCAGCTTAGATGTCACGAGCTGTACCGTAGCCTATAAATAAATCATACAGCAAGTTTGGTTGGTTTGGTTAGTTTAGGACAGTTTAATTTCATAATGAACCATTATTTTTTCCTCGTGAAATCATACAGCAAGTTTGTTTGGCTAGTTTAGAACAGGTTCATTTCATAATTACCTAACAATTATTTTTTCCTCATGAAATCATACAGCAAGTTTGGTTGGTCTGGTTAGTTTAGAACAGTTTCATTTCATAATGAACCAAGGCACCAGTTACTGACACTCTAAGGGTTTACAGGTTTAACAAATCTATTTTTGAGGACAGTTCGAGCTTCATTGTAAGAATTGCATTGACTTATGTATTCATAGTAGGTGATTCTTATATAGTAGGTGATATATAATTGATAAGAAGACGAAATTTCTCTTTCTCGTTAGCATTGGTACTTCTAATGAAATTTTGGAACCTGTGTTGTCAGTGATTCCAAACTGCAGATGAATTGTTTGATTCAGGATTTAACTCTAGTACATTTGGACATAGTAGAAGATAATCCATTCTTCTTAACTTTTAGTGATTTAAAATGTTATAAAAATGATTATATTTACCTAAATAAAAAAAGGCTTTATTTAACATTATAGAAACATGCTGTATTTTGTGAATTTTAGCCCATTTCAGTTGTTAGGAATTTTTATATTTAAAAAGTTAAGCCATCAACATTACTAAAAAATTACACTTGAAACATGTTTGGAGTTATGTACAAACAGTCATTAGGGTAGCTGAGTGGTTATAGTGCTCGCCTAGTAATCAAAAGGTCGCCGGTTCGATCCTGAGAAAAGTTAGTAGCTTTTTGATGGTTCGAAACTGGACCCAGCTGTTCCTGATCATTGGGCTTTAAATAAATGATCCTGACTAATGAAACCGCTGATCTTAGTCAGTAACAAAGCTACACAGGTCATCACACACCATTCTACACTCATCCTTCACTCATATTTGGGTTAAAATACGCACCTAGGTGGCGTCCCCATCTCAATAAGTGATTGATTGATTGATTGATTAAATAAACAATGTAAATAACACGTGATTAACAATATAGGCCTAGGATAACACAATGTAAAGAAAGAAATATAGAGTACGGTATTAAATATTATAACAGGGTTGTAACTGGGCTGTGGTAACAGGACTGCTATTGTTTAACGACTAATTGTTAACAACTAATTTTTTGAATGAATGTAAAAACAATAAACACAATCATAGATCTTATTTAGAGCTGATAATTGTTATCATTTCATGTATTTTTTCAGATGATGATGAAGAATTTAACTCATTATTTTAAATCACCAAAGGAAGATGAAGATAAAGTTGAGAAAACTGATCTTATTAACAAGAAGATCAATGAAGAAACACCCCCAAAAAAGAGAAAAATAAATCTTTCAAAAAGTAAGAAGAAAGCAAGCGAGTCTGCCAAAGATAACGTTTTACCTGAACATCCAAGTAGTGAAGATGCAGTACAAAATCAAATAGAGATGCCAAAATCAACAGAAGAAGTGCCTAATAAAAACAGTAAAAAACGTAAATTAGAATCCGATTCCAACAGCTCAGGTAAAAGGGTTAAAACAACGAAACCATTAGAAAACAGCCTAAAAAAGCGCAATAAAAAAAGTATAGTCAGTTCTAACAGAAATCTGCAATCCTCCAAATGTGATAATAATGTAACTTCCGAAGATTCTACTTCAAAAATATGTGATGTTGAATCTATTGTTATAGAAAATACATCATCTTGTGATGAGCCACTAGTGAGAGTAAAACGAAAACCAAGAAAACACTTGTTCGATGATTCAGATGATGAACTTCAATCAACAAAATCTGAAAAACCTGAATCAACACAAACATCTGAGCCGGTTGAAAGCAATAATAGTAGTTGTAACGCAACTTCTCGGAACAGCTTATTTAGTTATTTTAATAAAGTAGACAAGGACACTGTATTAAAACAACAGCAACAGAAATCTAGTAAAATTGAAGTTAAAGCAGATATTCATTCATCTTCAAACGGCGAAAAAATTGAAAGAAAGAGTGTGGACAAAATAACAATAAAGAATAAAACAATGAAACATAAAAATAAATCTCTACTCGATGATAGTGATAGTATTGAGTTAATCAGTTCAGAAGAAATCACTGATGAAAATGATTCATTGAGTGTTAATGTTTCTGTGGAGGTGGATCAGAATAATAAAATTTCGTCCAATTTAAATATACAAAGCCAATCGATTAAATCTCAACCTTCAAATATTGCAAGTATTTTTATGGCAAAGAAAATTCGGCAAAATAAGGCTGATGAGGGAGTATCCTCAAACGGAATGAATTTACTCGTCCAATCAGAAACTCAGAAAGATAACAGTGAAAAAGAAAATTTGAACGACTCACCTGTTGTGTCACTCAAAGCCAATAAAAGTTTGAAGTCAAGGAAGAGTTTAAAAAGTAAACAAACGTCTGGTAAAAAACAAGCGTCTAGCAAAACTGAAAAAGAGTTACCTATTGAATCAACATCACGGAAAAATGAAAAAGATACTCCAACAGTTGATACAACTCCTACCTTAAATTCTTCGTCTTCCAATGGCAGCAAAAAAACAAGATGTTCGAGCAGTGTTAAAAATCCCACTGAAGGGAAAAAACTTGAAGTTGATAGTCCTAAAGCTGTAAAAGCAATCAAGAATCTAAAATGTTCTGAAGGCCATAAAACTCCCGACAAACAAAAGTTGAAAAAATGTGATGATGGAAAAATTACACCAAATAAAAAAACAACTATAAATGGTTTCTTTAGTCCAAAAAGTAATAACTTGTCGAATACGAACGTTATTGGTACTGAGAAAATTACCCCAAAAGCAAAGTCTGCATGGGTTATGAAAGTTTGCCTGAGTGCATCGAAAAATCTCAAGGGTACGTTAACTAAACTATAAGTTCTATGACTAAGTTTCCAACAGTTTAAAGTCTTAAAAAACCTAACATTAAACTAGGCCTACTGTAGTAGTTTTTTACTTTTTTTTTATGCTTTTTTTATTTTTTAGGAAAATATTCAGTAGAATACCGTATTTCTAATTTTACATGTTTTTTTACTAATTGTTCATTCCATCATGCTTACCTTGTTCAATATTAGAGGAAGAATTAACTTTTACTAATAAAACAAAAGATAATTATTAAGGCTTCTGAACATTACAACATATGTATATTTATAAACAAAATAATTTTTTTCACAACAGTTACATTGGATGATGTCAGATGGCTGTCTAATCTAAGTTATCTTTTAAAATAATATTGACGCATTGTTGGTTGATCATATATCAAATCCAAGATGCAATGACTAAATTAGTTTAAATTAAGTAGGGAAAGGTAAAACAAAGACTTGTGATGAACTTAAATGATTATCAGTAACTTATACATGATGAGAAAAATTGTTTGATAGTAGAGTTGAACTCCTTCCTGGTCGAGTTCCTCTACATACTGTGATTGTACACTTTGATCTCTGATTTAAAAAGTACATCATTCCCTAAAATTTCATTTAAAAAATCTTGTTAAATTTTGTTTCTTCTTTTTGTTTCCAGTGGATTCTGATGAAGATGATTTGAAATGCTCTCAGGATTCTGGCAAAGGGGACAGTGAAGTATTATCCTGCCCTCTTGAAGAATTGAGTCAGAAAACCATTGGAGAAAACAGGACGCTAAAAACTGACGATGGTGACTATTTGTTGTTTAAAAATGTACGGTAACGAAATGAGTACAGTTTAATGTTAATACCAAACTGTGGAAAGTGCAATATTTGGTTATTTACTATAACAACTTAAACTAGCCTACTAATGTGTATTCATCCTGTTATAGTTGTAGTTATCGATGATGATGACTCGGCTGTGGAAGTCAGTGAATCTAATGGTAGAAGTAAAAGATCATCACTTCCAAGAAATACCAAAAAGCCAAAACCAAACGTTGAGAATGAAGAAGATGAAGAAGTAAAAGTGGTGGAGGTTAAGCCTCAAACCCCTAAACCTGCTGGTAAATATTGAAACCAAACCATATCTTTGTTAATCATTGCATTTGATCAATGTTAGGCCCTAGGCTATATTTATTTTTATTATATATTTATTAAATACAATATTAAACGAGGAAATCAAGATGTTTTAACTGGCTATTGCATGAGTTTTACCATCCATAAAATTCATTTTCTTTTTTTGTTCATCAATTGTTGTGTAAAATGGTATTCAACCAACCCACTGTGTACCTTATAAATTGTGTAATATTGAACTAGTTTGCCCTCTTTTGCAGTAAAAATGTGGCCTTTTTTCCAAAAGGGAGGCGCTCGACAAGTTAAAGATGCTCCAGTCAATGAAGCCCAAATGAAAGCCAAGATGTTATTTCTAGAAAGTGGTGTCCCTGAAAGCGTTAAGAGAAAGGTAGAGGCTGTGAAAAGGTAAATAAAATTCATTATGTAGCCTACATTAAACATTGTAAACTTGTCAAACTACTGCTACAGTTAGACTAAAATATATTGTTTAAGGCAACCTTAGCTAGTAAAGCTGTTAGATTATATGATTTATTAAGTACTTAAGTTCAGTATTAGAAACTATGTTTGGCTTTATGTAACCTACTTCAGTAATTTAAAATTGTTTCACAGTTTGTGAAATTTCAGATTTATCTCCTTGCTTGAAGTGTTTGAAATATTTGCTTTCAGATTCATAATAGTTTTGTACAGCTTATATCTTTAGTTTTAGACATTTTCCTATACTGTTTTCTAAAAAAGTCATGAATCACGTTTCAATTCAAAGCATTGATTCAAGGTTATTTTTGTCAAGGATTTTTGTCCATGGGCAAAATTTATGAATGGGTAAAATTGCTTTACTGCACACAATTCTGCTGGGGGGAGGGGAGGGGGAGGGAGCGAAAATGAGTTGTATATGAGCTGTTTGCACATGTTTAAAATAAAGTATGCCTATTTCTTTCAATTACTGATCCCGACCGACTTTCTAGTGACACAATCCTCGGGTCACCAGCGCCTTTTCCAACCATCAGTCACGTTCTGCAAGCTGAAGAGATCAGCTGTTCAGACTCTGGTAACTTGAACCTACCTCCAATCAGGAGCGTCTCTCCGCCTCCTGTCATTCCTGTCTGGACCTCTAGTCTTCCCCTGGACGAACAGGATGAATCTGAAATCTCAACTTTTGAGCGTCCTGGGAATGGAAACGTGAAAGCGTTTTTGGAAAAATTGAAAGAACAGGTTGGTATTTTTATTTTTAGTTCACCCTTCTGTTTGAAGGGTAGATTTTTCTCTTTCACTGTTGCTATGATGTCATTAAAAGCTAACTCTCTTCATTGGACCGATCAATTCCTCTTGAAGTTACGCTTCATACTTTACAGAACAAAGAAAAAAAGACTACCAGTACTCCATTAGTCGGTACAAAACTAAAAGGACAAATAAATATTGTATTGAAAAAAATATTAACAATTTTGTATCTGCAACTAGTTTATTCCCCATACCATTCTTCATTTGATTCCATGAATTCTTGACTACTGTACTTAAATTTGTACAGAAGCAAAATGTTATTTAAAATATTGACAAATTTTTTAGTTCATCTATATTTGTCAGCATAAAATAAAAATTATTGTGTGGACTTCCCCCCCCCCCCCATCCACACACACGCTAAACCCATCACTTACAGTTTTACATTCCCGATTTATTTGAGGAAAAGTAGGAAAGCTACATTATTATTTTTGGAAAAAATGGTTTGGCTAGCAAATTTTCTTCAGTGAAGTTATCATTTTTACTTTTGTTACCAGTACGAGTTTTGTGTGTTGTGTGTGTATGAGTTGTGTTTTGCTCATGTTCGTACGGGTTTTCATCTTTAATTTGTGTCATACACCTTAAGAATATTAATCTAAATCAGACATTAAATTAATTTTTAGGAAATGTAATAAATAGGGGTACAATAATTTCTGGACCTTTTCCTTTATAAAGTTATTACTGTAAACTATGTTTTGCACGTAACATTACACAATGGAAGTTTTTCTCCAACCCAACATAAAATAACCTAATCCTAAACAGAATTTTTAGATAAGAATAATATTTCATCCAGAAAAAATAGTGGTGAAAAATAATTGTATAACAGAAATGGTCCCGATGCCCCTTATGGACACTAATGTGTTATAGTGTGACATTTGTAAGGAATATTTAACTATTTAATCTAAATCTTTGTTTTAGGAACCAAAAACTGAAGTTAAAGTCCTCTTCAAAAAACTGAAAGAATATAAAAACAAGGCAGAATCCGATATCTGGACTGAGGTATACAAGCCTACCAACTCTGCCGATATGGTAGGCAACTCTGAGAACATCAAGAAACTGAAAACGTGGCTCGAAACCTTGAAGAACTGCAGGAAAAGAGGTAATTTTCCAACACCAATGATGTAATCTTAAATATAGTACAATTTAGAATTAATTTACCGGTTAAGAGGCTCTTATGTTGCAAGGTCTGCTTTTGGATTTAGCATTCCTTCAAATGATTGCTAAATACCTAAATAGACTAAGGAATCGTACTTGAGTCAGCTTATAAGTTCCTCCTGTACATACCCAAAAAATTGCTGGTGACAAATATACTATTGTTTCCCAATTCTTTCTGGTGTCATGCCTCTTCAAACAGGTATTCCAAACCCCTTAAAACTTGACAATATTGTTGCACACTCTGAGACATTTCATAAACAAATCATGCATTCTTTACATATGCCTCTTTTTGCTATGTTTGAAAAGTGCATCCACAGTTTAACAAAGGCTAATTTGAATTGCGTCCAGATTTTTAATTTTCTCTGACCTATTGATCCTTGCTCTCTAGTCAAAATAATGTGTTTCAAAAGTAGTTAAAATTATTGTCTACCACAGCTGTTGTTTTACGAAAATATTCTGTTAGGCACTAGAAGTGTTTTATCAGCTCCACTGTACAATGTTATATACAATCAGGGTGTCTACCAACCGGGAAATCCGGGAAAACCGGGAATTGTACTTAAATTTTTACTGGCCATGAAATGTACGGGAATTGTCCTTAAATGCCAGACAATGTCCTTAAATTTTTAATGGGCCATAATTTTATTGATCGCTAGTTGGTTAGGAGCACATAAAAGGTTTATCAGATGTTTGTTTACATTTTCATTACTAGAGTAATTATTACTAGAGTAATTATGCAATAAAATTCCCATTAACAATCTCAAACCCATTAATATTTTATCACGACAATCAAGTGTCAAGTCAAGTACTTCCAAGAACTGTTGACTCAGCAGCTAGCTCATAAAAGTTACATCACTTTTATTCCTTTACAACTTCTTTTTTTATTACTAGGGTGTAGGCCTAATTATTATTAGATCCCAAACCTATTTTATCGTGAAAATAATAGCTTTATAATGGCTGTTACTTCTTACTTGTACTTTCGGCTTGAAGATTCAATTTGCCGCGGCCAGTGCCTATTGCCATAAAACTGTTTATGGTTTCATATTAAACATGTAAATAATCTACAGTCTTATTTTGTAAGTTAACCCTTTTTTATGGACATTTTATCTTTCAATTGACAAAACCACAAGCATTGTTGTTTGCATTAAGGTTTTATCACTATGTAGGCCTGCTTGGTTTCAAATTATGTCATTGCATTTTCTGTATCTTTGTCTTTATTGTTGGCTATTCAGGTTTCAATGTTTTTTGTTTCCCATATATTTATTTATTGAGTTGTATGCTTTAAGCAATCAAAATCTTATGAACTAGAATGATGATAGTAACTTTGCTGCTATTATAACCTCATTGTTTGTTACTCAGTTTATATAGGCCCTCCTAAATAATTAGGCTTAGGCCTGAGTATTTTGATTCTTGAAAGAGCTGTAAAATATATTAAGAAAATGTAATTGAGCCTAAGATAAACAACTAATGATTGCTATGTGTTGATATTAACTTTACAAATGAAAATACAATAATCTTACTCTGTGCTTATTGCTTATTAATAGCCGCTTACCATACCTTGATTTTGTACTAAGAATTGAGTAACAATATGCATTAAAGATTTTTTTTTCAAAAGTAGTCGAGAACCTAACGTGCCAGGGCGAATTATGCCAAATTAATCCGCCTGGATCGGATAAGCTATGTTAT
Organism: Macrosteles quadrilineatus; assembly: GCF_028750875.1. NCBI lineage: Eukaryota > Metazoa > Arthropoda > Insecta > Hemiptera > Cicadellidae > Macrosteles > Macrosteles quadrilineatus. The sequence continues at coordinate 136,854,273 of NW_026542595.1, read as the reverse complement.
GAAGTTTACGTGACGGATGGAGATATTTGTCGCTATCGCAGGAGACAATGATTGCATTTCTCTGTTACACTATAAAAGCTTTAGGCCTACCTAAAGTATAGGTAGGCCTATGTTTGTTTACTTTCAATAAATTTCTATTTTGTAATTTTTAACTCTTATCTATTATTATTTACTTTTCTCTCTGGTACAACTACAGTGAATAACAAGATTAATACAGTTTGACAAATCAGGAAAATTATTTGGTAGGCCTAATGACACCGACAAAGGTTACGGCAAAGTGTCCTTAAATGTACGGGAATTGTCCATGAATTTTTTATCCAGAATGTAGTAGACACCCTGACAATGTAAATATGCTCTAAAATTAATATTTATAAAGGTTTTTTAGTAAATAAAAGTGACCATGCTCAACCATGATTAACACTACATTGTGTGATTGATATGTCCTGTATCACAACAAACATTGCCCTATCTGATCTTTGGTGTGTAATAGGACACTTATCTCATTGTTTGATGTATAATAACAACCCCTGCACTACTGCACAGTTGATCTCTTATGTGTAATATGACTACAACTTAATTGTCTTGTTACAGAAGGCAGTGTCAGTAGTGGGGATGAATTTGTCAGTGATGACAGTAACGGAGATGACAGCAACTTCAACAACATGGCTGTCATATCAGGCCCATGTGGGTGCGGCAAAACCAGTGCTGTCTATGCTATAGCTAAGGAGCTCGATATTAAGGTGAGGTATAAAATACAGTTTTTAACATGATTTCTGTGTGTTTTTACTGCTATTCACGTTTTATAAGTTATAATAGTATATAGATAATTGTAAGGAAGCAGTTTGGCCATATAACGCACCTCGATCTCAGGTTAGTTACATACAAATGTTGCCATATAATGCACCCCGATCTTAGATTAGTTACATACAAATTCATTATGAGTAAAATACAAAATGACTTTGCAGAGGACAATATACATTGAAATTTGTTGCATTTATAATTTAGGACCCTTTTTGTTCTCAAGTTCTTTAAAAAATTTTATTTCCTCAGACGTATGTGCCTAAGCTTTCCTCCTGACATAAACTTTCTGAATATATAAATCAAGGAAAGTAGTTGTAGGCTAATAAGTATTTTTACAAAAAAAAAATAGATTAATAGATTTTGCAAAAAAATCTTTCTGATTGGTCTGCAAGTGGAAGTAAAGAAAAGCATGTACCTTTTAAGATAATCACTGATAATAGTGTTATAATATACCTTAGTTTAGGGATGGTCAAGTCTCGAAATTTCGGGAAATTTTATATCTCGTTACACGAGATGAGATTTCTTTTTGGCCGAGATTTTTATCGAGACAAGAATAAAAAAAAAAATAAATAAAAACGCCTGCAGAAAGTCAATGCAATACCCGCAATACAGGAGCGTGTTGTAGTTGCGTTTCCTTTGCGAAGGCGTTCTTAATTAATTAATTCTTTAAATGTAAATATTACTTTAATTATTTTAATAATATTACTTTAATAACATTTGAGAAGTTTTGTTAAGTGTACGCAGTGTGAGGAATGTTTTATTACTATAAAAAGTCAAAACAAGTACCTAACTATTTTATAAAAATTAATATTGCTTTTATTTTATGATTTATTTTATTTTAGGATAAGTTGAACTCTATCCTAACTGATATCACTATGTTTCCTAATCGTAGGCATTTTTAATAAGTTAGGCGTGATTAATAAACTAAAATGTTATGCTGATGTTTTTTAATAAAAGATTGTAAATATTCTTGCCTATTATCATTGTTTTTTATTTAAACAGTCATCTAACAATGTTACAAAATCAGGTAAAAATTTTGAACGTGCATTTCCCGTTGTGTATGAGAAGGGAAATCCCGTCTCGAAATTTTATGAGAAATAAAAAATCTCGTCTCGTCTCGTCTCGAACTAAAAATCCAATCTCGTCCATCCCTACCTTAGTGTCATGTAGAGTTTATTATTGAACACAATGATCACTCTTCAAATACGTGACTCATTGTTTGTAGTTGACTGGTTTGTTCAGGTGCTAGAGATAAACGCATCGTGCAACAGATCAGGCAAACGCATTTTAGCGGAGTTCTCCGAGTCAACTCAATCACACCATGTGGAGAGGTCCCAGCCTATCAGTGGACTGTTTAACAACCGTAAGTTTTGTAACATAGTGTTCTGTTGTTGTCTAATGTTAAGTTTTGTTTTGTACAATATATATTATATTTGTGCAAGTCTACACCATCTTAAATAACAATAATCTTAAAGAATCTTTCAGGTTGCAGCTCAACTCGATGAGAAAAAGACAGTTATGAACATTTGGAACTTGTAAAACATTAATTTTGTATCCATGAGCTCATATTTTTATTAGGGATGGTCAAGTCTCGAAATTTCGGGAAATTTTAAATCTTGTTACACAAGACGAGATTTCTTTTTGGCCGAGATTTTTATCGAGACGAGAAAAAAAAAATTAAAAACGCCTGCAGAAAGTCAATGCAATACCCGCAATACAGGAGCGTGTTGTAGTTGCGTTTCCTTTGCGAAGGCGTTCTTATTTAATTAATTCTTTAAATGTAAATATTACTTTAATTATTTTAATAATATTACTTTAATAACATTTGAGAAGTTTTGTTAAGTGTAAGCAGTGTGAGGAATGTTTTATTACTATAAAAAGTCAAAACCAGTAACTATTTTATAAAAATTAATATTGCTTTTATTTTATGATTTATTTTATTTTAGGATAAGTTGAACTCTATCCTAACTGATATCACTATGTTTCCTAATCGTAGGCATTTTTAATAAGTTAGGCGTGATTAATAAAAAAATGTTATGCTGATGTTTTTTAATAAAAGATTGTAAATATTCTTGCCTATTATCATTATTTTTGTATTTAAACAGTCATCTAACAATGTTACAAAATCAGGTAAAAATGTTGAACGTGCATTTCCTGTTGTGTATGAGAAGGGAAATCTCGTCTCGTCTCGTCTCGAACTAAAAATCCAATCTCGTCCATCCCTAATTTTTAGACATGAGAACCTAGTGATCCCTAATAATTTGTGTGCACGAGGATGAATTTTGTTCACATTCAAATAATCCTGTCTAACAAAATTTAAATAGGCTACTTTGATTTAGAGCTTATCAAAATTTCCTTTAAAGAGATAGTTTTTCAAATTCAAATAAAAATTTCCGGTTGAGTACTGGTGTTAAATCAACTGTCCGGACATAGCATTAAAAAAAGTTTATATGCTGAGGTCAGTTTTATAAAAAGTTTAGTGCATGTGAACATTTATTTGTTATGTTGCTGAAAGCTTTACAGTTCTTAGATAAAAAGAGCACGAAGTATGCTAATCCAATATCAACCCTACATTACAATTATTATAAAAACATAATAACTCTCAACAACAGAATTATAGTAGAACTCCAATTATCCAAATCACCCGTTATCTGAATCGCTTACCGAAGGAAAGGAGTTTAAAAACATAAAGCCACAGTAACAACTTCTTTTACAGAATGTAGAAGCTTTGCTCATAGCAAAATCCAAAACATCTCCCACAGTAGATAGTTTAGATATCATTATCGTTTTCCATGATTTTAGCAAAATCTTGAGCATCTTCCCCTGTCTGAAGACATCATCATGGTCTCCTGAATTACAGAAATATCATCATTGTCTTTGAAGATTGCTGAAAAATTGTGAATATCTCCCGCGGTCCTGTAGACATCATCATTTTCTCTGTGGTCATGGAAACATTGTCATCGTTTTTTGCAACTTCGGCAAATTCTTGAACATCTTTCGCAGTCTAGTAGACATCAACTTCATCTTCAACTCATCAGTAATTCACAGTAAATTTTACTCGTCCTCCGTAATGGTGGCGAAGGCCTAATTTTTATATCACTTAAGGTTCACAGACATGTCCTGCGATCACAATAGTAAAAGCTCGACTGGACTCAGTCTATTTCCTGTCAAATTTCCTGTATTTCGATAAAAATCCAATTCCCTAAATTTTTGACTCCGAATGTGGAACAGTCCCAACCAATGCCGATGATTGGAGTTCTACTGTTCACGCCTGTTGATGGATATTGACAGTTGAACTAGCTATGTTTTACTGAAACGTGAAGGTGTTTATATTGTTTTTTTTTTGTTCCACAGAAGGTTCAGGGAAGAAGAAGAGGAAAAAGTCCAAACATATTGAAAAGTCAAAGTCAGAGAAAACATCACTTATTTTGGTGGAAGATGTAAGTTTTATGACCTTTTACCATAATCAAAAAAATGGCATTATTCCTACTTATCCAATTTTTAGTGTGATGGTAGTTAAATTACTATTTATATACTGCATACCATGTGTTGCTAGTATAGCATTTTGGGCTTCTTGTGAGAGCCACAGGTCCAAACCCGGGCATGTAGAAAAATTGAGTAGATTGAACAGAATCATTCATTGCCTTATAAGCATTCACTATAACAACGCTTATAGCGTATACATACACTGAAACAAATTGATGCATCAATATTTTTGTTTGATGTAACAATCAAATTTCTGTGGTGATTGCAGGCAGATCTCTTATTTGCGGACTGTGACGAGGGGTTTGTTCCGGCTCTGGCCTCCCTTGCTGCAAGCTCCAAGAGGCCGATTGTTCTAGTCACCAACCAGGCCAATTCAACTCACCTGGATCGCTTCAACAACTCTAAACTGCTGCGGATCACATTCAACAGACCGAGGCCGAACAAACTGAGTAAGTTTGTAGAAATGTTAAATTTAACTTTTACATTTTATATATACAGTAAACCCTCTCTTATCCGGATCTCCCATATCCGGACCCTCCGATATCCGGACGCGATTTTGAAAAAATGCAAAAATTAAAAAAACACTCAAGGGCCGTCTGCGAATGTTTGTTGACCGAGCAGTCGCTGTTTGTAGGCCGGTTAGAGACGCCGGCGCGCCGGGAGGGTTGTGCGACGTGCAGTCTCGCGGGCAAGGTCACTGACTGACTCACGAAACAAAAATAGAATCCCTCCCCCACCCCTCCTACCCGCCCCTCCTACCCACGCCAACGCCCTACTCATGCGCGGCGACGACAATTCATCACTCGTGTCAGTTGTCAGTGCTGCTTTTTTTGTGCCTCAGTGACCTAGTCTTTGATTGTACGGTTCGTTTTAGTTTCGGGAAGGAAGAGTGCTAGAGGCGAAATTGTTATGGCCGAAAAAAGAAAAAAGATTGTCATTACGATGGAGGACAAACTTAACGCGTTGAAACGTTTGCAAGCGGGCGAAAGTGCAAAAAAGATAGCGAGTGAGATGGGAGTTGGGACTAGTACAGTGAGTGACTGGAAAAAATCCCGTGAAAAAATAGAAAAATGGTGTTCTAACCAGGCATCAAGTTCAGGAATAAAAAAGTGCAAAATGATGAAAACAGCCGTAAATGACAAAGTGAACGAAGCGTTATTTTTGTGGTTTACACAATGTAGATCAAAAGGACTGCCCGTGTCTGGACCCATTTTGCAGGAAAAGGCTCTCCAATTTAATAAGGAAATCGGAAGTGATCCCAATTTCAAAGCCAGTGAGGGGTGGTTGGAAAAGTGGAAGAATCGATATGGGGTCAGAAAGCTTCATATAAGCGGAGAAAAGTTGTCAGCAAATGAAAACGCTGTGGGAGAGTTTAAAATGTTTTTACACAAGCTGCTTGACGAGGAAGGAATCAGCGGGGACCAGTTATACAACTGTGACGAAAGTGGTCTAAACTTTAAAATGCTACCTAGCTGCACTCTCGCTTCCAAGGAAGAAAATAGCGCTCCAGGTTATAAGAAGAAAAAGGAGAGAGTTACAATAATGGCCTGCAGCAACGTCACAGGAAACAATAAACTCAAACTCTGCATGATTGGAAAATCAAATAAACCAAGAGCGTTTAAAAACTTCAAAGATCAGTCGACATTACCGGTGTGGTACAGAGGACAAAAAAGCGCTTGGATGAATTCTGCGATCTTCAGAGAGTGGTTTAACAATCAGTTCGTCCCGTCTGTTGAAAAGTTTGCTGAAAAAAACAATTTGCCAAAGAAGGCTATTTTATTGCTTGACAACGCCCCTTCACACCCGTCTGCAGATGAACTAACAAGTGGAGAAATAAAGTGCGTGTTTTTGCCGCCGAACGTAACCTCTTTGTGCCAGCCAATGGATCAGGGGGTCCTTGAAACACTTAAACGTTTGTATCGACGTAAGCTACTGACAATCATTATTGAGGGCATGGATGTGGGAAAGAGTGTTTCTGAGTGCCTTAAAGACACTGACATGCTAGATGTTGCCTTGTGGATTTCTAGCGCTTGGGAAGAGCTCAAACTGATAACGTTGGTTAAATCGTGGAAAAAGCTTTTGGACCACAAAGTAGACCAAGATTATAACAAAGAAGTAGAAAAAGAAACAGAAAACTGCAATGACAAAACAGGTGAAGAAATCGTTCAACTTTTTAGAAACGTTCCTGGTTGTGACAACATAGACAGTGACGCAGTGAGTGAGTGGATGAAGGAAGACGAAATCCAGGAGTTTACTGACAATGACATCATAGACTTAGTTAACGCAGACCCCGCTCCTGACGACGACGAAGAAGAAGAAATCCAGAAAACAACCATGATGCATAGTGAGGCTTTCCAGGCCATCGAACAGCTGATCGAGTATGTCGAGAAACAAGAGGAAGCAACTGGTGCCGATCTTCTGCTTTTTCGTAGGTAGAGAGACATTACGTCAAAGAAGCGTGTTAATCGAGCCAAACAAGCCACAATAACATCGTTTTTGTCCAAAACTTAACTGTGAGTACAAAGTAAGAGCTGTTCTCGTGGATTAATTTTATTTTACTCTGTATACAGCTCTACATTTTTGTTCATTACAGTAGGCCTACTTGTCTTTTTCTTAGTTCCATTTCATTTTTTCACTGTACCGTTACTGTATTACGTAATATTTTTTTAGTTTTGATGTTATATTAAAGTGTTTTTCTTAGTTCCATTTCATTTTTTCACTGTACCGTTACTGTATTACGTAATAATGTTTTGAGGTTAGTTGTTCTATTAAAGTGTTATTATAACCAAAATACCGTTGTTTTATTTAATAAACAAACGTTTCCGTATTTAAGGCTTACTAAAATTGAGTACCGTAGTTGTTGTACAGCTGTTTTCTCATCTAAAACAATGTTTCTCTCATATCCGGATTTTTTGTTATCCGGATCGGCCGGCGCCACATTAGTCCGGATATGAGAGGGTTTACTGTTCTTACATAGGCATTTTTTGGCAAATTTGTTTAATTCATCATGCTGTTCATGTTTCAAACATACAAGCCCATCACAGTTTATCAGCAGCGTAAACCATTTAAAATGCACACAAATTGTAACTACTTAAACAAAAACAATTAAACACTAAATATTTACATTTTGAATTGGCACATTGGTTGTACTTGGCACACATGACGTCAAAGCCTTATCTTGACAAACAGTTAAAGATTTTCCCATTTGATTATATCGAGAGATTTTGTACTGGAAAAAATTGCATACTTTTCAAATACTCTCCCAAAAAACAAACTAAAATATTTTTGGAACTTACCTTTTTGATTCCACTCCATTTACTATTTAAAACAAAGGCAGAATGGAGTAGTGCAGAAAACTGTGAATGTACTAATCTAAATAAAATTTGAGATTTCATTCTTGAACTTTGCTGATTGAGTCTAAAACTTGAAATATCTAAAATAAAGACATGAGATTTCACTCTTAAATCCAGCCAATGAATCTAAAACTTGAAACTTTTTTGGAATTTGTTAGATTGGAGACTTGACTTAAGACATGTCACCTAGTTTACTTGTTGACTTTCTGTGATATGGTGGCTGTCTAGGTTTGTGGTTGCGGCTGGTAGGTCTAGTGGAGGGGGTGATGATGTCAACAGACCTAGCCTTACGTCTGGTCACTGTCTGCAACTGTGATGTCCGCAGGTGTCTATTGCACCTGCAACTCATGATCAAGTGCAATAATACAGAGGTTGGTATATAAATTTTGTTACTTATGGTTATGTGATCACAACAGTTTTGGATTTCAGTAGAAGTTAATGGTTCAGCTTAAGAAGGCCTATGCGATGTGGTCACATGAATGGCAGAACGATATGATTTGGTAGGCCCAATCGTTAATTGAGTGTTATCGTTATGTACATTTATCATAGTGACACCAAGATTCATCTTTCACACTAGGAAAATCATAATTATCTCTTGCAATCGTGAAATAAATTTGATAATTTCTAGCAATCACCGCCACATCAAGATCATGTCTTGCAATCACAAAAAAAATCTTGAAATCTTGGTGAGACGCACGTTTTTGCGATTGTGCAAATTTCACAGGCATTGTCTAGGAGAAAACAAGATAATATTTTCATTTTGTGAGATTCCCATCCCAACTTCGCAAAATCTTGGAGACTCTTTGTAAAATGGAAATTTAAAAAATAATAAATTTAAAAATTTTACTATTTATTCTCAAATGTTAGTGTCTTTAACATGGCCGACAATTTCAGTTGATTATGCTTTCAGTTACCATACAGTAGAACCCCGGTTAACCGAAATCAGGTTAACCGAAACCTGAGTTAACCGAAACAGTTCCATAAATTAATACAGGGCTAAAATATAAGTACAATAATTAATATGTAAACAGAGAGGCCCTTTCCTCTCTCAAAAGGGGTTTTTTCTATAACCCATTGTAACATTTATGTAGCTGAAATAAAACACTATATTATATAGACATTGTTTTAAATTAATTTTTACTACAGACTGTGGTAATACATAGGCTATTTTTAGCATTTGATGGGTTTAACCGAAAAATTGGTTATCCGAAACGGCTCTCACCCCTTTATTTCGGTTAACCGGGGTTCTACTGTGGTACAATTACTATCCTTAATCCAAGGATATGAAGGATATGCCATCAATGAAAATTGTATAGGTTTAATTTTTTATCTTAATGTTATTAAAATGACAAGTCTGATTTTGGACTGTATGTACAAATACAGCTTGACCTTTCATTTAATATCTATTTTACGGGTCTATTTTATGTGCTTAATCTCTTAAGTTAGTGCTAAAGCTCTCTAAATATGGTTTAACTCTTACAGGTTCAAGACAAAATCAACGTGAATAGATTGTGGTGGGGATGGCCCGGACGGTATCAACTCAATTACGAACTGCCAACGCTACTGGAACCTGAGGAGGAACTGAGGCCTGAGACAGACAAGGCAACTGTGCGGCGCCAGCTTGAGGCAGTGGCAGACACAACACGGCGCCTGGCGCTACTGGACATCCTGTCCCCTGGCATCAGAGAGGTATGTGGAGTTGATGGCTGATAGTGATATTGGAGCAGGTCTTCCATATCTTGGAATAAATCTGATATCTTTGAAAATTCGCCAATAGTCCAATCGGGCCCTGTATATCCCCAGTCTCTTAGGAAAGTTCTCTACATTTATGATGGTTCCTGGATATTGCTGATCCCTCCTAAATTCCCAGGTTGTTCAGTTAAATCTTGGTTGTCCCCAAAAAACTACAAATTTTACATATGTCCCTCCCTGTTGAAAATCTTTTGGTAAATGTTTGATATTTTTGATCAAGGAAGCAACAAGGTTCCTGTGACATGAGATTTTTTTTATGCTTATCTGTTTAAAGATTTTGAAACATCATTAATTGGTAGCCCAATGAACCTGGAATTGACCCTGATTGAGATCAATCCCGCAAACTTTGGATTTGAAAGCAAGCTCTACAAGCATTTGGCTAAAAGATAACATTTTCATTGACTTTAATTGAAATTAAGTTTTTCTATGTCACCTGTTTAAACTTTACCAATGGGACACGTACTGTTGTAGGAATGTGTTGAGGAACATGAAGACCCTTGTCCGATGGCTTGGTCGGCCAGGTGGAAGGACAGTACTGCACTGACAGCTCCTACCTCAGGCCACAGTCTTGGCCAGAGTGAGGAGGCCGAGTGGCTACAGCAGGCCTTGGCCTACCAGGAGCTTGGCCTATCACACAGGACGAGCCAGACACCTCAGGAGGCCAGGTGAGTTGTGAAAGTAGGCTAGCATGTGAAACTATAGTTTGAGAAGCGGATGAACCATTGACTGTTGAATACAGAAGTAGGCGTCCCACATAGACTAGCTAACTATTGTAGTCCTCCTCCCATGCCAACAACCTTGCTTCAGTGTGAGCTTAGCATCGCACTGGGAATATTGTGTCCGATTGCCGTTTATTGTGCAGTTTTATACTTCAATCCAGTATAGTTCGTTTTCAGATCCTACTATTTGATCAGTGGCTTGGATTTAGTGAAATGGAATAGAAACGATAATTACTGTAGTGAAGTATTGTGGAATGAACCAAACCTCAAACTAATGCAAAATCCGGATTTTTCACCCCAGCTTTTTCCCTCCATTTGCCAATACTGGGCCTGCTAGTAGTTTTGTTTGGTGCTCTTGGGTCCTTCGGTTCTTGTAAAACTACATCCAAAACGACTGGAACACAGTACATGCTACAATATGCCTCTTATTCGGATGAAACTAAATCTAAACACAGACTCAATTACAGCGCATTAGCTGTTCCCGCCACCGGCATCGGCTGGCCATCACGCAACAGCAAAACATGTTAAGAAGTGAAAGCACTGTGGGTTTAACTACAAACAGGGTGGCTAGTGACCTGGAAAACCTGGAAATGTCAGGGAATATTAAATATCTGGAAAAGTCAGGGAATTTTGTCATAAGTCAGGGAAAATTGTAAAAAAGGTTTAAAATAATTTTAATAATTGTTAGGAAAGGTCGATCTGATCTGGCGAGAGCACGTGTGCCGTGTGGGTGAAAACTAAGAGATAAGTCTGTACAATATTCATTATTCAAATTATTCATAATTTAAGTTTGTTAAGTTTGCCTATTTTTAAAAAATTATTTTAAACCTGTTAAATGTTCAATAAGGGCAGCCTATATTTTGGAATTTTCATGTCAAATTTTAATAATTATAAGTATTGCATCTTATATCTTTTACAATAATAATGACGATGTCAATTACAATAATGTATTGTTTAAAGACTGAATAAATGACTATTCTATTGACTATTCTATTGACTATTTTAATAAAATTTGGTGTTTTTCTACAGATTAAATTTTGTTATAAACTGCGTATCATCTTATCAAACTCAGTTTAATTTTATTAAAGTAAGTTGCAAAGTTTGAATACAACCTAGCCTGTATCTATAGATTTTATGTATGTTTTTAATATAAACAAACATAAGATATTCTTCAGATGAAGATTAGTCCTTTTGAAGAATTAGTTAGTATTAAAATTAAAATTTTGAATTTGTCGATCAGGGAAAGTTTAAAAAAATCATGGAATTGTCAGGGAAAAGTCAGGGAATTTTTCAATGTGATTTCACTAGCCACCCTGTACAAATCATAAGAAAAGAACTATTCAACTTTCCAGGTCGGATCACCGACAAAAACATAATCAAGAGTTTTATCCTGGTTCACCTCCTATCAATAAAGTTGTTTTTTATATTATGCCACACAGCTGATTATTAAAAACTCCAATTTTCAGGTGGCTTTCTATTCTGAGGCAAGCTGAGCAGCTGTACATGCCGGGTATTACGACGACGGCACACACCAACCATCAGGGAGTGACTTGTGACTACCTGCCTGTGTTGCGGGAATTAGGACGATCCGAGCAAGTCAGGCTGGCCAACTATACGAGACGAGCCAACCGATTCTTCAACTACCTCCAGGGCCTGGGCATACACGCTAGCAAGTCATACAGAGACTTTATGTGCGACGCTTTCTCATGACCTTTTCGACTGCTAGTCAGTAATGTACAATGTGTAAATAATGTGTGAATTGTATAGGTGAATTTCATCCAGATGTACAGTGAAACCTCGTTTAACCTCCCTCTTCAAACCTTCTGTTGTCTGTCATTTTAAAAATGTGTATTGCTATTTTTAACGTACATTTTTGCTGGGCAACAGTTTTTAAATTAAATTTTATTTATGTATTGCAAAGAATATGATAAATTTGGAATTCAGGTGTATACTGTACCATTTCATTCCAAAATAATTGTCCTAGTGATTTTGACATTTCAAACATTTTAAAGGAATTTCTTTGACATTTCATACATTTTAAAGGAATTTCTCCTGGTTCTATGGGTGACGGTTAATAGAGGTTTTGCTGTAACTCATTCCTCAATGTGAAGTATAATTCATATGAATCTGTGTAAGAAGTGGAATCGCACAAGGTTTTACAGTGCCTTTTAATAGGGCTTTAGTTTTAAAATGTGTCCTTTAATAAAAGTTACGTTATTGTAACTAGTTGATTAGTTTTAAGTAAAATTAATCGGGGTTTTTATGTTTAAGTATTAATAACAGTTTTCACAGCTTTAAGGTTCTAGTATGTAGCTATTAATTTAGAATATAATACTTTTTGAGCATTAACCCATTCCCGCCTAAAGACAGGCAGGGCCCGTCCTACCTCGTCAGGTTACGAAAGACTAAACACGGGCAGCGCCCATCCTCACGCATAATGCATTATTATGCGTTATTATTAGGCTTATACATTATTATTGATTTACCTAATTTTCCCAATCTTGTAATTAGTTTCAAAAGTATTATAATTATGCTTAGACTATTATTTCCCATTTATTTCAATACTCGCAACGCTCTGTACACATGAAATTTTGGTGCAAAAATTGTATTAGACCTAGACTTATTTTGTCGTTTTGCATAGTTTTACAAAAACAGCTATAAAATGAAGGATTTTATATACAAACAAACCAAATTAAGTTTTTTTGTGTAACAAATTGAATACTATTTATAAATTTAACAAAAAAAATTGATTTTTAATTTTTATTTTGCTTTAAAAAATATATATATGTGCATATATGTATTGAAAATTACTATAAAATATTTTTTATTTAAAATTAGTGTCATACGAAAGGAAATTGTATGTAGATCAATACAAGCACAAGTGTTAGGCATTTATTTCATGAATTACATTTTTAATGAGTTTTTTACTAAAACATTGTACATTGGTCCTTTTTTACTCAGTTCTAACTGCATGATACTTGACAAATAACTCAGTCAGGAATGGGTTAAAAAAATTATAAGGTTGTCATTACAAAACTGTCTAAAACCAGAATTGTTCCTAAAAAATTCTTTTCAAAAGGGAAAAATACCAATGACATACTGTACTGTCAGTAATTGTAAAATATAGTAGATGTAATTATAATTCCGCAATGGCTCTTTTAAGAATATCCAAAGCTTAATTTATTTTATCCATAAGTGAAACAGTGTTAGTTAAATTTGTAAATTTTATAATGTGAAACATAATTTACTTTATAATTCCTTAAATATATATATTTGTTGATGTAAATGGTTTGATTTTTCCTTAATAATTGTGAAATATTTCCTGTTAAGTTTTTTACTTGATCTTCAGTTTTTTACTCAATTCATCATTCCGATTGGCTATTTTACAGAGATAAAAAATAAACTCGTTCTTTAAGGGAGTGTGAGTAAACTGATACCATTATTGGAAACGTTAGGAAATGATTGCTAAGGCTAAGTTTAAGCTTTTAGACATTCCATCCCCATGTTAAAGTTGTAGCCAGGTTTTTAATCAAATTTGTCTTAGTTGATGTGAGCCACCTACGGATAGCGCTGATCTAAATGACTGATTTGTGCCGATTACACGCTGGTTTTTACCAAGTCAAACTGATGGATTAACTTATTTTGAAATATAGCAACTGTTGTGACCCAGCAACTATGTCAGTAACAAAAAAATAAGGTACAAAATAGAGTTTTAGACACTAGCGCAATCTTGTTTAAGTAAAATACTTCAAAAAGTAGTTTAATTATAACCTAAACATAACATAACTTTTTCCAAGGGATATAGTATAGTCAATAATAAGAACTGGTTAAGAGTAGAAATGGGTAAAAAACAGAATCGTACTGTTTGCTCTTAAAAAAAGAGCTATCCATCAAATTTAACACTTGTCTGTGAAGGCGTCAGACAGTACAAAAACATCTGGGCAAATACAAATCCAAACAATAATATTTCGAAATAATTTATTTTCTATTACAAATTTTGTACACTATACAACCTATTTACACAAAATTAATACATTTTGGCACTATTTTACACTTAGAAACAATACAATAAATACAAAATTTAGTACAATACAAAACTTATACAAATATGATTAGCGATTAGTCGAGTAAACAAGTTACAAACTATTTAGGCGATTTACATAGCAGGAACACTTTTACACATCGTAAGCCGATGTGACCTAACAGTAGGAAAACAGCCTCTCCACCTCAGCTTCACATCTATCTACACATTGAAGGAACACAAAATATCTTTGGACTTGATGGCATATTGCGGAAAATATTTTGTGTTCACTTCTTATTTTACGTTGCGATCTAATATCTGCATTTTTGGATGGAACACTACAAATGGCAAGCTACCGAGTATCGATTGACAGTCTATCGTGGCAACAACAATTAACGCTGACGGGGTAGAAATTAGAATATTACATTACTTCCTAGAATGTAATACTTGAGTAACTGGAGTTTAACATCTGTGAAGTTTAGTTTTTCAGACACTTTGATTTCAGTCTTTCACAATAAAAATAAATGATTTCTAGATATGTTTTTGGAACACATAAACACTCTGGTTCAGAGATGAATTTACACTTTTCAATTACTAGTTTTGCACACCATCTGGAATTTTTATTTAAGTTAGTAGCATACATTGAATCACACTAGATTTCAATTCCTCCTATCATAGATATGACTGATTACCAAAGACGTTTTTGTTTTAATCTTGTTCACAAATTGAAATTTAATAGTATTACGGGTTTCTGTTAATTTACAACAATAGTCTACATTGATTTTCATTGGCTATTTTTATTTTTAAAGGATTTTAAATTTAACATAAGTTTACTTTTACCAGGATATGGAAGTGTCTGGCGATTTATTGTCCAGATACAAAATTATGACAACAGTAAGCCTGTCCAGATATACCACATACAGAATGATCAAGTATGTTGGACTGAGTTTTCTAAATTACTTTTGATATTCGGTCAGGTTAAATTTGAGTAATTTCACAAATAAATCCCTCCACGTACCTATTTTGCAAAAATTGTTTAAATTTCTTAAATGAAAAAAATATATATTTAATGCTTAATACATTTGTGGTGGTGAACTCACAACCAACCTACAATAGGAATAAGGAATCTACCTTTTTTATATCAAAAGAGTAACATTTTGAAGTGATCAGTTTTCAGGCAGAATTTACTTAGCTTTGGTTCGAAAATGTAACAAACGGTTTTGCTTTTGTCCTTCTTATATGTCTTTTAATCCTTGTCTGGTGATCCATGTCTTCTAATCATTGTCTGTGGATACATGCCTTCTAATCCATCTGGGTCTAAGATTGAATTAAACAGAATTATATTTTGCTCTGATAACTAAGAATGATGACTAAGGATTGTAATTATTAAATCACTAATCATTCTGAGCAAATTAGAAAAGTTAAATTAAATCCAAACTATTAAAGTTTAGTTCGTAGTAGGGTGTACGTATTTTATGCGATCTCAGTCTTTTATTGCCTCTAATACAATTGGCCTTAAAATATTTCTTAAACTTACATGTACTAGAAAAATTTAAATATGTGCTATATAATATAAAACTTCTACCCAAGTTATCCAAATTTGATACCATCTTCAACATTTTAAAGAATAACTAAACTAAAGTGATAAAAATTTATATTTTTAATACATCTTCTAGGGTGATCCTAAAAGAAATAAACAACTTTTTTAAACAAAATACAGATGTTACATTAAGAATGGAATTTACATTTTCCAAATGCATATAGTGACAAATTTTTCCCTTGTACAATAAATGTTCAGTGAGTAAACCTCGAATCATATACAACAAGTTTATCCTATACCGGTATTTCAGTTCAGACCTAATTGTCTGTAGAGTAAGCTGAATAGGAGAGTTATTACAAATGCTTTATCTTTCATATAAATATAAATATAACCCTACAAATATAAATCCCAAGAAAATAATTATAGGTTACGCGGAGGACAACAAAAACGTAACGTTGGGTTGTTATGTCAGCCGCTCGTTATGTCAGTCCTGTGCATTGGAAGATTCTCATAAAGATATTCCCTGACATTACGGTGCCAATAGTTTTCATGAAAACATTTTCAGCTTTCCACAAAGCCGTTTAAACCCATCGGCTGTGAATTTTGAAGATCAAAGCTTACCTTTTTAGGTATTTAATGTACTATTTAATGTATTTAAGCAGTACTATTTAATGTCCATTACTTAGTTTATAGGTGTATAAAGTTGTTTATTTCTTTTAGGACCACCCTGTATAACTGTAATGTTCATCATAATCTTTGGTTAAAAAAAATAGACTTATCTAAGCAGTTTAAATTTAAATTGTAATATAAATAATCAGGAATAATAATTATCTGAGTAATAACAATTATCGTTGAAAATGTAACACTAATAATTGAAAACCAGTGTTAACAATGTCTAGAACTTAAACGGTTAGAGGGAATTTTAATATAAAATCATCTTCAAAATTGACTGACATTTTTTATGTTCTTAGTATACACAGCAGTAGCAATAGCAATTTAACATTTACAAAAATTGATAACAACTTTGCTTAAAAGTTATATTTTCATGAATACGTACAAAAGATTTTCCAATAATGTACACCTTAGTCAATATTTATAGCATTTACAATAATCAGTAATCACACCAGAAATCTAAATACAATCGTTTTACAAACTACAAACACAACCTGATAAAAAACCGCCTACAATCAATATCACAGAAGCTGATATTATTTATCTAAATTGATAATTAAAAAAAAGTTTATTGTTACTCGTAAGCTACCACATCACTGTAAGGAATGGATGATATGAATTTCTATTACTTGGTACCATTTAAAGGCACATACCTTTTACATTTTGTCTGAAAGTTAATGTTCTTTTACGTCACATGTTGGTTGTGTTGAAAATGAATGATTTGTCCAAAGTAAAATAAAAAGAAAAGAAGTAAACCTACTATTTGTATACAAAAGCGAATCTAGTTTGAAATATCAAACTACAATTTGAAATCTTCATGACTTTTAAATTTACTTGGTCTTCGTATTATTCAAATTAACATGGTTTTGCCAACAAAAGAACATTTGATTTGGCAAAATTTGAATGGGGGGAGACAATAAAGAATTAAAACAGTGCTATTATAGAAGAATTCCGGTGTCAAAAATCTTCTACTTCGATTGTGTAGACAACTAGGACAATAATTAAATTACCTAACAAAACATATTATCATAAATATTAGAGTGTTAAAATGTTAGGTTCTGATATAAAAATGACTTTTCACACTTAGGATGATAAAATGCCAGGTAAGGCCTTGAGATTCAGTCCGTTGAGTCTTCAGTTCTTAGAGTAGTTCAGTAAATCCTAAAAAATATATAATTCTAATTAGAAACTCAGTTAACAGAAAACTTTCAGTTTATTAATTACACACACTTCAAAATAATACCTCAAAGAAATATTTTAAATGTTAGTGAATGATAGATCAAGAAATAGGTACATAGTTTAGAATAAAAACAAAAAAACCATTCTTTTTTAAAATCCTTATAGGTATAAGAAACGGGGTGAAGTCCACTCTATTCTTAAACAGTAACATGATAATTACACCTTTTAACCCTCCACATTTCCAAATTTTGAGTCATGAAGCTAAGTAGATAGACGATAAAAGCTCACAAAACAACTCCGACATCATTTCCTAATATAGAACTTCATCAGAGAGATTTTTAAAGATAGTTGGCTCTATTAACCTTCTCTCATCTCTCGTCAAGCTATTCTCTGAAGAAGTAATATGTTAGGAAGAAATATCAGTGTTAGGTTTTGTAACTTTGTTATTTTTTGTAATCCTTTCCAAATCAACTACTTGATTTTTCCATCCCACAGTAGGCTGTTGGCTCAATTGTATCACATTTGTACCATATGTTCCAAGTGTGTGTTTACCTAATCTGATGTGAGGGGACTCATGGTCGGTGTCTGGTTGGTCTGCGCGTAGGTGCAGGAAGCTTCACTGCAGGAACAACAGGTGTCGCTAGCGTCTTCACCCTCCCCTTCCCAGCCGTCGTAGTCTGCTCCTCCCCCCCGCCGCCACCTGTCGTCTCTGTGTTGGCCTGTTAACAAACAGACATTACTGTAAGTCACCAATTAATACTAGTAAGTTTTACCACCATTTATAAACACAAGAAATTGAATATCGGGCTGCATTGCAACAATACTCGACCTACAATAACAATGTGCAATTTTGTTTGCAGAAGAAAAGTGCACAACAACTCTATATGAACCAGCTGTAGCCAATTAGAAAGGAACATAGTTGAACGAACCACTCCCAGAGCGTGTACAACTGTCAAGTGTCTAGAACTCTATTTATTGCCTTTGCTTTTGTTACTGTGGTATTTGACATTGAAATTTACATTTTGAAGTTGACATATTCAACAACAATAGACAATTCACATCAGTCCACTCTATTGGAGCCTCAATAACTCAATTAATTTATTTTTATTCTAAAACCTGGTTATGGCAACTTTAATATGACAGTTGAATGTGCAGTTCTCTCTATATTCAATCCCAAAAAATTGTAATAATCTTTAAAAAATAAACTGGGAAAAAAAGGGAGAAAAACAAGGACTGGATTATTGTAGGCAGTTCACTGAGGCGTTACAACTTACCGACTAGATGATATTGAGCTTCAGAGTGAAGGCTTGGCAAGGAGCTTTGGCAGCCTCGGTCCATAGCTCCACAGTCTTGATGGCACTGTTGTGGTCTGAAAGATAACCTCACATTTATTTACAAGTCTACTCTTGGTAATTCAAACACTCAGTAAATCAAAACTTTCGATAGTTCAAAATGAAAGCTCAGTCTGTGAAGAATCTCTTAATAATACAAAATTTTAAGATGCATTTTGATACACTTGGTATTTTGAAGTCCTAGCACAGGACAGGCCGACTTCTAACACAAAGTTGTTCGAAGTTACGTCGGTAAAACCATAGATTTGTCATCCTTATGCAACAGTTGAAGCCAATTTTATTGTTAGTTCTGTACGTCCAACTGTAGAGGTTATGTTTAGTTCCCAATTTGTTTCTTGTTATTTCAGTACCTAATTTAAAACCTCGTTTAACCAAATAAAATGGCCTAACCATAAACAATAACTGGTCTCCTAGTCATATAACCAAATAGTAAAGCACAAATCATGAAAATAAAACCCTAAAATAATAGAAACAAAATTTTGTCTACACTAGCGATCAGTGTAGACGAATATGAACTAGACACAAAAAACAAGCTTCAAAATGTACAATGGGATGACGAGTCTACTTGTGTTGATTAGTTTATGGAATCATCAAACACTCTAATTTGAAGGGAGGGATTCCTTCCTGTCATAACAGGAAACTATACGACGTGTTAGCACAGTAGTTTGTCTATTCCTACAGTATAATTTTTGGGGAATAAAAAAAGCTCTTATTATGTTTCATTGGCATACCAACTACTGATACTTATTGAAGACCTATAAAAACGTTCAGAAAATCAACACTTAACACCCTACATTGCCTCGGGTACTTACGAATTGTGAGGATGGGAGTACAGCAGAGATGCACTCTCTTGACAATCACAATGACTAGAGTTGGAGTGGTGGCAATGTAAGTGATTTCGATCCCGTTCTCGATCTCGTTCTCTTTCTCGTTCTCGATGACTTCGACTCTTCACAGAGTGATTGCTACTACAACACGAGTAGCTGGCCGGATAGTTTGGTATCTAGACAAAAATTCTTTCACTGTAGGAATATTTGATTCAGAGCAGATTGTATTTGGGCTATTAATTAACAGCTGTGTCTAAGGAACATGTCGGCCTTAGTCACTAACAAGACTACAAGATCGCGCCACTCATCTTACACTCATCCTTCACTCATATTTGGGTTAAAATACGCACATATAGTGGCGTCCCCATCTTAAATAATTGATAATTGATAATTGATATTTATTCTTGGGATTGACTAAGTTTAAAGGATTTAAAATTATTCCTCAATATTTTTTAAACTACACCTTCATTATTTTGTGCACTTGAGCTGCATCCTACCCTATCTAAGGCTAAAGATTATTATATTCTGAACTATCAACCTAGCAAAAATTCACTGCGATCACGTCCCAATTTGGCTAAATTAGCTGTTTACATCCCTTGGATGAACAGTAACACTTCATTATTGACGTTTGAGTTCTTTGAGAAATAATAATATATTGCAGTATTTTGAAATTGAACCTCCTGTTGGGTTGGAACCTTGCATTTGCCTGCCTACATAAGCCACCGGCCCGTGCGGTTCCAGCAAATCAAGGGGTGAGTGAGCCTAACCCTACAAGTGTGAAGTGTGCTGATAAAACTTAGTGACAGGCACGAGGATCCGTACCCTTGAGATCGCTGCTTCCGTGAGATCAACTTCACTCTTGCTACCGTCTCACCTAATCTAACCTAATCTTAACAATCTACTCTTTACGTTGCACATACCGGAGGGGGATGTTGCTGTGGTGGGGGGTGTCTGTGTTCTCTCGTACTTTGACTGGTGAGCCACGACGGAGCGTAACTGTTGCTGCTACTGTTACTACGGCCACCAGAGTTCTCCTGACAACACATCGCCGGACCGCTGTTGCCAAACCGTTTGTTGGCCTGTGGGCTACGTGAGCTCTGAAATAAACAAACAACAATAATTCAATCAACATACCTCAAGACCTTTAAGTTTGTTTTTGGTGATGGTAAGTTTATGTTTTAGAAGGATTGGAAGTTTACCATCACGATAAGTAAAAGCAAGTGTTACATTGTCTGGGATGTGGAATCTGATCCGGTCTTCAGGCAAGAGTAACAAGAAGACAAGAGGCCGAAAACAATTTTGTAGAACCCAACCGAAGCTGGAAAATTACAAGAGAAACACCACAGAGAGAAAACTGATGTGAAAATTTGTTCACACTAATCGTGATTAAAAATTATCACCCTCAACTACAAAATTCAAGGCTTCAGAGGAACTACCAGTCTCATTTTAGGAATGAAGATACTGTACTGTACTTTATAAACTCCTAGTTGAAATTAATTGTGAACTTATTAGTGGGAGAATATTAGGAAAACAAATTGGACTTGATAAATTGTAAATGTAAAATCCTTTAAGTTGATGAAAATGAAAATGTCAAAAGTCCCCATAAATCCCATCTTGGAAAATGACAGCCAATTTTCACTTTTTTGACAATGTTTCACTAACCATTGCTAATAAAGAATTTTTGTTACTATAAAGATTAAAGAACACCTAAAAATACATTTTTTTTTTATTTCACAAGGTTAGCCCTATCTCTAACGGTTATTGAGATAAACCGAAGTTAATGTTAAATTTAAAATTCCTATGTTATTCTTATGGAGGAAAAGAAAATTGTTGCAGTTTGCTTATTTATGGATATCTTTTGATCAAACTTGGCAAATTTATTTATTTTATACAAAGCTATTAATATTTTACATAGAATAATAAAGTGTGTATTTATTCTCCCTATAGCAGTAAACCTAGGTGATATACAGACCTGACTGAAGACAGCAACACTGCCATGGTGAGGGGGTGGGGGTGGATGTTGTGGAGGAGGGGGTAGAAACAACCTCCCCTTGTACTCCCTGGTTTCACCTGAACACAGATATTAGTTAATGAGGGACTAAACATTGATCAAATTAAAGTTAGCTGATTTTCTATTTGGTTTCATGTCTAATCTTGTTTAAAATAACCCCTATTTTATTATGATGTAAGAATTGTTCTTAACATAGCCTATTTTTAATCTTGATAAGTTTAAACTCAACTCACCAATGAACACAGGAACACCTTCTGACATGTTTCTAAAATCCTGATTGTCCTGGTTTAGATTCATCTCCTTCTTCGTCCACGAATCGCCAGAACTTGATGTTTTTGCCTCGGAAGAAGAACTCATTGCCATGGGAACTATTAGTGGACCAGTTTCCTGTAATCACATTGTAGATTTGGAGTTTACAGATTAATTAAATAAACACAACTAACTGTTGACACTTGCTAAAGCTCTTGATAAAGCATACTAATTTGCCATTACACAAAGCAATTTGCCAAAAAGTGAACAATATTCTGAGTATAAAAAATAAATAAAAAATAATCTAATGGGAACAGTAAGTAATATCAACATAACCATACACAACTGGTTCATAACCATGTATTAGGTATAAGTTGGTTAACATATTGTACTATGATTTTGAGTGAACTGCAACTAAAAACCCCTGAAGAAAATAATGTTTCCCTGAAAATCCCTTAAGGTTGCACGTACTTAACAAATTCAACTAAAAATGGTAGTAGATAAATGTAAACTCACTGTAGAGTCAGCCCTGTTATTGGGAACCATGTTGCTGTTGACCAGAGTAGTGGTAGCATAGGGTGTGGGGTTGGCTAGAGGCTCCTTCCTGGTGTTGTAAAATGTCGACATTCCTCTGGTATCCACCTGAAACGAGAAGTACTTGAGTTATGTACAGAAACACTCCACCAGTTATAGTTTAAAATCAATTTGAACGAGCACACCAAGAAACAAGTGAGGACTTTGAAATGATGGGCGAAATGTAATAAAAATAAGGTTAGTTGAATCAGTTTAGAATCCCTTAGGTTCTAAGAGCTAAAACATCCACAACATTCATGACCCTGCACAGAGAGGAGGATGATGACTGGTATAAAACGCTAGAAAATACAGTTTTGTACTGCACATTATTTAAAGTATTAGGCCTACCCCCCTGAATGCTTATTAATATAGGGACCAAACTATAGGTAAAGACCTTACATATTTTGAACAAGGAAACAAAACACTGCAGTTTAAGGTGAAGATGATCTAAGGATGACTGTAGAGCCATAGTCAATGAGTGTGTCAACAACTGACTACGACCAGCAGTTGTTTCTTTAGCCATGATCAATAAAAAGCCCACAGTTCAAGGACCCCAGTGTCCAGCAGTTTCAAAATTTTCTCCCAATCTGGCAACCTTTATATTATTTAACAAGCTCCATACAACCAACAAGGTATCCAACTGTAGGATGTTGACTAACTTTTGTAATTGAAAAAGTATTTCGTGCTCATATTTTCAATTACAAACAAACAAATTACGATGAATATATTTTACAATGTTTAGTACCTGAGCATAGTCACTGTCTGACAGATGACCTTGACCTCCGTGACCTTGATTCTTAGTTCCCCATCCAGCCTCCATCCACAGTGTCTCCTTACCTCCCCCCATCAGGTTGAGGTCATTCATGTTCATCACTGGCACTGGAAAATAGTTTCAAATTGAATTTGCTCTGAAATGTTTTGTATACTTACAGATAATGAATGGACGTAAGATGTTAGAGGAAGTAGCAGTGCTGGCTTGGTTATGGTTTATTAATTGATCAGTATCCAGAAGGGGTTTGTAAGATAAAGATGGAAGGAATGAACAATCAGCTACAATTTCAGGGAAAATATGCCATCAACAGTTTTAATTTAATAAGCTCATTGATTCATTTTGTAAGACTCAATGACGTCCATTATTAATGACGTACGTTATTATTACTGTAAATATTTTTAGGAACTATCCAACAATAATTTTATATTTTTTTAACACTTACCACTCAAGTGACCAAGTTCCTTCTTGAAGTTCTGCCTCTTCTTGAGGTAGTAGGTGGCAACAAAGGCGAATATGACGAAGATGATGACAAAGCCGAGGATAAGGACGTACACAGTGTCAGAGGCTGAGGAGGGATGACTAGGTTGTGCGGACGGATCCATCAGAGCTTCGGCCACACTCACCATCGGAGAATACGGACCAATACCTACAGCTGTGTAAGCCACCACCCGCACACCCATGCCTGGGAAAACAATAATGAGTCATAAGTTGAAAATAAAAGAATTTATCTACAAAAACACAATTAAAATAATCACATAACATGTAAAGAAAGTAAGACTCCCCATGGTCTCTTTTAACCATACATTTACCATTTGCCCGTTCACATATTCATCAAAGGCCTGTGCTTGGGACATATTTTACCTAAAGAAGTTTGGTTTAACTCTGCTTAACTTTCATTTCAATCTGTTGTAGTTTCCTAACCATGGATACGGATTGAGGGTCAAGGTGACTCTCGTAATCTATGATGAGAGATCTACTAATTGATTACAGTTACGGTGTAGGGTCATTAAATGCTTGAAAACATTCCAAATGTTTATTTGTGAGGAAAGGGTCAAATTAGCTGACAACTACTCACTGTCTATTTTTCTTGTCTAAAGAGATATTTTCTATTGGATAACTACCTCATTGTTACCAGAAATTAGACGAACAAACAGTACTTCATAAAAACACTTAAACTCTATGCTTACCTTGTATTCCATGGAGGGAGATATTGGGAAGTATGACAGTCTGGGTCGTGACGTTGACTGTCTGTTGTAGAACTATCTTGGTGTTCTGCTTTACTTGAACCTGAAAAACAGAAATACAACATGGAAATATCATTGTTAGCTAAGTGTAAATACTTTATTGATCAGCTGTTAGTTTGGTTGCCGGTTGGATGTCGGTTGTCTACCAAACCAACGTAACATATTGAGTGTTTGATCAACTTGTCAACAAATGCCATTTAAAAAATGATGGTGTGTAAAGAGACGACAAGATTGCATATTTTAAATTTAAATTATTTTTCAATACTGGATTTATTTAAAGTTATAAAAGCATTCATCAGACTTCCAAACTCGTAGCTAGTACTGTAATACATTTTCTTAGTAAAATGGTCAACATTAGAAATCTTTTGGCTGGGCGGTTTAATCAACACCAACCAAAACCCAACACCAACCAAACAGAACAGACCAATCAAATCTCAAAAACCAAACTTATCGAAGGATTAGGTTATTATTAGATTTGAGTTTCGGTTTCATCCCTCCACTGTATTTTCTTTTCAAAAACTTCAGAAGAAACATAAAAAAAACTGATTTTATATACTTAATAATGCCATACAAAACTTATAGTAGTACGGCTATGTGCATTCAAACTAACCTTGTAACCCAACAAAACTCCATTATGATGCTGGGGAGGAGGTGGGGACCATTTGATATAAGCAGCTGAAGAATTGACCCAAGACATCTGGATGTCCTCAGGGGAGGCAGACGGAACTAAACAACAAATTGAATGATTAACATCATCCTTGTGAAATATGTGAAACATCTTATTTGGTTCTGTCGGACTACCTCTTTTGTTAGTAACAATACTTACCTAAAATATTAGTAGGAATAGAACATAATAATGTTTTCTGCATCATCTTGATTTTGTTATTAAAATGGTAAAGTTTAAATACATATTAGTAGAAATGGTAGTCGAATTTTTGAATAGGATTTTATTTCATCCTAAAAAGTACTATCATATATTACAGTCCCTAAAATGTTACATAATCTTAAATAATCAGGGATGTTCTTCTATACCTAGTCTACTAAAAAGAATTAAGTGTGTAAACCATTCTCTATAAATGAAAGGGATCGGAGAATACTTTCAATGATGGTACACCTTAGGTTTAGCATCAGGGTTGCATTTATTCTATGCAGAATTGGAGTAAGTAAATGAATTGATGCAGTCTAAAAAGCTACTCAAATGCAACATTAATCAAATAAAAGTTTTAACCTACCATCTTCCAACGTCTGGACCACCTTGGAGTTTGATGGCTGACCCTCGATCATCTTGAAGAACGGGACAAGGAAGAAGTCGTATTTGGTGTACTTCTGCAGGTTAGTAACAGTGTAATGGAGAGCTCCGGCGTTGAGTACTGTAGCCATGTTGTACTTGTTCTCACCTCCCGAGACGTCTCTGAACCTTACGTAGATCCCCTCGACAAAATCTTCAGCGGTTGCAATCTAAAAGGAAAGAAAAAAAGTCGTAGATAGAACTTATATATGAGTTGCTTTTTAGGACAAAATTAAGAAAAATGCGAATCAACTATTGCTGTTAGTATCCTATTTTTACTAAAGAATGATTAGATTGTAGTACAAGGTATGGCATATTAGTTTGAAAATTCCATTTAAAAATCGTAAGCGTCTTTCTGGAAATCCATTGGGAAGAAGGTTTCTTTTGACAGTCCAAAAATGAGGTGGGAGGACAAAGTTTAAAATGATATTGTTAGACTACATAAAAATTTGCACTATATATTTAAATGGTTAAGACAGAGTGCAGAGGAATCGTCACTGGGGAAAAAACCTACTGAGGTTTCAAAGGACAAGGAAGTTTAGGTAAAAATAATTTGCAAAGAAGTGTGAAGGACCAGCAGAGATTGTCTTCAGGGAAACCCAGCAGGAAAACCATATGGCAGGCTAAGAATTGTGTGGAAAGACCAAGTTGAAAAGGACATAGGTTATTTGAACTTTAGCAACAGATGACAGATTACAGTAGAGTGGACCCAGGTTACAATGGCTAAGGAGGAGAGGCAAGAAAAGGTAAGTTATGGAACAAAGCCGCAAAGTCCAATTATCATTCTTACCTCCCAAGTTATCCGAACGGCGGTGGAGCTGGTAGCCTCCAGGTTGCGCAGTATGATGACCTTGGTTGCAAGCCGAGCTCGGGCTTCGTTGATCTGATGGATCGGGACATCTCGCAGATGTGTTCCCTGCGTATGAGCTACCTCGGATATCTCACTGGGCACTGAGATGCCTTGGGAGTTCTCCGCTCTCACCACAAACACATATGACGTGTCTGGCTTCAGATCTGTGATCTGCAGTTGAAAAGGATTAAAATTAAATGATTGGATAAAAAACCCAATTAAATAGGTGCTTAAATATAATTTTATAATTTTTTGACTCTTTCTTTGTAAGAATATAACATATATTACAAATTTAATAAATTCTATAAGTTTACTATATGGATCGCCAGCAAATTTATTTCCTAATTATTATTTATAAACATCATTAATTTCTCACCATGATAGTATTTGTATTGACTCTGTGTGCTGCCACTACCCAGCCGGTTTGAAGATCTGAACTGAAGTATTCCAAAGTGTATCCTGAGAAACAACATTTTGTCTGAATTAGTATTGTATCAAAGCAAAGCTATAATGATTTACTGCTGCTGTGCTGCTTGTTCAACGATATTCAGCGTTCACATTGATACTATTTATTTCAATTGTAGTGATACTGTAAATGTCTCCATAACGGTAATGCAGCAATAATGAATGCTATAAAGATGTCCATCTGCAAAACGAGGCTGAAAGTTCAGCTCAAGATTCCTGTAATATTATATTTTACCCTGACGACTCCGATATTATATTTAAGTGTGACTGTGGAAGCCTACCTTGAAAAACTGTCAAATATTTCCATATACTTAAGTAGAGAACAAGCTGTGAAAAATTGTGCTTTAGATTCAACCTTCCGGAATTACACACTGCTTGAAATTACAATAAATACTACCCACCAGTCAATCAGCTAGAAATGTTTGCATTGGAGGTTAGTGTACTGAGACTACCCACCAGAAATATTTTGGGCTGATCGACGGTTGGTGAATGATTTTCAACGCATAGCTCAGGGGCTTAACCATGCATTTTAAAATTAAATTACACTTGACATTTTCCCCACCATACCTATGAGTTGGGAGTGCAGTGGCCCGGGCGGAGGGTCCCAGGCCATGGTCACAGAGGACTGAGTAGTGTTGAGTATCCGGGGAGCCCCGGGTGGGCGGGGAAATGTGGCGGGGTCAGGACTCCTGTGGTAGCCCCCACTGGGACCTCCAACACTGAGAGAGGCAGACCACGACGTCTCACCACTCTCACTGCTGGCTGTGCACGTGTAGAGCCCGGAGTCACTCGGCTGCAGATCTGCACATCAACCAGAAGTATGAGATGCGAGGAATGACCAGATTTGCTCAAATGTGTAGGAGGATGAAAAGTAAGAAGATTGAATTTGAAATGCAAGAAATTAGATGAAATGGACATGGAACAAGGAAACAGATTAAAGGAATAGAGGAAAATAGGAGGTGTTGGTGGGGTACAAGTGAAGCGTCCGGTTAGGATAATAGTAGCCAGGTTATGAACTTTGGAAATTGTTTCAGAAACAAGTAAGAGAATACAAAACATTTTAAAGAGATATTTCTAATAATAATATTACATTAATAGCAATTTTGAATCACCATCAATCTGCAGAGTTCCTGAAGGAAGAATACTGATCCTAGAGGATGAGTGGGGATCCACAGGACTTCCGTTGCGATACCACTTGATGCGAGGAGAGGGACTCCCACGTGCTTGGCAAGGCAGAGTAGCGACGGACTGCAACGGAAGCGTCTGATTGGTCGGACCAACCTCTACCAGAGGCGGAGGAACATCTTCCACTGACGTCACCTGGAATGAACATATCTCATTAGGTTCAATGAAGAGAATTTTAAACTATATGAAATATGTTAGATAATGCTAGATTAGTGATACATGATTTGGATTGATAAATACAGTCTACTATGGAGAAGAAACACTGTCAAATTTATGTGCTGTCAAGGCTTGTAATCTTCTTGGGTAGAATTAATTACAATCAAAGCATATTTATAAAAAAGGGGACCCAAAATCCCCTTACCCCATACTGATGGTCACCCATGGGGCTACCTGCCAAACTTACTTGTTGAAATAAGTTTTGAATTTCTTAAGATTGATCATTGACACAAGGTAAAACAATCCAAAAATAATGAGAACACCAATCACAATAAATGGCAGGGAATTTAGAACAGACTTTAAAGAGCCAGCACTTAGAGCTGAACATAATAGGTTTAATTTTTTAAGTTAACATTTAAAATATTTAGTTATTTAAAGGAAAGAGTTGTAATAGATTAGAACCATACATAGACATTAACTGAATTGGTTACGGAAGTTAGAATGATGTTGCACAAGAAGCTCGATAATTTTGTCATAGCAAAAAGGTGGTTGGGGATAGGCCTACTTGAGGCAAATGAATACAAACCTCATTCGTTGGCCGTAGGAAGATCCCTTCTTTTACTACCTTTCTTTATTCAAACAAACCATTAACAGATCTTTTAAATTTTCAAGATTCCTCACTTTATCATTGGAAGACAGATGAACCACAAACCTGTAAAAAAGCTCTAGCAGTATCCGAGCCAGCAACACTTAGAGCTGAACACACTAGGTATCCGGAATCTTCCCTCTGGACTCCCTGGATGCTGAGAGTTCCCTGGGGAGTGACATTGATCCTCCCGTAGGAGTTTCCAGGGAACATCAGCACCTGGAAATAAAAGTTATCGTCACTATAGTTTGTTCAAATAATAAAGGTGGGTGGGGATGAAGCATGTGAATACTATAAACCTTATTCGTTGGCCGCAGTTTAGCTCCATCCCCGATCACGTTACTTGAACAAGCTATATGTAGCAGATTTTTATGATTAAAACCGTACCAGTATTATTCAGTCTGACCTTTACTATCATTCTTATGATATCAAGGAAACATAACTCTTGAAGAAGACGTGTTAGAAGAATGGTCCAATGAAATGGATTTTAGTTTTTAAAATGTTTCAGTTACACTTGCTGACTGAGTTTACTCTTCATGAATTGATAGTCAAAATATTAAAGTTAACGATTCAAATGTACACATACTTTTTAGATATATTTGACGGGTTATTACTGGTCATTTTCAAAGCTATAGTGATAAACTAAATAAACTACACACTTTTAATGGTGACTAATGTTCACTGTGCCTGACCACTCAAATATTTTAAATGCTTATTTTATCCAAAACATTTGGAATAACAAACTAAAATTTTAACTAGATGGATACCTAAAAACCAAAAGTAAGAGCTAATGATATAAATACTGTTTACAGCTAAAACAATTCATATCATAAAGTACCTGACTCCCTTCTTTGGTCCAGAAAACACTGGGTCGTGGATTCCCTTCCGCCTCACAGTCGAACTTGGCCACTCCATTCAGCCCAACTTTTTGATCATGTGGTCTCTTTTTGAATGCTGGTGGCGCTAAAACCAATTAAAATGTTATAATAGAGCGTGAAAATTAAATTTATGTACTCGCGGTATTGCTATTGGTTTAATAAATTTGTTTTTGCCCTTACAGTTTGGTTAGGTCAAAAAGTTAACGTATTCCACAGAAACCAGTAATTTTTTTCAACTCACTCTTTTAAGTGGCTCAATTCAACAACAGTTTTTTTCATTTTATTCTAAAATTAGCTACAATTTTAATATAGACTTGGAATTTCTTGTTCCATAGATAGTTAAAGCCCCTGCAAAACCAACTAACTAATCACAAACTCTGACTCACAATGGACAGTTAGGGACGTTCTCATAGAGATGCTGCCTACGAGGTTATCAGCGTCACATATGTAGATTCCCTCATCCTCCAAAGAGACGTGCTCAATGTTGAGACTCTTGTCGTCCAGGATCTGAGCACGTCCCACTGGCATGTCTCCGTCGTCCCTTCGCCACAGTATCTTGGGCGGAGGATCGCCTCCGATGCGACATTGTAGCTGGACCTTCTGGTTAGGCAGCACTGTCACATCTTGTGGCTCTGATAGTAGGAACGGCTTGACTGAAAGTATATCATATTGTTGAGGATTCAAGATTGTTAAATTTTATCTTGTGTTTCAAGATTGTTAAATTTTATCTTGTGTTTCAAACTCATACGGTTCAAAACCTACTCTTATTCGTACCTAACGGCAATCTTTAGTTGATTGGGTACATAAATTGTACAGAAGAAATCCCGCATGGAATCATAACAGTAATTTTAAGGTAAGCATTATAACCATTCGCCAACAAAGGCCATAAATATCAATTAAAACTATTGGAAAAATTGGGTTAAATTAATTAGGAGATAACAGGACAATCAGCATATGTTGAAATTCAGATGGAACAATTACACTCAGTTTGACTTAGTGTAGGATCTATGAAATTAGGCAACACACAACAGTCTAAGGACATGTTGTAGGCACTAGCTTCAGCTACAGATTAGAAGATAGATTACCTTACTTATTTGAGGAGCTGATACAAGTTGCACTTTATCAACAAACTCAAAGCAAAGATTTTTTATGTATCCCAATTTTGTTGATTGTCTTATGTCTTGAAAAGTATTTTATCAAGTAAATAAAAGAAACCAAACGATAAATTATATGAAGTACAAAAGTGATTTCTTACCATGTACAGTCAGCTTAGCTGCAACACTCTCCCTGGAGCCTACCAGGTTCTGCACGACACAAGTGTATTTGCCCTCGTCACTCTGACGAACATCAGAGATCATCAGGTTCCCTCCGTCCACGATCCTCACCCTACGACAATTACAGAAATATTATTTAAAATAATCTGCTGTTTGGTCGCAGATAGAGGATGTCCTAAAAACAAGTGATTGCAAGTAGTTAGATAAGCAAACCAACCCAAACCGAGCTTTATTCCAGAGAGATTATCACAATCACATAACGCAACTACAAAGACTACACCAATAAACTAAATCAAAAAGAAAAAAAAACATGATGATACCTACTCAACACAACACAATGATTGCGGAAGAAGATCACTATATTTTGTTGCGATAACGTGGCATGTCCATGATTCTGTTGCAAATGTGGGAGATGATTACAAATCTGTGTGACCTTGCAAGATGTTTATTTTTTTGTTGCGCCCGCTCGAGATGTTCCCAATTCCTTTGAGATTGTGGGAGGTCTTTACGATTTCCAGTGGTCGTGCGAGACGTTCATGATTCCACCATTGGGTGAGGTTCTCGATTTGTTGCGATCGCATGAGATGTTAATGATTACATCGCAACTGTTCAAGATGTTCAGGATTCTGACGCAACTGTGGAAGATGTTACGATTATATGAGATGTTTACGGTTCTGTAGCTATTGTGGAAGATGTTTACTTTTTTTGTGGAAATAACGCGAGTTGTTTATAATTTTGTCACGTAATCGGGGGATGATGATGATGGTGTTGCCGTAATTGCGGGAGATTCTTCACAACTTTACCACAATCATGGAAGATGATCCCGATGTTACCACAATTGCTGGAGACTATCACTTTAGAGTTGACCTTTGCCCAAAAGCTCAACTCGAGAACGGCTCCTTGTGAAATTTGGCTTGCTCACCTCTAATAATGATTTTTAGATTATAATTAATTAAATAAGAAGCTATAAAACATCTTAAGAAATTATATTTTCCTACATGGTTTAGCGTTTTAAAATATTTCGGTTAAATGAATTACAGATAGAATCCATCTGACACTATATGTAAGGCTAAAGTAAACCATCATAGGACATATTATGCCGCTTCGTTTACTCACATTCAATTAACTAAGTACATTAATTGGCAAAGAGACTAAAAATTGTGTGACTAGAAAATTCAGTTTACTAACAAATCCATCACTGCGACCATTGAATATATTATTTATCACCTCGAAGATTTGTTTATAAATAATCTATAAAAAAAAACCTTCTGTAGAAGTGACAAGTTGACTAGTGTTGTCAGAACGGTTTAATAGAAAACAAATCCATTTCATATAAATTGGCAGTTCTATTAATTCAAGGAAAAATACAGAAAACAATACATGCTGGAGAAGAATAGAGTCCAATAGATGGTTCTGACAACTCGATTTATTGAAATAATAAATTACAAACTGAAATGAAAGCGGTTGTTTTATACGGCACAATAGAGTGATAAATCAAAAGACTTTGGAAAATAAATCCAAACATCGGCGCATTCGGAATATATTACTTGCAGCAGAGCTGTTTTAGATTTCAGCAAATTTGTTTGAGCAAAACAATCACTCGAGTTGAGTTCTCGTTGACAAATGCTCAGACGGATGTTTCAGAAAACAGAACCAGAATGTGAAGCTCAAATATCTCTTGGGACACAAGATGAAACACTCGAGATATGTTTAATCAATATTAATCAATAATTACGTTGGATGAGTTGATGGATAGGTAGTAGTACATTAACTATTCATTGTTTAGCACAGAATACAGCATAGAGCTACAGCTAGGGAGAGGTAGTTCTAATTATAGGTAGTTTATAATTCGTACAGTTTAGGTATAAGAACAATACTATTCAGTTGCGTTTTGTTAGGGATTTATTAATCTATACAGGGTGTCCAGTAAGTAAACAGCCAAAATCCGGGATAATGATCTAATAGTCAAAATTAAAAAAAAAAACTTCTTGTTGTCAACCATATATTGACATTTTGTGTTTTTACATTTTGATCTTTCAAATTTTCCAACTAATCTTTACAAACATAGGTACATATTTTAAAGGTAGAAAACAATTAACTTGG
Organism: Macrosteles quadrilineatus; assembly: GCF_028750875.1. Taxonomy (NCBI): domain Eukaryota; kingdom Metazoa; phylum Arthropoda; class Insecta; order Hemiptera; family Cicadellidae; genus Macrosteles; species Macrosteles quadrilineatus. Next base: position 136,820,877 of record NW_026542595.1, on the reverse strand, counting down.
TCCAATTTAAAATTCAAGATGGCAGCTATTTTAATCTTTGTGATTTAAAACGGCTGATTTTATAAAAAAAGGTAAAGAACACTACTTTTATTTAGCAATTTGCAATTTCCTTTCAAACGATATCCAGCTTAAAAATATTGCATAGTAAATAGCTAATAAATTGCAATCTATATAGGTTGTACAGGCAGAAAAAACGAGGCGCACCCTGACAGCTTAGCCTTATTTTGCCTGATCTCTACAACTGAAAATTTTGATTTGTTCTTACTCAGTTTTTTTTTTAACTTTAGGTAATTTACAAGTATTTATATGATGTAAAACCACCAACTTAAAAAAATGATTATCATAATCACATATTGACTTAACACATAATTTAAATGGAGTAATATGAATACTAGTTTTATAAAATTACACACATAATTATCATATCTATATTTCAATATTTGATAGGGCGACTTACTGTGAGATATAGATGTCAATAATGAATAAGGACGAAAATAGGACTTTAGGCACTAGTGCAATCTGTGACTAGCTCACAGGTCCTTACTTCTATTTTAGTAAAAAAAAATGGTCCCAACTGTACCACATAGATGGGATACTACTTCAGGGTCAAAAGTCAATGCATTGTACCTAAACTTACAATTCACCGTGTATACTGTATAGTTAGTATTATACATCACACAGCTGATAATATATTTCCTGAACACAATCCTTGTTAGTTATCCTAGGTAAAGTCTCCTAACTCCCTGCTAGGTACACACCACCATATTACAGGTAATCCTACTGACAAACACCCTCCCCTATCATCTGTCTTCTTCAACCCCCCCACTTCCACCACCCTACAATCCCCGGCATGATAACTTCCCTCTTTCCTTTTGTACAGTTTCATTAATCATAGGCCTCTTGTCGTTAATCAGTTTACTTGATATAATTAAGCTTTGCTGTGTCTTCTACAGTTCTTGGTATCAATGTTTATATTATACACTAATGGGAATTAATATATGTTGTAAAAAGATTAGCTTATCAATAAAGTGACAGGTATTACAGAAAATTTACTTTCTATGATAAAATTAGTTTATCGTTTGCATCGTAGTATAAACTAAAATCCACCATTAAAACGCCGTACCGTTTGCGCTATGCAAAATGAGTACCGCATCTATATTGCGTCATGAGAATTGAGGCGCCGTTTTTTAATATTTTGCTTCTAAATGTCGCTATCAAAGTTATAAGGATTATTTTTTCTAGTGCAGTAAATTATTGCCAAGGTTTATATGACTACTTAATTATTTTATGGTACATTTAATATAGAACAAACAAAATCCAATCAGGTTATTAGTTTACTGCGAATACATTTAATTTTATTAACACCTATATTATGTAGTTATGTGCGCAGATTGAAAGTAGTATTTAATTACAAAATGATGATTGTCAATAACATAATTCAGAACTGATTTTGTATTCATGTAACAATCCAAAAATAAAACGTAAAGCCAAAGTTATTGGCTAGCCTTTATTACCGTACATGTATATAAATACTTAACTAAAACAAGTGAGATTAAAACAATCTCTTCATTATTTCACAAGTCGGATTCTGTTTTGAACTTAACAGTTTGTCCACAACAATTACCTGCTTGAGCCTTCGATGTCGACGATCTCGCCATCCTTGCGCCAGTGGAGGGTAGGCTCTGGCTGCCCCTTGGGTGGACCGCACTCTAGGAGGGCCGTCTCCCCAGCAGCCACCCGAGTATCCGACGGCTCGGCACGGAAGTCGTCCCTCAGAACTGAAACATACAACGGAACAAGGTTGATGTAGGGTTAAAAGAAAAGAAAAATTGTCTGAGGTACATTTTTCCAGAAGAATAATTATTTGTAGAACAATAATGGGGTCCAGAAGGTTGCAGTACGATTTGGTGGTTTGTAGAACAATCCTGTGGATTGTGGAATAGTCCATTGAAAATAGTGCAAGACAATATTTGGGTAAATACGGAACTCAGGTTTGTAGAACGAAGTGTATCGCATATCTAAGTCTATGTACTGTGATCACAGAGAATATTTGGTCTAGTTGATTTGGATAATCTTTATCCCTAACGTAATAGGCCTGATTACAAGAGTAATAGCAATAAATATAATTATGATGTTGGGGTGAAATGATGCCTTATCACGAAAATATGGAGTGTTAATCGTTTTCGTAGAAAAGTATACATGCGTCATTGCACTTTATGGTTACAGTGTGGTGAATTTGCATTCGATGTACAGTCTGATCATGCATAAACGAAGGGTCGTTACGGAGATGCAACGAAATTGTCAAGTCTTAACCTACTAAATTCGAGCTTTCCAGTAATGAAATAAATTTATTTGAATTCTATTCCGATAAACATGAATAATATAACTGTCGAGTTCCATATTGTTTTATCAAAATATTGTTCTGAGAGGTTTGAATCTCTAATTGGCGGTTTCCAAATGCCATACAAAGTTTGTTGACTTATATTATTACTACCGAAGAAGCTTTAATTTGATGACATATTTTTCCAAACTTCACTGGTTGCCTCGTTAGTACCGGGTTGACGGTCGTGTGCCGCCGGCGGTGAAAAGTGGCGATGGTCGTGTCATATATGGACCGATGTAAACAGTATGCTAAAGAGGCGAGGGCAGACAGCTGGCGAGCCCGGGGCACCGCGACGTATTGACGGCACGACACAGAGTATCAAACTGGAGTGCATCTCCATAGAGTAAGAGGGTTAGTAATATTGAGATGTTGAATACTGTTAAGTGTGCGGTATCTACACAAGAAAACAAGGTTGAGCTTGTGTAGACCTATTGTTGTTCGATGACGTACCTCAAACGCTTATGTACTAGTTAAAAAGTATTTGAGTTTCATGAATAATATATATCCTTGTGGAATTGATCCGTAGAAAAAATTAATCATGTTTATTCATGTTAATACTGTAATATTACAGACATAGAGCTGGAGTGGAAATCGAGTATTTCTCTCAATATACAGTTCTTAAAATAACTACCCCGAATAAGAATAAAACATACATTCACGTAAGAGTCGATAAATAATAATATGTCTAAGCAGTGTTCGACTTGCAATTAGATGGAATGATGCTTCAATTAAAAACTTGAAAGCTAACGAGAAAAAGTTTTGAGGATGGAAATATTTTAAACCAGCAAATATTTAATACAGTGTGGGGAGTTGCAGTTAAAATGGTTAAAAGTAGCATAAGCTAACCAGTAATGCACGTTCGAAATCAATTAGACGCTGTCAATAAAAATATTGAATATAAAACATGGCACTGTTAATCGGAAATATTCTATAAAAACATTATTAGTAACGCGTTTTCAACTCTACATGTCAACAAGATTGAACTGAAAAAAGACACAAAAACAAAATAAATAAGACAAAAAATCTAACCAATGCAAATGTACCACTCCAATCGAGACTTAGATGACAGATTCTCTTCTCGAGATTAAAATTAATCTGAAGTTGAAGACAGCTGATGTTTCCAAAAGCGTAAATCTGATAACAGCTATACTGGTTGGACGCTTCACATGATAGAAACAAATGACCGTTCCCTCCGATCACCTGATCACGTTAAAGCTGATCTGAACAGCTGATTAGTATGATCGGCTTTTTGAGATCAGGACTGCCAACCTGTAGTCAACTTAAAAATTAAATATCTTTGGGAGGGAAATTATTTCGTGTCATAAAATGGAAAACTGAACGTTACTTGAAAGGTAATAGGTTATAGGTTAATAGGTATGTATGCAAATAAAAATATGACCAAATGCAAATAACATGTATGCTGATACAAAATTTGGCAAATCTATTTATTTAATACAATAGGGTACTATTAAAATTTGGCGAAAAAAACACTTTTTACCTTCCTCGTAGCAGGAAATCTATAAGTACTTGTTAAAACTAAGGTTATTTAAATGGGGAATAAATATGGCTTGTCTATGGAAATAGTTTTGTAACAATCCAATCAAACCAATTTACATTCGCTTTGTCTGCAGGTTTGCTGCGGCGGGGCTATTTTTAAATACAGTAGAAATGTACTAATTACTAAATCAAGCTGTACAACGTTTTACTTTAATAAAAGCCAAGAATAGAATAATTGTTTGTATTGTTTAGTGGCTAACATAATTTTTACAAATAAATAAAATTAGCTATATGGTATTAGTAATGATGTATTATCATTCAATTGCAAAATACCTAATGAGGAAACGTGAAATCAAATGAAATCACAGAATAATACAAGCTGCACAGTGAAAAAACACAATAAACAGTTTGTCACAGCTGTTTTATGCTACATTAATTTAAATAGGCTAGGTTACATCTTATAAAAATTTCCTGGGTGTATATTTAGGTCACCCAATACATAAGTCAACAGTACGTACCAATTAATACAGTTTATTAAATAGACACTGTATTTGATTTATTGTACTGTAGTTTAGATCAAGACATTGTATTGGCTGGCATGTTAACCAAAAACTACTTTATCTTAATGTTGGTCACAGTTAACAGCTGATTTGTAAGCAAGCCACTGCCTGCTTTAATTCGTTGTTCATTGTTGGAACTGGAAAATTCTATTAGTTCCCGACTGCTTGTATATCTAGTGCGTAGTTAGTTATTAATTTACGATTAGCTTAGTTAAAGTGTTGATGTTAATTAGTCTTGTGTTTGAGTAGTGCATTTAGTTGTTCGTGTTCGTGTTATATAACAAGTTTGTGGCTGATGATTTGGTGTCAACGATGATGCAAAACATTCTAAAATCATAAGGTACGTTGAATACGTTTTGGTGTAAAGTAGCAGTGAAACTTGTATACATAATTTTTTATAGTTCTATTAATTGATAGTTCTACTACTTTTAATAGTTCTAATAATTGATTATGAACGATTACGAACTGACACTGATTAGTTAAGTTGGTATGTTTGCGTGCATATGACTCCAGGGAAGTCGCTAGATGCCGTAGTCTTTATTGGAAGATTTTGATTTCCCAAAAGCCGGGTTTTCCTAGGCGCGGAGTCGGCCAGCGGAGAGAGGAACGCGGAGAGCGGACTCAGCTTGTCTTAGGTAATTTAATGTTACTGTTTTCCTAGCAGCGGAGCTGCCAGGAATGCCATGTTAATTTCAATTCCGCTCTCCGCGTTCCTCTCTCCGCTGGCCGACTCCGCGTCTAGGAAAACCCAGCTTAAGCAAAGAGCAAACACACCGATATTTCTAATTGTTGTATTTGTAATTGAGAGCAAGTTGCCATGACAACGCTCTAACAATGCTCAATTTTTATCATATGGATCAAACCAAACAATGAACTGTGAACGAACATGTTAACCTACATCTGTGTGAACATACGCGAAATATTTCGCTTCGACCGAGTATCATATATTACAAAATAATCCGAAGTTGGGATTGATTTACTCGCTACAGATATGTTTGAAATTACTTTTACTTTTATAGACCGAAGCTTCTTTCCAGGATCCTTACACATGTATGTTATAAGTTTCAAAGTATGCAACATCATCTTTTTAAAATTAAAGCAACATATTCATGTGAGTAGGGGACGCTCCCTGTGTGAATTTTTTAACCCAAATAAGAGTGAAGGATGAGTGTAGAATGGAGTAAGATGCCTTGTGTTGTTGCTACTGACTAACATCAGCATCAGCTGTTACATTAAACAGGATCATTCAAGCCCAATGATCAAGGACAGCTGGATTCAGTTTTGAACCGTTAAAAAGCTACACACTTTTACATATGAAAGCTCAGAATAAAGTATCGTACGTTATAAAGAAATACATTTACTTTCCATCCCACCAGAATACACAACCACGATTTTCAGCAAAACAGTTTTACAAGACGCCAAATTGAGACACATGTCATCGCTTTCGCTTTTCATTTATATGCTAAGAAGCAATGTTTGGCCTTTATTAAAAGCCGTAAAGTCAGAAGTTTTCGGACAAGTAGTAGATTGGGGAGGGATCTGGAGTTGTATGTATTTGTATGGTTGGATGTTGTAGCGAGAAATTGAATAAAATATTCGCTAAGAATAGATACACTTTGGGGAATTATTACTTATTTCCCCCACAATATATGTTGCCAAGAAACTAAAGGTTAAATATAGGGAATATTAGGTTTATTTTCTTAAATTTTTCTTTACTTAATAGCCTATTTAACAGCATCATAACGGTGATATTTACAGTATGCAATATTTAACAATGCACGTGCAAATGCATGTTCGCTGTCAAGGGGAAAAATACTAGCGGTTTTAAGTTATTATAAAAGTGAGTCTGTCAAATCGGTTATTCACTTAACGCCAGAAGCAGTTAGGTATGACGATCTCTGATTATTTTTCTAGCTGTTTGAGTGCAAACTGTTTTTAATAAGTTAAAAACATCCTTAGAATCCCTTGCAAGGCCAAATTTCGGTAAGGTTTCGTTGGATAGATTAACAATTTGAAGTGTAATGTCCACAATCCAACATACAAATATAGGTAACTATTTTATTTAATAGATTTAAATATAATTAAATATAATTGTGACAAGAAATAGGTTCACTACATGTAAAGTACCCTACATGTAAATAAATTAGACAAAGTTTGCGTATTTCTCATTATTAAAAATCTTAACTGCAATTAAATTACAACATTAAGTTTTGTTTTAGATGTTGTCTTTGTTGCTAAAAGGTAAAAACATAGCCTAACATAGATTATTTACTCTCTGAGAACTGCTTACAAATTCAAACTAAGGTTGTAGGGCTTGTGTTTTTTTAAGTAAGTGTTACAATACTTTCCCAAAATTTTGCTGATCAATAATTTAGTTTTACAAAGAATCACTTTTTCTTATAAAAATCTGTAAATCTTATAATTGCAAGATAAACTAGAAAGAAACAGAAAGATTAAATCTCATTTTATGGCGCACTCCTTGTCATAGTAAACATTTATCATTCTTGGCACTCTTGTTATTACTTCGCTTTTCAAGTTTTGCTCCATCATTTTGTTGAGAGCTAGGACAGTCTTTATTTTATTTTTATTTTTTACAACTACTCTCTTACATGAAATGAATAAGGTGTTCGAAATTAGATGCATAAAACTCTCCGTTATAGTACTTCAATTAACATAACTGCCAGTAGCTCTACAATTTAATACCAGGGTAAAGTGCAAAGGTTATTTATTGATTTTGAAAATATTGTTGACATATTTGTAAGCAAGTAAACTCAATAAAACATTGTATTGAACCAACATTTACAAATACATTTTCTCAACACAGCCGAATAACAATACTTACCAAAAGGTTCTTAATATGGTTGCAATGTAGAGAACAACATTTCTTATACTATTTCTTATACAATTTCTCCTGTGTTTATATAGGCCTAATTTCAATCCCTGAAGGTAAAAAACTCATGTATACTGAATCAGAAAATAAGCACAGCTATTTTTTTTACAAAGAACAACATTTTTCACTTTTATATTCACTTTTACTTTGAACCTCGTACCAAAGTTATAGAAACTAGTTGAAAAAAAGTTGCTTCGTATGAAAAACAAATCATTGCTCGATCAGCGTCTCCACTCACGTCCCAGGACCTTCGCATCTCATCCCCAAACTTATCTCCTTCTGCCGAAGGGATTTATCACAACAGATAAACCACTCTGCGTATTATTAACGAGCTCACGAGATTTACAGTTTCGCGGAGTCGTTATCTGGAAGCCATTATACGCAGCTCTTTGACGGGAAGAGGCGAGGAAGGCTTTAAACCCTTCAGAAGTTGCTGATTTTTAAAGCCTGTGGTCGTAATATGGGGGTCCAAGGACCAGAAAGGGTAGAATATATCGTCCGAAATATTACGAAATACTGGATTAGAAAACAATTTTGATAGAATCTGATTCATTATTCGTCAAGCAGCTTAACGTGTTGATTATTCGTTTACATTTGTTACTGTGTCATGACTACACGATTTTTTCTGCGAATCAAATAATTACTACTGTTATGTTTCCTTGAGTGGGAGAGCGAGCTGGTCTAGTGGTTAAATCCCGCCAAATCACAGATGGATTGTATGTATGTGATAATGCCACAACCCCTAAGTCTAGCCTGAAGTAATGTGAAAAACAATTGCCTGCTCTTGCCTAGCGTCCTAGGACAAAAAAAATGTTTCCTTGCGTGCATAATTTTCAGTATAAAATTGAACATGGTGGTGCCAAAACCATCGATACGTGGTTTATATACATGGACCGATATGGACCATATACATCGATGGTCAAAACTAGTGACGGCGTAGATGTTCTTTTATAATGAGGGTATGCACCAAATCTTTGAAATTAACTGTTCAGGAGCCAATGTTTATTTGAATTTAAAAAAATCGTAAATTCATAATCAGACGAAAACAGACGTATTAATTTTGACTTAATTTGTCAGAGATGGTATTCGAATTAGGCCTATGAATAAATATTTTTATATCACGTTAAAGTATTAAAGTATATACGGAACATCGAATGTTATAAACGATTAACATCTGTGATCAATTTGATGTGTATTTTCTGTCGCAAAGCTTAAAGCTTGAGGCTCAGTACGTGTCAGAGGACTAGCGAATAACCTTCCACTCGTACTTTTAGGTACCATTATCAAACGTCAAATGTTTAAGATACGTAAGATAAGTGTTCAGTTTTAACTGCTTTATAAAATGAGGTTTGTGTAAATCCACCTTTAGTGAGTAATTTTAACGTAGTTCTGTAGCAGTTTACAAAACAATGCTCCCCCAGCACAGTTCTTATCTTTATCGTTCAACCTTCAGGAAGTTGCTCACCCTGTTGTTTGGCTATTTTTGTCTCTAGTTGTCTTTATTTATTCAACGTTTAAATTACTTTACCGGAACTGAAAATTTGGTTTCGTAACAACATTTTGATTCTTGAATAATTATTTAACAAGGTAGAAAATAGATAACTAAAGTAGATAGCTTAGAATATACACCAGTTTTCTGTTTAGGCACACAGAATAAACGCGACTAACAATGATAAAGCAATTAAGCTTAAAAAACTCATCAAATGTAAATTTAAACAATAATTAAATTTAAAACCAAAACTATCCAAATCCACAAAGATTTTCAAGGAAAAACAATCAATTACTTTTGAAAGGTTTTAATACCTTGACCAAATGCCAATTATGAAGCCTATTCAGAAACATATAAATGTCAAACAACAGGACACGCTTGACATGATAATGGTTCCAGGAATGGGCCTTGTTAAGTTTTATAAAAACCGCCCAAATGCTAACGTTTCATGTGTACAGTGTTTAATGTCAGTGAACTAAACAAATATAGGAAGAAAATGTGACCTGTCTTTACTAATTTTGATTGGTTAGTACATGTTAAAAATCCAAACTATTGCAATTTTGAATTTGTTGCTAACGCCAATGAATTTATATAATAACATGGCTGCCTTTACTTGTTACAGAAGGAGATGAAATCTAAGGTTATAGGCTGATCAAGTTTTTTTCATAGGGCTTATAGCAAATTTAGAGTTACCATATGGTAATTTTACAAGTTTACAAATTTCAATCATGAGACCTACGTCATAGCTAAGTACTTCCACCATGAGCCTACCTCTAGTCCTACTTGGGGAAATGCGCAAGTGTGTTGTTGACCTTTTTGCAATAGTTTTTGTTTTCTGTTACGTTTAAACTGGGTTTGTGTGTAACCTATTTTGAAAATCCCACAAGAAGTGGATCCTTTTGTACCCTGACAATTGTGGAGTTTTAAATAACCTCTATCTGCGACTTGTTAAAACTTTATTATTTGGCGAGCAATCGTGGTGGTATTCGGATCTTACTCTAGGACTTGTCACAGTTAAGCTACTGTAGATTTGACGACACTAAAATCATCGAAAACCCATTAAACATTAACAGTTTCGACGATGAAACTCAGACTGTTAACAATGCGGTTGTAGCGCAACGCTCCATCTTCGAACGTCACTCCAGGAGATTTATGTCAACGTATTTTAATTTTTAAATCCTCCCGTTCAATAAGAGCCAACCTGCTGGGACTGTTACGAAACTGTTTAGGACAGAGATAAACGTCAAGTCGAGACGAGCAGACGACAGTTTACAGGTTTGTGAGCGCCGATTGGAAAGCTTTGTTTTATACGCGCCAAAAAAGGAATCTTGAAAATTGGCTGGTGAGATTCACCGCGGATGATTGAATAAGTGAGTGGAAAATCGAGTTTAAAATTTGATGATGTGAAGCTATTGTTGAAGATTTTTGTCGAATTTTGGCTTCTAAATTTATTATGAACCCCATTTGCCCGTGTCTCGTATCTGGTGAAAATGAAAAAGAGGATTTCTGAATAATTAAAGTACCAAAGTTAGAAATACAGTCAAACATACTTAACCACACTAAATAATCCCCCCGCTGGATTTAGTCAGCTACCTAACCCTTAGAATATTATCAAAGTTTTTGGAATGCAATCATCAATAATGTAAATGTAAATGTAAAGCATCCTTCTAGCAAATTCAAACATCGTAGAAAAAAATCTTATATAACTTTAAAACAGGATGGATGTTCATTACACTGAATGACACTGAGAGCACATTGAACAAAACTCCGTAAATATTTTTCAACACATTTTCTTCATTGAACCACCCTATAACGATGTTCACAGAGTTAAAAATACTCTTTCATTTGATGACTTTTCATAGAGTAAGATAATAGGTTTTCAGGAGTATAGTAGTCAACACTTACCTTATAGGTGGAACGCTTGTACATCTGTGTTTATATTTCCCACACACAGGGGTAAATTTTACTTGAAGCTTAGTAGTTCATTCACCATTGAGTCGTAAATTTATTCCGTGAATTTACTGTGAAATAAAAAATGTTTCTATTTAATTTTAATTGAGTGTAGGACGTTCTCTAGTATTGCTAACACCAAATGCACATGATAGATTTGAGATTACAAAAATAATATAATAATGGTATTAAAGCACATATGTCGTAAGTTGACTACTAACCCTGTGGTTTGGAAACACGGGTACAAAACCCGTAAGGCTGGCAAACTGCCCCGTATATGAGATTAATATACAAATTTCATGTATTCATATTGCGTTAAAATATACAGTTCATGAATCCAGCCTGGGTGAGTAGGTTTAATGCAATATTCTACAGTGTTTATGCACGCACCAATTATGATAGAAATAAAGATTCTAAATGCTTAGTCCAAGCATGATAAATATTAAATGGGGAAGATGAACTATTGGATGTAGTTTATACTATAATTGACTATTGGATACTATACTACAATAGTATTTTGTTTTATATTTATGTCCCACCTTCACATCCTTGGACGCTAGGTTCTAGCATTGACTATTGGAATAGTCAAAGGTTCTAGCTTGGAACTTACACATTAATTCAGGCTAGTCCTAGAGGGTTGCGGCATTATCACATAGACAAAATCCATTGGTGATTAGTGGGATTTGAACATGGGACTTCCGATTTCGAAGCTCCTACTAGGCTAGCACGCCCCTCAGTGCTACATAACAGAAAGGCTAATACAATTGGGGCGTCTAAAATAAAGAATAATAATAAAAAATAATCGTCATAAAACAATGATTGACATTAGATGCAATCGTAGATGGCTCAACTCAACTAGCGTATGTTTATTTTGATTTAAAACCTTTAAATTGGACGTAGTACATCTACTTCTATAGTCAAAGTTTACATTGATATGCTATATTTAATTTGATTTATGACCACTAAGATATTCATTTTGCATCCACCGAGATCACAGTAAGCCGAGCACGTTCGAGCGACCAATCATCAAAACACAACACATGTTCATCAGCGAATGTTTTAGCATTCCCTGTTTGGTGTTATGAAGAAGCAGACAAACACGTGTTTTCAGGTGACACTACAAATTGCCAACCGCCACGTTTTTACCTCTTTGTATTCGCCGCCATATCTGATGCTTCGAGATGGTGAGACTTGTTTTTCTGCAGCTTATTGGGCACGTTTGTGCCGTATACAAGCGAAAAATTTTTTTCGTCCCTTCTTTTGGCGCTAGATTATCAGATTAAGTTGGAAACGTCAAATACCTCATAATTTTATTTTTTTAAGGTAGGTGATTTAATTGCATGGTTAAAAGTTAGCAAATATACTGTATAAAATATCGATAGCAAACTCGAAAGCCCATCCTCAGTAGGTGCAATTCTACGTAGAAAATATTTTGACATTTCACGATACATAATAATGGATGAACGAAATTGTGATTAAAAATAAATACGCTCACAAAATTATAAATAGAGAATATTAAACATTTGGATTAGAATAGTGACAAAATTTAACCCTCAATCCAACCCAACTTCCACTTTCAATGGTAACACAGGAATTTACCAAAAACACAACAAACATTTCTGAAATGTGGGGTTGAATAAAACACCGAAGTTTAAGTCGATCTAGAAATGTTTATCACATCAATCAAACAAGTTTTAGAAGATGGAACGGTGCCAAACAGATAAAGTTGGCGCCAAATCCTTATCCCTTCCTCCAAAATACAAAATTACTCACCCATGGTAATCCCTGATTTATTTTGAGATCAGAGGAGATAATGTTAATGGAGAACAGAACTTGTCAACGTGGCTAAAGTTGTCTCAAGACAAGTAATTTTTCCCCGATTCGATAATTAAATTTCATAGTGGTTAGGTGATAATTCTATATCCTATACTCTTAAATGAACAATTTTTACTTGTATGTGTGCTTGCTTGCCTGCGCAAAGATCTCGAAAACGGTATTGTTTTTACACAGCTATTTAGGCAATTAGTCATTAGAAGGATTCGAACCCGAATCATCAGGGTTAAGCTCTGTTCTCCACTAAATCAGTGGTGATTATGCCCTATACTTTTTGAGGAATTCCAAAGGATGCTTTCGAAAGTATTGATCTTACTTTAACCCTTTGGCTTTATAGACAAGGTTGTATCCGTAGCCAATCTAACACACTTAAATCCTACCATCTGATTGATCAAAACAGGCCAACCGGGTACAACGACCCGTTCCCGCCAACAGTAAAGAAAGTCCCGCCACAATTACAGCCGTAGATAAAAAGTGTGAATATATAAATAGCGGGCGAACAATAGAAGGGTAGATAGAATCTGGCATAATTCAATAAGTTGGCGATAAGATCCCGGACTACCGGACCTTGAATCTGATAACCAGTGCTGGGTACAGAGTAGAGGCAATAGTTCGGGATGGATATTGTTGGATAGACAGAAATATAGTGTGCATAGGAGAAAAACGTGAAAGAGTTCATACTGTGCAGGCTGGGGTGATTAGGGTGAATTTTGCCACATAAAGATTAAATATTAGTTTTTAAGGGGGAAGTGGTTAGTGAATGAACTGTTGACCTCATACAATACAAATTTAGTTATCAACAGAGGTATAATTAAAAGAACAAAATTAACTAAATTTGGCCAAAAAACCTTGCTTTAAAAACATTATTCACATCTTACATATCGTACGTACAGTACATATTTTGCCAATTCAAAAATTTCAAAAGCTACAGTGCTGAAAAAAGTGAAAAGGGTTTCCCTAACAATTTAATTAATGATGAGATATTATTATTCTCCTCGAGGAATCAAAAATTAAAATTGTAAATTATAATCTAAAAAAACTGGGATTCAGTTTACGCATTATTTTGAGAAAAATAATCGTTTAAGATATTATATTAAAGGAAATTCTGGCCAAATTTGGAAGAAAGCTTGACAATAATGTGTCCAATATATTACAGTTTCTTAAGTTTCCACGGGCAATGACTTCATTGGGGGCTGTTCTAGGACTTGGTCCTCTTCAGATTAGGATATGACAACAGCTTTGACACATTGAAATGAAGATTCAACCAACCTCTTAAAAATGTTCAGATGATATAATGGATTTCTATTATAATTCTGGGCCTTGTAGTTTGAATCACTATAAAAGCGAAAAACTGGAGGGAAACTATACACAGAAGTACACGATCGTCAGCGGCTTCTTACGCATATCACTGTGACAGTAGAGATGTGACCGGACGAGAAATTAGAGAAATGAAGCGGAATATCGTGTCATTTATTTGGCGCGATCTGCCGACCTGATAGAGACAGTAGTGATAGATACAAACGAGGCTGCCTCGCAGAAGCGACAAGACAGCAGTCAGAAGTCGGACTTGACATCCAGATCTGGTAGCCACCGCGCCACCGCGCTGACATGTGCACGTGTTTAACACTACCGTGGGGAGTTGTAACGGTGATAAGTGTGAAAATGGAGCTGTCTATGGTTGTATCTTTGATCAGAAAAATATATTTGGAAAAAGCATTTAAAGCTGTGCAATCTCGCGTTGCCTGATCTTGATAGGTGATTCGTAGAACGATTCAAATACCAACAGCCACAAACAGAGGGTCGTACGATATGTCGTCGAAGGATACAGTGAATGTCTCTACAGGCGCACGCCTGACTTCAAGAAAGTTCGATAGTTACGAATGTGGATTATGGAATATTTTTATCATTAATATACCAATGATTTATAGTATCTGGTTCATGACAGTGGAACGTTTCAACAGGTTTTGAAATGCTGGAAAGAAAATACTGTATGTAACTGCAGTAAGGATCAAATGGAATCGAGGAGATATTTCTAAACTGTGCAAGTGTATTCGTCTATTAGACAAAGCAAATAGACTGACTAAGTAGGAGAGTTTGTCTTCAAGACAAGGTTTGAGAGTCCGATCAAGAAACACGATTATGTACCAAGTTTTTGTGACTCGTCAAGCTATCCAATACCAGATACCTTTAGGCATGAACAATAGAATATTGACTTGTCAAAAAACTAAATTATATTTTATATCAATTTAGTAAACAAAAGGACCTCCATTCGTACCTCCAAACGAACCGGAGTAATAAAGGAAACACTTATTCGGTCGTGATCTTGAACGGCCTCGTTAAAATCGGTTTACGGCTGCCCAAGCGTCAATTATACTCGGATCTGACTGAGTTCGGAGTTGGCCAAGTTGGAATAGCTTGACAAGTAGACTGTGACAACCCACAGCGACTGGTCGAGATTTGCAGCTAAGAACAAAAGTAGACTCCACCCACAGCCGTTCCTGTGTTGGTAGTTAATACAGACCTAGGCGTGTACCTTAGTCTCCAGAATAATGAGGTTTACATTACAGGTTTTGCGTAAAATTCAAACACGTAACCCGTAAGCATTATTTTGTGTTAGTCTTGATCTGGGGTGCTAGTTGGATAGTGGTAGATCGCAGGGCTTCGGTCACTGAGGTCACAGGTTAAAATCCCACCAACCAATGGCTTTGGGTTTGGCTATACTATTAGGCCAAAATCCTTCAAGCCTAGTCTGTGATGTGCAAAACGTGCTAAAACGTGCTAGAGTCATTCCTTGGCTGCTGGCTAGCGCATATCGTCCTATTGTGTGACGAGAGATTGTTAAAATGTTATCAATGCTATTGGGTTGTATACGCATATGGTATTGTGCATTGTTGAGAAGACGATTTAATGTCGATTGTATGTGTGATTGTAGTGCTGTCTATGTTTAATTTTTCAATGTTGATGAGCGATGGAACACATTTGAACAGTGTTTTAAGCATAAATTCCATACCTATATCACCTCGAAGACCTATATTATCAATAATGCAATAACAAATTACAACTGAAGACAGCAAAATATAAACTAAAAAAATATATATTTTAAACAATCTACGAGTACGAAGCTAGGATTATAACAAATCTGAGAGTTTATCATATTTGAATGAAATTCGCTACTCAAAATAATCGATAACAACTTCTCTTTTGACATTCGTTTCGTATAAGTAAATACGTGGGTAATCCGGGGAATCTAACCCGCACTTGTTAGTTATTTTAAAAACTACGAGAAACACGTTACTTTATGTTACTCCGCACAAAACTCCAGAACTTGAAAATAACGTTAAAAGCCACAACAAACTTGCAACGTGAGATAACAAGTAAACTCATAATAATGTAGCTTTAAAAGTTAAAATCGCAGGTAACGCTAACAAGTTGGTATTTGTTAACTCAGACATTATGTGATAACATCTCGGTAAGTCAGTCACAGAAGTTGAGTTGCTTCTTATCTCGCCTGTTGTTGACATCTTGTTTGATGTGGATATACTTTTAAACTTTCTTTGCAGAAACATGTACGCTTCGGGACGTTTGTACAGCTTTGAGTTCATAATGATTGGTTTTATTGGTTGCTGAGGAAACAGCGAGTTAGAGTATAGCCAGTGAACTTTATTTTATGAAGGTAGAGTAACCTTACTTTAGATTATTATTATACTTTCTACTTTATTATTCGGTACTACAGTAGACATCTCAAATAGATATAGGCTAGCTGTTACTCAAAGTAAAAGTAGTTGAATGAGCTTCTCAAAGATACTAACTATGGTGCACAATTGAAGTTGTATTTTCTCTATTGGCTTTAGCGAATTTCCCATATAAGGATAAGCCATTATCGTAGTACTCATAGTAAGACCTGGATCCGGTACCGATTTACTTTTTCGTTTTGAGGTCCCTAGAGACCAAAAACACCATCCGTTCAAATTCTATATATATGTGTGTGTCCGTTAGCACCACAACCCGAGCAAAAATGATCCGATTTTGATGAAATTCGGTACAAACATGTAAACCTACATTTATTCGAACGAGTTCGCGAACCAGCATGATCGGACGATGGGAACGGGGGGGGGGGGTTATGGGGGGGGGGGGGTTTATTCCAAGTCCAATGTATGTGTTCTCTGAGCATTTAAATAAACCGATGAAAATATTGTCTCATAGAAGAGAAGTTTTAAATAATTTTGGAAAGTATAGTTATTTGTTAGAATGCAATCTACAACAATTCTTGAAGGTGGTTGAGTGAAAAACACAAAATTTATTGTGACATTTAAAACACTTTACAGTTTCTTCCCAGGTTTTATACAGCATTTTTCAAAATTCTGATCAATATTATGGATACTCAAAACATTAACATAAACCGAGAAACCAATACATCTGCTAAATGTTTATTTTGTGTTTTAGAGATTTACATTTATACAAATCTTCACAATATGCTGACCAATGTCTGTGTAGCTAAGAAACCTACCATAATGCTAAATATTTATTTGATATGCTTCCAGATCATTTACACAACTCTTCGTGTATGAGTTCATTCAAACAATGAGTGCCCAGTATATCTGCTAGAAGGGCGTTTGCGCTGCGAGGGGTCGTCTCTGTGGGCGTCTGCTGGTGAATCACCAGTGTTCTGGCAGTTAATATTTCTAAGCTGCAGACTTTCGTAGGCCGAGGTGAAAAACAAGCATTAGAAGTGTCTGCGGAAACACTCCTCGACTTATTGCTGTCGCAGCTTAATGAAGCTGTTACATTGTACAATCTACTGGTCTGGAAACGTCTTGGGCGATCTAATTACTGGTTTAAGTGCAGTTTATGTTATGTGGTACTTGGTTAGTTGTTTTGGGTAATTATTTTGTAGTGCCTCCTTTACCTTGAGATTTATTTTATTTTTTTAATGTGGGAGAGCCTAAATTTAGATGACCAAGTTAAGATGTGAACAGCAAGTGTTTTTTGTACGGTTCTTAAGATTCAGTCAATTTTTGGGACTCATTTACAGAAAAATGATATTTTTGCTGAAATTGAATTGATTGCATGAACATGGACATGGCTTGGACTTAAGGATAACACTTATTCACATATCACATTAAGAATATGCTTTGAGAACGATTTCATTGATTGGTTTTCATAGAAAAATATTATAAAAGGAACAATTTTATCTGCATTGATAATGTACTGTTTGCGATCCATCACGTATTGTTTAGCGTTTTTTCGGACGAAGAAGTAGACATTTAGGAATAGTATCATTTTCTGTATTACAATTGTTTAGTGATAATCCCTGAACTGTGTATTTTATGATGAAAATTTAACATAATTTTCTGACATCTTTGTAAAACAAGATTATTACAGAAAATCTAGATCTCGCCGTATCAAATAGTCACAATTTCTCGCGTCTTCAGAGAAACCTGTAAACCCCAGAAAGAAAGCTTGGCATCACTGGACGGATCAATCTATTTATCTTAAAATATGCAGTTCCCTGCCTCAGCCTAAAGACATTGCACCAAAAGAAGTGACTCTTATCGCTCTGTCTGCAGGCGGGGATGTCAAACAAATTTATCGTTTCCAGATAAACCGCTCCGCATATTATTAACGGGTTCCGAGCAAGATTTACCGCTTCGCGAAGTAGTTATCAGAGTCGTTATTGAGGAGTTTCAACAGCAGCGGTGGGTGGCGACACTCGTAATTGTAACGAGGCTTAGAAAATGTCAGTGGAAATGAAAAAGCTTGTGGTGGAGAGAATCTTCAAGTCACTCTTTGTCACTCACTGTAGTTTTAAGTTTCGGTGAAATGTTTATTTGGATTTTCATCGATTTCTGGTACAGTACCTGTATTAGGGAGATTGGGTTGCTCCTAAATCTGGAGACTCGGTTAAAGTCCTGCTTAACAACAATGGCTCTTGTGTATGTTAGACCTGGTGGATCCAAACTATCTCAATCTGTAGGCCCATTTGCCTATGAAAAAGAGGATGATTCTCTAAGGCAATGAAGGGAGTTCCCATTAACAATAACTTTTAGACGATCCCTTATGAATTTACGATTTATGCAAGTGCCAATTCGTAAGTGATCAATAGTCTTGAGGTTATTGTTGAAGGGAACTCCCTTCAACGTCTGAGAGAATCGCCCTATTTATCTAAGTATTATTTAAGTAAAAGTTCTTCTACATAGTACATAGTACTTATTTAAACTTGAGTGAATTTCCTTTTTTAGGTTTAAGTTTACTTTTGTCTTCTAATAACCGTTTTCTATTGTGCTGAATCTTTTAAGTTGGTCTTGAAGTACAGAGGACCACCTTCACATCATCATACTTTTGATAAATGATTACGGCTGACTAACCAACTGGCATAAATTAATTAAATTAAACATTAAATTCATATGTTTTAATAGTTTTGTTGACAAATCGATTGTATAAATGTTTTGTCCCTTGTAAGTAGCTAACGCAAGAAGGTGTAGTGGTCATCTCCTTCATCTGTTAGATCTGAACGATCTGTACGGCAATCAGTATGAAGGTTATACAGTATCTAGTTTAATTCTGCTATCAAAACTCTTTCTTAACCCTTCTTGCCTATCTCTCTAATACCCCCCCCCTCTGTCGGATCCAATATTATCACGGATACAAGCAAAAAGTTAGGTAAAACAATAAATATAAATGCTAGTCCGATGCACTAAGAACCTTAAAATTGTCAATAACCTCGGTACCTTTAATTTGTTTAGGAACAATGGAATCAAGTCAGTTAAACACATCTATTCAAAGTGTTCATACTATGTAGTATCTAAGTAACATTTTTGATTGATTTATCCCCAAATGGTGTGTACGTGTTAGCCTACGTATGGTTACAGACACATTCCAAAGTTGACGGCTGGCAGTTTGTTAAGTTGCCGCGAGTGTGCGCGCGGTTGTGCGTGCGCGTGTTGTGCCCACCAGGGGGTCGCCGATGATGTTTTTTCACCCAGATAATTTGCCCCATGCTGTGCCACCGACTTCTGATTGTTAATACCTGGAGTCATAACAGTTTATGTGGCCGGCTGTGGCACGGTAGCTGTCTGGCACGACTGGGATGGGAGTGGTCTTCGGTAATGATTACACTTTGAGCACTTTACTTGGAAAGTCGTATATTTAATAAATAGTAATAGCATCGTAATTTTGATTAGTGCCATACTGCATATATGGGAATAAAGAATAAAAACTTCTCAGGTTCTTTCCTCAACCAAGAAAATTTCGAAATTCTTTTAAACAATAAAGATGGGTTTCATTAAATTATTTTGCGTACTAAACTGCTCAAGAATGATAGAGTTGAAGTATTATTAACCAATATGTAAAGCTCAAAACTATAAATTTTTTTCTAGAACCAAGTCAATAGTCTACCATACTAGGGAACGTAAATACAAAATATATAGTAGGCTAGTACATTTTTTTTTTCAAAAATTAACTTCCAAAACGGATTACTACAAGTTCTATATTCACTCAAAATCTCTTAATTAAATGTTATGGTATAGTAAGTAGCCTCTGTATCACTAGCTAAATAGTTTATGTTAAAACTTGATGTATGTTTTTGTCCCCCCTGATGATCTACAGTACTACAAAAGTCCGAAATTAATACGAGTAACAGTGTGCTACTGCAAAGGACCACTTGATAAAGCAAGGTAACCTCGGCCTCCACCAAAAGAGGTCTCTTAAGTACACCAACACTTTACGGCTTCGACAGTTGGTAGTAAAAATAAACGTAGCCTATCGGTAAACTGATGAATCGTCCGGCGTAGGAGGGATCATACAGTCGCTTTTACGAGATATGATGAGTGATTTGCATTCCAGCAGTGTGTGTAGCTGTGTAGGAGTGTAGGAGTGTCGGCAGTCGGCACCGAGGTAGCCCATGTGGAGGCGAAGTATTGTACCTTCACCACGTTGGTAATGGCTGCTGTAGGTGGTACAGTGTACCAACACACGCGATCTCTTGGAAATATACCATCTCCGATCTCAGGCGATGGCGATCTATCATGGAATCTGCCTAGGCGTATAGCACAGTAGTAGTGAAAAATACCAGCCCTTTTAATTGGATTCTTAAGTGAGGTTTAGTGAAGTTTTCAAGTAAACTAGGATCAAGCTGGACCGTTTGTAAGATAGGTAATGTAAATGGTGATAATGATAACTACTTGAAAATATATGTTTTTTGTGAAGGGAGTTTATCTGAGACATTTATCATTTTCGATTTTGTTTTCCAGATAGACAAGTCCACGGTTTGGGAGTTTCAAATTACCTACTTTATGAGTTATAAGTTTCACACATAAAATTGTAATTGAAGATGGACAAGATTATAGCCCTAACCTGCAGGACAACAATCTATGCGTCCTAAACACTAAACCAACTAGGTTTCCATACTAAAAATGGACTGGGGTTCAATTTAGTTTGAAAAGGGACAAAACTGATCACCTTTTTTTAAATGTATGAAAATTATGTTGTGTGCATTAGGAACTATGTTGTGCAATGAGTATTTGCTAACCTCGTTTCGTTGAGACAATGTTCTGTTCAATTCCAGTAAGACCATCTATCTATACTATTATAAAAAAGAGGTGGTGTCTGTGTGTGTGTATGGGAAAAGTAAACGCGAAAACTACTGGTCGGAACGGGCTGAAATTTGGCATGATGATAGCTCACATTCCCGATTAACATATAGGCATATTTTTATCCCAAAAATCCTTTCGGGCTCCGCCCCAGTGGCTCTGGAGTTTCCCATGTTAACCTTATGAGAAATGAAATTATTAAATCTTAACAGCTGTTTCAATTAAACAAGTTGGTTCTGTTCTGTGATGTTGAATAGCATTAAAGTTACAAGGATTACCAACAGGGTGCAGCACTAGCACTATTATTTCTTTTACATTTATGACAACAGCAAAAGGTGAGTGAGCGTAGCGAACGAACTTCAACCTGGAGGCGAGTGAGCGTAGCGAACGAGCTAACCTGAAGGCAAGTGAGCGTAGCGAACGAGCTAACCTGAAGGAAAGTGAGCGCAGCGAACGAGCTCCAACCTAAAGGTGAGTGAGCGTAGCGAACGAACTTCAAAAAGAACCGAAATTTCTTAAACCATGTCCTCACTCATAACTGCTATAAGCATTTGATACTTATATGCCAACCCCGTACGAAGGACGGGTACTCTGCTAGTTGACTATAATAGTCAATGGTAATAGTCATACAAAAATAGGTGTTTGGTATTCTTTCTAACATTCTAAAAGAGTTGGGGATTGTTCCGTAGAAGATGCAAAAATTGGCGTAGAAACTAACAAAAATAATTTTCTAAAAATATTCCTAAACAATAAATTATTATAAATTAATTTGTTAAAATTCAACAATAAAAAAAATTTCAACATCATTAATATAACAGGTACTCAAAGTAATAGTATGATAATATTTCCTAAAAGCCTAATAGGTATTATTCAATTACCCTTTTACGCCAGGGCAAAAACAATGGATGGAGTAAGTGCAACGATGTATACTTAATACAGTTTGACCTATAATAAATTACAAATCTTTCAAGTATACTCAGTTAATGAATCGATCAAAGCAGAGTAGCTAGTGTAATACTGAATGTAGTGACGCAACAAGGCATGTCCCCAGGTTCGTAACAGTCTGACAACAACAATTGGTTAATGGTGCGCAATTAAAATAATTGGACCGTTCGTGTACGATACGTCTTGTCTTTAATTGTAGCGACGCTACGGGCGACACTACGTCCCTTCCTGGAGAAAGCCAACACTTTCAATCAACTCTGCAACGGTCAAAATGTTGGTTTATGGTTCACCTACAATGTTACTGGGTTTTACCATAGTTTTGTTTGGGGAAGTGCCAAAAGGGGGATTTCAGCCTTTCAGGTGTAAGTGGGACGGTTAGGTTTATGTTTTGGAAATGGTGAGGTTTGTAAACACTCTGGGAACATAGTGTGATGTGAAATATTAGTGAGGATAAAAAATTTAGAACAAGAATTATTGAAGTACCTGTTGGCAAACTCGTTGAGGAAATGTTGAGATGGTTAAGTAAGAGTTCTCTAAAATGACAATTTAGCAGTTTATAGTGTTAGCATTCATACAATGAAATAAATTAGTTAAATATTAAATGAAAAACGGGGTTGGGATATTATTTAAACATTGACTATCTAATGTTTTATTAAAGAAAGCTAAACTCGGGCATTTATCTTAATCCATGTAAAGCCTCTGAAATTTTACATAAATCCAAGGAGTAAATATGAAAATTCAACTTTAATTAAAACAATTACTATTGGAAATCCACATTTTATCCAAACTATGGTAATAGAATCTAAATGGAAATTTCCAAAGAACCAAAAGAGTAAATAACTTGGTTTTAGAGCGCATTTACGTGAGGACAGAGTAAATAAAAGATGAGCCTAAATACCAACAGGAGGCAGAGTTTCGGTTTTAAGAGTGAACTAGTTACAGAAACATTCAACAAATACTAATACTTGGATTGTCAAGGGACTGAGTCTGATTAATCTGTCTGAGTCTTAATAAAATATTTAATTTAAATTATATTGAGTAATTTAATTAATATTATAAACGACTCCTATATAGTACGATATTTTGTACTACGTTCAAACCGTTATGCTGAATCAAATCATGTATAATTTACCAAGATTAATTGTACCGTGAATCCAAAATTACACTGCTTTCCATCATATGCATTCAGGTTAGTTCCTCTATACCATCTTGTTATAATATATTTTACTTGTATTTGACTAATTTGATTTATATGTGACTGAGGTATATGTATATTTCAAAATGATAATGGAATTAATGTTTTACACGTTTTACTATACTTAAAAACTCTTGTTTGTATAGTATCATTGACTATTCATCATTATGAATATTAACAGTGTAATAATGAAGACAACACTCTAAAACAATAAAAAATACATACATAAAACGACAACATTCTATGCGTTTCGTAGAACTCATATTTTATTCCCAACAAAATACGCTTGTTCACAAGTCATTCATAAGTCTGTATTAGAAATTTGTATACAGACAAAAACTAACAAATTACAAGAAACTAATTGTTTTATAAGATAAATTATTGTAATTCATAGACTAATAGTTTGTATTTTGGTTCTCCTGACACCTACCAAAACTGAGATACGTCTATGTGACTAGATTGGGACGATCTTATCTCTCCTTGTTCAAGAGTCTGGTTTTATTTCTGCCCAAAAAATAACTACTTTTGATTGGTAATAAACACTAAAATTTCATAGAGTTCAAAATTTTACACTGATTAACGTCTCTAAAAATGTGCTGTCATAAAGGTTGAAGAGTGAAAAAAATCCAGTTAAACTGAAACGAGTCAAAATACAATTTAGTTTTAAATCCAACCAACTGTCAACAATGAACATAAACCGGTTTCAGCGCGCCCTAGCGTCAGTCGGAGATTAACCAATCAGAGAAGAGAGACAGAGGCTTAGCGTAGGGAATGTAAACAGCATATGTTACTTTGGGGCTTAGAAAGGCTTTGATTTGACGTTAGGACGTAAACTTGTTAACACAATTGGAATCAGAATTGGCTTTGAGCACGTCTAGCATATGTGAGGAGATTAGACAATTTTGTAGCTTCAGATACGCACAGTTTTACAAGAGTGTTTCCAAGTAATTAGTTCTTAACAGTAAGTATTCAGGGCGGTTGAAATACAGTGTTTTTATCGCAAACCAAATTAAAAGTACCGTGGGACACTGTTTATGTAAGCGTATTGTTGGTGTCCCTGTTTTTTTACTTCATTGTCGACCAGCTGTTATGAATTGTTGCTTAGTTTTCTATGCGGAGTGTTATTGGGAATTTATTTTAAATAGGTTTTCCAATGTTAAGGGGTTGGAAGTGTAGGTGTAATAGTAAATAATTGATTTTATGCCAAGAAAGGTAGGTTTACAATTAAGTTTCCAAGTATGATTCCAGTACCTAATGAATCCAATATTGTTTATGTGTAAGAGTTTTAGGATACCGGATCTATTGTGACGAAAAGAACTTAGACCGAAAACACATTCCATTCTTTAAACGATTTTGAATCTTATTTATAATAAACTCCTAAAAACCCTAAAATTCATAGATAACTATGCAACAATGCATATCAGCTGATCGACAAAGAAGTAAAGAAAACAGGGATACCAACATAAAAGATGGTTGTGTCGTTTAACAGTGTATCGCAGTACTTGTAGTATTTGGGTTGAGTAAAAAACAACCTGTTTATGAGATATTTGTTACTTTAATATGGTCGGCACACTGTTTAATGTTATGTAAAAGCCTTGTGGATAGTCTATAGTGAAATTTTGAGTTTATCTTAAAGATGAACGAATAATATCGTGGCTTTTTAAAACTGTATGTGATTGTTCACAGGTTAAAATAGGCACAAGTTTAGTCGAGACCGGATAGAAAATAGGTACTTATGTGATTAGGACGTTTGGACGTAAAAGATAAAAGAAACTTTCAGAAATATTACTAACCAAAATACATTTCAAAGACGTATTAATCCATTTCGTATTAAATTTGACACAGCATCCGATATTTAGATTGGTTAAGTATAGGAGAATTTTGTTTATTATTTATTTATGCGTGTGAAATAGTCTAAAGTATACTGCATAATGTTAGGTTTTGTACAGTTTTCATTTATAGATGTATTAAGCCATTAAAACTGTTTCTAATCAGTTAACCACTTTTTTTAGGTTAGATTAAGTCAGTATTTCCAAACATACGCGTGTAGCCTATCGGGGAATATTTTTCCACTATCTATACTTTTTTTATTTTTTATTTGATTACTGATTTAATTTGTAGCCTTTGCAAGTTATTGACTAATCTGACTAATTTTGCTAGTCGATGTAAGGCTAAATATGTTTCAATACAGTCTATTACCAATGCCTGTAAATACAGACAACGAGGTACATTGACGGCAGGTAGGGGGCTGTGGTTGAGGTTGGAAGCCGGACATGTTTTATGCATTAACCAGTAGATGGCGCTGATGCTGATCCCAGATTTAGCGCGAAAATGAAGGTAACGTGTTCATAAGGCCGAATACGTTGGGCAAATGGAATCGGACTCACGTAATCACATTGATATTGACAATCGTAATATCACAGACAACATGTGGAATGAGAAACAGTTTTTCTTAACAGTATCAGTATCGTGTTATTGAATTAATACATATAAGAGCTCGTGGTTGGGTTGCTTGACATGTTTTCTCGTCATAATGTATTAAAAAATATGTCAAAGAATTAAGAACTGAATTATAATAATTTTCCTGTGTCATTGATGATTCTTTCGAAATATTAGATTATAAGAACTGGTGTAAGAAACTCAATATAATCACAACAATGACACGTATAGTTTTCAAACAATTGTCTTAAACGGGAAATAACCTGAATGCATTTTATGGAAAGCAGGAAGACTTTGGCTTCCCAGTACAATTATAAAGCTGAGTAAATTTTAAATGCTTTACTAAAGCATAGTAATTTGAATAATGTAATCCCACTGAGTCCCTTGAAAATCCAAGTATTAGTATTTGTCGAATGTTTCGGTAACTACTATAAAACGAGAAACTCTGCCTCCTGTTGATAATTATGCTAATCTTTTATTCACTCTGTCCACACACACACATGTTGTAAATAAACGTATATTTCAGTCAGGACTACGTTTCTATAAAAAATATCTTTTTACATACTAAAATTCGGAAAAACATTCTTTTCATACATAGTGTTTCCATTTAAGACGAATTCAAATAATACGAGTACATGAAATGAACAAAATGCAAAATAAATATGGCTTACTACAAAGTCGTCTACTCAATGTATTGTGATAATATATGCGATTGGTATTGAATTCGATGTAGTTAAAATCATGCAACTACCATTATTTTACAAATTATTATTTTCAAACAATTATTAATACTAACACCACAATCATACTAACATTATGTAATATTAATACTATGATTTATATTTGGATATTATTGCTCAAAATTATAATTACTCATTGAATATTAAATTGGAATTATTATTGCAGTTCATTGGTACAATCTTCAAAAAACTGATTACTATTGTCCTGGTAATTGTAGCAATGTTTAGTTCAAAGCATTATTTACTCATACTATCTTACTTACGCGACCATAGTGAATTTTCATCGTTACCTGCAAACAAATAAATATTATGAGAAATACAAATAAGCACTTTCAAAATAGACTTATTTTTTCCATTCTAATTAAGAAGCAAAAACATTGCGATTAAAACCAGTTTGGTATAACAAAGACCTAAATTATTCGTACTAAAAATCACATATTTAAATTTTAAACAGAACCTCTAAAATTAGGCGGCTGCCAAAATGTTCAAAAGATAAATCCTCAGACTGGAAATTTACAACACAATTCCCAGGAGGTAGTAAAAGTCTAAATGTTCAACTCGTGAAATAACGAGGTGAGAGGCCACAAAACAACAAATACGTAAAACCATCTTTGAAATGATTTAAAAACATAAATACAGAGGTTAAGAAATTATCATTGCAAGTGTATAGCGAGGTAGAGAGGTGTTTTATATACAAACATTTCATCACAATTAGACAGTAATAACACAACACTATGCTGCATATTTGACACAAATATGCACGAAGGTTAGTGTAGAATAGAGTGAGATGGCTTCTGTAGCTTTGTAACTGATGATCAGCTGTTTATTTTGCATCTAAAAGCCTAGTCTTGGACAGCTGGGTTCAGTTTCTAACTGTTAAAAAGCTAGGTACTGATTTTTCTCAAGGTGGAATAGGCACCCTAACAGGATGATACTTCATAGTGAGTTACTTAGGAGTATTATAGTACTGGGCGGTGATCTGGTCCCATTCCAATAAAATTGAATGAAATATTGGCCACAATTATTCCAGCATGACTCTCATACACTACAACGAAAGTTATGTGATGATACTTGAAACGCAATCAAATACCATTTAATATTAGAGAATGGAAAATACTTGAAGATAATTGTACTACCATCATAATAGGCCATGGTTCAGAACATTTGAAAGCCAACCAGATACTCTTTGTAATATTCATCTAATTAATTTCATTACTACAAGTGAAAGATTACTTCAGCGAAGCACATCATGGTTCGCAACCGAAGGACTCCAGCGAGTCTGCAGTACGCAGAACGGAGAATGGAAGCCAGACTTACCAAACCTCCGACGCACTAGACATCAATCAAAGCTGACGAGTCATGTTTAATGCAACAGCGAAGCTCAACCAATAGGCGGCACTTTGGACCTTCCAAAGCCATATTTTACAACTTCGGAACTGCAATCGCATTTATTTATGTATACAGACTAAAATCCATCCCACATTGTAAGTTTTTTACTCCTTCACTAAGAAAATCCGTTTTATAAATTTAAATACGATTGAAGATGATCAGGAATGATGTCTGTTGTATTTTTATAGTAGAAAAATTTGTTTTATACAATTTGAATTGGATAGGTAAGGTCATAAACAAGATTAAAATGAACCAAAATAAACTTATAACATAAAGTACAGAAAACCAAGATTATTGAGTTGCGGAGGAACTCTAGTTACACCAACAGTACTTACTTTAAAAATATTTCAATTTAACATGGTAATGGAGGTGTATCCAAGCCTACGTTAAAAGGTTGTAGGTGTTTTATGGTAAAAAGCATATAGGCTAAAATTATACACGTATTTCGAAATTTTTGTCATAAGTTACATAAACGTTGCAGCTTAAACATTCTTCATTTGTACTAAACATGTTATATTTGATACAGAAAACAATTTGATTTGAAAAGTAAAGTCCAAACGAATCCAAAGCATTGAAAATAATATATTTTCAGTACTAATAGCAAAGTCTGTTTTCTAGTACAACACAAACATTGCGAAAGCAAGACAGCAACCAAAATAAAGAAATGGAACAAAGACATCTTCGATGTTTTATGACCTCAATAAACCAAGATTGGAGGCCTTAAAACTTCTTGGCGGGCGGTCTTTCTGCTATAAAGCAGACATTTTCCAAAAGTAGTTGCACGTGCTTACTCTTTCGTTTCCTTCAAATTACGACACATAACCTCACGACCTACGGATCTCATTTTGTATTCTTTTATAAGTTTTATCGGTTTTTTGTAAGTTGAAAATTAAAATTTATATTTAATTAAATGAAAGGATGTATCCGATATGGAAGCCCTTTCGCCTTGGCAGCCTCTTTGGTTTAAAAACGGGTAGGTGAAGTATTTGAGTATACTAGCATGTTTAAATATTCACTACTGCTAAAGATGTACGGTAATCGTGTTTTTCATTCCTGGCTATTAGAATCGTGATGTTCTTTTATACAGAAGCCAAAGACTTATTCCTTTTAATGGTTGTTTGTCAAAACTAAAAAAAATCTGTCGCTCATACTAACCCAAACCACAGAAAACGTACTCCTATAGTACGTTTTCTGTGCCCAAACTAACTAAACCTAACAAAAATATGGCATATAAATTGGGAAGCGTAGCAAAAATAACAGTGATATTTAGATGTTATTTTCCCGTGGGATAAAACATTTTTCAATAGTAAATGAACAATACAATTTTTAATGACCCCCCCCCCCTCTTAACACCCCGTACCCATAGTTGGATCATACTTGTTCATAAACTCGTTATGTTTACACATTTGTACAAAGTTTAATTGATATTCACTCTAAAATAAAAAAATAAAAAAACAAGAACAAATGCAGGCTCCTTTCTTAAAACATAACATCTCAAATAAGAACACAACGAGACCAACAAACGTAGACTGATACAACAAAACAAACGAATATCAAGTTCCAGTCAAACACCTAGTGAAATCTAAATCACCAATCGTCAACATAAATTAACACAAAAAGTTGGGAATGGAGCAAGAAATAAAATAGCCACGAAATTAATGAAAGTCGGCGAAACAATCGCGATCGCCATCCAGAGCTATCAGGGATCAGCGCGGATGTTTCATTTAACAGCTGATTTCAGACATAACAGCTGATCAGCATTCTTGTCATTATAAAGCGGGTTTCTGCTTATGTTTATTGTATAGAATTTTATTTAATAGGGGTGTTATGATTCCGAGTACGATTGTGTGTTTTTTGTTTTCTCACTTTTGGTGTTTCCTTTACCGCTTACCTGAGTGAGATAGGAATCTTTGTTTGTGCTTGCCGCGGATCGTTTTCTCTTTTATTTTTTATTTTTAATGGGATGTGTTTTTGTAATAATGTGGAACATTTAGAAATTCAGTGCTTAGATTTGGACTTACTGACACTCTCGTTCAGGTACTAAACAGTTTTGTTTAAAACAGTGTAAATGGAATTTAAATATAATTTTAAAAGGCACTAGTTTGTATTATACCGTAGAAATATGGATTATCTTTTCAATGTTTTATACCGAGATCTTCAGTTCTTCAAGTTTAGTAACTACTCTTACACATACTATAAATACAATTTTAATTTTGTAAGCTTCATAGTGATTAGTTTAGCGAGTTTGACGTTTAGTGAACTTATAAGTTATGAATTGAGTTTCTGTCGGCTTAGTAAAATATATAGATCTGGTTGACCCAGTTTTTTGTTTCAAATATGACAAGACATAGCAGAATACTTTTTAAGCATAAAACTTCAGAAGAACTTTTCCCAAGTAGAAACTTTGGTAACATGTGCTGGACAACAAGAAACGTTCTCAAACTACCAAACCATAAAAAGCTGCATTTATGGTAGGCTAGATAGTGACATTTTTATCAAGAACTTTAAAGGTTGCATACGAGCAAAATATGTATATATATATATTTTAATTTTTAATTTACGATAATAACTCAGTTGTGTTAAAAGCATACACTCCTGAGTTTATTTTTATTAACATGTTATGGATGTGTTCATCTCAAATCAAATGTTAGTCCACAATCACGACTAGAAAACGTACGCTTTTTCTATTTTCAACGTGATTTGTTCTACAATACAGTTAACGTTAATGGGTTTTCATTGTACAAATTTAGGAAACTTTTGAAATTACAGAATTTGTTTATTTTTGTGTTTAGACACACAAATTGCTTTTTAGGCAACTTTCAATACTATTTTATCAACCACGAACACGGATTTCAGTTTCTTAAGGGGATTATGAATATATATATATATAAAAAAATAAACTTTGCGTATGGACAAAGATTACTACTCGATAGAGGTAAAAGTGCTTTATCCGTCCCTTTTATGTAGCAAATTAAAAGCAAAGGTCCGAAAACTGAGCCTTTGTGTACCCCAAATTTTAAAATTCACAGCTGAGATTGAGGCTTTCTATAAATTGGGATATATCAGTCAAATAAGATCAAAACCAATTAATGTTAAGAGATTCAAATTGTGCAATTAGCTTAGAATGTCTAACACTGTCAAACTCTTTAGATGTGCCCATAAACAATCGCGTGATTACATTTTTTTAACTGACTATACTGTATGAGGGATTCAAATTTATGAAGGATCTAGCACATTTTTTAGACAACGCATATCAGTTGCCAAGAACCTAAGTGCTGAATTCAGTATGATGTCTCCCACGTCTTCCATATGGAGGGTTTAAAACTGTACATTGCCTATAGTTGAATATATCTCCAAAATATCTGGCAATTTATCATTTCATTGCACACTTTTGGTATTCTATTAAAACATTCATTTCTTTGTTGTGTTCAACGTTGTATACGACATGTGTGAACTCACTAATCTAAAGCTGATATTATTTGTAGTATTCGTGGGTCCAATTGTTAAATTCCCCTCATAACATAGACTAGGATTATGATAGTTGATACAATTATAAATTCGCTTTGGTTTGTAGGTTTGCTTCGAAGGCGGGACCTTATTGATGTACATTCATTTAAATGCCTAATTGTCTTGCTACCGAAGTAGAGTACAGTCTTCAGCCCTGTAAACATTTATAAACAAACGTCTATAAGAATAAAGGTCGTAAATGATTTACAAACTCATCACAGCAATTGACGTAAAATATGCAGAGAGCACTTGAATAGTCAACGAACCTTCTCAAGTAGTCACAGCGTGTGCGATGCGGGTAGAACAATTCATCAGAAGTGATACAAGTATCATTACCCCCTCCCCCCTCTATATGACCCCCCAATGTCTCCCCCTACAACGTCGTCGCCCCTTCCATCTGGACGGACATTGTAAGTATTTAAGAGCTATTACACTATTGATCTCTAGCGTTGTGTATGTGAGTGTGTCTGGGGGGATAGGGGGGCGTAATTTGTCCGTGGGGGGCTAATTTTCCCGCCATTAAATAGTCCACGCAGCTGACGTGAGGCACGCAGTTAACACTTCAATTTAATCCAGATGAGGTGCATGTATAAAACCTCCAAGAAGGGTCTCATTGAATTGGTTCAAACTTGGGGTGTTCATAAGAATCTATACCCCTGGGTTTTGTAGCTATAATTACGGCTATATTTTCAACTTATATTAATTTGAATGGTTGATTAGAAACTAACATGAGGATGTGTATGTCAAAGGAGGGTAATCAGGAGGAGTCCACGTTTAACCCTTGAAGCTGGTTATATAATATATTATTGATACATTGTTATCGAGAGTTAGACGTCCATAATGGGAATTGATGTAAACATGCGGAACTGAGAATGAAAAATCATTGGAGTTTGGATTTTTTCATAAGTTTTAGCCTACAGTTTTTAAAATACCATGCGAGAACCAGTTTTGTCGTTATCCTGTTAAAAACTTAACCATGTATTATTCACGATGTCTGATATTTTTTAAATATTCAGGGACAACGCAAAATCCTAATTTAGATAATGTTAGGCCTGTGCTATGAATGTCTATTTTGTTTGGTTGTGTTAATTAGTTAAATACTATAGGTATTTTTACAACTCAAAACACAACACCTTTAATATTCGACTATAACTTTTTTTCTTAGGGTAATTGCGGATAGTTTTAACAACTCGGTGTGACATAATCTTCAAATAAAGATCCTTACCTATCGTAATTTTTTGAGCTGCATGTTATAAATATTGCATAACTCGGGGGTGGTTAAATAATAGAGAAGCTGACTAAAGTATTAACTTTGGACGGGTGAGATGATGTTTTATTACTGACTGACAGAAATAATATTGTTCTGCCATCCTCCATAAAACTTTTAAGGTTTTATGGTGCTATCGTTATTTCTTAAAAACATTTCATAACTGCGTATTTTCCACAATGCAAGGAGTTATCACAGATGTACTAATTTTAGAGATTGTTACAGATTCTACAAAAAAACTTAGTGGCCAACCTTTATATATTGACATGTGTTGATTTCACAAATGAGCTGCATGTTATAAATTTTACCGGCGGCAATGGGCTCATCACGGAAAGATTACATACTGCATCACAGAAGTACTAATTTTAGAGATTGTTACAGATTCTACAAAAACTTAGTGGTCAAACTTTTTATATTGACATGTGTTGATTTCACAAATGAGCTGCATGTTATAAATTTTACCGGCGGCAATGGGCTCATCACGGAACGATTACATACTGCAGAAGCAATCATGTAGCACATCCGCGGTTTGATGGATGAAGGGTATGAATCAGTTACGGTGGTGAAGCCGTGTTTTACTGTGCCATTAAAACACAGAGGCTGTAAATATAACACATCGTTTAACTCTGGACATCAAACCCCTCCCCCCACCCCCGCCCCACACAACTTCCTGCAGCCTAAATGTTACGCCCGGAGTGAAGAATTGCACATTTTCATCCGCTGTAGTGAAAAAAGTACAAATAAAAAGGGTTTAGAAATTCAATACCTACACAGATAGAAACTTAAATAATGGGGATGAAACAACCCTACGAGAAATTTAGTAAAGGTATTCTTTAATCAACTTGTACGTCTGGTTTAGATCGAAGATAACTGCAATATCTCAATTGAAGGTATCATGTAGGCTAAAATGTACAAATAATATGCACCCTTCACCATTTATATAGGGGACGAGCGTTGTGTTATATACTTCGATGGGACGAGCCATCCTGTAAGAGTTAGAGAGGAAATACATATTCGTATTACGCTTTATAAGGCAGACTACAATCAACCCTGAAGTAGTAAACTATAGCATTTTTTGTTCCGGGATATACAAGGAATACACTTTAAAAATCATACATTTGGAGTAAGACGTGTTCAAATCCCTTTTTTACACCTGCATTTACAGTATTTACAGAAAACTCCGTCTATGTTTTCACAGCTCTATGAGTTTGATCGAGGTCTTTTCGACCAGTAGTGAGTCAGATGCTCGTATATATAGATTAGGCTAACAATACTTTTTAATACTTTTCAATACTTTTCAATGAAATTGCGACCATACAAAGTAGGAATTTTAAGCCAAGTATGAATGGAGATGAGTGTAGAATGAGTGGCGCGATCTTGTAGTCTTGTTAGTGACTAAGGCCGACATATTCCTTAGACACAGCTGTTAATTAATAGCCCATACCACTAATGGCAACTAAGGGACCTACAGTTTATAGTGGAATCCGAACCACATTTCTGCCTTGGTATATACGAATAGGTCCAATTATCAGGATAGTTCTGCGGATAGTAGTAGTACTCACTTGTGCGGACGTTAATCGACACCAGGGAGTATCGCATCCACAGTGCATGCCTATAAATATCCACAATTCGTGACCTCCTAGAAATTGAATTACAGGACGACGCCACCCGTCCCAGTTACCCTATGATTATAAGTATACATTTTCTTTATATGCTATTCCAGTGTGTTGCAACAGTATGTGACGTGTAGAATCCGACGGTAATATATGTGCAGGTTAATAACAACCCGGGGGTCAGCCGTCGTATAAGGCACAGATCATCTGGTTTGATGACCTCTGGAGTTGTAATGTTAATTGTGATACATCCGTGGCGTGTAACAAACGACCGAGCAGATTAGAAGATGTTGATTGCTCCAACTCATTGTGACTCGATGCGTTTTGGGCGAGATGGAATTGTGACTCAAAAGGAGGTTGAAAGATTGAAATGTGGCTTGTAAGAGAACTTCCTTTGGGAGGAAGGATTGCCGTAACTTCCTAGCTTGGGAGTGTAATGATAACGTATCTTTATAATCACTTTGTATATTTTAAAATGCGACATACATATGTCAAATTTACCAGTCCAGTCCTTGTTTACTGTGGCGTCTTGCACCACTTCTCGAGCTTCTGCTCTCCAGAGCATATACTCGTTGTCCGCTGTGGGTCCAAGCCCTCATAGCTCCATAATTATAACGGTATCGGGTTTTAGTTTCACAAATCGACGAGTTATGGCACTTTTGCGTGCGTTTGGCTGGCGAGAGACGTTGTCTATTTTGAATGTCCGTAAGCTCAATGATGTTCTGACAATGATGTTTCTCCATTCATACTTGGCTTAAAATACCTGCATTCGTATGGTCGCCATTTTAAAGTAAAGTATTAAAGGGTACTTTGGTAATATACGGATGCCACCCTTATACTAGTTATGTTAGGTTGGGTTATCATAAA
The DNA here is from genome assembly GCF_028750875.1 of Macrosteles quadrilineatus. Classification (NCBI taxonomy): domain Eukaryota; kingdom Metazoa; phylum Arthropoda; class Insecta; order Hemiptera; family Cicadellidae; genus Macrosteles; species Macrosteles quadrilineatus. Next base: position 136,785,725 of record NW_026542595.1, on the reverse strand, counting down.
TAGAAAGTATGACTAATCTGGTATCGTTCGATTCTAAACGAAACGAGGAAAGTCCTACAAACGTATTTATGATATCCCAACCAAACATAACTGCCGCAGCGTGCTGTAAAATATGTGGCCTCCGTATAGTACCAAAGTACCTACTGTAGGGTAGTATTAAAGTATTAAAGTAATGTTGACAGGATTTATTAAATCTATATGTTCTAAACCAACACATATTTGAACTAGCTGTAACCCGCGGGCTTTGCCCCGTTTAACTTCTTAATTTTCAAGATTATCTCGTTCGCATGGCTCAATCACGTCCTGGTTGAAGTTTGTTCGCTACGCTCACTCACCTTTAGGTTGGAGCTCGTTCGCTGCGCTCACTTGCCTTCAGGTTAGTTCGTTCGCTACGCTAACTCGCCTCCAGGTTGAAATTCGTTCGCTACGCTCACTCACCTTTTGGTTGCAAATTAGCTGTTGTCATAAATGTAAAAGAAATAATAGTGCTGCACACTGTTGGTAATCCTTGTAACTTTAATGCTATTGAACATCATAGAACAGAACCAACTTGTTTAATTGAAACAGCTGTTAAGATTCAATAATTCCATTTCTCATAAGGTTAACATGGGAAACTCCAGAGCCACTGGGGCGGAGCCCGAAAGGATTTTTGAAATAAGAATATGCCTATATGTTAATCGGGAATGTGAGCTATCATCATGCCAAATTTCAGCCCAATCCGACCAGTATTTTTCGCGTTCACTTGTCACAAACATACATCCATACATCCATCCATACATCCAAACTTTCTCATTTATAATATTAGTAGGATGAGTCAACAAATATACAAAATTAAACATTGGTTTGAGAACTTTGAGGGGCTTGTAAGCCTGAAACTAGTTGAGAGTGTGTTAATAAAGCAAAACTCTTACACATATAAATCAGCTACGTAGAATTTGTGTCGATCACGGTTTGAAATGTTCTTATACGGCACTTAAACGCCAGCCGCAGTCAGTTTAGACCACTTCCATTACCGCTGGTGGTAAAGACTCTCCTGACCACCTGATTGGAGCGCATATAATGACCATCACGTGATCGATTATTCATCACAAACAAATGAGAGAATCTGTGGTTGCGTTATGAACCGAAACCGATAATTATTGGCAATGTTACACCACAGTTTATGTGGTTGAATTTTTAAGTTTCATCAAAATAATTAGGTTTTAGTTATTGTAAATTAAATTTCATCACCAAGCTTCATTTCGGCATTATGACCTTTGCAATTTTGTGTGGAGTTCAGAAGCAAAGTTAGAAATTGTGTTGGGTGTAATGATGCATTTGCCATGGTGAGGAGTTGAACCAATCATTGGTTGTTACTTCTTATTTGATTTCCAACCGTTTGGAGGGAAATCCAATTCATTCCTAATGCGATGGCGACTTTCCTCTTTTAAAATATTTGGTGAAAAAGATTGATATCATAAATACTGGATCCATTTTTCTGGCATTTCTTAAATTACAAGTTCCGTACCTAAACTGGGAAAACTTTCCTCCAAAAGCAATTATAATTTTTATAGAGACTCATAATGGTAATAATGTTGACTATCTTAAAAATTTTGGCTTTTTGTATAAAGGAGAAGGAGATGTAGGCCTACAATATCTTTTTGTAATAAAACGCAGAATGAAAATGTACTATTAACGGAAGGGTATGTAACTATTAACTTAACTTCAACAGAAAATTTTGAACGTATACAATTTCGAATCCCTTTTGCCACTTCAATACAACCCTTTAAATTTTTATGGTATTTACTACCTATTCAATAACGTGCTGAGCAATAATTTGTTTAAACTAATTTTATACATTATTACATAAAAAATCATAATCAATTGATAATTTCATATCTTTGATTATTTGCAGTTTAGTCGTCACAGTTGCTCTCCAGGAAACATCGTACTTTACTGTTTTTGACGTAAGGCCTCTGTAGCAGGGGGAGAAGGGGGGTAGGCAGGATGTTTTACAACATAAAAGGGGAAAAGCTTTCGCCACCACTCAGTAAATGAGTTCACTCAGCCCTACGATCTGCAATTCCCTTTATTCTGTTCCTTCCTTCCTCGACAACCTGATCTACACTCCAAGTATTGTTTCGTTTAAATAAAAAAATCCTTGACAATGGTTCGTCTGGGGAATAAATAAATTACATAAGAATTTGGCATGATGTTTTATTTTTCAAACATTCCTTATTCGGTGTGGCAAATGAATGAAAAATATTAATCGAAAACTTGAGTTTAATTTTCTCACTGATGTTATACGATTAGAATGGAAATATAAACAAGTAGCCTGGATAACATTGGTTAATAAATCATACATTCACAATATTTGGTACGGAAATGTATTTCGTCATTTTGTCATATTTCGACATCAAGATACTTAGCGACTACTTAACTTAGATACTTAGTGACTTACGCAACGATAAAAAATATTATTCGACTTAAGTTATATGTTATGTGAAATTCAATTGTTTTATTTTCAAACACATTTGTATTAGATACGTGAAATGAAAAATATGCGTTGAAAAATATAATTTTAATTTGTCATTGACGTTATATTTTAGAAATCAGATAAAAGCGTTGAACTAGATTACCACAGTAAATAAAATCATTTGTTCATTCCATTTATATGGTGTTGTATAGAGACAACCTTTTTATGGTAATCTCACTTGGTAATCTTACACAAATAGTCATTTGACAGAGTTTCATACAGTTTTACTCGATGAAAACTTTCCCACTAATATACGTTGATTTGTGATTACATGATCTCGTAATTAAATTGCCAATTGTTAAATTGTTAATTCCGTACAAGAAGCCTATCAAGTACAGTAATCCGATTCAAAGGCGTTAATGTAACGCCTTCAGTGCAATAGTCTTTTACGTAGTTAATAAAGTTATTACTCACTCCATCATTAATGCACCAAGTGTGCGGGTGTATCATTACCATTACAGCTGACTTCATCAGTATCATTACACCCCCTCTAAGTGTAACTATACCACCCCACTAAGGTCAGGGGTTCTGTGTGGCGAGGGAGGGAGATATTTCAACTCGTGCATACATATCTTAGGTTTAACGGATGGTACACATTTTTTAAAATAGGTAGCTTAAGTAATTATTATTAAGACAAAAAAGGGAAAATAAATCTATTAATTGATTGCTATAGGAGTGAATACAATCTTAATTGGTGTCTATGTCAAAAAAAATTCTTTTTAGGTATTTTTTTACATCAATAATTCCAATGTAATGTAATGTAATGACTGGAAGTTGGTCACATGGGGTTTTTCTTCTTACAGTCTTTTTGATGTAGTTGTACAAATTGTTGTTTTTTAAATAATTTATTAACATTTAAATGCTACCGTGCACAATTTTATAGAAATTTAAAAACCAAAATACAAATAAAACTAGTCCTAGGGTTGTATTACATAAAATAATTAAAAGTGTGTTTTTCTGTTTAGTGAAATGAATTTAGGAAATACGGTTATTAAACATATAGCCAATAAGGAGGAGGCAATGGAGTTGATAAAAACACAAGTGATATTTGTTGCATATACTTAAATAATATTCAGTGAGATTCTATTTGGAAAAAGAACATGGAAATTCGGTTGCACCAAATTTAGTTGCAAAAGAAATTAGATATCATGGATAGCTTAACCAACCAATGGAAGCCATGGGAAGGTGTCAATTAAGCGAGTGTTTTGCAGCGTTAAGACGAAGACCTGGGGGGTGTAAAAAAGTGAAGATAAACAGAAGGGGAAGCTTAAGAAATGCGAGGGGCTTCATACACAATTACACATGTTTTAGAGACGTTACTTTTGAGGGGTTCGTGTTGATCTGCAAACAAGCAAATTATAAGGAAACAGTTTTCTTGAGTTTTTGAAGGAATGATAATGCATTTAAAAAGGGACTTTGTATGAATTTGCACCATTTGGTACCTCTGATTGCTATAAAACAAATATTCTTACATATAACATCCGGAGACGTATAAAAATTGAATTTAATTTAAAACCTTGAGAAATGGGTTCATAGTTTACTAGTTTTATATGGTTTTATACATGCTACTGTGCCGCGCAACGCAATGGGAAGATATTCATATTCTGTGGAGGAGGATTAGTTGATAAGACATTTGGGTGTTCATAACATTGTTCGTGTGTGTTTGCCACGTTTAAAAGAAAACGGTTCTATGTATTCGAGTCTATCAACTTCGAACAGTTAAACAAAAGTTATCTTTTATATGTACGCCTATGGTTATGCAAATAAATTAGAAGCAAAATTTTGCAGAACATGCTGCATCGGTGATTTCCCCCAAGGCTTATAAAAACAGTTGGTCATACCATTGAATGTTGATAATGGATAGTTTGTTATTAAAACTAAATAACAACTTCAGTCAGGTTTGAATCAAATGTTACAACAAAACAAATAGTTATCAAATATTTATTTCATTTGATTGGGTTTTGTAAAAATATGACATATTTTTCAGATTCACGTTATAACTAAGCGGGTAAGGTACTATGAGCATGAATTCAGTGTCATAGAAATTATTACTAAATTGTTGAGGACTATTACCAATCGAATTATTATTCTATCCAAAACATCTGCACTTTTTAGTGAGCTATAAGAACATATTGTTCTACATTTAATAAAAATGTGTTGCATGCTTAATACTTAATGAATACGTAATTCTGAGAGTAAGAGAATAAGCAAAAATGACTTGAATTATTGCAGTTCATTAAGTTTTTTTTTTTTTTTTTTTTTTATAGTTTTCACTTATATTGGATAGTATTTAAGCCAATAATCGACTTTTTGTAATTGTAAGTGAGAATAATTTTTTTCACTAATTATTAAGAAATTCGGTATCTGCGTTTAACCAAGCAGCTTGCTAAGAAGGCTGTCAAAACTACAGAACATGTCTATTAGCACTTAAGCGCTCAAGTGCTCAATTCTCTGGCGGTTTGTGGTAATGTGAGACACTGATTCTCACTTGTCAAATTATGGGTACTTTTACATTAATGTACCACATTGAGTGCTAATATTCATAAAACTTAGGATGCCCACTTATATTCATAAGATTGGCGAGGTAAATAATAGTATTCTAAAATATCAATGTAAATTCTGGTTATTTGTAACTTATAAAAAAAACCACAAAAACTGAACTGCCTTTGTTGCGTGCAGATGAGATATTCCGGATCAGTTCGTACACACAACAAATCATAGGGGCAAACATGTATCGGATGTGAAAAGACAAATGTGGTTCCGATAGACGGTCGCTCTGTTGTTATTGTTCCTGACTGTACCTCGAGCAAATACATGTGTGGATTTTTAGAGAAATAATAGCATGAAAATAAAAATATTTATATTGGTGAAATTTATTGTAAATATTTGACACGAAAATAGGAGTTACCATTGACATGACAGGTGTTAATAACGGCTTAAAAATAACATTTTCAGAAAATATAGGAACATATAAATGTACGGTACAAAAAAAGTAAAATAATTTGGCTTCCGGATTTAGAAGAGGAGGATTCTATAAAATATTCTCAAATGGTTAAGTACTGTTTTCATTGTTTTTTAGGCTCCAGACATGAGAAGTTTACATTTTTTGTAAACCTACAACCGAATTATAGATTTGTAATGTTTCTATCATGTTCAGGTGTTTCTATCACGTTTTAATCTCATTCAGTTACAGAACGATTAATACCAGATTTAGTTATTAGATAAGACCAAATCCACTTATTTATAAATGGAAGATGCTAGTTTGCAGTTTTAGAAGTTGTTCAAACAGTCTACAATTTAAGGATAATTGCAGGCACCATACTTGATACAACAAAGAAACTGGAATAAAAGTTACGACAGTACAATTAATTATTTTAAGGTCAACTAAAAAATTCGCTTTCAGCTTGATTAGTAAAGCTGGATATTTATACTTGTTAGCGACTGAGATAAATTGAGAGAGATAATAAAAGCACAGTAAAACTGACGCTGAATGTAACTCGTACCTTAACCGCGAAAATGTTGTTGAATAGGGGGGCTACAAGGGGGGAGGATTCAGAGAACAATTGTATTTGGTAATGTAGGGGTTTGTATTGAAATATGGAGTTTAAATAAACTTTGTTTTATAATTTAACTAACTGAGTTTATTTTAACAAAAATTTAAATTTTACACAGAAATAACCCTGTTAAAATATATTAAAGAGCCCAAAAACTGATAAGATAGAATATTTAGAACAAAAACAATAAATACAGAGAACAATGTTTTAAGTTTTAAATCTAGATAGGGAATTAAGAAATAAGATACATTCTTTAAACGTAAAATGTTGACAAATTATTTTCAATGGCTTTGTAAGACTATTTTATTTGTGTCTAAATACCATTAGACTTTATTTTATTTATTTATTTTTTCGGTCTTACAAACCCTGGTCTTATTGGTATCTAAAGCCAATCTTTGGTTAGCAAACTTAGCAACTTAGCAATTAGCAAACTATTTTGTGTGGTTCAGTGTGTTGATTAGTGCTCCCATCAAGTGGAAGACTTTTAAGACTACTTTATCTGGGGAGGTAGCCTATATCCACTTTCTCCTCTTTTTTCCAGTCATGACTTGAAGCAAGCAACATGTCCAGAGTTCTTCCCTATTGTATATAATTTAAATGTATAGTAAATTCAAAGTAGTGTTTTCTCTTTTATGTTATTAATTGTCCTAAAATTCAACTTGTGAAAGTGGGTAAGACCTCTCCAGTTATTATTCCTTTTTTAATTCAGACAAATCTAAAGACTATGTGGCCACTTCCAATCTCTTTCCTTTCGCACTCAAACATAAAATGAATTGGTAAAATCATTGTACTAATCCGGCCAAATAAAATGTACCATGAATTCAAAATAGTTTATTAAAGTAAGAATAATAATGTACCTCAAGTCACTGAATTCCCAATACAGTCCACTCATGTCATGTCAAGTTGTTTTTGCGTTGGTCCAAAAAGTAACGGAATGTTTTTCTAAAACTTCTGTTTAAAAACGGATCCTGAACCTACTCTTAGGGTCTATGCCAAGTGTTCGAATAGTGATAATACACAAATAAACTCTTAAAAAATTCGAATTAGTTTACAAAACGATTTGGTGGTTTTGAACGAAAGACAACTTATCAGCGAGTAAAAGCTGTGTGCTTTTAGTTGGATAATCGACCGCCTTTGACAGAGGAAGCTAAACATAACCCAATCAGAAGCCCCTCAAATAGTAACCGACCATGTTGTGCCAGATCAAAGGTCGGAGGGCGAAAAGGGTCAGCAATGAAACGAAGGTAAACAATGAGGGAGTCCAGTAAAAACAAACCTTCGCGACAATAGCGCTACTAGTGGAGGAATGGTGAAAACAATAATTGACACGTTGTTAATATCTATTAAAGTTTAGAACTGAAATATTATTCTTGATGAATAAAGTTCCATAATTGATTTCAAAAATTGCATCTTAATTTCAATGATTTTAGTAGTTAACATTCCTCAACAAAATACTATGATATGTTGTTCGATTAAAAATAATCAAATGCAGTCATAATGTAATTTAAATTTGTATCTACATCCACTTTTGAATACAGTAGACTAATTAAATTATGTGCCTGACTTACTTTTTGGTGTGTGTAGAAATTATTTTTGTTTTTACGGATGTAAAAAGGTGTATATCATAAACTTTAACTGCTATAATTTAATTCTGGTATTTTTGCCTAGAGTAGATATGATAAATAACAAATTACAATCCCTTACCTGGCATTGTAATCCTGCGTTATCCGTTTTACGCGTTTTGGTGCTCCTGTGACGTCATAAACCGTTCAAAAACACCCTTTACGCGCGTTAAACGGTTACGTCATATCATACCAAAGGTTATACGTACCAGACAAACAAGTTTGGAAACAAATATGTGACTACTATAACGCTAACACTGGTTTACTTTGGTGATAAGAGTAGAATAAACATTTTGTAATCAATAAAATAATGTATTGGATGAATTTCTCTTGAAAGTGGTTATTCTAACGAAAGAAATAATTTTTGATTTTACATCCAAACGGGAAACAACGGACAAAACGGATGGAAACAAAAATATCTTCTAAAAGTGGTGGGACAGTCATTTTAATAATTCATCTGAAACAAAACGTCTTCGATCAAGTTATGTCGTGGAATACATTTTAGACTCGGCGAGACAACAATGTTTCTTAATTCGCAGAACGAGATATTGGTGCGTGCCCCAGAATACATACTTTGCAATAATACCCGCTACAAACAAGAATACAACACAGGAATACTGATACGGGATTTGTAGGTTTATTGCTTTGCAAGTGCATCGCTCTACGTGTTGCCTGACGAATGTTCAAGTGAATGTACACAATTATTGATTTAGTTTGTTGTTTTAAAAAGTACAAACAGTTTCAATTACGAAAAATATGTTTTCAATGAAGTACATAAGTAAAATAAACAATATGAAAAGTTTCTTTGTTGGGTAATTATAACACCGATTTTAGCTCTCGCTTCTATTTTTATTTTTATTTTTTTTGCCATAAATTTGTACATATTTTTTGCATTTACAATAAGATGGGGAATAAGGAAGAATGCAGTATTTTACAAGAGAAAGCATGTCATCACCTCAATCAAACAATGGGAACAAGGGAATATGATACATTTTTTTGGTAGTACTGATACTTGTAGTAACAAGTATAAGGGCTACTGCATGAATATATATTATTATTGCTAAATATCATAGCAAAGAATGTATGAAAAATAAAATTGTCTCCGACTGAGGTCAGCATATTTGAGGAAAAAATTAGGAACGTTGTTTAAAGATAAACGGATAACCTGGAACAGTTGAATTTCTATGCCATGAAAACTGTAAAAGCATGGAAACAAAATGAATTGTTTCTTGACTTATGTTTGGTAGGGATGCAGATTGGCATTCATTAATTTGGTATGTTGTTAGATTCATTCAAAAAAATACGTAGAATTAATTATGAATGATACCATTATATGAAAACCTTTCACGAGCTATAACGTACTGGGATACAATTTAAATGTTTTATTTTAATAACAAAAAATTATTTACAAATACCATAAATGATTCTATGCTATGTCTAATGAAGCCTGCTGTTGCTGTGTCGGTGTTTATGTATACTATAGTTTTATGTTCTTAAATATACCAACTACATTAACACGAACCAAACAATTTTTCCAGCTGGAGTAATGACAAATATTTCAACTTTTACCATAGTAGGTCAGCAACCCAGCCAGTAATTAATTGATATGCAGTACCTCATATATCTCAATATTCAACTATTAATGGAGCTATAATCATTAGAGGGGACAGGCAAAGTTCAACGATTGATATTAATGATTATTTAACTGGACATTATGAACTAGCATTCTGCATGAGTAATATTCAATATTAGAAACTTTCAGTTCGTTTGATTAATTTGGTTGTGTAATGCAATACCGTAATATATTTTGTTTCCTTTACTACCTACTACCCCAAAACAACTTTAACCGATGTTGGGTTTTTGTACTTCTGTTAACACTAGCTAAACAGTAGTTTATGCCACGGTCGCGTTAAGACTATTTACGCGAGTTACGTACACTACTTTCCCTACGACAGTTTTTTAAATTACTAACAATCACTACTCATAACTACTAAGAGAGGTTATGTTTTCGTCGTTTATAAGCTCGCAATACCAGTGACAGTGATGGAATGAATCAGTGTACCAAACACTGCACCACTCATTAACAATTAAATTGGTCTAAACAGCTGATAGTTGACGTTCGAAGCATAAAATTTTACTTCTCTCTCCATCCTTGAACCTCATTGGTCCATTAGCCTACCAGTAGAACAACAATGTTGTTAAGTAAGGAAAAACAAATATGAGAATCCTTTCAATTCTAAGAACTAAACTGAAACGGCTACTTTAAAAAAACGGTAGTAGGTAAAATATTTTACATGTAAGTAGATTTAATGTAGTGATAAGACTTTTTGACCCTGGTCAATGATTGACAAATAATAATTATACAGTAAACACAATAAATAAAGTAGTGCATTAGTGTAAACATAATGGAGAAAGTTTTGTAGTACAAGGAAAGTTATGTCCGAATGGAAGACTTTTTTTTGTTTCCTGCATAGGTGGTCTTTACAGATTTTTTATGTCCCAAACTATTAGATTACAGCAAGACAAGAAAACCCGTTGGATATTGGCGGTACTTTAAACTAAAGTTTCAAACCATTAGACTAGCGTATATACAAAATAAGGTAATGAGTGAGTCATTTTTAGGCGAAACCACAAACTAATATTTGACAACATGTGTGGTCCAAAAACTCTGTTTCATATCTAAAACCAACCTCCACATGTAGGTCATGAGTCTTTACATGTTAGTCTAAATATGTAAATACTCTAACTTAAAGACCCACCCCACGTGCAAAGGAGCAGGGAAGGCATGTTCGCCAAATTTATGGACTATTGAAGAACAATCGGCTATAGCAACACTAGCAGACTCATCGGGTGTTTTAAACAGCTTTCCCAACCTGGATAAGCGTAAAGCTATAATCAGACGGGTTTATAGTAGCCCTCAGTAGTTTGTTATGGGGAATATATCGTGTCCAGGCCGCCCCACACCAACACAGTGGGCGGAATGAATGCGGGTACATGGATATATGTGAGCAAATCTAGCGTGGATACATAAGCTGACATTTGTATTGTAGTTTGAGCAAATTGGACAGATGTACCAAGTTGTATTGGACAAATTTACTGGTTGTTATTTTTTAAGTGAATTGATGGTATGCAAAGTAAACTTCTAGACCTACAGGTTCCTTTGTAAATATTCCTATGAGTAATAGTTGATGGTTTAAACATGGACACAGATGTCATTGATCTTTGGGCTTTGAATAAATGGGGCTGACCAAAAATACAGCTAGTTTTACATCCAATATACTTACTTACCTTATTAATTACTTAAGGGATCTCGCTAAGCTTATTCTTAATAATTAATGTTTAGGTTAAGATATCATCAGTTGCGCGTCAAATTATTGCTACAAGTGTAGTCTTTATGGTGAGATCTAGGTGCAATATAGTCTCACTTTTTGTAGGCAAACTTTTTCAAAGTTTTCTGCTTTGACATTTGGACCAGGGCCAGTCTATCATGATGTTTCTAAAAGGGGGTAATAGGGAGCAAATGGTTGTCCCGCAATATTATATTTCATCACTAGTGCGTAAAGTTCCTCTTTTCGAGACGAGCTTTGAAAATGTGTGGGGCTAAAAAAACGTTTTTCCATCATATTACAAAAAAATGCGAATAGCTAGAAAACACGCATTTGGTGTGTGTAACATTTACCTATCGAATCGAACACTTAAAAAAATCCGTTTTCACATTACATTATATTACCTCACAGCACAACACATTTTACTAGAATGCAGAAATGCATTAATTAGCCAGGTAACTTTATACGTCGCCTCGTGCCTCGCAAGTGTAGCCTCTTACGTTACAACGTAGGTGGGATGATGGGGTACGGGGTAATTGCAACACGGACTTGGTGCGAACACTTTCACTGGACAATGTGGGAGCATGGTGACTGGTGAGGGACTGAGTGTGACAATTGAGTCGTACAGATGTTTGAAATCGATGTAACATGTGGAGGTTAATTGCTTTGGGGGAAAAATTGATAGGCATGCGAGTATAATGTAGAAATGAAAGACACGTATCGAAACATTAATGTGATATGTCTACGAAATATTTAATTTTTAAATGAGACGTGTGGAAAATTATTGTAAATGTGTATTGTGGAAGATATGTGTAATATATCCAAGAAATATATGCATTGCTGCTCAATGAAACACATAAGCAAGTAATTTAGTTGTGTTTGGTAAAAGGTTCAAACTATAGCAACATCCCTTTGGGTTCAGAAATCTTCTATTTTTGTCTTTGTTGAATTCAAAAATTAATATAAAAATATAACAAATTCTGCATTGAGAGGACAAAGCTGATAGTGCACTGATATAGTGCATCCACTATTTATCGTTTTTGCACTTTGATTAATTGGATACAATGAGATTTTGTGACCCCTTTTTTCTAGAATGCCTGGTTTACGTTAGGGTATATAGTAAGTGATTACAACAAATGTTTACAATGTAAATAATTAATAAAAACAATTATTAATTATGCTTGACAAAATGTTTACATTTGGGTAAATATGAGCAAGAGTAAAAACCGCATTGAACAATTTGAGCTTATCTTTTTCTTAAATTACTTTTCAACATCTTAACACTTAATTTGCATTATTTATTTATGCATATGTACTTGTCGTTATGTATACGCTTCTTAAAAATCATTTATCGGAAAAAACTGCCATTTAAGTCTCAGTAATTCTTGAATTCTCTAAACAAGTTAATATGAAGTACGTGTTAAATATGCAGAAAAGTAACAATGTGGTATATTTTCAACGAATTACAACCGTACCCTAGTATGTAATTTCTCATGATTATTTCTCACCTAACCTCAGGACGCGATATATCTCCGAGTTCCGCCGCGGAGGATTTGAACAATGTGGAAATAAATTACAAGTATTGTTCCCTCCGTATTGCAACTTTTCCTTCTTTGTTTCTCGGAACAAATCAGACTCTAGGGGATGAAGTTAAGGCCGGGCTCTGGCGACAGTCCATAACACGGGTTAAACTGATGAACCCTTCCGGGACCATTCCTCGATCCATCCGGAACCCTTCCAGACCCATGTGGGACCCGTTGAGGCTGTGAAATATTGTGACACACCGATTGTCTCTGCTAATACATGTATTTTGCTGAATGTGGGAAAACTGTTTTTTAGTTATTTTTTTTTCTCAAGTAGATCTCAACGTTTTTTCCCTCTATTCAAAATTAGGGTAGACTTCCAAAGAGAACCTACGATATAATATCGGATGAGTAACGATTAATATCGAAACTTGTTCGTTGCGATATATCGATTATAATCTTTATTCTATTGTAACTATCGATTTTAAAAATTGTTTGTTTGATTAGTTTGAAGTAGTGATAAGGATCTGCTTCAGTTGAAAATGAAACAAATGTATTATTTTATTTAGGCATGTGGGGAAGGCAGGTCGGGGTTTATGCGGGTTCGTGGCTACATTAAATATTTTGAAGTTAGGTTAGATTAAGAAGGTAAAGTGTATGTTATAGGTAATCGGTTTGTTTATTGATGTTACACCCATTTTGTTTTTTATCTTGGGGGTGGGGTATTTTACTGTGGGAGGGTTCTACTCAGAGTCCTAGCACGTAAAACGAAACTTGTGGTGGGGGATTCTTCGTAAGCATAAGAGTCTAAAGATATTTCGTAACAAATATTTTTACATTATGTTGAAATATTTATCTTTTTCCTAACTGATAAATAGGATATTGCAACATTGAATGGATATGCGTAAAATAATTAATTGATCGTGAAGTAATAAAATCCTGAAACAATGATTTTCTGAAGCAATATTGTAAAAACGTAACCTCAAGGGTTTTGATTGGTTGGTTTATAAATAAAAAAATATTTCATCATTATGATGTACGAAATCAAAACTAATTTATACACAATATTTTATGTACTAAAATCCTGTATAAAGCAAAATTAACGAGTCAAAGTTATACGATTGTGAGAAATATTACTGTTTGAAGCTAAAGTATTTTTTAGCAGGCCTACTTAGAAAGTTTGGGGGTAAGGATTATAGCTTCCTCTAACTACATCCTTCGATAACCAAGTTAGGAAGTTGTGGTTAGTCTTATGGATCAGCCTTCGCTGCCGTCATAATTTATCAGCGGAGCTAATATTTTTAAATATTTACAGCTTTTAGGAAAATAATAATTTAATTGTTTCTCATTTTATCCACAGGTTTTGTTAAGTTTATACCTAACTATTGTTCTAGACTCCAGTATGGTTCACCAAATATTGGGGAAAACTCTCAGTATGAAACCTGGATCATGAAAAGAATAGTGGATTGAAATCATGTAACAATCCTATTTCATGCTATTTAAATACCATTCAAACGTTAAAATTACATTTTTTCATAAATGAAATGTTTAAATCCCCTTATAGGCCTATAAATATTTATTTTGTTGAATTAATATTGAACCAGACTTTCTTTACTTGGTAAAATTTAAGTTTATTTAAGGAAAACATGATAAGAACTATCTTTTGTTGGCCTTTTTTTAATAAATCACCCATTACAAAAATATGGTGTATATTAACTATATGGTGGTGTATCATTGACTATAAACACTATAGTCAATGATATTGCTGAATATGGCTGCCTAATGTATTTAAAAACACATTTCATATTATGAACTGCCACTCAAATTTAAATAATGGCCCCTATTCTTATGATGAACCAATGATTTCAAAGATAAAAATGATCCCATGTTAAAACGCCAAAATGTGCATACAGTACATTGAAATGTAATTAGAAAACATATAAAATGTCCATTTATAACCAAACAACAAAACCATAGTTATTGAAAAGTATTAATGTCCAGATAAAAAAAAAAAAAAAAAAAAAACACGAACATATTAAAAATAATTCATTAACAAACCTCGTATATGCCCATGTATTCTTATTCAAAACGGCAGATAAGAAAATCTCATACAACTCAGGAAACGATTTGATCAAGACAATGTAATTTCAAACTTTCGAACTTTGGTGTTATTGATGTGTCGATAAGGGCCTTTAAGTGTCGCTTCGAAAGAAAGTTCAAAGTTTCAAGAGAAAGAAAAACAGCTACTGCCTTCTCTTTCTTTGTAGTTAACGCACTATTATAACCCTTAAATTAAAACACGAGAAAAATTGTGCTTAATAAATGCTCGCCTTGAAATATGAAGTTCAATGGTTAAATATTAAAATCGAGATCGTTGATCGTCAAAGTTTGGTCCACTCCCTTAAAAATCCTTAAAAATTAAAAAAAGCGTAGATCTGCACAAAATAAAATAAACCACACACGACGGTCAATCAATCAAACTTAAGGTACTTTACAAATTGAATAACGTTCCAGTTTAAGATTATTTCACCATCAAATCACGAAAAAAATATCGTACATTAATGCGTACATACCAAGTTTAGTATTAAAATTATAACTATTTCCATGTATTTTAAAAATCTAAAAAAATACTGTGGAGACAGTGAGGAGGTCTTCTATAATTAATTGTAACAAAACAAAAACAAGAGTTCTTGATCACATTCGATAAACGACACAGGGACGAAACAATACTGGCAAATGGATCGGACTAAAACAATGCCAATAACAATAAAAGTTCATGTCCAAAAGGTTATGAACCTTCAGAATGGGAGGGACGTTTCGTCCTGAGGGTTTAAGTGGACTAGACGATTAGGCTTCTAGTGGGTATTATCGTTTGACCTTTGGTGTCTAGAGTCTTAGTGTTTCAATTTGTATAGATGAAAGTGATATTAAGCTATTGGGAACATACAATTTCTTTAAGTTGACCATACTTTTTGTAAATATAAGATATTCTATAAAAAACCCTTTCAAGTTAAGGTAAAAACGATTATCATAACAAAAAGTGTGCTAATTAATTGTTATTATATACGATACAAAAATTGGCTCGAAAAATTTATTTTACTTTTTCTTCAAACTTAATAAACGAGTTGTTTTGCGTTCGCACATTCTATCACAGTGAATTATGACCAATGATAGAAAACCCTTCTCTTTGATAACCTTAGCTCTGCGTAATAATGTCACCTTTAGAGCTAATTATATCCGTGCATCACAAATATCAGTTATTTGCTTACATTTATGATACAATTTCCAACTAAATACGTTACACCCATTTCATAAATGTAATATGGTTATGAAAAAAAAATTAAGTAAGCATTCACGTATTTTTTAGACTGACAAACTAGACATCTGCGAACATTTAAACATAACATTTAACAAATTGAAACCCGCAATACATAATGTATAAGCACGTATGGATTTAAGTGTAAAGCTTCCACATTGAACAACGTTACAATGGAGATAAATCTGAAACAGAGCTGCAAAATCCTACAGCGTGGATTTGTTGCTATTATAATCATCCTTTATGTTGCTCACACACGACATCGCTTTGTAAAACAAATTATATCAAAAAGTACATATTTCATTTCTAATTTTAAAAGCTTCGTATGAAAATTTTAACTATTTAGATCAGTGAGTGATTTGAATAATCGCCCATCGGGTTGAATCCGATGTAAGATAAAAATGAAAGTGTCTTTTAGTGTAGCAAGATCTAATTTCTTAGATAACAATTTAGATATTTACCGAGAAGATAAAACGAATGATACAAGTATTTGTAGAATAGAGTTTGCTATGATCGTTTCTATATAATATACTAGAAGCTTTGGCCATTCTTTGCACTGTGGTCTGACCAGATAATCATCAAAAATATTCCTTTTAACTGCTACACAAACTGTTAGCATTATCAATAGTCTAACTATAAGATTTTACATACTGTTTAATGAACAATCCATGGCATCATTATAGAAAAAGTAGTACCATAAAGTTATATTAGGTATTCTATCTGATTTGTCCAATTCGCAAAATTATGTTTTTCTATCTGGTTCTCTCGTGCACCATGTGCCACTGTTACATTTCTCCACAGGATTGTTTGTTTACCACATTGACCAGAGTGACCCCTGATAACTAACTGCCCAGCTCACTCAAGACACAGCAGGGGAGAGCCAAGGCCATTACCACCCTGTGGCAAAACCCCGTCCATCTTCTGTTATGACTTTCCCCGTCTTTCTCCGATTGTAAGTGTGAACAAGCTTTTATCAGGTATATTCGGCTAAGATTGTTTGAATAATAAAATTTAAATTGTAGGTTAACATACAGTACCCCCCCCCCCCTATATTGTCCTGATGTAGCTATTTTTTTTTTATAAAAAAAAATTTAAAGTCGTAAAATGGGCTACTTATAGATTTAAATACAGTCAAATTTGAATTTCCACTCTTATATTTTACTCTATATTTGGTTAATAATTTAAAAAAATGATTTAGTTTACAAATAAACCTATCTATTAGTATAATTTTTTTATTTTATACAAAAAAATCATTTATAAACATGAGCATGCTCAGTCGTAACTTATTTAAAATTATTTATTCTTATTCCAAATTTGGTTACAACCTTAACGTGGGGATACAAGGTTTAGTTCTGTCTATTGACCAAAATATAACTGAAACACGGAGATTGGATGACTGATCTGTCAAAAGTCAAAGCTTAAAGTGAACATTTTAAGGTTTTAAAGACTTATGAATACAATTTGTCAGACGCTAATGTCAGTTGGTTTGTTTTATAAAACTTACGTACTTACGTATTATACCGACCACACAATAAATCGACTTCTAAATAAGATGTTAAATAGTTTAAATAACATTTTCCTAACCTAACCACCCTTAGGTTAGTTTAGGTTATAATCATTAGAGGTGGTCGGTATAGTATGTAAGCACCAAACTTACTACAATTGTATTACATCAAAATAGGATTTAGAAACCTATTAGTAGTCAACCGTTTCACATTAAGGCTGTCTCAAGCAGTCGGTGATATGAGTGACAGCTGACACTACGACTGCGCCGGTGCACCAGTTACGGCGGTGTCCGGGCAAATGCGGACACGGAATATTGGGGACACATCATTAAAGAGGGCATAAGCGGACACTAGAGATTACTGCTACCTGAAAAGGGGTTGACAGGTCCCTGCAAATATTTCAAGGGCGGAACATTGCGGACACATGTATCTACGATGGGGAAAAAAGTGCGAGGGAGGGAGGATTTTATACGCGTTACGTTTGTGCTTACAATGTTATTAAAATTAATAAATTAATTACCAATAATTAGTGTCGCCGGAATAAGGCTGATGATGTACTATTGACTTTAATCCAAATAGCCATTCCATTTACGTGAACCAAATAAAGGCCTACAATTGAGTTTGGATACTGCAAGTAGACTTTCCATTTATGTGAATTAGACGTACCATTCAATAATGTGTGGTATTGGCTTTGAATAGATATACTGCAATTAAGAATTCCATCAATGTGAACCAAAGATACCATTCAGTTTGGATACTGCAAGTAGATATTCCTTTGACGTGAACCAGACGTACCATTGACTTTGGTTATAGCAATTAGATATTTCATTTACGTGAATCAGATGAACCATTGACTTATAGGATACTGCAAGTAGACAATACATTTACGTGAACCAAATTACCATTGACTTTGGATACTGCAAATGGGCATTTTATTTATGCGAATCATATGTATCATTGACATTGAATACTGCAAATACACATTCCATTTAAGTAAACCAGAAGTAAGCCTACCATTTGCTTTACTGCAAACAGGCATCTTATTTATGTGAACCAAATGGACCATTGACTTTGAATACTACAAGTAGATTTCTTATTTATGTGAAGCAGGTGTACCGTTGATTTAGGATACTGGGGGAAGAAGACAATTTACGTGAACCAAATGTACTATTAATTCTAGATACTACAGTACTGTACAAGTACACAATTTGTTTACGTGAACCTGGTACCATTTACTTTAGAACCTGTAAACAGACATTCCATTTAAGTGAACCAGGCGTACCATTGACTTTGGATGCTGCACATAGGCGTTTTATTTATGCGTACCAAATGTATCATTGTCTTTGGTTCCTGAAAGTAGACAATTCATTTACGTGAACCAGACTAATATTTAATTGACTTTGAATACTGCAAATATGCATTCCATTTACGCGAACCAAATATATTATTGACATTGGATACTGCAAGTATTTAATCTCATTTACGAGAAACATATGTACCATTGACTTTAGAAAAGTATTGGATTACTATGCTAGCTCCGCTCAATAATGCAAGCAGACAACTGCATTGTACACCTAGTTTATGTTATATCCTACACAAATTGTTTCATGAGTTTAAAATGTACTTATTTTTCTTGTAGTATGTGTCAGGTATCGTACGTTACCGTACTCGCCCTGTAAGTTTCACTGTTCTCGCACGAAAATCCTGCGAAAACCCGCGAACTGTCGTGCTTGCACGGTAAAACACCACTTACCGGGCTAGTAGTGTAATATACTATTCCTGTGGGCCTGTAAAAACTGTACGACGTGCGTATCGGCTTGGCAATCAATTGACAAAGGTAACCCGATGTCAAATATGGGCCTATAAACTAACTATAATATATGGTATAACATTAACTTTTATAACATTAAGCCTTGTATTATTTTAATGTTGTCCAGTTTCAAAAAGCGTTATATTTATCCAAAATTTTGCAATGTAATTTGATGCGTGTTATGACAATAATTTTCAATAAATAATTAATGGACAAATGATAATGGGCAACACTCTATCCACTTGTTCTAACTAATAATATCCTATAGAACTGGATAACAGAATGGTGTTCAACTTATATTCCAGCTTTCAATAAGTAATGAAAATACAAGCAATAGGTATATTTATAAAGAGTGCATTAAACTTAAGTGATATGTATAATTTCAAATATTTTGGGGGTCGGTGTATATAAACATTAAAAATGGTAGGGAAATTAGTGAACATTTGTAAACCTATCTAAAACTAAAACGAAACATATCATATGTACTTCTGAACAATATTATCATTACGTTAGTTATACAAATTTAGTTTCAGGTAAATTGATAAAGTTCACTGGTATTTTTCTGTTTGGAATTTTGCAAACGTACAATACAATACACAGGGCGAGTTTACCAGGGTTGGTATATCCAATAGCACAAATGGAAATTCGCTAAACATAGGTATCATTGCAAGACCTAGACCCGGAAGCGAAACAGATTTTTTTAAGCCCCTCAAAGGCCAAAAACAGTTCGTTCAAATGTAAGTGCAATATAAAGATATTTATAATTGCGTCCATTAGCACTATAACTCAAGAAAAAATAATACAATTTTGGCAACATTTGGAACAAACGTGTGAATCTAAGTCTTTTCAAAGGAGATCGCGAAGCAGCATGGCCGGACTAATAAAGTAAAACAAAAAAAAACAATATCTCTAGTGACGCCTCGTCTTTATTCTTTATTTAATTAATAAACATTTTCATTTCGAAATTTTTTTTTGAAAAGTGATCTCTAATGAAAAGATAATTATCATCAGCTTTAAAAACAATCAACTATCAAATTAATTGATTATCAAAGCTCTACAAAATATTCATAATAAATAACAACATTTGTTGAAGGCTATTAGTTCCAGTTTTTGAAATCCTTGGAGCAATTTTTTAAAACATTGTAAGCACATACATAACGCGTATAAAATCCTCCCTCCCTCGCACCTTTTTCCCCATCGTAGATACATGTGTCCGCAATGTTCCGCCCTTGAAATATTTGCAGAGACCTGTCAACCCCTTGTCAGGTAGCAGTAATCTCTAGTGTCCGCTTATGCCCTCTTTAATGATGTGTCCCCAATATTCCGTGTCCGCATTTGCCCGGCATTCGTTACGGCGCATGCGCGTCAGGGAACTACTTTTTTCGACGTCAGTTACCCGCGCAACGGCGCAAGCTCGTGGGCCGGCAGGTCGCGTAGGTTTCTGATCTACTGCCGATATCTCAGCCAAATTTAAACTGCCCAAGGATCAGCATACGTAATGCTCCAGCTGTAAATTACGTTCAAGCGTAATATTTTACGCTGTTTATTTTGGGCAACGTGGATATGTGGCGCCCCGGGGAACCTATTATTTTAGAAGTTCACTCCTGTTTTATGGTTATTGGCGTTGCTTTCAACTTTGACGTGCTTTGGGGTTTAGTTTAATGAAGTATAAACTGTGGGGTGTATTTAGAATGTTGTTGAATTACACTATAATACCATAGTTTTTAAATGCAGGGTGTCAATTAAGTCTTAGGACGACTGTATAACTTTAAAACAAAAAGAG
This sequence comes from Macrosteles quadrilineatus, assembly GCF_028750875.1. NCBI lineage: Eukaryota > Metazoa > Arthropoda > Insecta > Hemiptera > Cicadellidae > Macrosteles > Macrosteles quadrilineatus. The sequence continues at coordinate 136,764,771 of NW_026542595.1, read as the reverse complement.
ATATCTCAACCAAATTAGGCATTACATTACTGGTAATAGTAAGCTACCTTTATGTGTACATGATCGGATGTCACCTATGGGGAACGACGGCCTATAGGAAGTAAGTTAAAAATATTAAAGGCAATTTCCTCAGTTGTCCATTTGAGGTACAGTTTGCGGCATTGTTTTTTACATTTAATCCGATGCAAATATCAATCTATGTTTACCATTAATATTTTCAACTTACTTTCTATATGCCGGCCTCCATAGGTTAAATCCAAACTCTATGTACACAATATACCCCCGCCGCAGCAAATCTGCAGACTAAGCCAAATTGCATTTGCATATTTTGAAATTAAATGTATTTAAATATTATTAATCAACATTAAGTACCCAGTTTTGCTTCTAGAGGGAGGGTACTAAAGTGGTTTTTTGTCAAATATTAATAGCTAAGAATATAATAATAAATTCAGCAAGTTTAGTCAAAATATATCCATAAAGAAGCAGACTAGAACATGTTGCAACATTCTCCATAATAATAACATGGGGATTTTAAATTTACAATTTTTCTCCGTACAAAAACACTTGAATATACTAAATTATTTGTAATCTCTTTGAAATGGTCTACAGATAAATTATATTTGTAAGTAAGTAGATTAGAAAAACTTAAATGTCTCTTGTTACCTACTTTGTACTAAAAAGAGTTGAACTTTACTTTAAAATTTAATACATTATTTACATCTCCTCTTATAAATATAACTTTTCTGAACATTTTTTACATACGAAATTATTCTTAATAATGCGTGGTTTAGTGGTTCGTGTAAAAGAATATTTTTCTTCGTTAAGTGCTGTTATCATGGTATATACAAATTGATAAGTAAAGTCTTATAGTGAATTCAAAGTAAGTGCTCTTGCATGTAGGGATTCGCAATATTAATGAATCTACATTTCATTTCCTAGTAGATATTTTTTTGTGGAAAAATTTTTAAAAGAAAAGTTCTATGAAAAATTACAGCTGGGTTCAGTTTCGAATCTTCGAAACGTGACAAACTTTTCCCAGTAAAGATTGTGACCTTCACTCTACTACACTCAAAGACACTTTGTTCACTCATCTTGTCTCGTATTGTTTTCACTCTAGACCCAGCTACACACAGATGCGATACAAAGGTGTCTCCAAGCGGTTACAAGCGTGCACACATTAGCTGTAGTGACCTTACCACGAGATACAGCACTTAACGAACCATTGTCCTGTAAGTGCTGAGTGCTAAGTGGTTGCGGCACCGGACCACTCTGCACTTTATACTGGAACACGACACTTTTCCTGTGTGAATTAAACAAGAGCAAAAAAAAGTCGGTATGATTCAAGTATAGATTAAACATTTTCTTATGTAGATTTGACATTGTAATGGACAGTTTCAAGTATATCTAGTATGTTGAGAGTGCGTTTTTACATTTACTTAGGCCTATTCATTTTTCCTAGATTGATAGATTGACCACATTGTAAAAAAAGTAAAGTGCATACTTTCACCTTTTGTGGCTAACACTAAGGTGGATCTATTGTCAAATGATTTTTAGAAGTCACATTAAGTATTTTATGAGTTGAAGTTGAAGTCACTTTGTAATTTATGAAGTTTAAATTGCGTCAATGTTTGAAACGTCTTCGCCATTTCTTCGATATCATTCAGCCACAATTATAAAAACCTACAGCTTATACCACAATAATACAACTTGTGACGCCCAAAATGTATAATTTATCCCATCGTAAACACAATTATACCCGACCTATAACCAATATAAATTTACACCGGTTTTTTATACGGCCGGATCTGTCCACCTGCAGATATGAAACCGAACAGTTTAAAGAGGAAGCTGTGATGTGAATGGTGACTAATTCCGTTTATGTGGCTCATTTAAATGTTTAACACGTCCACGCGCCGCGTATTACCATATCTAAGTTGACTAATCCCTGGAGTGACGGTGTTATGCGGTGATAAGGTTACACATTATTTGAGCTTATCTGAAGTGTGGGAGTCTGTGAGCGTCCCACGTCCAGTCCAAGGTTCTGGTCGCTTCGTATGTCTGGGCGGTTTAGTGACAAGGTGTGACAGTTTGAGGTTGTTCCTAGATATTGGGAATGTGTATTTTAAATATTTTTGAAATCCGTTTAAGACTCGTGGTCGTTTGAAAATTGTACACTTGTATGGTTCTTTGTGGGCAAGGTTGGTCGTTGGTACACGACTTCTGTACTGGAACTTCAGGTCACAGACTATAGCATCAGGTTCAAGTTTCACCTATCACAAATTAAAAATTACTGAGTGATAATGTAGACATCCCCAGAGTCAAGCTGTATAATCGACCTGTTAAGTAAAAAATAGGTCGCTAAAGACAAGGGGAACTGTATACCTAATAAAGACATAGTAACAAATCCATGATTTTGTACTATAAAATGATGTACTTTGGAAGTCGATTTAAATAAATTTGCGTATCAATCGAAAACCTTAAATATCTGTATCAAACGTGTACCATATGAAACTTGGTGTCCAAAGTTTGGAAAATCTATTTCGTTATTGAACCTACAAGATAACAAAACTAATTTTAAATTAGGCCTATTATACTGTCATCAGTATTGATGAAAATGATTATAAACTCTTTTCAAACGCTGACGTTACAAAATGAATTGTTAAGCCAAATTTAGATACAGTTTATATATTAGTTAACTCTATTCGTTATAACAATATTGAGTAGTTCTCATATTTTTAGTCTCTTATGTATTTGTAAAAATATTTGTACAGCAGATATTATTATATAAAAATTAAATTTTTAATATTTAATATTGCTTGTTTGTCGTATTCAATGTCGATGCCCCGTTTATCCTATATTTTGTTTTCCACACTTCACAAGAAGATTTAAAACCCCCAAACGCATTTAAAATGCTACCCTAAAGGTTGTCAGATCATTGTAAATTTTACTATAGTTTCAATACAGGAAAAATATCGAAAATCATATAATAAATATAGGTATTTTTGAGCGGAGCGAAGCTCTTATACTACACTCCTTCTTTTGTTTTACAAATACTCCTCCTGAACGGCTGAAGCAATCTGCATGAAATTTAACACAGTCATAGTAACCAACCACGGGAAGGTATAAATCTGAAATGGTACAAATCGGACAACAGGGCTTTTCCCTATATGAATTTAAACTTTTAGAAATTTAACATGGGCCTTATGGATTAATTGGTTGCCATGACAGTATTTGCAAGATAACAATAAAAAGGTAAACAAAAGTTGTAACATGTGTTTACAAATAAATCATCTAAACTAGCACATTGCAAAATAGAGAACAAAAGGGAAGGAACAATCGGATTGATAACCGTTGAGCATTATTTGCTACAAAATGTATAACCAATAAGGATTATGCACCATTGGCTTTTGATGTTACAAGTAGATATTTTTTCATTTACGTGAACCAGACGTACAATTTACTTTGAATACTGCACATAGGGATTCCAAATTATGTGAACGTGAACCAAATACATCGTTAACTTTGGATACAGCAATTAGACATTACATTAACGTGAACCAGATGCATTATTGACTTTAGATACTGGAAGTATAGATATCCCATTTACAAGAAACATAGACATTGGCTTTGATACTACAAGTAGACTTCCGATTTACGTGAACCAAATGTATCATTAACTTTGGATAGGTACTGCAAGTAGACATGTAATTCATGAGAAACAGATGAACCATTGACTTTAGATACTGCAAGTAGACATTTCATTTACGTGAACCAAATGTGCCATTGACATTAGATACTTCAAGTAGAAATTTAATTTATTAGAACCGGATGGGTTCATTGACTTCGGATACTATAAGAAGACATCCCCTTTACATATAACACATTTGGGTTCTGCAAGTAGACATTCCATTATTTATGTGAATCATACGTACCATTGAATTAGGATTAGTTAAGGAGACATCTCATTACGTGAACCAATTGTACCATTGACTTTGGATACTGCAAGTAGACATTCCATTTACTTTAACCAAATGTGCCTGTGCCATTTGCATTGGATACATCAATAGAAATTTAATTTATAAAAACAGAAAGACCAATGGATTTAGATACTGCAAGTAGACATCTCATTAACGTGAACCAATTGTACCATTGACTTTGGATACTGCAAGTAGACTAGACATCCCGTTTACGTGATATAAATGCACCATTGACATTGGATACTGCAAAGAGACATCTCATTTACGTTAACCAAAAAGGAGCATTGACTTTGGATACTGTAAGTATACTTCCCATTTACGTATAACAAATGTAGCATATTGGCATAAATGGCATGCACCTTTGGGTTCTGCAAGTAGACATTCCATTGTTTATGTGAACCAAACGTGAAACGTACCATTGAATAAGAGGATTCAACCAGGAGATGTCTCAATTACGTGAACTAGATTTAGCATTGACTTTGGATACAGCAAGTAGACATTCCATTTACATATAACAGACGTAGCATTGACTTAAAAAAATGATTAATATACTTGCTCCGCTCAATATTGCAAGCATACAACTGCATTGCACACCTAGTTACTATCGTGCTTCACTTCCTAAAATCATGAAACTATTTCAAACTCTGAAACATAAACACAACACTCTATAACGAATGAGTCAGCCAAAGCTTTACATAACGCCTCCGCGCCTTCAAGGCTGTAGTTAGTGTTCCAGTTCGCGGCTATTTTTCACCTCTCAAAGCGCAAGTAATTATCCAGTGGGAAGGTGAAGTCTCCATTAAGATTCCGGCCACAATCAGCGACCCGGCTGATTATACCAGAGGTGGGTCATCTGTCTACTACTGTTCTGGTAGCGAGGGTGTGCGTGCGCGCGTGTGTATGTGTGGTGGTGAGGGTACGATTGATGGTCCCGCCAAACGGTAACTGATAGCTGCGCCTAACGCCCGCGTTTTTCACCGATCCAGTTTTGATTTGTACCTGTAGGTTTTTTAACCTCCAAACTCCGGCATTCATAAGTTATAGAACCGTCTGTAGTTTGAGCTGATTATAGAGCAGCTGTTTTGTAAATCAGCTGTCGCGATAAGTTAGGTTTTTATGCATTAAAAGTATTTGATGATGTTTAAGTGTGTTATAAGTCATATCATTGACTTTTTGTTGCCAAATTCATTTTGATCTTCATTAATTCTGATCTGGAACGGGTGGCGTAGTCCTGTAATCCAGCTACTAGGATGTTACGAACTGTGGATATTTATAGGCATGCACTGTGGATGCGATATTCCGTGTTGTGGATTAACGTCCGCACGAGTGAGTACTACGACTATCCGTAGTACTATCATGAAAATTAGACCAATTCGTATGTTACCAAGGCAAAAATGTGGTTTGGATTCCACTATAAAAACTGTAGGTCCCTTAGTTGCCATTAGCTATATGGGCCATCAACAGCTGTGTCTAAGGAATAAGTCAGCCTTAGTCACTAACAAGACTACAAGATCGCGCCACTCATCCTACACTCATCTCCATTCATACTTGGTTAAAAATACCTACTTTGTATGGTCGCCATTGCATTGAAAAGGATTAAAAGTATTAAAGTATTTAAACAGAATTAGTAAATCTTTCGATATAAAGTATGCATTAACACACTATATTTTCAGACGTTCCTTAATGGCAGATGTAAAAAACTCAGTTGTACATTTTTCAATTTTACGTTTACTGTTTTGATGTAAGTTTTCTAAATTACAGAAAAAAACCCAAAACCTTAATACATTAGAAGGAACCGCATGTTTTAATGTATCACATAATTATATGCTGCTCTTCCCATTACTTCGTTTTTTAGAAAAAAAAAAAAACTTGGCGTTAGGTGTTGTCCTTATGATGTCCCTACCGGGTAAAAACGTCCAGAAAAATCCAAAATTATCACTACATTTTGTTTGTGTTCATCTTCACCAACAAAGATAAAATCGTTAAATCTTAAAATTGAAGAGAATCTTAACCGGATTTGACCTTCTTACCGTTGCACCGTATAACGCAGCTGATACATCGCCTATCACTCATCCCACTCCCTCCAGAAACAATCAACTAGTTGGTGTCATTAGCACCATAAAGTAGCGCCTAACCCCGATATGCCGGGCCATTGTCTTCGCCTTCGTCTTTTGGCTAGCCTTTAGACACTTGACTTATTCCGTCTGGATGTCTTTGTATGCAGACACGGTAAACATTTAATTAATTCAGCCGCACATCTAATTATCCTCTCGAGGCAGTAATCTACATTGCCGCGTTATGTCATGTTTCCCGCCAGTCGCCAGTCAGCTGTTTATTGAGGCGGTGGTTTTGGCGCGGTTTCCAGTGGCGGCTCACCTGTCCAGCGGGAATGTTGAAGCCGTCGTTATTTTTATATCTGCCGCCCATCCTTCCATCACAGCTGACTGACTGATGTGCAGGCGGGTTTTTGATCTCCGGATCTGAGGATTCCTCTGGGAGATATCGAGAAAATAGTTTTCCATGAGAAATTCTAAGGTGTATAATTCTTACGCTCATTAAGGGTAGAATGGTTGTTACAAAGAATTTTGAAAATTATATTGTAAAGAAAGTTTTGTTACGCTGTATTACCATCAAAACATGCATAGGGAAGATATCGTGCTCAGTTTTGAAAGTCTACAAAAAGGTTGACCGTGGCCAACTTGCACGAGGAATGCAGGATGCTTTACATTTAAATAGAAAGTAAAATTCTAAATCCTCTCAATATAAATAATTATTGACACTTGACAAAGCTTGAAAAAGAAGTAAACGTAGAAATGCAAAAGGACAACATGTTCAATCGCTAGAATATAACACGAAGATTACAAAGCATATAATCGGAATATAAAGTAATTTTGTACGAAAAAGTTGTGTATTTACTTTTAATTACATTGTACACATGCCTACTAGAAAGGAATGAAAATGTTACATTTTTCAAATCTTACGTTTAAGGTCCAGGGAATTGCTCATTGTTTAACTACATAGATAGTTTCACTTTTTAAATCAGAATCGATTGCGAAAACGAAATCAAATCTTGCAATCCATTGTTCACAACAATAACAATTAATAAGATAATTGTTATTAACAATAAAACAAGGATCACCTTAGAGTACTCCAGGTTTGTTTTTAACCCTTCATTTAGAATAAAAGCCATCCAGAGACTTAAATTGTGGAAAATATAATGTAAAGATATGCTAAATGTTTAGCACGTCTCCGGTTACCTAACTGAGACACAAATGAGCCGGAAAAGCTGTTCACCGCATGTAGCCTACTTACCGGGTAATCGCTTTAGGCGTCCACCGGCTCTTATGTGGATCCTCTCTAAGGAGCTTTCGAGCAAACGTTTGCTAGCAATTGTTCAATGGGTTAAGCTCTTTTTGCCTAGAGGAAAAGAGAGTCCGTCCTTTTATTTTATTTTAGGACTGAATTGAATATGCACTTTTCATACTTTGGGGCACTCCCATATTGCTTTTGCAAAACACGGGTTGAAATAAGTTTTCAAAAGCCAAAAAAAGTGTACTAGAAAATTTCCAATAATGTGTACTAGAAGACAAATAATTGTGTAATTTAAGGTTAGAAATACTGCGGGTTTAGCTTAGATTAATTGACTCATTATAGTACATTCCTAGTTCTAAAGTAAGTAATATTGACAGATTTCTCCCTGTTTACAAACATCTCCCAGATATTTAATATGTATACTTCAATGGTGGCAATGATTGGGTATGTACTTAAAATAATGTAAATAGTTTATGTGGTTACACTGGTGCTGAAACAAGCTCTGCTATTCACTTAATTGAAATGTTTATAGCTCATTGACGATTAAATGAGTAATAGCTCCTTAGGGTGTTATGCATTAGCTGAAATTTCGACCAACATAATGATTAGAGAGATATCTTACCTAGTAAAAGGTTTAACGACGAACCCTCAACCGAAAATGCTTGCTTAGTAAATAGAAGGTCACCAGTTCGATCCTGCGAGAAGTCATTTGCTTTTAAATGGTTCCAAACTGAACCAAGTTGTCTTTGATCGTTGAGCTTTTAAACAGTCCTCACCAAAGAACTGCCTACAGTCTGTTACAACACTGAACGAGTCATCTCACTCCATTATACACTCAACCTATATTTATCAAAAATAAGTATGGCGAACTACGTTATACGTAAAACATACTAATAAACGTACCAAATTATTAGCTAAAAATACGTACACGGTGGTAAAGAGACTAAAAAGAACTAACCTGCTACAAGTAGCGTGGCGTTTCTACTGGTAGCAGAGCCTGCGACGTTCCTCGCGACGCACCAGTACACTCCGCCATCCTGTTCCTTCTTGCCGTGGACGACCCTCAGGAAGAACAGCGAGCCCGCGGGCAGGATGACCCTGTGGCTCTTGGTGTCCGTGTCCAACAGCTGACCGTCCTTCCACCATTCGATGGAAGGCTCCGGCTTGCCCTCCGCCTTGCAGTTGAGCGTCACAGGGTCGTTCTTGGGCACTATGATGTCTGAGGGGTGCTCGGTGATGCGGGGCGACCGAAACTGCCCTGTAACAAGAGATGGCGTCAGTGGTGGTTGGGATGTTATGGTGAAAACAGATTGGGTTATTCAGTGGTTTGTGTGTGTGTATTCCGTGTGAAAAGGAATGTCAACAGACATTCAGGGAAATGTATATGACATTCTTGAAATGTTTGTGGATGTACCGAGTTTGATCCTGTCTCACATTGAAGTAAGAGATTGAAAAAAACTTCGCTAGCACGGCCTTTACTCATTTTAACTACTGAAGTAGTCAAATACGGAAGAGGTTTTAGAAAATCAATAACTATTAGTTTCTATGATTGCTATAACCAGCAATATTTTCAGTTTAAGTAAGATTAGAAAACCCATATACTTTGTGGAAAAGAATGAACTTGGGAATTATCAGGTCGCACTACATCCACTATATATCAGTTCTAAGATTTGCTAGTTTAATGTTTTAGGTCACGAAACCATCTTCATGCGACTGACATCTCAGAAACTAAATTTTAAAGTAACTATTCTGGACTTGGTTTTTGCCTTATTTACCTATCAAACAGATTATACGCAGTTCTATGTAAACATCAGTTACTCCTGATGGCACAAAGAATGTTTTCCACAAGGTCAAAAAAGGTAAGTTCCGCGAACAATAATGACGTTGAAATGTCTACTTGCGACAAAAATTACGGCAATAAACAGTAAAAGTCTTGACAACCAAAAATCAAAATACTATCTCTCATCGTTCACCGTTATAACTAATCCAGATCCAAAAATATACTGGAATTAGTTAGCTAAAGATAGGTTTCGCAGTTACAGTTACGACCGGTGTCTACTTCTGGTCTTATCTCGGTGCTAGAGGCAGAGCTAGATATTATTTAATCATATGGTTTACCAGGCTGATATGAGGATTACTACACTACGGTACCGCGGGCGCTCGGCCACCAACGCCATAAAGACGCCATAAAGTCAGACCCGCCCCGCCATTAAGATATTAGCCGCCACGGAAGCGCCTTTCAATTCTCTCTCGGACCTTCCTCCGTAGATTAAAACTGGTTTATCGTGCAGTATGGTGAGTCGGCGATTTTTAGAAGTGTCTACAACTTCCAAAATTTTAGTAAAATGTCCGTTTTTGGTAATAGGGAAAACAAATTGATGAACGTTAAGGACGACTGAAATGTCGATCAATTTAGTTTTTACACAATGTGGTCATTTATTTTCACTTGGTATGCAGTCCTATAACTTTGATGGTGACCATTGTGAAATATGAAAATGACGATTAAATTTGGAATATCTTTTGATACTATTCCTGAATTAAAATTAATACAAAGTACAGATGAAATGTTGAAGGATTAAACCATCCATCCTAACTAGTCACTTATTCTTAGGGATTGAAACATTTATGTTTGGTGGAACTAGTCACTCAGCAGCGACGTCTTCGAAATATCTATAAACCAGGTAATTGTGCGTAATTTTAACTCGTCGGAAGTTAGTTTCCACATATTTGTTGTACATTGTTGAAACCAGATTTTCTATTGTTGACGCGTCATTTAGTTAGCTAACAGTACTTATATCTCACCGTGTAGGTCATATCAAGTAGAAATAATAATTTTAATGAAAAATAAATATGAAACAGAGTGTAAGTAGGGGTGTCCTCGTTTAATATACAGTACTGTATGTTACTGAAATATCAATATGGTTATTTTACTAATAATGCTATAAATATCCTCAATCTCAAACATTTCTTTAATTAAATAGCTGAAGTTGCTGTTGAGTTAATTAGCGTTTACTCTATTTGTAATATTGTCGATTATGGAAGAGGCGCATAGAGCTGCCAATTCGTTATATAACTCTGACTCGATTTCTACTGTAATGTACGTTTTGAAGTAAAATTATTAACATGGTCTCGGTGACAAAGCACAATTTACAATTTATAGTAGGCCTACATTAGTATGGATATTCAGTATGAAGGTAGAAAAAAGTTTTTTTTATTATTTAAAGGGATTTTTGACAGTGTTAATATCCAATTTCTTAAATTAATCCATTCTATAGCCCGTAAAATTTTTTGTGATTCAAATATTTACCCTAGTTCCATATTGTAATGGCCATTTGTTAACGAAAGTTTGTACTTCAGATGGAGGTAAGCATATTATTTTAGAAAATATTTGAAAAATCTTTATTGTTTCAATAGTACATACAACTGTACAATTCAGAATTATTACAGTACCGTACACGAAACAATAACCACCAAGGTTAATCAACCTGATTTGGTGGAGAATGCCATTTTGGTCATTTTTACACTTCAATATTTTGACCACAATTCAGTGTTGTTAGTAAAACAATCAAATATAGTTTAAAATTAATTTGTATGGTGTCAAAATACTTTTACCCACTTCACAAAACTTTTATGGACGACCAAAGATTTAATCCCTCACCAAAGCTGAAATTCAAAATTATTTCCCTTCCAAACCCTCCACAGTTCTAGGACTTTCTAGAAATCCACAAGCCTCGCAAAACACAGCTTTATTCACATTCCACAACAATAGCGCCGGTTTCACGCACGTGCCCACACATCTCAACGCCGCGGCTTCACACGAAGGTGTTAAGCGTGTAAAACGTGTTAATGAGTACAAACACTTTACTGCGAGGAGCGGCTAGACTGTGAACACTCGTTATAGTGCAATAAATATTCATATGCATGTGTGCATTGATATACTGGACAGATGAATGTGTGACACCGTTATAGACTTGGATGTAGACAGTGTTGTAGGGCGTGGTTTGCATGGGATTGTGCTTGACGTGTGTTTTCATTTATTTACCTTTCATGTGTATGTGCAGTGAGAATGATTGTTATGCGTCGTCGTTAGTTATGCTAAATGATAAGTTTTAAATTTTGTAAGAATTACATTTAGTATTTTTTTGTGGCAGATTCTTTTGATTGTAAACTTTTACTGAAAATACCAGGCGAAATAAAATTCCAGTGGTGTAACCGTTAGGAAATGTTTACATAAGTATCGTTGACATGATGACGGAAACTAATAAATTTTGTATGTGGGTATAAGTATATAGATTTTTCCCATATTTTAACACAAAATGTCTTTAAGAATTGGGGTAAATTACTACTATTTCATCAAGATATATGATTTTTCTATAGTGGCATTTCTAGCATTTTAAATTCGTACTATGTTTAATTATGCTATCATTGACTATATAGTAACAAATGTCTAATAATAAAATTTTCATTGAACATGATTTTGGAGAAAGTATCTTTTTGACCATACAAATAGATCGAGGTTTACGTATTCTAATTCATGGGATTCCTTCAGTTCTCGATTTGAAAGGTAGTATGAGGATATTAACATGTACCCTATGTTATTTTCCCCAACATTTTACTAACTTGTCAGCAAATTAAAACAACAGAATGAATGTTACCAAGATGCTCGGCATTTTTTGGGAGAGGATCTTTTACTCTTGTAAAGTGCCTAACCACTCATTCACAAACGTCAAAGTGCTCTCATTATACAAAACATAATCAATTGCACTATGCGTGACTAGGTGATCCAGCAAAGCCTATGTTACTGACACCATAGAACTTCTATAAACAAACATATCATCCTTGGCAGTTGTTTTGCTCTAGTTTTTGTAGCGGTTGCAATTCTACACTTGGCTGTAACCGCAGAAGTAGCTTCACTTCTCAGCGATGTAACTCTACGCTGAAGGATTGACAGGATAAGACGAGTTTTAGTTGTGGGACCTTGGGCAACAAATGATAAACTATTGTGATCGCTGGAAGTAATAACTTTTTAGTAAAATACGTGTTGTTTTTACGCATTTTAAATGGATAAGGTCTAAAATGGTCAAATGCTACATTTACACGCGTGCAGAACTGAGATTCTAAGAACTGAGATTCTGCAGAAAGGAGTTGGTCTAGTGGTAGAGCAAGGGTCTTCGGAGCCCGAGATCGCCTGTTCGAATCCCACCATTCACCAATGGATTTTATCTATGTGAGCCGCAACCATTTAATATGACCAGTCTAAAGTAATGTGTGGAAAAAAAGAAGGTGGAAAAACTATACTGAGATTTGAAACGGTATTCATAACTCTAGAAATGGATGATAGGTTTTGATTGGACATCTTTACAATCTAGATGCCTGCCTACGAATAACACGAATTAGTCGGTGTCCTCAGATAAATAACTGTTTGCTACCGAATGTTCCGGGAGACAAGTTTGTATAACACCCTCCACGATTGAAATTCACAAAGGCTTCTATTTCTATATCTATATTTCATGCTATGTGTTCTTAACACAAATAAAATGTTTTAGTATAAAAATGGTCCTCCATTTGGGGGTTATTTCTCACTAGATGATTATTTTATTTTTATTTTACCCAACATCCACATGACTTTACAGGTTTCATCTAAGGGTATACGAAATGGTTGGCAACAACGATGTTATTAAGTTATTGTAAATGTATCCAGCCAACAACCATAAACATATGGTGCTGAATGGTGAATTTCACGGCAATAAGACAATCTTCACAGTCGTTGAGATGTAATTATATGTTGGACAACCCACGTGCAACTCGCTGTTGTATAAATTTGCAAGTTGACTCTCGTAATGAATGCAGGCATGCAGTATTTTAGTACATACAAACTAAAACTAAAACTTTTTTATTGTTCATAAAGTTGACAGGGGAGAACTGAATACTACGCAAAGTTCCCCTAAACAGGACGAATACACCTACATATTTCAGTAAAACACTAATATATGGAATAATCTATTCACAGGGTTATTCACGAACGTAATTATCAATTTGAGGGTCTGTTTCCAAGGCTAAGGGATTTTTGAAATATTTAGTAATTACCTACCAAAATCTATAATGGCAAAACATTATTCCACCTTTGATAACGATAGCATTGTTATATTTCCTGTAATCACATGCAAATGTGGATAAAAACCCACAGAAAGATTTAAAATCATAGATTCTTTGATTGAATCACCATTTTAGTACCCTCATCACTCTTTTTCTTACTGTTTTATAACTTTATTACTAGTTCCCTAACGACAACGACTATATAACGGTCAGTCCGAATGTAATATATAACTCCTGCCATAAAATATCACTACTGATGAGTAGACTATAAAGGCCACTAGATTGAAAACACTTGTGAAGATTTATCACCGTTGTAGTAATATTACTCGTCGGCGAAAGATTAATGTTGTAGAAATGCGCAGCTGAATATATAAATCTTGAGTAATTGAACTTGAACGGGATGAAACTTTTGCAGAAGGGGGGATTTGCTGCAAAGTTTTTGATTAATAATATTTGTAATTGGGTTTTGGAATTTAGGATACAAAACTTAGAATGGAAAAAGAGAACCACGAAGTAAAGTACACAGTGAAGCACACACTTTGAACGTCTGACTACTATTCTACTAATCTAATTTAGATAGATTATTTTATATGCAATAAAAAGCCTGTAGGATGTAATGCAAATTTGGCAACGGCGAGGAATTAGATGCAAACTATGTTAACACCAAAGTTTGGGAAGTGGCTAATCAAATGTAAAACGAGCTGGAAAATTAAGCTGTTCGCCCACTAACCGATGCTATCTAGTGTGACACCTTGGTAAAACCTACAGGCGCGGGTTTAAAATTTATTAAACCCAGATAACTTTCTGAAAGTTTCAATGTTAAAATTTCAAGTGTTTAAGAACAACGCGATTCCCAAAGCTGTGTTTTGTAAGCTTCGAAATATTAGGTATCTTTGTGGTTAAGCTACAATTATATTTTACCATAGATAAATTACCTTAACTTCCCGTCATACAAATTTTGATTTGTGTAGTGATCTGACAGTGAAGTTTTGGACCAGTATTTTTTTAGTCACTCACTAGCAATGCATGGGTGGGCACAACAAGTTTTAACCAGTTTCGTCGATATTAAAAAAGTTGTTGGATCGGATCACTGAAAAAGTACGCTATAACATATTAATTTCTGACGTACACACCTACTGTTAAATTATGTTAAACTAAATTTAAGATACTTAATGATATTTGTAGCGTATTTTGTGCCACTTAAACTATCACCGAATTAAATCCTAATACAGTGGTCTAAATGGAGTACTTCACCTGGTCCATAATGGAATATCTATTTTGCGAAGTCGATGGCATTATACGGGTTGTTTTTTTTATGGGGTGTTTTAGAATGCAAATTACAAGTACCAAAAGACACATTTAACGAAAAAACCAGCTTATATGTTGCAAAAGTTCTCGGTCATTTGGGTTGCGTTAAGAACACCCAGTATCGGGATATTAGGATTATTATTTTATTATATTAAAGTTAGAAGCTGATGCATAAATAATTATATATTCACCCAATTCTCAGGATTTATGAATTAGACAGCCTTCCCGCCATTTTCGATCCCAATCAAATAAACTTTCCCGCCCAAATGATGTGTGCCAGGAGGTGGTGTTCGTTTACATCAGGTGGTATTTTGGGCAATCTGTAAACTTCTTCATCATGACCAGTATGATATAACTAACTTTCTGTCTAGTTGTTTTTGCCTCTTTTACTGAATTTGTTTCTTCGGTGAATTCTTTCATAGAAAATTAACTAATACCGGTATTCGTGCAAATGTCTACGTCAGAGCCGATGACTATTTGAAATGGAAAAGTATTGTGGGATATGATGGAAGACAAAAATAAAAGCGGTTAATAAAAAACATCAAACAATAGGTCTATAAAGATGAAAAATATTAAACTTCACAACTGTTGTTATTTTATGAATTATTTATGACTTAAAAATCGTATACATATACAAAGAATATACATAAAACATTATGCTGGTTAGTTAGTTCTGTACATCAAATTCCCCACCAGCTGTAAAAGTCGTAAGGGATTCAACAGTAGGCGGACGAAGAGGATTATGGGAGATTTACGGACAAATCCATTTAACAGTCTATTACACAACAACAATGGATCTAACGAAACAGTAACAGGCTGCATTAGGCTGTGTCTAACTACCCTGACTACCAAGTGAGGTGGGCAGTAATTGTTCTTGACCTTGACTTATAGTAAGCTGAGTCACTAAAAGTTAGCGAATAGTTAATTTATTGAAAAATTGTCTAACTGTTTATTGCAACACTGTTTGACTACTGTTGTAGTTTGTGCGTTATACTTTTCATGGTTAGGAATATTATTCAATGAAAATGTATTGAATGTTTTCTCTTAATTACGAATACTGTATTGTTATCGCACGGATAACACTTTTTAGTCTCTTTATTGGTACTTTTGTATTCTTTAAAGTTTCAGTACGGCTGGTAAATAATGATAGGTAAAAAATTCTGTCGAATAAAATTTTTTGCCAGGTAAAAATGTTAAAATTTTCGATAAAAAATTTCAATTTTAAGTTGAGCTTTTTCAGCACAAAATAATGCCATTTGCCATGACAAATATATTGCACATAATGCATTCTATGGTGAGATATATATTCAAGGAGGTATTTTTGTGTACATATCAGTGGCATTGTGAATAAAAGTAACACAAATGCATCTAAAGAATATTGGTCTGAGCTGTGGGAATAAGACACGAATCGAACCTATTCCCTGTACCCAAATCCCAGACCTTGACCACTAGGTTAGCAACACATCTTACGATTTTTAATTTTAGCAGTTGAGGTGGATTTTGTGTTCTTCGAAATATTTCTTGGTACAAACTAAATACTTATTTAAGTCTAACTTACAAAACATTCGACAAGCACGACGATTCGCGATGTCGCATCAGTTTCGAATTGGACCAGGAAACTGTGAAGTTATTGCTCGATATTTATGGTGGTCATGTTTGTGGTATCCGGAACACTGTGGTTGCCAAACGGTGGTGTTCGTGGTGAGGGGCCGTTAAATCAACGGGTATTTTTACAGATAAAATATAAATTACATTTTCCGCAGCATCTCAGCACACTACTGAAAATAGAAGTGTACTAGTATAAAAACACGGCTTTAACTTAATTCCATCTAACGTACCTGTAGATGGATCACAAAGCAAAATGTAAAAAAATTGTGACAGCCAAATGTATACTTATAAGGAAATAACTATAAACGGGGCATAATAATAAAAACAATAATGTTTAAAAAAATAATTATTACGTAATTAAAAAAAAATTAAATATCTGTTTTGCATTTTATTTTTATTTTTTAATATTTACCACCTTTTAGTTATTGCTTTCGGTTCGTCGTTGCATATCTTTAAATAATTCAAGAGACAATTTTATTTGAAGGAAACCCAAAGGGAATTTTATACTATTATGGCTTTGAGTTGGCAACATTGGAATAGATCCTGATCAGCTGTTGAATCAACATTGTCGTCTTTATAACCTCAAAAATACGTATGGTGTTAAGTCCAGCATTGGTTTTTTACTCACTAAAGATGAAAACCCAATAATTGCATTGAAACATTCTCTCAATAGCGATACAGATCTATTCGTATCCGGTTTAAGAAGTTCTCTTGTAGTAATTTGATAAATGTTCAACAATATTATCTAGAAAAGGGAAAATCCATTGTCAAAAGCTGTTTTTCCCCTTGGACTGCAGCTTTATTTAATTATCGAATGACCCTCATAGTTCAACACTTTACCAAAGTAGTTAGAAGGTGTCGACAACAATGACAAATGACGACTCTTGAGTCTGAGTCATCCATCATAGTTACCAGCAGTGGTTTTGTCATTGTCTGCGTAATGGTTATCAAATTTAGATTACTGTAATTTATACTCATTAAGTTTTTACTATCACCACGGAAGAAAATCCAATTTATTTAGAAGAACCTGAAGTAGGAAAGCTTTTATTTGTGTTGTATTACCTGAACGTTTGATTTATACGTTCGTAAAATACGATTTTAGTAACTTTTTAACTATACAAATACCATTCATAAGTAAATTTAATTGTTGACTATGAATGGATTTTATAATTCCTAAAGAATGCATGGCGAGACTTGTCAAAATCATGAAAAGTTTAACCCAATTTTTTGTCAACACATCATCAACTAATTTATACAAAAACTCAATTCCTAAATTCTTTAACAATAATTACGGACAGTGCTATAAAATAAATCAATTTAACTTATGCAAGGAATTTATTATATTTTTGTCGAAGAAGTGTTAGCCAGTGCTAATAATATATTCCTGTCAGATGAGTGAAATCATTGAGCAACCAGCTGATTATTTGATCCGAGCAATAATCTAGTTCACGTAAAAACTGGTCCAGCTGATTTAGAGCTCAGGATTGATATTACATCTTATCTTGATAGCTGTAACTTTGTTATACCTAATGAACCCACAACCCGAAAAAACAGGAAGCCTTTGATTAAGTACGTGGCTCTCTCTGAGGCGCCGACCATTCATAATTAGTCCCATTTACATATTTTGGGAGTCATTTAGACCTCTTGAAGAAATATTTTTTCGTCTTAGTATAGTAGTATCATAATCATGCTTAAGCAAACGTTAGGATAAAAAAAAATGGAAAATCTTTAATTTAAAACAGGTTGTAAAGTGACACATAACAAATACCTAATTCTACGAGATCAACGAAAAAACATTTTGACAAACACAATACTATACTACGAAGTGCTGTTTCTTACTACCGATTAACCAATGAGAAAAAGTGATTACAGTGATCCAAGACATTCCTTCTACCTTCTCCCTGCTCGGTTCGGGGTCTTGATCGGGGAAAAGATCGATAGTGTGTCACCGTCGAAAACAAATCATCTCTGCTGTAGTAGGTCTAAGGAACAACTATTTCTGTAAATAAAGGACATTTTAAACAGAAGCGCTAAGAAACTCTGGCAACAAACGCCTCTCAGTGTAGGTAAGTGATTTTATTTACCAGTCAGATGAGAGTAATACAACTATTGTTTATGAGAAAGTTTCACTAAATCTCCTGAAAACTGAATGTTTACAATGAGTAATTTGCAACAAATGCCTTTATATATTGTCAAAGTGACGATTACGAGTATTGGAAGATACACTGACTTCCACAAAACCTGGCACTAAATAACTCTCGGCTGTCGGTGACCAGGTCTGTTAGAGATCTATTTTAGCATCGATTCACTGAATCCCACAAAACAGGAGCACGTGAAACGCCTGTGTCCGTGATAAAGAAGTATCGCCCGTGTGAATAATCACTTTAGTCAACCTCGGCTGTCTGACACGTGTTTGACCATATCTCGGATCTGTACAGCGAACACAGCAGCTAACATCAGCTATCAGCTAACATTGGTTTCTGAGGGCGGCCACGACTGATGGCGGAGACTTAATCAATGCACGGCCTGGGGCATTGAAAGGCGTTATGTTAATTCGGAAGCGATATATGGCGAACTACCGGCCTCTTAGTCATCTGGTTGTTTTTGTGATTAGTTTGATGAATTGCAGCGTTTTAGAAGTATTATTTGTGCTTTAGTGAAATTGTGCCTCAGGGTTGGATTTAAATACCAAATAGATTGGTCTATGTTTTGCATACAGAAACTAATACCGAGTATTATTTTTAGGACTCAGCGCTAAATGAGACAAACGTGGAAATTGAAAATGTGTCTTTATATTGTTTACGTGTTTTCAATTTCCATGTACGTTTGTGTTGAATGAAACGACAGGACATCCAGTACTGAGCCCAACTGGTTGGATAAACTAGTTTTCCTATAGCAACATTCTGGATTGCATAAATTTTCTTTGTGGTTGATGTGGGCTTTTCTGCAACTCTTATGAAGGAGAAGAGCTGTGGGGTTTTAAAACTGAATATTAGGTTATTGGAGAGGTTTTCACCATCTTTGTTTCTATCTGTAGTGTGGTAACCCGTTCGAAGAACAGGTACATAGCTAGTTAGTATATAAGGGGTTAACTGATAATCTATTCCCTAAATGGAAAAGCCAAGGATCAATACTCATTAGTAGCTCAAACATTGCTATTTTTGTGTTTCCAATTTTTAAGGTTATATATTTTTGTATTTATAAAAAGGCGTTGTTCAAGGTTTTAATATTTTGATGTAAAGGTTTACTTGTGGTGAAATTAAATTCAGTAATCATTTGTGATTTCCAAATATTTGTTTTGACGATTTTCCTATTGATAATTTCCCAAAATATAAGTTAGTTCATGAGAATTTTACTACTGCTTCTTTTTTACTAAAAACGGTTAAGTTAATTTTATTTTAAACTGAACACACTTTATTGTAAGGTGTACTAGCTACTTCATTCTCAACCAAATTTATGTACCATTCCAGTAGCACCGATCCTATGTGGTAGTGCAGTATAGTGCCACAAACACCGATTGCCGCATGAAGATCCAAGGATGTAAAGTTGACAACAATAAGAAGCTGGTCAGGATTTTACTGACCATAAACACAAAATGGTGTAAACGTGGGTAACCCAGGTGATGGTAAAGCCTATATCGGCTATTTATATGCGAACTTACGTTGGCTACTGTAATTTTCACATTTCATTACCCACTTCGATGGATATGGCTTTTATCGTAAGCTTAGTACGTATTTGTTCGGATTTTATGGTATAGTCAGGTTGTCTTATTTACAGTAAGTTATGAGTTATAGGTTTCGTAAATCGTGACAACAGCCAAACATAAATAGTGTATTAAGAACAAAGCCATAATGATTTGAGTGGTGAGAAGTGTGTGTAGACAACCAAATACGGGTGTACACTAAGTAGGTTTGTAAACCTTTTGGGTTTTAACCGTCAAAACATTTTATTTTACTCATTTAACTAAGAGTTACTCCTTGAAAATCTCTAATAATTCGATTTGAATTAAATACCTTCGTCTTCTGAATAATAAAAAAAAACTGCTTCTTGGGGGGGGGATGTATCTACCAAAGATCTGGAATATATTTAATGAACTTTACTCAACGGAAATACATTTTTGAAAGAATCTTTATGTGTTCATCACTTTAGTTTACCTACCATTTGTTTACTTTTGGTAAAACCTAGCTTCCTTACTTGATCGAAAAGGTTGGCGTTTTAAGATCGGTCCAATCTTAAGTGGATGTGATTTATACTGCTTATCTGACGGAGTACCCATTCCCCATCACTTGAGCTCGTATTTTAGATTAAGTAGACAGAGTTGGAAGTGAAGTGGATAGGTGATAAATTCCTAATGTTGTCTGTAGGTGTTATTTTGTAATTCGACTGTTATAGGTGGTTTAGAATTTGCATCAAAAGTCATTCTTCTCACAAGTATTTTGATTGAACAATGACACTAAGCTTGAAACTTAAGTGTTAAGCTTGGAACTGTAATTCAGCATTCCTAGAATCTTTATTAGTAACATGCCTGTCTTTTGTTACAAAAAATCATATTACGTTTAGGATTAGATTTACACATAGCTCTGGGAAACCTTAAACTCATGAGTAATTATGTTGCAGAACATGTCCAGTGAAGCTTTGACCCGTTTTGTTATTTTGTTGAGTTATACCTGAATCGATCGTCACCAGTGGAGATTTGGTTAATCTGTTGTCAGAAAAATATGCATTCGGTGCTCAAGGGGTTAATGTCTGAAAATGTAAAATTCCAATTATTCCTAAACTTGAAATAATTTCAAAAATAGATATCGTAATCAAAAATCAATACTTAAAATATGTGTAAATCAAATGTCGGGAGCACAACCAGCATTCTTTTTGTAAACTGCAAAAGACAAAACGGAATTTAAAGAGTAAATTCAGTTTTCATCAGTATTTGGGTTAGCGCCATTTGGCCGTTTGTTTCTCACCATTTCAGTTATCGGTTTGCCATTAGCTTCGGATTATTCCACACTAACACTCCATCAATTCTCTGCAAATCTAGGTTTTACAACGCAAAGCTTTCGCGAAAAATTCCAAATCTGTTAGTCTCCGTTTGATTAATCACTCTAGTGGGTTTTGTAAATACATTTCCTTTTGTTTTCACATGGTTTTAAACAAGTGAAGGGTTTGATTATCTTGTTACTAGTATGAGGCTGAGTAATAAAGGATTGCAGTTTGGCAACGCGATTTTCCAAGCAGTCAAGAGTCGTTATTATTTTATTTCTGTAAAAAATGCCACCCTTTTTAAACCAAACATTGTGAAAACATTGTGGTAACTGACGTATTTTCCTTTAAACTTGTTGGGATAGTTCACAACCTTTTTTTTGAACGTCGTTGAAAGTTTATTTAGTTTTGTGACGTGAAGAAAGTTAACAAACAGATAATTTTGAATTTGATTGTCGAAAATGTTAGACACAACTTAATGTGTTCACAAAATTAATAGAAAATGCAAGAATTTAGCTTTTGATAAACATTTTGTTCTTCATATTATAATGAGAACATAAGGTTTTATTCTTCTTAAATAATACAGAAGACATATAGACAGAAACTGGACAGAAACTATGGACTTAAGTAAAGTTTGGCAGTTTTGCCAACCTGATAAATATTACACACGATGCTAATACATCAGGTGTCGCAGGTGCGAGGCTGGACAGGAGACAGGAGACAGCCTACCAGAGATGGATGACGTTCCTAGCCGTAGAGTGTAACAAGGACTAAGTGGTTTAGCAGTAAAGCTATACTAGCGATGCAGAGCAGCTCGAAAACCATAGTTTCTACACCAGTCGTATTTTATTAACAGAATCACAAACGTTTTCGGGTCAAATCCCTTTTCGTGTACGCATCGTGTATGGGCACCGGTGTCTTTGACACTGTTTCAACTACTATTAGACAAGCAGCGACCCCTTATCAAACTTAAGGGTTGTAAATGTACTCGTCCTGGGTAGAAAGGTATTCGTAAAACAATTAAGAAACTTGTTTTAAACGATTGACACAAAGACAATAAAATAAAAACGGGCCACAACAAAATGGCACCTTGAAATGATTCACCCTGCAACTGTTCAGCCAATATGCACATGTTCAGTATTTCATTTTATGTACAAGGATAGGACGGGAATCGCAGAAGCTTCAGGTTTTCACACTTGATGGCACCCAGTGGTCTCTGACCTTTCGTACATTTTGCTATCCATAGGCTAAATGTCACCTCATAGGAGACGTTCGTAAAACTTTACAATTGAATTTTACACCCGGAGTTGAATGGGAAATTTATCATACTCGTAGAAAACAAGAAGTAGAGGTCACGGTTGTTTACGGTCAAATAATACATATGCTAATACAGTACAACCTTTCATGGATACATACAAACTCAATCTCCTACATTTTTTCATGATTCTTAAGCCTTATATCCTAAAAACTATACAGATTTTAAGAAGTAGAATTTGCAGATTAGTTCATTATTTAACAAAAATAAAATACGATATGATTTCATGTATAAAATAAAACGTCATTGTGTTTTATTTTAAATATTTTAGGATTAGGAGGTTCGATACTCTAATCTCCCCCTTCACGAACTAGTTCCGCCTGTACTGAGAACTTTTCCAAAACCCATCACCAAATGTAAACATAAAATACACGAGCGCAATGCATGTGTGCGTGTGTACAACGTCGTTATCACGTAATGTATAGCCTGGTTCTCTTATCAGTAAATTAAATGTCCACCTCACACAAGTGTAAATGGTCGTTGTTAACAGCGACCGTTCCATTTATTCACTTTCAGAGCTAATTTATCCGTTTTGTAAACCTATTCATTCAATGTTGGGCTCCTTTATTTGACTTTCTTTACAAAAAAAAAATAATATTTTGGTTTTGGTATCTTTAAGTTGATTATGAGTAAAAATTTGATTTTTTGTTTTTTATAAACAACAATTTATTTTAATCATAGATTTTAGTGGTGGTCAACTATGATATAACAAGGATACTATAGTATGTTACATTTTTATTTCTCAAATACTGCAATATTGGTGCTTACATATGTAAAGAATCTGGTTAAACATGTTTTAATAACAACTGTCAGTATCAACAACAAATATTTTTAATCATCTTACTCGATTGGGAACCTCAAACGGCCATAATTAAATCACTATTAACACGTAGTTCGATTCATGTTTTTTCACACTTATAACCCGACAACCTGAAATACCTCCAACTATAAGGTTTGGTCACAGACAATGGAAACCTTGAACAATGGAAACATTAAAGTATTATATTGTCTGTGGTTTGGTTTACAAAGATTCGTAAAGTAGTAACAATGTTGTTTCATTTGTTTCACAATACAAGTAAAATGCTTAAGTGCTTTTTTACATATTATTTAGCATGAAGTTCGCTTGACCTTCGCGATAAGATCGATGGTTTGGACCGTTCCTTCATCACAAAGCAAGTGTGTAGACAAAAGAGAAAAAAGTCAGAACAAAGAAGAAAAAAATAACCTCCGTCGGAAGTTTTCAAACTAGTTCAAATAAACATATCCGGGTGAATTCGTGTATCACATTCGTGACTTGGTACAGTTTTGGTCCCCTTCCCCAGTCCGTGACCCATTGTGGGGCGTTGTTAACGTATCCATGATCAATGATTGTAGCTTGTTATATCGGACTTTCATGTGCAACACTTCCTTCAGCTTTAAATTGTAAATTTTGACACGGTGAAGAATTCATAACGCTTATATTATAGTTTTAAATTGCATCAACGTTTGCAGTACTGTACTGTGTTTGACGTATGAAGTTGAATTAAAATCAATGCCATCATAGTGTAAACAAATCTATGTATCCAAACTTGCAGCCACTATGTAAATTGTTGCTTGATCTATGGTGATTGGTGAATTCACACCGAGAGTTTTAGGAAAAACGCTAAAAATCGTGTTAGGAAAGGAACTGTGTTAAGAAACTAACCTATAAGTATTTTTATCCTTTTTCGAAGTTACATTGATTAATAATATTTCCATTCGGGTATCGTTGGGCATTATGCTCTTTTTGAATTACAGTAAGCGTTAAATCTGTATTAGTTGTTTTCCTTAATCAATTCATGGGAGATCATTCAATTATTAGTAATTAGCTACTGAAAATTAAACATTTTGTTCCCGGAAATTGTACAGTTCAAGTAAAATATGATTTAAGTAGTCAAGTCCTCAATCTTTGACACTTGTCCATGTGTTACTGTTTAGCTATTACACAAGTTATTATTTAACGTTTTGTAAATAAGTTATTTCACGGTCCCCCAGGATTGATCACAACCGGGGGAAACTCACAGCCACTGTCCCCTTATTGGACAATATTGCCGGGGAGAGAAATGGAAGCGCTAAACCAATTGGGGGGAAACCGTAAGGGTAAACTTCTGGAAACACTCACAAAACATAGCTAAAGGTTGTGAAACGCTGAGTCCATCGTGGTGTACACGTTCAAGTGTTTCACAACAACAACAAACAATGTGTGTTAGTTCATTCAATCAATAAGTTAGTTGCATTATGTAACTATTATTGAACTGTTTAACGTTAATCAAATGATAGCGAATACCAATTCAATATATGTTTTAAAAGTAGTTTGGCTGAACGAGGCACTCCGTTAGATTACCTAATTAATTAGTTATATTAGTTAACAAAACTATTACATTAGTTAATCTATGGCACTACTTAGGAGTAAAGAGTATTTCTGATCATCATATGCAATTGGCTTACACAAATATTTTGTCCGATTTGTAGTGATACATTTATTTTTAATATTAATTTTCAAAGGCGACCTCAAACGCTTTTTTGGTTGTTTTATAACGAGCTTTACTTATTTTTCACTTTCATTTTAATTATTGAGTTGTTTTTCAACTATATAAAACTAAAATTAAATTATTGCAGTGTTACTTGCACATTTTAATTAAAAAAATAATCTCGTCTCGTACCTCACAATTTCGTTTACTTTGAGAAATATTGCTTGGTTTTTTAGACACAACGACTAATGTGTACTTCGTTACGCATTTTAAATATTTCGGTAACTAATCTGAATAGAATAACAGTAAAAAGTATTTGTATTAAACAATTTGAACGATTGCCAAATAAATAGTATTTAACTTAACGAGACTTTTGTAGTATTAAGAAAGAAATTTAATTTCAGTATTTTGAATAAAAATACTAAAATTAATTATAGGAAGAAATTATCCCGCCCATGGCCTAATTGGTCTGGATTACGAACCTATTTACATAGGTAAAGTATTAGATTGTGGTAAAAGCTATTTCTCTATGGGTAATTTCGAAAAAGAGTAGTATAACCAGTCTCTACAATAAGGCATCGATACACGTTGTACAAACAGGTATAAGAAAATGACAAAAGCTACATACAATATAGTGTACTGTATATCACTGTAAATGTATACATTCGTAGAAATTAGTTTGCTGTAATCTGCATAAAAATCCTCGAGTAAAAGCCTAAAAAACTAAACCTATTTTATTATGATGACGTAATGTCTGATACTGACAATGTACGCATGAGATACTGAAACACTATCTACACACCCTTTATTTCAATATGAAACCAGTTTGTGCAACATTGCGATGAAATGATGAGGTTGGGAATGAGGTGATAATAGTGTTATCTGCTACGTAATGAGTCCCGTAGATACGATGTTGTGTTGGTAGCAATGTATCGACCTAGCTACATGTAGTGAGGGGAAAATACACCTCGCACTATTAGAAAACCTGATAACACAATGTAGTAATGCGCTTAATAAACTAGACAGAAAAAACGGTGTACATTTTGTTAATTGGTTTGCATGTTATTAAAGTTACTGAATAGTAGTGGGTGGAGATTCCAATTTTAATTTGTATTGAGCCAAGTGGTGGTACGTGTTGTGATTTATTCGTAAATTTGGATTATTTTATAGAATTAACAACTTATAATTGTTAAAAAGGAATTATAAATCTATATGCATGCAGAATATAAATTCATATAGTTCGTATGATGCAGGACAATATTTCATTACACTAACAAATTTTACCCCACCTCATTAGTTAACTTTTTCTCATTTTAATAACAACATAGACTTTATGCGACCTTTTGAATACATAAAATAACAAAACAAACTTTTGGACGTTAAGAATTAAAATTACTAAAAAAATTGCACGGAAGAGGTTATAAACATTACATTAACATTATGCTGTTTTGTAGCATTGTTGTACAACAAATAAAATTACACTATCTAAATATGGAAATATTTATACTTTTACTTTTTTACCTTTAAATTGAATTACTCATGAACATAGGCTACTAATCTAAGTGGTAATCAGTGAAACTTATTACTTTAAGTCACGTGGACAAGCCAGTACAGGTCCTAAAACACACTGAGTTAAAAGACTGATCAGTAGGGTTTCAGCTCTATGGACTCGAAAGTCATGTAGAAAATGAACATGAATGTCCTCACGCTGTTAAAACGCTTCACCGAGCTACCGTGTCCAAATGTAGTTAAGTAAAGTGTACTATACTTTGTCTTAGTATGAAGACACTATATTGTTTATATCACCATATATTTGCATAACGTAAGGCCTAGGCGTGTGGATGTGCCAAGATGAACGGGCAGCAAGACGTGTGAGCGTGATAGCGTGCGTTACGTACAGCGTAACGTGTAACGTGTAACGTATAACGTTCGCGAGTCCTGTTATCACGTGATTTACGACGACATTGTTATCAGTAAAACGTCGAGCTTCGGTGCGTTGTAAATAACAGTTGTTAATTAACCTTTCATTCGTAATTTCGTCTTTAAGGGTTCCCCTTCAGTGTTTGGATTTGTGTAACGTTTATGTGCTATTTTAATATACTTTTGAGTAACCGATGAGTATTACTGTTAAGGGGATCCACCACCACCAAACCTATTATTTATTTAAGCTAATATTTCCATTTTATTCTCCTATTTTTACTTTATCAGCATCTGTATGAAAGGAATTTGACAAAAAAATCTTTCAAATAAAAAAAGTCCGTGAACAGCTGGTTTGCCCAAATCAGCTGTTTTCTCAAACAGCTGATTAGATCCTATATTCATATAGCTTAGGTGTACTATAGCATACAAAATGTTAGTGTTTACAATAGTTGAATGTGATGAATATAACCTTTATATATAAATAAATATTATTCTATAATTTATTAGAGAATATATTGATGTTTTTATACAAAATACTAAACATCTTGAATGTATCACTTTTGTTTGTGGTCAATAGTAATTATGGTCAGATATGCATGAAACTTCACATAGATATTTTCAAAAGCATAAAGAATTAATAAATGTTATTTTTGAAAAAAAAAACACCCATTTTAGTGGTGGTGAATCCCCTTAAGTAAGATCACGAACCAAGAAGGTCATGTTCATTGCATCTTGATTGAAGATCATCATTTCCAAGTGTACATAACGAAGTTGGGTGTAGTTTATTTTGAAATGTATTTTATTTTTTGCATTCAATGGTAGTAGGAGCGCTTTGTAATGGAGGATCAGTGTAATCATAAAATAAGGTAAATTAACTATAGAAACCCTTGTGGATGTTAGCCATTTCGTGTTGACATACTTAGGAACAACAAGGTTTCTAAATAATTATTTTTTCATAAATATATTCTCACGATTGGCCAATAGGTATGTTCTTTGAAGTGGGTTGTAGATGGTTCGAAACTGGGCCCAGCTGACTTTGGTCATTGGCCATTTAATCAATGATCCTGGCTGGAATTTTTACACAATAACAAGCCTAGACAAGGCATCTCACTCCATTCTACAATCTTCATATTGAAATTACAAATTTGCAAAACTTTGTTTCTGTATTCATTATTTATATAGATTACAATTATGTACATTTGTATTACTGTTGTATTTTATTAGGACGAAAAAGTACAACTGTATACATCCGTTTTTACAACTTTAATGTTACCATACTACGAGAAGAGGACTCCAGACAAATGAAGTGAACAGGTTGAGCCTAATGTGGATAATTAGTTCAAAAATAGATCTATTGTGACTAGAGAGGAGACTGGAGAGTGGCAGACAGTCGGGTGTTTGTGGTGTATTTCTGTTAGTGGATCACAGTTCACTGTAGCTGTCAACAGTCAACAGTCAACAGTCACTACTGTTGGTGACAATGGCTGCTACAAAGCGCTCAAGTATTGTCTCCACGGTTATACCTTCTGAACAGGTGCTAAAGTAAATGGGAATTTCGATGTGGTTTTTGTGGTATTTTTTGGAATTAGGAAGATTTATTTGATGGAGAAGTTAATTTGAACAGGTTATTAACTATCGATAGTCGGTTACCGGTTGCAAGTTCGAGACATTTTGGAATTGGATAAACGGTACACCTTAGTCGACGTGACTTAAATCACAATTCAACAATTTAAATTCTACGTTATTGCCAATTAATGAATTTGTATAAGCACTGATGGTAAATGTCGGTAAACCTCCCAAGAAGCTAGGAATAAATATTTGTACAAAGGTTGGATGATATATTTGTACGATGTCGACACAAATATTCAGGTGTGGATAATAAGGTGAATATGACAATGGAACATAGACATTGAAGTTGAATTATTGATATGAAAGTCTTGACAGGAAGACTATTCAATAAAGATTGAGTGTCTCTTTATTTTGTTCAAAAACTATCAATTAATCCAACCACAATCATTCATTGTCATTTGTTGTTCATCCAGCCAGATTGTTTAGTATCATTTGGATGAATTCCAGAAACAGCTGACAGAAGACACAATTTCCAGCTGACATCAAGTACGAACCAATAAAAAGATGCAAACCTTCTCTAGGTAAAACCTAGGTATAAACCTTTGGTTTATTCGGTGAGTAACGTATGGGATAGTATGCGTGAGCTTCCTAAAATAAGAATAATAATAAGAATGGACTACAAAATAATTCTCAATTCTCATAGAGCCCAAAAGTAAAAACTGCAAAATATCTTTTCCTTTCGTAAAAGGAGTATTAGTCTTTAAAAACCTGTTACAATTATAATTGAAATTTGTATTGCTATTCCAATGCAATTGCTATTTTGTCTATTTTGATCAAAATATATCAAACTGGGAACTGGGATTTGGTTACAAATTTCACAGGGGTCTGTCACACAGTTTTTATTCCATAAAACTCTTGATACAAACAAATTGAAAGGTCTGAAGTTTTACCCGACATAGCTCCGGGTGTGTGTGTTTTGCGTTTCCATGTGTCAAGTTCGCGTGACCGAGCTCAATTTTGATTCCCAACTTCCGCTTCCAACCCTCCCCAGCTGCTAGACCGTTTGCTAAACTTAGCTACTGAACTTGTAAATAATGTGCTGTATTATAACTAATAGTAAATAAGTTAAACCATTTTACCAAAACCTCTTGTAAAAAAAAATGTAGGTCTGAATACATACGTTAGATGCACTATGTTCTTAACGTTATTTTTTACGTAGCCTTTAGCAAACATTAATGGAAGTATAAGAAGTAATTCTTTTTGTCTATTGTATAACTACGTTACTACTTTCAAGAAAATCAACTGAATAACATCGTTCTCGTATACTATACACATGTAATAAAGCAACCGCATGGAATAAGCTTTTTCACAAAATAACTCATGTGTAAAAATGCTCCAATGTGAAGTAGTTGAAAACGTTGATAACGTATTTCAGACCCTTCAATGATAAAGGTATCCATCGAAAATAGCCATAGATTTTCAGGCGTTTACTTATGTTTTTTCTATGGTAATAATACAAGCTCGATAAACTCTTCAGTAGCTAATACAACAAATTGGTCTTAAAGTGCTAATTTGTTGGTGTTTTGTTACACTAATCTGGTCAATTGTTCATGTCTGATGATGGAGAAAATTGTAAAACAGGATTATTAGTCACTACTATTACTGACTCTAGTTTTTCGTGTTTTTATGCGTTGTTTTTTTTTTTTTTTGTAAACATCTATGTTGGGGAATTCTGTTTCTAGAACCACTCAAGACTGAATGACTGCAACATCTTGAACTTTTTACAATATTGTTATTAAATAATAGTTAGACGCCAAAAAATTCACATGAGCATTACTGTCAATTGCGATACGAAATATCAATTCAAAACATGCAAAATAGTGACTTTATTTACACCAGCTCTCCCCAACGTTTGGCTTTCCGCTTCTCCCGTTTAAATTATAAATACCCCTCCAAACATCCTTTGTCCCTATATGTTATATTGTCTGCCCCGCGGTCACATTAAGCTGGTTTGATGGTGTTGTCTCCCTTTGTCAAAGGGGAATGACCGGGGATCAATGTACCGGTGTTTTGCATTTCATGTTTCATGTGGTAAAAAATTGTGAGGTAAAATGGCGAATACCTCGCAGCTGAAAACAATAGGAAAAGAACTCTTGGTGAAAGACATATTGAAGTGTATGTGTTGAGTAGTGTATCGAACATCACTCTTTAAGTTTAGGTTGGGTGATAACTAGTGCAACTGGGACTTAAAAGAACATTGTATTGAATAACGTAAGTATGTTTTGGAAATTGATGGGTTATCGATTATCGGTTGTCTGTTGGGGAAGTCTTGGAGTAAGGAAAGCGTTAAAAGTTATCGTCTAGATTTAAATCGTATGTGAATAGTCCAAATTCTGCGACTTTGCTAATTGCAGCTTAATTGTTACGCTCAATAATATAGTTTATTGTTTTGCTTAAGGTTGAAAAAATTAATAAAAGCTACATTTTGCGAGGTATTGTAATATTTTACGAAGTAATAGATCATTCACCAAGTTAAGACATCAGCTAATGAGATATTATATTACTTAAAGTATCTTAGGTATTTTGGATTCCTTTATACGAATGACTGTACATGTACTTGAACCATAAAAGCTAGTAATTTTTACCATGCCTTAAGATTTACCCCCCCATTCTCATTGGGGGATTTACGTAACCCATTATATTGTATGTAGTTTTTATTTAACTTAAAAGAAATCAGTAGTGCGAAAAACTGAGTACAAATAAAGGTGTAGGGAAGTTTATGTCGTATTAAATTCTTCACTGTGACTGATCAAATTCAAACTCTATTTAACACCAAGAACATTTACCTAATCTACCCTAGTCCACGTATTAGGAGTTTGTACGACAAGCCTATGTTGTAGGTGGGTGTGTTCCATTATGTCCACCAATTCTCAGCCGAACGCAGCCCTCCCTAACCACCCCCATCCAAAATTAGTGCTACAACAGAAACAAGCCACCCCAGCCCCTAGAGACAAGGCTAATACTGGCCACTGTCCACAGCGATCTCCTACATAAGCCAACTTTGGCTTTTAATTAATTTTATCGGCGTTTGTATCCCCTAGATAGCTTTTAAGTGACATATTTTGCGAAAGTAAATAAATTAGTTTGTAGTTTTTTTTATGAAATTTAAAAGCCCTTATAGATTGTTCCTTAAGTATGGAGACGAAGATAGATATCTCTTACAACATTTACTTTAGATATATAGTTTAGAGGCGTCTCAGAATTCGTTTGTAATTGAAATATTCAATTAATATCTCTTAAAATGTTTCAGGATATACTTAAGTTCGTTCACAAGAGTGTTTTAAACCAAAATCACATTGTTTACTTAAATCCACCATCTTCAATGATCTCCTCTGCAGAGCAGAGTTTAATGGGGCTACGTTAGTCTTAAGAACAGGTTTCATTACTTTACCTAACCCGCCATGTTAAACTTCCCTATCCTAAGCGTGATGTATACAACTTCCTTACTTCTCGAGTGATGTAAAGTATCAAAAAACTCACTCGGTGATGTAATGAAACCCATTTAAATAACATTGAGTGGATAACTTAAAAAAATATAACTCTATGGAGCCAACGACGTTTAACGCTAGAAATCAGCTGTGTGCTTGAATTTTATTGTTATGTTTTGAAGAATTTTCCTAACCTAGCTTTTGTTTGTAAATGAACCTTACTGTTATAAGATGAGTGAAATGGGTAATGAAAAATATTGTTCGTAACCTCCTGTATATTGTCGGGTCAGGTAAAATCTTGTACGTTACACGTTACGCAAGAGCGTGTTTACATCACTTAGGTAAATTATGCAACTCGCTTCGCTCGTTGCACAACTTTCACCTGCGTGATGTAAAAACGCTCTTACTACACTTGTAATGTAAATAGCTATTAAGTTTTATTGGTTTTTACATCATGTCAAATCGATAAAATTTCTGTTTGCATTGTTGTAGAGTGATATGTCGAAAAAATAGTTTTCCTAGCCTACGCGAAAGCTCCTGTTTTTAATGGCGAACAACAGTTCAAAGGAGGTTTCTAATTTACTTTGTCATAGTACTTTTTAAGCACAACGGCCATGCTGTTTAAAGAGCACCGGTGTTAGTGAATGAGAAATGGGGTTAAGTCTCATCGATAGAAATTTCCTGTGTAACAACACCATATCGAGCAAACTCATCTCAATTCACTAATTAGGTATTAAAGATATATCTCCTATGTGCTTAAGTGATGCTAACTATTTTAAGACTTCAGATTCCCCCCTACAAACCCCTGTAGGTAGTTCAATATTTACCGCATTATTAAAAAGTGAATTGCAATTAATTAATGAATGAACCTGAACAAGGCTCCTCAGGACAAAACTACTGCGTTCCGACCACGACATCAACGCCCGTCGATGCACTGGAATTGATTTTACATGATACACAAATTAGATTGTCACCATTTGATCGACATGGTACGTTCCCGACAAGTCAGTTGACCGACATTTTAAATTGAATATAAAACCACTTCGTCGAGAAGCCAGTTCAACGAAATGTTCATCGATTAAACAAATACGAAAAATTACTTTGTCAATATTTCAGGACTTTTGACCAAAGATTTGATTGCTCGGAGGTTCATTACAATGTTTACATATTTCAGTTTGTTTGCACGCTGAAAGGACGTGAGCCCACAGCTTGACCAATATCTCGTGTTTGGTTTCCACGACAGAGCACACGGAGATTAATGTTTGTCTGCTGTCTCATACACGTGCTTTGGCCTGCGTGTATGAGAAATACAGCATTGTAGCGACTCTTAAAATGTTTTAAATATATATTTTGTAGAGAACAAATCTTCTTTTAAATCAATTAAGGTTTTTTGAAAGACATTGAGAAGTATTGTGGTGACAAACGACGTTGTCGTACACCTCGGGATTGAGAATCACATATTTTGTTCATCCAGTTTTTCAGATGGTTACAAAACAAGGTAAACTATTGAATATTTAGTGTAAATAATATTTACTACCAATACTCATTTCAAGGGCAGTGTTTAAAATGTTGTTTGTCACAAATGAACAAAAACAACAAAATATATGGATCCTGACAGATGGGTGGATGAGTGCTCCATCTAATAATCAGAAGTTCAGCGATTAGATCCTGAGAAAAAGGACAGCATTTTTTGTACAGTTTGAAACTGGACTCAGCTGTTGGACTTGAATGAATAACCAGCTGGTATCAAGCCAGTAACAAATATGTCATTTGGTTCATTCAACACTCATTCACCACAAGTTCGCACCCTGTTGGAGATGCAATGAATCTAATTTAATCATGATTTGACCTTTTTTAAGGGTTTTAAATATCCCTGTCTTGTAAAAATACACAAATTTTACTTCACATTTTGCTATCCTCGTTTCAACTTTCAAGAACTTAATTTACTTTTTATGTTCTTGCCTGAGTTTTTCCATTCAAATGTTTGTGAATGATGACTATAGTGAACGTGATAAGAAGATGAAATCACGAGTAGACCCCTGAAGATGCCACAAAAGGTGGCGGAATGTATAGGGAGACAACCAAATTCTCCAAAGTTTGAAAAAAGCTCAGACAGCAACAACAAAGGTAAATCACTAATGCAATTTTGGCTATGCTCGATTGCCAAGATTTTTCAAACTGATACTTCGTTTCTATCTTTTCGTCTCCATTCGATACAGTTTAACATCTTCGGATTAACACATCGGGACGTTCCTTCCACAAAATGTTTGTCACCGCCCAAGAAGTGGGTGCTAAATCAATAGCGGAGCCGCAGCTGGCGCTCGCACGTCTGACACGCTCGACACGCGTGCGATTAACAGACCGGAACTCAACGATTACTTGTCGACCGTCGCCGCGCGCCGCCCTCTCGATGATGAACGCTGATAATTAAGTTGGTAATTAATACTCACTTCCGGCTGTCCATGATTCATATTTCAAACAAAATTATCCCCGAAAATGTGCACGATTGATTGGGGGCGGTGATTGTCAATACGTTTATAGACATTGTAATCGTAGAGTTCCGCTAGAGAATCGAAATGAATTACACCCCTCATCCCTCGTTTAGTTGTAACTGCTTGGGGCAATTTACGTGCAATGATTGTAAATTTTTGTTTAGAATAAGTTTGAATTTTGGAAAAGGTTAGTTTTTGGTTCAACATTAATGCTTTGCAATTTCCAGACTACACATTTTAAGGGTGTTTGGTCGCAAATTTTCATGTCTGTTTTTTTGTTATTGTTTAATTGTACTAAAAATTAGAGATACAAATATATAAGAAAAAAATTTTTATTTTGAATATTAAGTGAGATATGGAGCTTGAAAGTAGTAAATTTTTAATCTTTGGTACCAGTTCACAGGGAGAATGGGTAATGCCATTCTCACCAAAATTTGCATTCAGGTGTGGAAAAATAAGATAATAATCACTAGCTATTTAAAATTAAACATTTTTAAAAAAAAATATTTTTTTATTTTTTATAAATTTTTTAAAAAGTTAAAAAAAATTTTAAAAATTTAAAAATAGCTGTTTGTTTTTGGGAATAATGTATCTGTATGTTGGAATAAAAAAAATGTGATATGTTAACTCGTTTGGGCTGTGAATTCGTACCTTTGATGCCTTGCGCTGTCGGAGCACTACTCGTTGAGAGTTTGTACACTAACACCGGGGCTTTAGAATACTTTAACATCACGTAATTATTAACATCCTTTAACATTGAAAGAATACGTTTATCGTTGTATTCTAGAGCCCCGGTGTTAGTGTACACACTCTCAACGAGTAGTGCTCCGACAGCGCAAGGCATCAAAGGTACGAATTCACAGCCCAAACGAGTTAACATATCACATTTTTTTTTATTCCAACATACAGATACATTTTTCCCAAAAACAAACAGCTATTTTTAATTTTTTAAAAAAATTATAAAAAATAAAAAAAAAATTTCAAAAATTTTAATTTTAAATAGCTAGTGATTATTATCTTATTTTTCCACACCTGAATGCAAATTTTGGTGAGGATCGCATTACCCATTCTCCCTGTGAACTGGTACCAAAGATTAAAAATTTACTACTTTCAAGCTCCATATCTCGCTTAATATTCAAAATAAATAATTTTTTCTTATATATTTGTATCTCTAATTTTTAGTACAATTGAACAATAACAAAAAATAAGACATCAAATTTTTGACCAAACACCCTTTGGTAATATTAAAACAAACACTTTTTCCTTTTACTCTTTCAATTTCTACGTTTTTGTGATGGGACGGTCCAAAAACTTGTCTGAAGTGACCAAACGTTTATCTTTCTTTACATGGCATCATTGGTAACCCAATGACACAAGTTATCTAGGTTTGGATGGATTAATGTTTGTTTTAATTCTGGTTACAAATTCAATGACAACTTCGTTTTTTAATCGCAAAAATCGTTAGTTAAATTGTTTCTAGAGTAACTCTTTATTTTCTAGTGGGAAGACCTATAGCTTATAGCGGGCTATAAGCCTGTATCCACCGGACCACACCTTTTATTGCCATAATCAACTGGTGATGGCAGAAATTCTTTTATCATCCAACCTAAAACATACTATGTCGTGATTAGTTTCTTATAGTGTAAAAACGTATTGTAATCAATGTATTCCTTCAAAGATTATACGAATCTAACCCAAATTTACCCACATTAGAGTCAACAACCGGAACACTTTTGTCAAACAATAGAAGCGATGCACATCAAACAAACGAGAAACATTAAAGTGCATCGCACTAACATCTTCGGGACATCAGCTGGGCTTGAAATACTTGAGTGTTTCCAAACAATGTCAGCTATTTAGGGGAGATGGCAATAAGGAATAGTTAGAAGTCGTGTCGAACTAAAAGCATTGTTGGCCGAAGTCCATTGTACTAAATTCACACCCGGCCACCGCTGAACAGAGCTACTGTATCGAGGGACACCAGCTGTAAAATTATTTGGTATATTTTAACACGTTCAGCTTACGTACACAGCCCTAAGTATGATTTGCCTTAGGTTTTATGCTGAAAGAAAAGAGGCATTACAATTTTACATAATTTTTCAGTACTTATTTTGCCCAAAAACAAGTTTTAAAATTGGATTTCTACTCGTACACGAGGGGGTATTTACTCTTGACGACTGAACTATAGAATTTTTAAGGTACAAGCTAAAAACTCCCACCAAAAAATGTTTTTAGTATTTTGAAAATTTAGCTATTTCATTAGGTACATTACATAATTTGCACTGCTTGTGTTGTACTATTAATTGCATTTTAACGGGTAAGCTGTACTATAACGGGCGAATAAATTGTTTCTAACAGCGTGTGATGAAGTGAAGCTATATCTCTTTGATTTATGTGAGGCTGAGTTAGTCCGATGTCGCAAATTACTAATTCTCGGGGTTTTGGCGGCAAAGATTTCAAGCGATGCTAAAACAGCCAGAAACCCACCATATGGCGATTCTCTTTATGTTTTAATAGTCGTGGTAATTCATGGACCTGTCGAGTACGGCTGATCTTTTATGCATAAAGTAACTGCGGCGATGATTTACGCAGTCTCGCCACCGCCTCACAGCACGAGGATAGTCTAGTCACCACTGGGATAAAACACCACACCAACAGTAGCAGGTCCAAGTCACCACCCCAACAAGTCACCATCATTGACAAGCGGTAGGCTACTATCAAACCCAACAAGTCACCACCCTTGACAAGCGGTAGGCTACAAGCAACCCCAACAAGTCATCCCCCTTGTCAAGCGGTAGGATACAAGCAAGCCCAACAAGTCACCATCATTGACAAGCGGTAGGCTACAAGCAAGCCCAACATGTCACCGCCCTTGACAAGCGGTAGGCTACAAGCAACCCCAACAAGTCACCACCCTTGACAAGCGGTAGGCTACAAGCAAGCCCAACAAGTCACCACCCTTGACAAGCGGTAGGCTACAAGCAAGCCCAACATGTCACCACCCTTGACAAGCGGTGGGCTACAAGTAATCCCAACAAGTCACTATCATTGACAAGCTTAGGCTACAAGCAAGCCCAAAAAGTCACCATCATTGACAAGCGGTAGGCTACAAGCAAGCCCAACATGTCACCACCCTTGACAAGCGGTGGGCTACAAGTAATCCCAACAAGTCACTATCATTGACAAGCTTAGGCTACAAGCAAGCCCAAAAAGTCACCATCATTGACAAGCGGTAGGCTACAAGCAAGCCCAAAAAGTCACCACCCTTGACAAGCGGTAGGCTACAAGCAAGCCCAACATTTCACCACTCTTTGCAAGTGGTAGGCTACAAGCAACCCCAACATGTCGCCACCCTTGACAAGCGGTAGGTTACCAGCTAAAACACTATCTCTGACAAAAACACCACTGCAATGGCAACAACTTTAACAAGGAACACTCTCCGTATGTTAGAAACTTAGTATGATTGTTTAACTTTTAATCAAACATCCAAAAGGCTTTTCTCCGTCTTATTGCCACTTCTAAAGGAGTGATTTGGACAAATCACCAGCCCTATTCGTAATTACTTGTTGGTACCATAGGTATAGGTTACCAATTACTTGGTAGGACCATAGAAGTAGATTACCAATTCAAAAGCTTCTCTCCGACAAAATGCTATACCAAAATTATCATAAGTTACCATTAAGTTGTTGCTTCGCAAGATCATCTACTGGTAGATTAACCCAAAGACTTATCTACAAAAATCATCACCTTTTACGTAATACATACTAACATATCTATCACAGATCAAGAAACTAGTATTCTATCCAACGGGCTATGATAATAATGTACAAGGTATGATAATAATGTACCTAGTTATATAACAAAACAGTAGAGCACAAATCATGGAAAATAATAGAAACAAAAGTCGACACAGAGATCAGTGAAACCGGTCATGAAGTAAAACGATCTTCAAAATTTACAATGGGATGAGAAGTCTACTTGTGTTGGTTTCATATGATAATGTGTATGCTCACAAAAACTGTTTACTTACTTTGCTACTAACTTTTAAACTTTAACCAGAATACGTTTGAATCTTGTTATTCCTCTGCATAATCGTATAATTACCCAAATGTGTGTGTAAACAGTTACGTTATCCCTATAGGACTTGGCGTCCTGAGGGTCCGATGCTGACAAACGAGGTGTAAAGCTCGAGAGTGTAAAAGTATCGGTGATGTATATGCTGTTAAGAGTCGCTCCACTCAGTGGTCCTAATGAACAAAGAGTTACTGCACCAGTTCGCGGTACCAAGTCTACCGGTCTTCTCGAGCTTCGTCTGCGGTCGTGGATCGTTGTTGGTCAGGGGTTTCTCTAGGGGACTTTGGCGCGAAGTGATTTGTCAGACTTTTGAAGAAAGCGCTGTACCATTTTGTCTAATACAGAACACCGAATACATAGATCAACGTACTAAGGTAGATTGCTAAATTGAAATGCCGCCATTTGTCTTCTGATGAATTCTGAAGACAAGGTTATTCATCTATGGCATTATGAAGTTAGATAAACATCAATATCTTATTATAACATACGATGGTAGGTAAAATATATTTCTATTTATGAAATCGATAACCTATCTCATCGTACAGATGTCGAGCGCAGTAGAGGACGTGACAATTGATCGCGCAGAGTCGAACACGTGGACAACTGGCCAAAATACTCATACCAGGCGGGTGAGGCAGCATCGCGACGTGAACAGCATACTTAAGCAGCTGTGGCTCCAATATATATAATGGAGACCCGAGATGTGCCATAATTTAAATTTATGACAAACTTGTTAGGAGATTTTAAAATTTTAAGAGGTAAATGTAAACTATTTTATAAGAGTTCACAAGGTTTTTTTTTAAATGATGTTCAAATTGAATATTTCTTAATGGATATTACTTAATATTCGAATATGTATTTATACCATACTTAAATACATTTTATTGCTATTTGAAAATATGACTTGTAAGATATAAATTGCAGATATAACTTGACATACCTTAATATAAAACTGGGTAGCTGTAACTCATTTTGTTCCTTTATAAACCACAATACTGTTGAAACGTAATTTCGGACGGGATTCAATTAACATAGACGCATTATTAGTCTATTTCAGTAGTGTAGATCCATTTTGCAACGTGATATTAGAGCTTTGAGGTACTAAATTCATTTTACCGCGTATAATCAGGCCAACACAATACCGTTGGCTGATTACTGGAAATGCCAAATACAATTGAAAAAGATCCACGCGTGTTCAAAACTCAAAGGGAAGCTTAATAAGCCTCTATCGAAACTTTCCACTCGCAGTATAGGGCTATTTTCGTCTCCTTTGAATTTTCAATACAATAAATGGCCGTTTGTGATAACCATATTGGTGAACTTTAATTAGCTTAAATCATATGAATGTACAGTATTGGATGATTTAACTTGACCGCTACGATAACATCAGTATCCTCAACTGTAGTCGCATTCAGTCTGTTTGCATTATTGATTACACTAATTGATCGGTTAATTAACATCGGGACAGTTATTGCATGGACGGGTAAATTCAACGATTTGGGTTAAAATAAGATATGTGATTGCTTTGATCAAAATTTGAAAAAAATGGAGTTAGCTCTAGTAAAATTGATTCAATAAATTATATTTTTCTAGACCCCATGCCTTGCTTATATACATTATGGTTAGTACTTTTCTCCCTAGTATGTAATTCTACTATGTAAAAAAATTGGATGAAGTCTTATTATATAGTGCAAATAGAACCTATTTCTCCTCTTTTGACAGACCCATTATTTTCCATTTAGGTGTAACTATCGTATAGAGTTTAATGCGAACCTGGTAAAACATTATCGCATTGTCAAATGTGATTGGTGTTTGGTAGGGTTTAAACTGGGGTCTCAGGAAACCGAAGACGTTTAATTTAATATTTTAATCAATAGAATATCTTAGTCTCAGCTGTACAAAAATCCTAAAGGACTATATAAACCTCAGGAAAATTATAAAATTGTTGATAAATTACAAAATTTCATAAATAGCATTTGTATTTTAAAAGTATTGTTCCAACTACCAAGAAGGTTTCACTGACGTTCACAAGTATACATTTTATACGTAAACACATGCTTTAAATATACCAAAACGAGTGAAAATTTCACATTGTAATATAGCTACTCTTATCACATACGGTAAATGAAGTAGTTGTACGCGAAATAACAGAATTGAAAGCACGTGTATCATGGCTAACACGCTACCGAGGTAGCCGCGGCGGAGATAAGATCTTGACATGAGCAGCGCTTGTACAGTACAGTATCACGCGCTCGCTCACCGACCTCATACTGTGACTACTACACACTACTGAAACATTATGTTTATGTGAAAAATACATTTGGTTCTGGTTTCGTGATTTACTTGCTAAATAGTATTTGTCACGAATACTAGAAAAATACCGGTATGGATCATAAACATAAACAAATGACGTTGTTGGCCCGAATCCTATACTACATTGAACATATGTTTTGGCAGTTCCATTTAAGCATTGTTAAATTATGTTATTTTCGGGCCAAAACGTCATTTGCTTATGTTTATGATCCATACCGGTATTTTTCTAGTAATCGTGGTATTTGTATACCAATGCATGGAAATAATCAGATTGTAATGCTTATTGTACGCAAAGTAGCTCATTTACGTTTTATTCATTCCCACCCACTAAATCAGCTGATTTCACAGTTAGAGTCTATAAAACACTAACATACGGAAGAAAACAACATCACTAAGCTAAATAACATAAAAGACATTTTACATTAAACTAAAAAGTAAATACGTAATAAGTTAATTATGGTTGTAAGAAAAATCGTTTGTGTATTACGATCACAAATCGTCATTGCCGCACTCAGAACAGCATTGACGTACTTTTCGCTTTACACTACAGCTATTTTTGCGAAGTGAATAGCGCAATGAAATAATCTGTGAGTTTTTTAGGTGCATTGTAAAACCCAAATTGTTGTTTCGTTTAAGTTTTTGATCAAACGAATTAATTTATTCATTTTCAGTGATAAAGTTATTTATTCCTGAACAAACGAACCGACGTATCCACAAATCGTATGAACAAACAAAATTGTGTTTACGGCATCGGTTTTTTTGTTAGGCCTACATTTTTGTAAGGATCTTGTAAGGAAAAAAACTCGGTATTGTTTCTTCTATCGCACATTTAATAAGATTAAATAGCATCTGGGTATACAAACGGTCTTGCTTGGTATTGAACAACCTTCAGATTTGAAAGAGATTTATTGAAATTGACACCTTCACATAATTTATTATAGGTTGATTGTGTATAATTTATTCTGATTTCACTTGTAATAGTTTTAAAACATTTCTCAAAAACATGCCTCCTTCATGGGGTTCTATAGACACTGTATTCAAATAAAAAATTCATCAAAGATAGTGAAAAACTTCAGTACAAACAAACACATGTTTAATTGTACTACCTAATATCATAATATCAACGTCTGTCACAATTTCCAAAAATGATACTACCCTTAATTACCTCGGGCGAATATCAAATTACCGGACTTCCATTAGCACCCCAGATCTAATAATCTCCATTTCGTTAGGAAGGGGAGGATAAAATAATTAAAATGTTCGGAGACCAACTGTGGTGGTGGGCGTTGCAGCCCCGATGTCTTTCTATTAGAAATATTAAAATAATATATTACATCACTCATCTCTTGTTGTAAAAAGTTGCCATTTGTTATTAGTTGCTATTGAAAATTTGTAGATACAGCAAGACAAAAGTACTGCACACACTTTCTATGACAGTTCAAATTTAACAAGTTTTTTAATCGTTCTTAGTGTTTACATAATATGGTATTTTCAACAAAACAAATACCAACTTTTTTGAGGAAAAGTGGTCAAAAAAAGGTACTACGAAGTACTTTAATGAGAAAATGGAAGACAGGATACTAGAGGGGCCCATTGCAACCTTATGTGAACTTATTCCAAGTTATGTTTACAATATGG
Source organism: Macrosteles quadrilineatus (assembly GCF_028750875.1). Taxonomy (NCBI): domain Eukaryota; kingdom Metazoa; phylum Arthropoda; class Insecta; order Hemiptera; family Cicadellidae; genus Macrosteles; species Macrosteles quadrilineatus. The sequence continues at coordinate 136,722,195 of NW_026542595.1, read as the reverse complement.
TATTTATTTGCCCACAAACAAAATTAGATGTCCTAAATTGATACTAAAAACCATAATTTTATCAAATTAAAAAAATACAAATGCTGTTGTTAAATTACTTGTAAGTTTGAAATCGGAATTTTTTTGACATCACGAAAATTTAAAAAAGTAAACTGCTGGTACAGTTATGCTATACTGATGTGTGTAGCACATCCACCACATGCCTCTAAGTGGTAAACTTTTCCAAAGTCATCGATTTCTGCTAACTTCCATCCCCTAACACGTGGACAGTTTTTAAGCTTTTAGCCTCCCCTCGCAGCGTGGGAAGAATACCAAATCGTTTACTTCGATTTGATGCCTGATTTTCACACAATGCACAAAAAACACTCTATCAGAACTGTTATATAATTATTGTAAAGGTTTAGTCTAAATGCATATCTACTTATTACCTAGGAGCATAATGGTTTTATTTGTAATAGATCTAGTTGAAGGTGGTGAGAATTATTTACCAAAGATTATAAAAATATACTATTAACTGACAAGTTTCCTACTACTATTAACTGACAAGATAGACTTAAGTTTCCTGCAAATGAATAGTGTCATATCCTTGGAGTCTATCTTGACAAGATCTGGTTTATCTTTTACTATTGCCATTTCAAAAATTTGTCAAGTCAGAGGTTATGGTGTTACTGTTTATATGATTTTTTCTTCATTAGAAATTATATGAAGGATTTTACTTTTTAGTTGTTTAATAAATACGTAAAATGTTTTCAAGTGCTTGTATTTATTAATACAAAAATACACTAGGGCAGCAATTTCATAGTTTTCTGTGTCTGTTTACATGTATGTGTGTTTGTGTGTTCAAATGTGTGTGTTGTCTAATTAGAGAACCGTTCAAAGAACGTACTGATTTTAGAGACTTTGATTGATATTTGTTTATAACATTTGCTTTATTAGATAAGATACCTTTAAGATTTTTTTTATGAAATATCATCGCTTATGACTTTATTTCCTTTAACCTGATTATTTACAGAATATAGTGACCAAGCAATATGTTGAATGTAATCAATATAGCCTACGTATTTTTTCTTGTATTTTCTTAAATTTGTCTTTATTTTACTTCTTGAGAATTCGTATTACACATTTGTCATTTAGCCACTTCCACGAAGCGTGTATTTCGTGATTTTCGCCATTAAAGAAGAAATATCGCCTCATGTTTCAGGCGAACACGACTTGTCTCTTTGGTCTTAGAAAATAAAAAAATAAAAAATGGTTTTGTACTGAACGAAACAAATAACAGATTATTTTGAGAAAGACATTTAGTAGAATCTAAGTTACTATTATACCCAAGTACTAAAGTACAATCACAAATGTTTAAGCTTATGATCCAGCGCACTGCGAATGCTATCAAAAAAAGTAATTACCTACGCACTTAGTTTTGAACCCTATTTGCGCATGGGTCGTAGTAATCATTTCATAATTTATTTTTGGTCAAGTGTAACGTATTTCTTGGTTATACGTCGTAATAGTCGGTAAATGTCCAAATGTAATATTAAAACTTTAAAATTTGTTAACAGACGACTAATTTAATGAAATAAACATTGGACAAGAGAAGCTTTTATCCAATTTTAAGTAATATTGTTGAGTATTTTTTATTATAATAATATTTTAAACGAAACTTAAACTAAATACTAATTTTCTGTGCTGAAACTAAATCAACATTATTTCAAATCGAACACGCGTACTCATAATTGAAAGTACATGTGAAGGTGTCACTATCTGCAATTTGAAATTGTAAATAACAGTAAAGCAATAATTAACGGTATTAGTATACTTTGAAAAGATAATGTTAAGAAGGACAGAATGTATTAGGACATGGAATGAAACGTAGTCTCCTCACGTCCCTGTATCTAGGGTGAAGGAGATTGTAGGCTGTAGGGGTGGCAATACCACGTGTAGGGCGAGATCTTGTGAACGTTGTATGGCCGTTGATGTGGCATTGTGAAATATGCTGTGCGCGTTCATTGGAATATGTACCAGGCTTGCATTTCTTGAACATGTCCATGTTAGTTGAATTTGAAAGCATTCGAGGGTAGACTTTGATGAAAGACTATTCGGACTTGAATAATTTTGAATGCACAATTTTCAACATTCATAATCTTTCAAGCAGTGTAAATTACTGTTGTGTGAAAAAGGTGGTCTCAAGATGATGAAAAAAGGAGATGATATAGAAAATCAATCGTCTTGTCTCTTAAAGCTCTCTACATACCATTAGATAATATTCTTTATTTCTTCGCCGTATTTTTTGGATACAGTTTATTCATTTAATGTAAACAGGAGATCTTAGGACGTTGAATTCTTTTTTATTAAGTTAAAGCTTTGATTATATAGAAATTAAACGCACATGATTCTAATAAACTTTTTGTTTTGATATGTTGAAGATTACTTTAATTTAACTTTTAGACAAGTTAGTGGATTAAAGTTTCTTTGGCACAATTCGTATACAAAATGATAGGAAAAACAGCGAAGAGTTCACAGGTCAGCTGCAACAGGGCGATATATATGAGAACATTGTGAATAAACAGATGACCAGTACTCCAGAGGCATCGTATTACACAGCTTCCATTAGTCTCCCCAAATCTAATTTTTGTTATTGCGTTAGAAAAGGGAGGAGAGAGAAATGACAATTGTAATGAGTAAGTCATAATGATGATTAGAGTGTGAGTGCTGTGGCAGTTTGGTGATAATATCAATAGAATTGATTTGGATAGCTATTATCATAGTTTCTTTGCAAACATATTTTTCACATTTATTAGTAAACATTGCATTTTTTTTGTCCTAGGACGCTAAGGCACGAGCTCGGAATAGTTTTTCATTACATTAGGCTAGACAAAGGGGTTGCGGCATTATCACTTAAATAAAATAAATTGGTGATTTGGCGGAATTTGAACACGGTACCTCGGAGACTGAAGCCCGCGCTCTAACCACTAGACCAGCTCTCCACTAAACCGCATTAAACGAGATGTTATTTTTATACTCAATGAAAAAGTGTGTTGATAGTTACCAACGTAGAAAGGATTAAATGGCCCTCAAAATAATTTAATAACACTTAAGCCATAATATGCACACTTATACAGACACATTTTAAAACAATCTCACTTAAAACTAAGACAGTAGAAGAGGGTTTTTCCTATTACAACTGAAAGCATCTCGCAGTATCATATGTCAACAATCTCTATGACATGTGAGTAACAAAGGCGACTTCAGCGCTTGCCAAATCCCAGCTGACTACTGCAGTGAGCTGGCAGAGATCTTGTTTGTTATCTCCAGCAACCATCAGTTATTGGGTATCAGATTTACCACCGTGGAATGTTTACCCTGTTGTTATCGAAACTGATACATTTGTGAAACAAGACTTTGGTTTCAAAACGAAAAATAAGCTGCAAGTTCTTCTGATCCAGTTTTTTCGACGGGATAATGTTTGAAATATAACTGGTTAGACTTAACTGAATGCTTTACAAAAGCTGATATGCATTTCACTAAGATTTACTTACATTTTGTGTTTTGTATTTTGCAGAATTTAAGGTTAATTAGTTAGCTCCAGAAACGTTAAAGTATTCAGAAAGCACGTTTTAATCAATAGTTCTTGCAATGGAATAAAATTAAGTGATTGATAATTTTTTATTTCAAACCCTAAAACTATTACATAGAGTGTTTGAAGGAACAGTTTTTGGCTTCTGGCAATCATCAAACGATAAATTAGTTCCTCAATTAATCTATCAATGTGGAAGTACTTATCGAAAGGAAATTCGGTAAATCTATACACTGCTCGCTCAAATAATAAAAATTATGATTAAGCTACACTATTTTCATCTTCAATTGGATCCCTCGAACTTGTAAACATTGTGGATGACTTTAGATTTACGCATAGCCACCTCTAATACATTTACGTAAAAAAGGTCTAAAATAAATCATGTAAGATAAAACTACCCTTAAGCTTTTAGGAATCGACCAGAAAAAACGAGTAGACGGCAAAAACAAATGGTAATGTGACAACAAAATGACAAATTGAAAGGATTTAGCAGAACAAAATGTTTTGTCATGTCATTTTTGTTCAGAGAGATAAGCAGATCGGCTGACACAATTGCATGTTTACCCAGATAATGTGCGTTTGTGTATCACATTACTAAATTTTGCATTTTAAAAGGATGAAACAATCCAATTAATTTGGTCGAGTTAAGCAAACATGGTAAATTTTTAATGCATCGTAAATTAAATAAACCTTAATTAAAAATTGAATATTTTACTATATTACTTAACACCTTAAATACACTGTTTAGAAAATTGTATTTGAAAAAATTGTACTTGTTCATAACTACAGTTTAAGAAGATCGATTTAGTTTAAATAATATGCAACCGCTGCAGGGTAAAATGATATCCCAACCTACTGCAGTATAAATTCTCGTACCGGTCGATTCCCCATATGACATGACGGGGAGTATTTTGGATAGTGGTGTCAGGGGGTAAATAATGTAACATATAGCCAATACATAAGGGGACCTGGCTAACTCACAGGGGTGGTCTGCGGCAAGGGGATGGTGGTACCGTGTAAATATGGGTAGCAGAAGGACGTTATCGTTCGTTGCTGAGTATTAATGTGCGAATCAAGTAGTCACTTAATTAGGGAATTCCAAAGGTATAATGATTTTTATGATCCAACATTCAGGAAGATCCTCAATATAAAAAAATCTAGTAATGTTTCCAATGATGATAATAGCGTAATTAAGCGTAAAAGTATTAAATACGTTAACATAATTACTTGGGATTTTAATTTAAACATGATTGTTTTGTACTAATTTGATGAGGAAACCGTTTCCACCACTTTCTCTCTAAGATTTCCATTAAATTTGATAACCTTTGAAAAATCATCAGTGATGAAGTGATTTACTAATCATACTTTATCACAATTACAATTACTTATTTACAATCTTTAATTATCATAATTTATGAATGATTTTTCTTTAATTGTTCAACTAAGACGCACAAACGTAAGTAAAAATGTAGTTGAAAATTGTATTTTTTAGTATCTCGTTTTCATTTGTTAAAAACATTCCAAATCATTCTGTCCTTAATTATTAGTGAGGTGGAAGTTTGTTTCGTGCTTTGTATTTGTTAATATTTTGACGGTCTACGGTACAAAATACTGTAAATTCGTTTTCCTACTACACAGATTTTGAATAAATGCTTTTATTCATTTTTTATTTGTCACCAAAAACGTTTTCTAATTTTGAGGATAGTTTATAACAAGGTTTCTAAAATCGTCAATATATTTTCATTGAAACTTTGTAAAATGTACTACGGAGGTTACCTTACACGTCTTTTATTGAACGTCTGTACAATGACCGCTAAGTGGAGACAAAAGCAAGGGACAAAAGTGGTCAAGGGGGTCAGTAGGGGGGGGGAAATGTCACGGTGGTCACTTGGAGAGGGTGTTTCCTGAGATAAAAATAGAACGATCTTTTAAAGTATGGTAAAGGTCTGAAAAATGTAAAACATATTTTCACAAATCAGTAAGACGCTTAATTTGGAACACACGTAAGTTAGTGGCTACTTAAGACGCAATACGAGTGGTGAAATAAATAAGATTAAATGTAAGTGGTTTGACATTGAGGGATTAAACTAATAATAACTGATATGCTGTTCCGAATACTCTCAAATATTTTCAGTATTATCGTATGTTAATATTAACAATCATTGAAGAGATTAACCCAAAAATCCGTTAAAACCCGTGGTGGTTACAAATAAGTTATCTGGTTAAATATAAGAAAACAAAACCAAAATTTGACGGCCTTTTGGTTTGCAATCTCATTTTAGTTTTACAATTTCTACCAATGTAATTTTATTTAAAGGTGGTAGAAAGAGGTGTGATAAAGAATTTATTAATATGATTCCGAATAAAATAATGTAAAATTGTCCATTATTTGAGTAGGGTGACGTAAAACACCCAATAGTATAGCATGACTGTACTGGCCGACAGTATTGACAAGCTATTTACCCTAATTTATTATTAAACTTACTCCACTGGTGTGTGCTCATTGTAACTTCCTCTTACCTGTAAACATAGAAATGCATTAGTAAAGCACATTACATCAGTATAAGTATAAATTAATCACATTAAGATAATCTTTAGTCTGGGTAGCCGAGTGGTTGCAGCTTGCCTTCAAATCTGAATGTACCGGTAATTGGTTTTATTTTAACAAATTCTGGTTATAGGCCCTTATGCGATTTGTCAATGGTCATTCAATTATTGATATATATAGACAACAAAAATAAAAATACAACAATGTACAAAATATAGACACAACTAACCATCAACCATGTTTCCACTATTTATTTCCATGCATGCAGTGCCAAAAGCACCGCCATAACCTAATAAGGACAAAACAGGAAGATGTGCCAACTAGCAGTGGCAGTGTTGCCAGAAGCTTAGAGGATGTCATAAACTGTTAGATACAGTAGAGCCAACCTAACTTCTCATACGTCAGCTTACAGTAGTGCCAACCTAACTTCTCATACGTCAGCTTAATCGGTTGCAACAGTTGCGCGACTGTCCCCAGACTGTTTCCTTCGTGTGCGCACTCCAATTTAAAACAATGTTGAACATTTTAGTCGGGCAACTGTTGCGCGACTCAAAATCGCCTGTGTGCGCCTGGCCTTACGCTCTCTCCTTGATTGAATATCCAGGGATTATACTGCACTTCCTTGAAATGTCACTCGTGTTAGTTCAACTTGGCAGATGTACAGCTGCAACTGTCATTCTAAAGGAATCTTGGCAGAAAAATACATCCTGTGTGTTATTTAGGATTATTATTAATTTTGAGTAAAAAAAAACCAATAACAAATTATAAATCAACTACTGATGGAAGATGTCCGCAATTATTTGAATACTCGTTAGCTAAATTTGTATTAACTACTTACTACAACTTACTACAATTATATTTTACCATTAAAGTCTGTAAAATAAATCCATAAAATTATATAACAGAAGTATGGTTATCAAAGTCAATTTCTTCGAGGTTATCGAATTCCAAGGCAAAAGTTGCAATTCTCACTGTGTTATAATAATAGGCCACTTAAGTTACTTTTCTGTCTGAATATCCATAGCTGTTCAACTCGCAATGTTTTCATTGGGGAATTTTTTAACGTTTTTGTGCTGTTGGTAAAACAAGGCGTGGTATTGTTATTTTCATAGGTGAAATAGTAAAGAAATTATTCAACAATGTGCTAGTAAGCAGTTTAACCTTAAAAGTTACAAATGAAACGTGTATGATTTTTTATAATACTAGTGCAATCGTCGAACAAGATTGTTAGGATGGAAATAGTTAGCACAGATAATAAAAAACTTTGATCGCATTGTGTACACGTTATTGCACAAAATATATCATTACAGGGTACGGCATTAGGTCACCTTAAATGAAACCATCTTAATTTTATGCAATTAATTTATGCGTTGATAAAATGATCTCCTAATTTTACAATCGTACATGATTAACGCTTTACAATACTTTTAAATAATACAATAAAATATGTATATTGCAAACTAGAAATGCAAATACTGTGGAAATTATAAATATCAGATACCGTATTCAGGCATAACCCTAATTGCTATGACAGCCATTGCCGGCCGTATGCTGTTGTCCGTTCTAATGGCTCCATTGAGATATGACGACTGTGATAGTTGCCAAATTGCAGCTTTTTGGCACAGAATTGGCAACATCCTTTTCATATCTCGGCTACTATCATTTAAATGACATGGCCGTTATTATTTAGTGATTTAATAAAAGAATCCGCCATATTGTATAGTGAATGATTATGATTAGGGAAATAATTATATGCATATTTTTATAAAAACCTTACGAAAACATCTAGTGCCATATCAAACAAAAAATAACCTATAATAATTTTTGATAAAAGTGTCTTATGAGACTGCAAAAAACTAAATTTGTAAAGGTTTTATTCTAATTTATGTAAAATATATACAAAGTAGGCCTTCTTGACAAAGGGTAACCCTTAACACGTCGATAGATTAATAGACCTTATTTTATACATTCAAGTTGACTTCAATCATATATTAATATCATTGACTTCAATGAAAATTAATTTTTGTCGATATTTTGTGTGATTCTAGCCTAATTGGAGATAGAATGAATGAATGAATGAATGAATGAATGAATAAATTTATTCCACCACACAGAGTTTGATCACCTACATATCTACAGAAAGTTTAAGGGGCACTTTATCTTAAAATAGTTTGTACAGTACTACCTGCTATTACAAATACCACCGGTGTAGATATGGTAAAATAAGTAAATTATTGACTGCTATTTAGTCAATTTTATCAATGGAAAAGACCACTAAAAACAGCTGTCTTAGCTACTTGGACCGTTCCCAAGACTGATGACTTTGGTGAACGACTCAAATGGAGGAAGACAGCGATTTAACAGCTTCATTGGGTTTGCCAACTCTTTCAACACGTTTCCTACTCTTTACAAATTTCTACACCTCATATAATAAATGTGTTTGCTAAAAGATTATTTATTGCTATGAAACATTGTATTTCAGCTGTTGCAACGTATTTTCTTCTTCGTTAATTTATTTTGTGAGAAAAACACTAATGGTAAACAATGCGAAAAAGTTTTTTCCTTTAAATATTTCCAAACCTACGATATAGTGTATGATGTTAAATGACCACTTGGTTTATTAGACATAGTGGGATCCTAACAGAAATACTTAACATGTTTAGTATTATACATCATTCACATACTGAACTGATGAAAAATTGACAAACTTCTGAAGATAATTAGAGCTACATTTTTATTCATCGTACATTAATAAGTAACAAATACGAAAAATTTCCAAAAGTTCTCAATTTAAATAGAGTTTTAGTTTCCCAGGAGCTACTAATGAATTGGAAATCGCTTTTTAAGAAAATATATTTAGTATTGAACACTAATATTTCAAAGTCTGTCTAAAGCAAAGCAGGTGGTCCAGCTAGACGTGCCAACTGACCCCCATATCTCACAAACAGGATTGCCAACCTTAAAATGTGCTCTATTCTACTTCCTCCTACTCCCCGACAATAAATTCCATTCAAGTGTCTCAATACATTCATGTGCTAAAATATTCTGCCCAGACAAAGACTGAATCTCAGCACAAAAAGAAGATTAAAATTGTAAGGCTTAAGAGATTTCTTAACGTGTTTTTTTTATTACGCTGTAGCTATCTTGTTAGCCACTTAGATTATTTATGTGTAAGACCATATATAACTTTAAGGAAAGAGTCAGCAAAACAATATACAGACTGTCCCAAAAGTCCCGGACCGGTTTAATATTTCCTAAACGACAACAGATAAATCAATAAAATTTTGCACATTAACACCACACTAAAAAATCTACTTTTTTAAGGAACTATCAGTTTTCTGTCATATCATGGGGACGTCCCACGAGGAGTCAGAAGGAAATCTTAAATAGGAGCATAGGTCAATATGCACATCAGTTTAAAGGGCTTAGCTAGCAGAGTTCAATGCCGGAAACCGCGCCTCGAAAGGATCACCCGTTACAAAATGGCGGCCGTTCAAAGATTTCTTGAACCTGCCATTTTGAATCTTTGAACGACTGCCATTTTTTACTCAGGCGTTCTTTTGAGCTTGAATTTACGGCATTGTAATCTACTAGTGAAGACCTTTAATTTGATGTGCATATCGACCTATGCTTACGCTAACAAAAATGTTCTGACTCCTAGGGCTCTGCCCCCAAATGCAAATTAAATGAATCTTTGAACCACTGTTACTCTTGACTTGGTTGTCCGTTTGAGTTTAAATTTGCAGCATTATATTCTGCTAGTAAAGACCTTTAATCTGATGTACATGTCAACCTATGCTTCTATTTAAGATTTCCTTCTGACTCCTTGCGGGACGTCCCCATGATGTGACAGAAAATTTATATTTCCATAAAAAAGTAGATTTTTAGGTGTGATGTTGATGTACCAAATCTTGTTGATTTATCTGTTGTCGTTTAGAAAATATTAAACCGGTCCGGGACTTTTGGGACAGTCTGTATATCAATGATAATGGAATATAAAATTACCTAGTTTCTCGGAGGAGAGAGTAAAAGACATTTTTAAAGAATGTTTGGTTACTTGACGGATGAATTTTTATTAACGTTTCCTGTATAGTATAGTAATTGATAGATTTGAAACCATCATCTTAATTTCCCTGAGAAGCAAATGGAACAAAACATATGTATTAATAGGCAAGTGTGTTTCTTGAATACTTTCTCAGCTCGTGTGCATCGCAGGGAAACTCTACGCATACTGTTGGAAAGATATTTTCCTGTAGATGTGTAGAATACCATTATAAATTAAAATAGGCTCAAAAATGAGCACAAAAATGAATTTATAATTAAAAAAAAATTAACGTGGGTCCCTTATAGGTTGCCATGCTGGTGACGAAATAACAACGAAATATAAACAGAAAATAAAAACAAATGGAAGAAATTCCAATCACATTTTTTATTTACAGCTTAGGGGAATATGATAATAGGGAAGTCTGTACATTACATATTTTTGGTAAAGTTTTCGACCACTGGACAACCTCTTGTAGTAATAACATTTATGTTACTACTTTTTAGTATTTTAGTATATTTTTTAGTATTTGAATGGTTTTTATTGTATCTTATACTGATAAATCATAGTGTAGTCACTGTACTAAGTTGTAAGTAGTTAGTTATAGTGTGTCTTATAAGCTTAGTAAATTATAGGAAAGTCTTTCACAAGATCTTGCACGGGTTTAGTAATTTTGCGTTCTGAAAAATAATACGTGTACGCTGTGCCATGTGCTTGGTTTTGTTTGAAGTTTTATGGTTGTACTGAAAAACCACTTTCAACACGTAGCCTGATCTTTCCCAATAAGAAGTTTTCTAAGTTTTGCCGCCATATTTACGGCGGCCATTTTGTAAAAAGCACCTTGTATCTGTAACAGCTGTCGTACGACGGAAGTTTCGACTTAATTCACTGTCAGCACGCAACAATAACGTTCTATGTAAATATCCGTTCTATATATTTACATTTAATTTTTTTCCCCTATTAGAAGTTTTTAATAAGCGAAGATGCTAAAGAACAAATATACTTCGACAAAGCATTTTATATCGAAATCACAGCGGATATTAGAATATAAACATAAAGAAATGACGTCACTGCCCCGAAATTAGACAAGTTTGCAATAGTTTTAAATGGAACTGTAAAATTACGTGAAAATCAGCTGTTACGGTTGTTAGTATAATGTGCATAATGTTCGAGCCAGTGAGGTATTTTTTTATATTTATGATCCTAACAGTTTCTGTTCTAATAATCATGGCCATCACTATTGATATCATCTTAGCACGTGATTATTATTTTGATGCTTTGAGTAAGATCAGGACTAGAACAGTGAGTTTGAATGTATTATGGGAGAGGGTAAAAGGAATTCCAGAGGTTTCAGAGGCTCCAGCTGTTACAACAAATGATTTGTTACCATCAGTTGTTCCTGCAATGGGAATGGGTAGCGTAAACAAGCAGTGTAAAGTAAATTCACGCGAAAGTTTAAAACTCTTCCTAATAAAATTAGTAATTTACTAATTTGAATTTTACATCTTTTATGACTCCACGTTAGGTTAGCTTAACGGTAGTGCCACTATATTTATTTTTAATATATCAAAAAATATGCTACATGAATCCAATTTTATCACCAATCATCTTAACAACGTAACGCATTCTTTGCCCCACCCAAGCCTTGAAAATATCACTTTTAGCCCTTTGTCGGATATCTAGCAATATATATCTGGGACGCATTTACTTTGAGGGTTTTCCCCCCGATTGGTTTAGCTCTTCCATTTTGAGCTCCCCAGCAATATAGGGTCAAATGTATTTTACCCCTCTCATGGAAAATGTGAAACCAATATACGAACAATTGGGCGAGCTTCATAAAGTAGCGTGCAATATAGGCAGGTTTTGTTTGAGGTCGGTGACCTAATACTATGTAATTGGTATGCTTAAATGCTAGTCGTGAAATATTTTCAATTTCAAAACCCAGAATATAAAGTGTATGTACTGTAATATTTGTTCAGTAATCTAAAAGGACATTGAGTAGGAATAAATCTCGGTACGAATCACACATTATTACAGATTATTACACATTTTGCACAAATTGAAGAATTCGAGGTGTGTTTTTGTATCGTAAAGGTTGAGTGATTTTTTAGTTATTACGGGTGTTTATTTGTAAGTATTATTGTACTGACTTATTATGCAGTATACCATTAAAAATCAATTAATTTGTACTTTAATCAATGCTTGCTTAGGACAGAAATCATTAGTTTAATTCAATTTACCAACAAAATTAACAATTTACAGACAAACTATCTTTTACTATCATTAAACCAAAGAGTAAATTGAATATTCTATAACCTAGAGAGAATTATAAATACACAGTACTTTTTTACGAAAATCACTAAACGTAACATACATTCTCTAGCTAGAGATTTCCCTTTATAATAAGAAGTGTATTAAAATGTAACCAAGATCAGTTCTATCAGTGTTTTAGTTTCACCTAGTATTTAACTAAAACAATTCTTAATTTGTGGCAGCTTTTAAAATTGATAAGTATTTCTAAAATCCGCGTGAAAAGATAATTTACTATTTCTTACGTAATTATGGACTAGTTAGGATTTACCGATGCACTGTGACTGTGAGGAATTGTGTCTTATTCAAACTTATCAAGGAGTAATGAACTAATGGAAAGTTATCTAATTTAATTGAAACAGTATTATTCACACACAGTTTTTTTTTTTTATCTACTCTACAACAGGATTACGAAACTAAACATGTCTTGTTGACCAAACCACGTAATATCAGCCAGGAAATTCACCATCAGAATCCAACGAGGTGGTGTACCAATAGTTTATGATTAATTCGCAGCGCCTAAACAAATATTGACTCGTGTGAGCTGCTAAAGTTTCGGCGTCACTGAGGCCCGTGAAACGTTATTAAATGTCGCAGTAACATGTACAGCTGGGATACGGCTTCGTTTTACTTTGAGTGTACAATATTACAAACGATATCGATGATGTTTGAGCGTAATAGAATCTACAGAAAACATGGGACGCCTTTTAATATCTGCAATCCAAAAGTGATTGGATTTTTTTCGTAATCTGTTACGTAAAACTTTAGGGAGTCACTATTTTTATAATCTGATATACTGGTTTCCGAAATTGTTGAGCACAGTGGTATTGTATTGGCTAGCAACAACTTGTAGTATGAAGCTTATTCTGTTGGCATAAGCATCCATTTGTGTAGTAATATTTTGATAATTTTTAAACCCACGATTATGTATACTTATAGGCATTTACAATCTTGAATCGACTTTTTCATGTGTGAGCATCGCTTTAAAATACTTACGTTTAAACTGTTCTGAGCGTTAAATATAAAATATTCCCAGCGTTTAATTAATGAACATAAACGCAAACAAATAGAAACACGCATTTCGCCAACTATACATTAGGTGATGGGGTTTTTAGTGTCTTTGCATGTTGTATGTAGCTGTACAATTATCTGGTAAATTGATTGTGGTTTGTGTTATATTTTTATGGCTATAACCGATACTTTGTTGACTAAGTAACATTATAGTAATTACATTTCTTAATAACAATATAATACAGAGAATCTTTGTATTTAGCGAGGTGCCTAATCTTGAATTATAATTTTGAATTTGAATAATATTCTTCGGTTTACCTCTAGAAGTGCAAAAGATCTGTTTTATTGTTAAACATTCATACAAACATGATTAGCAATTAAGCCTTGTTGTATGTGCATCTTATGTCTAAGATGCTTCACTCAAACATAAAAAAACACAAATGTTTACACAAAAATAGGCTATCAAGTTCCTGTGTTATCTTTTGGTATTGGTTATTGTAAAACTCTGTGTACATCGTTTATTGTCATATTGTGTCAACATCTGTTGACGTACATATTTCCCAAATCCACGGGGAAGTTTCTCCACTAGAGGTTCCCCACAATTGGGTTTCTGTCCTGACTCTCCCCTACCGATGTCCCTTCATATTGGACAATATGGAACAATATTTTCCCGTCGGTGCTTCTTCAAAAGCTATCTTCTGCCACATAGAACATCCTTATTTGGACACTTTATATCAGAGTTTAGAGATATTTTATTTAATTTTTTCACCACACTATGATGTTTTTAGCCGTTTTACAAACGTTAATTGGAGGCTGAAAGCTATGTACTGCTGTCCATGCCAGCTGCCATCGTCATATGGGGACAGAGCAGGTTTTTTACATCTCTAGCGCTGAAGATGAGCTGTTCGCTTATTTACTTAAAACTGTATTATTTTAAAAGAGTTTAAAGTATGTAATTTTTTTGTTTAAAATCCTCCTCTGCGAGTTCATACAAACCCCTTGCTTGTTTATTTTTTACCTTGGTTTATGTAATTTGGCTAATTCAGAATTTCCTCACATGAACGATTGTTCATAAGATTTAATATACAACTAGACCACCATCTAGAAAAATCAATTAGTTGTATTCATTGAATCCAACCAAGTACTCATCAGTGTAAACTGATAAAAATGTATACAAAAAATATGTAACCACCCGTTGTTTTCTAGCAACAATAAACCCTAAGCAAAGTATAGCCATGTCCATTGTTTTCTGCATTAAAATGTTGTAGTAAAATAAACACATGGATGAACAGTAAATATATAACTATGAAGACAACAAGGGTAATATATTTCATTTTAGCACCCATAAACAGTGTGAGTTATAAAACATGAGAGACATTAAACGGTTTATACCAGCAGTTATCAAGATCTGCCAGGGTAGTAGAGCATACGCGTCCACAAATAGGGATTAAAATGTAGAAGAATTTGAAATAGAATATTGCGATCAATAAAAGAATTATTTTCTTAATATGAAACTATATTTGGACTGATTATGCTTGTTTTCAAATCTGAGGGTCGGCGGTTCGACTCGAAAAGAGATAATTTATGCTCCAAGATGTCGTTTGATATTGAGAAAACGAGAAAAGGATGCTACCCAACAAAAGCTCAAAGTTAGACAATTCATACTATCGAAACACTAAGAATCAAACTTATGTTCGCTCAGGTGTATTAAACACATGCACAAATGGTACCGTGATATCATGGCTCAAAGCTAGGATAAGAAGAAGAAATATTAGTTTTCAAACGTTGTCATAAGCACTGTTTGCATTAACGTGGAGAAACTTTCATAACGATGGAAACGTTAATTTTGTTAATCATAAGAACATTTGGAAATACAGGTTAAGAAAGGTCTTATAGTTGAAATATATATGCCACAGTAGTTGGTATCAATGTTTTAAACAGCTGATTGTTGTCATCAAAACATACAACTTAAAGGATCTGTTTGATGTTAATTTTGTAACTAGTGGTCGTCCAGTGGTCGAAAACTCGACCAAAAATATGTAATGTACAGCCTTCTCTATTTTCACCACACGCTGTAAATAAAACATGTGATTGGAATTTCTTTTCTGTTTTGATTTTCTGTTTATATTTCGTTGTTATTTTTTCACTAGCGTTGAAACCCATAAGGCCCAAGTTAAACTTAAAAAAATTTAAATTAATTTGTTGTGCTTGTTTTTGAGCCTATTTTAATTTATAAAGGGATTCTGCACATCTAAAGGAACACACATTTCTAGAAGTATGCGTAGATTTTCCCTACGATGCACACAAGCTGAGAAAAAGGTTTTAAAGAAACATACTTGCCTATTAATATATTGACAGATTATGCTTTAACAATACTGTATGTTGACTAAGAAATTAATTTTTCTAACTTCCTATTTTTCCTTTTGTGATCACAGGTGGGTCTAGCTTAGTTCAGCTGATGTTACTTAGCACTTCGTCACCGCTGTCTACTTTATCTGAAATACGAGGGCGGCTGATAGAGAATTGATATACAGCAAGATAAGCAAGAATAAATCACGACCTAAGTGGTCATTCCTTTGTCACACCGACGCCAAACAAGAGGCTGTAGTGTTGTCGCTGTATGCGGTATGTATGAGACATAGTTGAGAAAGTGATGTTTTTCAATCGCGGTCAGTTTTGTTTTTGAGACAAACTTTATTTACAAATCGTTTAAACTATTTTAATAAGAGGCTGCTATTGGTGAGTTAGTGGCTCAATCAACCATAACTTATTGACATAAAAGTAAAGCTTCAGATGATCTGTTTTGCTTTCTGTTTCATACCACGTCAATAATATTATGTACAGATCACTTACTACACTTATAGTTG
Source organism: Macrosteles quadrilineatus (assembly GCF_028750875.1). Taxonomy (NCBI): domain Eukaryota; kingdom Metazoa; phylum Arthropoda; class Insecta; order Hemiptera; family Cicadellidae; genus Macrosteles; species Macrosteles quadrilineatus. The sequence goes on along the minus strand of NW_026542595.1, from coordinate 136,705,846 downwards.
AGTTCTAGTTCGGTGCCAATAATTACAAAAAATCTATCTATCTATATATTAATAGGCAAGCATGTTTCTTTAAAACCTTTTTTCTCAGCTCGTGTGTATCGTAGGGAAAATCTACGCATACCGTTAGAAAGATATTTTCCTGTAGGTGTGCAGAATCTCTTTATAAATTAAAATAGGCTCAAAAATAAGCATAAAAAATGAATTTGAAATTTTAAAAAATTAACATGGGTTTTATGGGTTGCTATGGTGATGACAAAATAACAACACGATATAAACAGAAAATCAAAACAAATGGAAGGCATTCCAATCACATGTTTTATTTACAGTGTGGGATGAAAATAGAGAAGTTTGTATAATACATACTTTTGGTCGATTTTTCGACCACGGGGCGTGCTCTCGTACTTATTTAATACGCAAGCAGGATTTTTGTGACAATTACTCCTCCGAAACTACTGAACCGATTGACGTGTTTTTGGTGTCATTGGAAAGAGCGTAACGTGAAGTTGTGCAGGAAACTTTTTTTTTTTGGGAAATAATTAGAGAGTGAGGCCCTGGGGCCCTTTAAAGTTTCGTATTTATCCATAAGATTAACATGGGACAAAAAATTTTTTATGGAACTCCAGCTGTTGTCAGAAATTAAAAGTGAAATATTTATTGATGGTATCCATAGTAACAAAGAGCAAACCCACAAAATTTAAAAATGTAAACAAGCAGACTAACTGTCAAATTAATTTTGATTTCACAATTCCACACAGCTGGTCCAAATATATTAAATACTGCATGATTATTAGAACAGGAACAGTATGGATCATAAACATAAATAAAATATGTCACTCGCCCGAATGTAAACATTTAACATTGATTAAATGGAACTATCAAACTATATGTTAATGTCATTAGTATTGGATTCTTTCAGTTACGTCATTTGTTGACCGAGTCTGTCCAATATTTTTGAGCTGCTGTAATAATATTTTACAGGAAATAATTGTTATATAAATTCATGGATATAAGTAATAATTATTTAGATTCCACAATCATTGCTGTTATTAAAATTGTGTATCCGCAGAAAACCTTCAGACTAAGCGAATTTCCATTTACCTGTCTTAATTTCTACAAAGATATTCCCTGAAAATTGTCATTTTTTCCTATTTAAATAACATTAAGTTAATTTTAATATGAGTACCTAGGTTTGCTGCTACAGGGAAGGTAGGTGTGTTTTTGTTGAAATGTTGATAGCTTAGTATGATTGTTATTGGTTTGCAAATCCTGTAATACTTTACAATTGCTCGAATTCGAGCAACATGAACACTAGTACTACATAAAAGTCCATTATTGTACTACTAACACCTACTCGAGTGAATTTAAGTACGTGTTACTCTTTAGGTGCTATCACGGAGTATTGATACCTACTAAAATTCACTTGAATTTTCCCATATGTACACTGCACAAAAGTAACTCAACCCTAACAGCTTGGGAATAATATATACCTCACCCAAACCCAACCATTGCACCCACTCATTCACTCATTTTAAATTTTGTTTTCCCCATAAAATGGTAAACTCAATTGAAAACTTTACTTCAGCACCTCCAATCTTCTGACGGGTCCATTTAGATTGAACGTTTCTTCTAGGTAAATGAATGTACTACATAACTTAGTTTTCCAAAGTACGCCATAAAGTCGGTTGAAAGCTGGTGGTTGAAGCGACAGGACAGGTGTATGGGACAGATTTAACCAACTCCCACACACTTGTGTTTATGACCAATAAACCTCCGCTCTGTTCCTATTATTGTCTACTTTACATCCGCGGCCCGACGGCCTAGCTTTGGGTTTACTGCCCATATTAATTGGCTTGAAGATGTTTCGCGGTGAAATTCAATCCTTCCCCAACTTGTGCAAGTTTACTGCCATTGTTAAGCCGACTATGTGACTGTGTGTGGACACATTGACTAATTTATTGTTTAGGGTAATTTTTAAGCTGTGTGAAGTTTTTCGTGAGCAATTATTATTGATTTGTGGATTTATTGCTAGATTAAGCTTATTACCTTGAGACCGTAGCAAGAGGTATGAGTTAATATCTTAACATTTTTATACCTTAGTGGTTTTGGATGTTTTTCGTTTGAGGCGAAAATTAATGTTTGCAGAATGAAGTTTCATCATGAATAGACTCACACTTTGAAAAATCTATAGACTTTCAACTATTTTTCTAGGGTAAAAAGTGTAGCTTCCTATGAACACCTGAAATGTTACTGCACAATTATATTGGCCTAAATATTATCTGGGGTCAAAATTTAGAAGACAAAAATGTCTAATTTTACATATCATTTTGAAAATTTCTATTCTGGTACCGCCTCACAAATCAACCTTGTACCGTAAACTAACTCTTTCTGTGTTTGTAATGAAAAATACTATTCCTATATAGCCTTTGTGTTGTTTTAATCCTTAGCATTCGAGGCTCTATTAGCATGCTCTAACAGCATATGCAGTAGGGCTAAACATACCTCTCTAGACACAAACTACAAGTCTTTCACTTGAACGCAACCCAAATCGTAGTTGGATCTTGATCAAGATCGGCTAGAACTTTATCGACGGCACGACCGAATGACGGCCAACGGACAGTTTTAGTGTCTAGTTTTATGAGGGAGTCTAGACGCTATACAATTCTACAATTGGAACTTGGTCAAAGCCTTGTTCTTGCCGCGATCTGCATACTTGGAACTATCATGTAGTACAACTCTATAACGCAATAGCGACAACTAAAAAATAATAATTTGAGTCAATATTTCGACGAGGATTAATAATGCTTAATACTCTAGCTCAGGGAAATCAGATTGAGCACAGTGTCTCCTGGTCATGTCTAAAAAGTATCAATCATTGTTTACGGTGCGGGAAAGATGTAGACTGTTTAAACACACGTCGTAGTGTAAGTGTTCTTCTCTCGTTATAGGAACTTGTTTTCTGTAGATGTTTCGCAGTTGTTATCTTTTACAAATCCAAATATGATTTGAGTTGTACTTAAAAGCTATTTGGGTCAGATGTCAGATGGTATTGACCAAAGAACACTCTCAGAGTATACTAATAAAGTTAACCTAAACTAGAATCTTCTACACGACTTTCAGTGTGTTCGACCATATTTTAGACTTTTGGTGCACCTTTTCCGATTGAAATGTTGGGTATAGTTTCAATATATTACGTTCGGTTTGATCCAGCAATATAGGATTTACACTGAACGTGTTAGTCGGTGTTTGTTCACAGTAGTTGGAAGTCACCTACAGGATGTATAGATGAAGAATGACAAGCGTAATGAGTCAAGAGGGAGTAGAGAGTAGCAAGTGGAAACGATCAATCATGTGAGACAAAACTGCACTTGCTAAAGTGAGTTGGGAGTAAGGCACACTGCTTAAAGCACACACATTGATTCACACATATCAGTCCAGTCACAGTTCTGTTACAGTCCAGTCACAGTTGCAGCCGCAATTTCTCAGTCAAACTGTCAGTCATTTTGTTGCAGTCACTCTTCCCCGTCACTTTATTTACAGTGTTGTTAAAGTCAAAAATATTTAATTAAAACACAATATTCTATCAAATTTTCATTGTTTGTCTTGTTGATTGTTACAAACATTACTTAAGATATCAAATCTATCATTTAAATAAAAAAGGTACTATTTTCTAACCTCAAACACGTCCGTCAGGCGTCTGAACAATCCAAAAATATCGGTGCAAAGAAATCTGAAATTGACTGACGGACGCTACGCTGAAATACGCCTGCAGAGCTACACTGACGGGACTGCAACGGGTGAGTGTTGATAGCCCTACAGAAAATCCATTAAAGAATATTTTTGTTAACTGTGACGTGCCTGAAGTGACTGGATTGCAACGTGCCGTAACTGATGTGTGTGAATCGACCTTTAGCGTGATTGCATAACTTGGCTCTAAGTTACGTACCGGTAATAGATTTCCAACATTGTACTAACAAAATAATTAATATATTTCTTATTTTTCTAAATATATTAACGAGTCTAGACGCTTTAGCACTTTTAAAGTTTGATGATCAGTACATAAATTGTATAAATAAATGTTTAAAGTAACCCTCCATAAGCTCTAAACTATATACTCGTATTTATACATGATATATGGAGAAAGTATTGTTTTCGTCTAAATGTTCGACGTCTGTGTATGTACCGTGGTCCGATTATGAAGACATTTAATATGTGGGTACCCAGGTGTTTTATCATGTTTGAGAAATTTTGATTTTGGATGACTTTCCCATAAAATGACAGACAAATCAAATCATCAAAAAAACAGCTCAAACTATTTGTTTTTATTTGGTAAGCTATATTCCTTTTAATTTTAAACAAAATGGTAAAACCCCATGCTGTAAAAATTACGGTTCAAAAGAAATTGAAACCTTTCTGATTTTACCCACAAAATTGCACAGTTACTCGCTTATTATAAGGGCTGTTGATAACCAATTGGGACAAAGTAGGTATCAGTTTGCTGATGCCGTATATTTATTTCATGGTAGTATTATGGAATTTTAAACTGGCGTCAGTTGTGATTTACCGTTAGACTTTAAAAGGATAATGAATATAAGCTGGTACTTAGTCAGGATCACATCTACACAATGAATCGCTGATCCTTCCCATTTTCCATTCATACTCGGCTTCATTCATAACTAACCGGAGGTATTTAATTTAGTTGTTTACAAATTCATGAGAAAATTACCAAATTAATTGAAAGCTTCACAACGTAGTAAACGTCGACTTAATCTACTCATACAGATAGATTTTGTTCATTAAAGTCCATATTTTATCCCGCAGTGGCTTATGTGTTATTTCCTCGCTGGTTTGAATACTTTCTTCGATTTACAGTGATGTATTCTATTACGACTATCAAACGTAATTTTTAACGTTTCGAGGTAACTTCGTGGTTTTTTGGTATTATTAATCCTCCATTCATCATCCAGCAGATATTCCATTGATAAAACACTAGTCGTGGGATTCAGTTTCTCATAATCGTAAAACTGGTTTGGGAACATTTAGTAAAGTAATTAAGACGTAAAGTTGCTAATGAGGGCAAGAACTGACGGAGGCCATCCATCAAGAGTGACATCCCCAGCTTTTAGTCCTCCCTCCCTCCTACAAGCAAAATGTGTCATCTGTTCTGTAATTAAAATATGGAAGTCTTTTTCTGTGTTCAACCGTTAATCTATCAGATGCGATTTTATTGATTTTTTACTGAATATGAAGATACATTTAATACTTTTGCTATGTTTAATTATCTTGTAAGATTTTGTCACTTTGATGATATGAAATATAGGTGGTTTACGTATAGTAGTTTTCAATCATGGATGTAACTCCTGGAGTTACGGCATTAAGGCATTTACAGGTCGCACAGAGATTAGATCCACTTACAATTAACTCTATTCTGTTCAACCTAAAAAAAACTAACCAAATGAACTCAAAAATATCAATTTTCCTTTTAGCGAATTTCCCATATAGGGAATAAGCTATTACCGTAGTACTCATGGTAAGACCTGGACGCGGGACCGATTTTTTTTTCATTTTGAGGTCCCTAGAGGCCAAAAACACCATCCGTTCAAATTCATATATATATATATATATTTATATATTTATATATTTATATATATATATATATATATATGTGTCCGTTAGCACGATAACTCGAGCAAAAATGATCCGATTTTGATGAAATTTGGTACAAACGTGTAAACCTACGTTTATTCGAACGAGTTCGCGATCCAGCATGATCGGACCATGGGAACGGGGGTTTACGGGGGGTTTTATGGGGTAAAAATAGGTTTTTCCCATTTTTGACCCAAAAAACATAAAATTTAGCAATTTCTTTCCAAACCATTTTGTAGAGCTTAAAAAAACAAATAATTTAGTATATTGAAGCGTTATTATGCGCCTAATGGTTACGGAGAAAATTCCAAAAAATTGTAAATTTAAAATTCCCATGTTATTCTTATGGAGAATAAGTAAATTGTTGTAGTTTGCTTGTTTATGAACATATTTTGATCAAATTTGGAAATTTTTTTATTTCTTACTAACTATTAACGTTTTACAAAAAAAAAACAGTTTTACTCTCCCTGATGCAGCAAACCTAAGTAGTAGTTAAACTAATTCTATTTAAATAGAGAATAAATGTTATATTTTTAAGTAGACATTTCAGTGTAAATCCAATCAGTCAAATGGAAATTCGCTTAGTCTGCAGGTTTGCTGCGGCGGGGGTATTTTTATTCCCCATACACCCGACGAATGTGCCTGAGTACAGCTTCTGAACCTAACCACCAGCCAACGACAGTTATTCCCTCCTACACGGGGGCAGCTCCCGGGTAAGCTGAAGATATATGTCCATAATCTAATAATGAGCTATTGTTGACCAAGAACAATAACTCACAATGTCCAGTAGTCTTCGCTGCCTTCGTTAGCACTATTGTTGTTTGAGGCGTTTGCTTCTTTTTGTCTGAGGATTTCCATAACATGCAACTTAGAATCCCGCACAAAGTCAAAACGTCCACATTTGGATTATATTCCATTGTCTTCGGTGAGTATGTTGCATTATTTTGTAGAAGAGTGGTCATTTTTGAATAATTCTTTTGATATATTGTATATGTTTCAGGCTATAACATATAACAGTACTTTCTTCATGAAACGTGTTAATGGCAATCAGTTTGTATGTAAACCAAAATTATTTTTGTACGGGATTATAAACCAGCTAGATTTACAAGAAGAACAGTTTAGGGGACTTAAAGGGGCTAAAAGTTTTAAGGGAAGAAAGTAAAAATGGATAACATGCTTGATATTAGAAACATACCAAACTATTATATTGGTAGCATCTTGGGATGGTGAATCGGAAATCACTTGTACAAGACTGTCTGCGCGGTGTCTTTCTTTATCGTTGGGAACATGCTTGAAAACAAAGTAATTTCTCCTCTCATGAGAGACAACGTTTTAGGACCTGCAAGACAAAGCTGGCTTCGATCCACATTTACGATGACACATAATAGAAGCTTTGGTAATATGCGAGATTCATACTCGGACAACCAAAAGAGTCCGAAGCTCTAACAACAGTAGACTATTAGATTCTACAATATAGATACCATCGATGTATATAACGTAAAACCTGTTAGGTTATATACATCGATGATAGATACAGTCGTCACTGCCTTGCAACGAAGCTTATCGAAACGGTACTTCATGGTTTTCTTTCGTGAACTTCTCCAGATTCACATTGTTTTGTCACTTTGACCTCTCCAGGTGCGGTGGTGTGTTTTACTACGTCCAAGCTGACCGGCCTCAGCTGTAACACTGCCAACTGTTAATTAGCTCTAAACCAGGCGCGAAGAATCTTTCTTATTACCGTGAAATGCTAACCGCCGCACACAGGCCGTTCTGTTCACCAATTAGACACACACACTTCCTTTCCTGTGGAGGTTGTTCAGTGTTTATTTTCATAACAGCTGTCTAGTGGCAGAGAATTATGAGTAAGAACAATTCTCTACGGGCGTTAATTTTTTTTCAGAGTGTACAAGGGTTTCTTTGTCGATGTAGGGTATTTTTGTCCCGAAACGTAACAATTTAGTCATTAGCCAAAGGAAGGTTCTGAAGACACATTCGTGAATGACCATAGTTGGCAAATTTTTGACAACATAGCAAATATACGTCCTCATCCAGCAGAAGCACCACGGGGCAAGGGAATTTCCCGATCTTCATCCGGGTTGTACAGTTTCGTTACCGGATCTGAAGGAAAAATGTGTGGTGAAGGCTTAAAATTCGAGAGCCAACATCCTACGCAATTGAGCAGGACAACGGATCAACACTGCGACGAAGTAGAGTCCAAATCATCCCAGTAAAATAATCGTCCGATGGGGAGGATGTCATGATGTGTTCAACATAATATGTTGTTTGTTATGGTTTTACATTATTCAGAGTTTACAAGGTTAAGTCTTATTCTTTATTGACGTTTTTATCATTCTTCAAAAAAAATTTCTTCAAGAGAGGACCAAGACGTTCAAATTGTGAGAATGGTTCACTGTGAAATCCTTCATTTGATCCTTCTAAGGTTACTGAACAGAACCACTAAAGAGTCTGAAATCTGTGGAAGGACCTAAGAGCCTGGTAGTATTTTAATACATCTACATAACGTACACCAAACTTTCAAGTACTCCTTTATGCGGGGTTTCGTTTCCGAATTCCCACATGGTTACGCCTTAACAGGAGAAACGTTAATTGAATTACCCGTTATTACTTCAGTGGTTTACGCAGCGGCGCGGGCTGATATCACATTATGCCGGAAATACTTAATAATCGCCCGTACCGAGTGTAATGTTATTCACACCAGGCGCGTCAGTAGAGGGCGTTGCTGGAGTAAAATAGTATCCATTACGTCACAGTCTGCTGATGCCGCGCGTGTCAAGCGTGCCGGCCGTGCAGCTGCGGGGGTTTTAAATTTATTTATTTATAGTAGAATTTAGATTAACTTAGGAAGTACAAAATACACAATAGACAACGTTAGGTGATCCAAACACGTTTGCAACATGCACAACTCCGATGGTCACTGCTCCGAAAAATACAACTTTTGAGCATCACCTTTCGGAGTTGTGACCTTGCACTCACAATGTTGTGTGGTTCACGTACTGTCGTGTGCATTAAAATGTATTATTTCATTCTTGTCCTGTATCAACTCACCCCTTGGTATGGTTTATACCTTATGCACATGCCTAATACCTAGGTAGATGGATAAATGCAATGTTAAAAGTGGTCCGTTTAAAAAATTAACTCACAAAACCATATCTTGTTATGCAGGTTTTACAGACATGTCGTTATTTATATATGTAAGTGTTAAATCCCATTGAGGTCATGGATATGGATGGAAGTCCCACCTTTTACTGCAGAAAAAAATTGTTTAATCCGAGATAAAAGGTTTATATAACACATTATTTTGCTGTACTAAACAACATAAAATGAATTATAGAGGAAATTATGTGTTTTAGAACTTAAACTCTACGTAAAGAGTTCACGAGATCATAAAAGCTACCTCTATAAGGTAAGATTTGTTTATTTCTCATTGTACTAATAATATATTGAATGGAGCCATCAAAGTTATTGTACACTTAAAAAATTGTAAGGTTTACACTCAACTTCCCTTGTTTTTTCAAACGATATTTCAGTGTCTGAATGGATTATTAAGGTCACCTGATCTACTTTGTAAAATTTACCGATTAAGTACAAATTATTGACTGTACTCACCCGAGGATTTACAGGAAAAAAATGTTTAAATCTTGATCACTAATTAAGTTACATCAAAAGAGTTGAATTGAGGTTTTATCATTCGAAATAAGAAATTCATTTTAGTTTTTCCTAGGAGATACATTATCATACATCCAAGCCTTTTGTAAATATTAATCTCGAACAAAATTATTATGAACAAATAATGCTATAATTGTAGCCCAAAGCTGACAGTATTGCGTGAGGCCGGTCATAACTCACGGGCGGAATCACAGACTGTTGGACGAGAAAATCCACTGGTTTTCAATGAAACGTTTCAATTATTACCATCTCATTGAATATGGCCTTCAGACCTCCACGGACGGCTGGCGATTGTTGATGTATTTGAGTAACAGTAGGGATGTGTGAAATGGGTTCAATTCTTACACTATGAGCTTTATTTACTGTAATATAACCAACAGGTTGTAGCAAGAATAACTGATGTTTGTATACTTATGCAACTATGTGAAAATACACAGATATATTTAATGAAAAACTGGAAACTATGTGGAGAGTTTCCCTGTTTTATCCCTTAATTGGTGCTTATAAGATTTGGTTTTGTAGCTAAGCCTATGACTACATTTCAAAATCCTAAAAGATTTCACAGCTGTGGTATTATGTTTATTCTTAAAATAATCAGTGATGATTTGAGTCAGAAAATTTAATCGGTAAGTTCAAGGCAGTAAGAAGATACATCTAATCGTTTAACCATGCATCGTCAAGAAAGGTAAACGTCTAAATTTGTATAAAAAATACCCATAAAATGGATGAAGATTAATGGAATTTCAAATTTGTCATCTTTTTCGATCACGTACTGTACAAATACAATAATCGAATAGTAAGTTTCGGTGTAAATAAAAACCACAAAATATGTATTTCAACTTCAATGCAATATAGCAAATTTGTGATTTTTTTTATATATGCCTAAAATATTATTACTTATTTCATAGGTACTTTACCAAATGTGTAAATGCAAGGGAAGTGTTGTTGAAAGGGTTGATTAAGACAATGCAATTATAAGGGACTGTCAAACAAGAGCATTTAATTTGTCTCATTGTCTTCAGACAAACCAGATTTTTCTCTGACTAAGAATTTATCAACATATAATTTTCTGTTGACAGTAATGTGTAATAAACATTGTTCTTAGGGTATTCCGTGCATTACTATATGTACCAGTATCCTTTATATTGTTAACGCAATTTGATAAACGGTTACCAGAAATTGTATATACACACTTTACGTAATAGAAAAAGAAATAGCAAACTCTTTGGCATTTCCATTTAGTTTAGTTTAGAATGAACATACATTAAAATTGAAAGTACAACATGGCTTTAAACCTATACTTATTCTATAGTTAGTGCCCTTATCTATTAGTGGTAATCTATTGTTAAACTTACTTCTCCGCGAACACTTAAAATCGTCTTACCTGAAATAAAAATCGAGAATTAGCAAGTTAATAAAATCAAGTACTAAAAAAGTATATTTAGTAAAACGTTCTATACAATGTAATAGTGAGACATGCTTTTTTAGCCCATCTACAAACAACAAAAAACCATTTGATGTGTAGCATTTTACATTAAATTACGTGATTTTAGTGTTACTAATTTTAAATTAGCACTAGTGGTTGTTTAGATAAGTAATTTGGGTCCCAATTACACTTGCTACACTTTTTTATTGGTGTAATAATAGACGAAACCTTGACTCATAATTAAAATGTGTTGTATGTATTTGTTGACTAAACATTTTGTGGAGGTAGAAAACAAGTAATTTTAGGTTAATCCACTCTTAAATTGCATTAACTTAAGGCAAAAATGTTTTTTCACAAGTACTTTCCTTACTAAAAAACGAATTAAAACTTCATGTTACAACAGAAAAATATTCACCCCATCGATGTACCCTGGGGCAAACCAATCAACTCGAGAGATTGTGTTTTAATTTTACTCTGATAGAGTAACCCACATTGGTGTGTATGACCCGGGCCTCACTGCATGGGGTTGATTAAATGTATCCAGTTATGAGTGGGGCTTTGTCAATGTGATTGTTTCTACTCATCAAACTAAAACTCGGGGTCAAATAATTGATGTTCGTAGAGAGAATGATTGTAGAAAGTATAGCAGTGACAGGAACAAGGTTTAAGTGTATTCAAGGGTCGATGTAAAGTTTATTTCGTCTCTTGGTAGAATCGAACCAGTGAGCCTGACTTGTGAAGTGTTAAGAGAGCGGGACGTCTGTCCTGTGATTCTAACCGATCACCAATAACCTTTAATTAAATGGTTTGGTAAAATACGACAGTAGTTACATTTACGTAGCAAAAAAAAAACAAAAAAACTAGATAGGTGGTGGGAAGTTGCTTTGAATTGAGTGGCCATTAAATAAGACAATAGGATGATAAATCAATCGGTTTACTTCAAGTTTGTGTGGCAAGATAATTCGGTTAAGATAAAAAGTTAGTAAATTTGCAAGTTTGTCTTAAATTCAATAATTAATTTACAGTTTGTACCCAATATTTAAAACATAGATAACTATATTGCTGCATGTGCATCTAACATGGCGTAAAGTAGTGCATAGTCTTTGGAAACTTTACCTGCTACAAAGGTGTGCGAATTCTATTTCTTGGTTAGTATTCTTACTATATGTGTTCTAAACGGCGTGTTAAAAAATAAGTTAATCTTCATGTAAATCATTTAATTGACTTCATTAATTATTTAACCATGTACAATAAATGTCTACATAATATGAATAATTCACATATAAACTCACATGGGTCGTACATACATAGAAACCAAATTATGTGAGGGGTAATATTTTCAAAACTTGTTTATTTTTGTGAAGATTAGTAACATGTATACGTATTTCTTTTTCTAATAGTTGTCCTCGTAAAAAAACTTAAACAATATTAGATCCGAAATAAATTGCAGTAAGGAGTTTGAGGGTAGTTGTATCGTATTTTAAAGATGCTACACGTTCTGTAGGGGAGGTTGGCGATGTGCAAAGTAGAGAGAGGGAGTGAGGGAGAGAGAGAGAAGGGGAGGGGGTAGACAATATCGTGTAATACAGACATTATCACAAGATCTATCGGACAACCCTGCTATAAATAGCTGTTATGTCATGATCAAGCAGTGAAGCACGACATGGTGTCTACCCTTGCATGCCGTAGGAGGGGGGGGAGAGAAACTTAGGTAGGTTGGGTATGTGGATTAAACTAAAAAAATAAAAAAATACGGTGATAAGTTTCGGATTTAAAGTACAGCTAGATTAAATTGAGAAACGATTGTAGTAGATGAGTAAAGTTACCTGAAATATGACGAATTTAAATGTCCAGTATACAGTTATGGTATGTTAAAAAGACTACCAATATAGGCTAAATTTATTGTAAAATAATAATTTGTTCAACCAGCTATATAGTAAAATAAATAGACGCACCCTCGTCTAGGTACTAACGTTCTGAAATAGGCTACATTTGTTAACTTTTTCCCCCAATACTTTTTTAAAAACTAATCGTGAAAATTATGAAGATTTTAATTCCATTTTTGAAAGACATGTTTTTAGGCGAGGTTTATTATACTGTATTGTTCAGCTTGTGGGCTTCACTCACCTTAATTTGTTAATCCAGGACTCGTCAAATGTAACACAACGAAGACACAAACACACATACACGCACATAAAAATCGTCCTTGGATTAATTTACTCCGACGTTTTACGTACATACCTAAATAGGGATCCGGCAGTCGTGGTTAGGCCGGGGCCACACTTGTAATTTTCAACCAGCGAGACTGTTTTTTCCGTTTTCACGTGCGACGCACGTGAAAAAGTTTGCCCGTGGCCACACTAGACTTACGAGATAGGTTTTTCGGGCAAACCAGTGAGACTGATAGAGCATGCCACACTGGCAATAAAAATCGTCCGTGTCCGTGATACGCACTCCCCCCCTTCCACGCTCTCTGTACAGGTTAAAACTAGAAACGTCCGTGGAAAAAGTTCAGCGAGATAAGATGAGTGTGTTCACTCCCATAAGCCGCAATGCCCCGCGACTAGTTTTACGTGCAACGCCCGTGGGATGTTAGTAGAGAATACACGTGCAATTCCGTTTGTCAGTCTCGCTGGTAAAACCAGTGAGACTGACAAACGCGTTCACGGACGTTTTTACTCTAGTGTGGCCTGCCCCATATACCGTAATGTATTTCTCAAACCCACGGGTAACGCCCGTGGAAAAAATTCAGCGAGATAAGACGAGTGTGGCCCCGGCCTTAGGCGTTCGGCTCGTGTACGCGAGAGAAACAAAGTTTTAATTCCCTGAGGAAGCGGGACGTTATCTTGGTCCCGCGAAACGTCGGAGTAAATTAATCCAAGGACGATTTTTATGTGCGTGTATGTGTGTTTGTGTCTTCGTTGTGTTATATTTGACGAGTCCTGGATTAACAAATTAAGGTGAGTGAAGCCCACAAGCTGAACAATACAGTAAGATTTTAATTGCCAACAATTGAATACAATTTTTTTTAGTTTTATAATGTTACTTGATTATTGAAAGTGCAACAATAAATGTGTTTTGTTATCAGTAACTATGCTGATTAAATTATTTACTGTGATTATTTTTATTATTTTTTGTAGATTTATTTTCTTAGATATATCATTGCATAATCTGGGAAATCGCTGATCTACAGCAATTGAAGTATTCACTAAACGAATGTTAGACCTACTTATATTTGTGGAGATTTGAGATAGTAATTCTTTCTTACATGAATATTTTTCAATAAAATCTTGTCACGTCACTTTTAGTAGAAATTAAGTTAGATTACACGTTTGCTACTGAGGTATTTTACTTATTTAATTTATTGTACAGTCTTTATAAAATACTTCTTCTTGAAAGATATTCCCATAACATTATCTACGTTAGAGAACTTCTCTACTCAAGTCGCAAGCAGGAAAAGGAGATAAAGAAAATCGCAGCCATTCGGGAGGGTTATGGCAATAAAGACGTGAAATATTAAAACGACCAAAGGTTAGGCAAACAATGCCTTGCGATCACGTGTTGTACCAGAGCTTCCTTCAGCGATAAAATAAACAGAGGGATGACATATAGTATGGCCAGTTATGTGCAACTTTGCTGTCTTACATGTTTCCTACCCATAATACAGAATAAATACATCCAGCTTGTAGTGAACAGTGTAAAGGAGTTTTTAAATATGCTTGAATAGAAAATATTTGTGTTAGGTTATAATAATGTGTTAGTAGTACACAGAAAAATGACTATTAATTTAAAAATGGACATATCTGGGAAATTAGATATAAAACTAGGCGATTTTATGTCACTTGGACGCAAAATAAATGCTTAGGCTAATGTATAATATAATCAACAGAAAAATCAATCAATGCAAAATGAAAAAAATAACAAAACACATGATAGGAAAGCAAAAAAAGCTAAGTAAAGTAAATAAAATAATCCACTTACACTTGAATTATAAAAGAATAAGTGAAGCCTCAATAAATAAAGCCATTAAAAACCCAAACGGAATAAAAAATAAAACAATCGTCTGCTAGCGGCTCTAAGGGCAAGCAAATAGTAACAGTAAAATAATTTTGGGTAGGATTATGGACAGTTATAAATATTAAAAAGGTTATACTGTAGGAGTAAATACTTAAAAAACGTTTTAAAATAGTCACAACCCTTCGTGAAAGTATGTTTATTCGGGTTGTTTTACATGTGTAGGTTCTTAAAATGTGGTGTGAGAAATTTTTACGACTATGTATGTACGACTATGTATGTACACAGGAATACCTTTCTTCTTTGTGACTGTACCTAACAAAGTTGATATTACCGTAACCCAGTAAAATTGTTTAATTAATACGTATAACGCATTCATGTTTTACAAAACAAACTCTCTGCTTCCTAAAATGTCGCAATGAAAAATTATATCACAATTTTATCTTTAATATTATTTGGTAAAACAGAAACAAGGGAACAAACTATGCAAATGATATTTATAAAGCACAGGTTTACTATGGTAGCCACATGCAAGCTAACGCTCGGTTTTGTAGCCTAATTGGCTATTAGTTTATGCGACCAGTAACACATATTTATTATGATTGGCTGACTGTTTTACGGGATTCCTGCCTTATTAACCAAGTCTTGTTTATATTTGCAATCTGTGTGTAATAAAATGACAGCTAAGTAATTAAATTACCGCGTAAAACACGTGAAAACAATCCATTTTGAGTTTATGGACCAATTAGACCAAAACAAAATTCTGGTAATTTTCATGAATTAAAGGAAGTTAAATTTGTTTAATGCCAAATGTTAGTGGTGTACTTCTATAGTATTTGTATGGCACAACAGAATAGCATTAAAATTGTTTTTTAAATGTGACAAAATTAATGTTTTAAAACCTGATGATTCCTTAATAATCTCCCTGTATAATAAATGATACACGATGTGTGTAGTGGTCATTGATACTTGAATCAACCTACTGTAACAATAATTCAGGTTGAAATGTATATTCGGAAAGTTTGGAAATTGTATCTGTTTTTATTGTAGATACCATCGGTAAATAACATGAATATGTAGCAATTGTTTGCCTAAAGGATGCAATAAAAGTTTATCGAAGCAGTTACCATTCTTCGATGTAACCGTAAGGGAATTTCCATGCATATCGTGGTGTTTTTTTGTATTTATGTAAAAAGTATTGCAATTTTTACTCATACAGTATTTTAACTTTTTTTGTGTTATACAATATTTTTGTACGTTTTTTAAAGACATGATTAGAACTAAAACATAGACATAGAGGTCGTTTAAGAGTTAAGTGTTTCTCATTATTGAACAAAGATTTTATGATTTGTGATTTTTCTACATTTTTATTTATAATAACAGAAAACATGAAATATTTTGTCGGCTGATCCCTTTAATGACATATCTACACAGTTTTGAAGTGTTTAAAAACATAATTACAACATTGTATTTGACCTTTGAAGCGAAGGAGTAGTTTTTATTGGTTTAACTAAAACATAGTTACAAATACAACATCTTTCATTTTTATTACGGTTTAATCCACTGAACGTGATATTTTGAATCATTATCGTATGTATTCTTGCATTCTCAAAGGCTGGTGAGAATGATAAAAGACCATCTTTTATTCTGGGTTAAGATAAAGTCATCTAGTTACTACTAATTTTCTTCTTTAATGAAACCCTTTTTAAAAATTGTTCACTCCTTGGGGCTTTATGTTTAAAATCAAGGTTTGTTTTTTGTGTAACTCTATGAAACTTTATGAAGGTTAAACATGAAAGACATCAAAGATTTTTTCAGCCAGAAATAAATCACATAAATTTATTCTGATGCATTTCCAAACGATCGCCATGGCGTAGAAGGCAGAGATCTTTTATAAAGGTCCATTTTAGGGGAAAATGTACCAAACCGAATTGTGGACTTTTGGGTCATATATAGTTGTGCAGATTGTAGTTTCTTGTTATAACTCATTGCAAATATCCATACTTTTGCCTCACCCTGTATAACGAACCGCCTAGACACTAGATCATGTGTATGTTTCTGTCTCATTACACTGTTACTGTGTGAATAATAGCCTCTGCTTGAATGGGATTATTGTTATCGCACTAGCTGTAAATCAAACTACAGTTATTGCGGAATCTTCGAGTCGCTAGAAATATTCTTTGATACCTAGCATACCTTCAATGTAGGTGAAATTTGTTTGAAAATAGCTTATAAACAAGCTCTTATTGAACAACTGTCAATTTGTAGGTTTACTTGATATCTTGCTTTGTATTTTAAGTAAATTTGTCCTAGGTACTTGTAAGAGCGTATATTCTTGTTTTAAATTTGAGCTAGGTTCTCGTTAACGTAGTATTTTTTCAAGTTTTTGTTTATATTGTCCGATGTGAAATCTTTAAAAAAATATTTAAGCTTCTTTTGAATATGTTTAATGTTCTGTTATAGAGTTTATCTAGTTCAGTTGACTTATTTTGTTTAGTTCTTAAAATAACATTTACGGTTTGTAAGTTTTTTATGATACCTCAGGTTATGAAGTAGTTTACATACATTTCGTTCTATTTATTAGAAATAATTTTTAATAAAATAAAATTATATAAAACAAGGGAGAAAATTTGCACATAAAGCGTTGGCACACGTAAAAATAGAAATTGACAAAGGTTAATTTCTAAAAGAGATTGTTAAAACTCACTAAATTATAGCAAGTTTATTTAACTTTGAAATGTGTTGTACACAACTCTAATGTAGAACTATTTCGTGTTATTTAAAGAAAACCGAAAGAGTTGTTTCGTTAAAATGTTGAAAGCCCACTCTAACCATGTTTCCTGTGTTCTCAAACGTATATAGTCACGCACAATATGTCTTCTTGGAATGTATTGTTAAACCCAATTCAACATTAAGATTTTGTAAACTGTAATCAAATTAACACAGATTTTCAGATAGGTATAACGGGGGGGGGGATCATGTAAAAAGATCTTTTATGTTTTTTGAATTGTCTAGGTAGCCGAATGGTTATAGTACAAAAGTTAAATCTAAAGGTAGCTAGTTCAATTCCATGCGAAGTCGTTACCAGACCCAGATGTAAAAAATAATTGGGATGTGTATGTATGTATGTACGTATGTTAGATGTGTATGCGTAATTGGGATATCAATGAGTCTTTTTAACACCAGTTAGACGTTTGATAGTAACATTTTGGACAGTTTCCGTACAAAAACTTTAATTAATGCCACTGGCGTCAATAGCCACAATCAAACATGCTTAAAGTACAATTATGGACAAGTTTTTTAATTAAATATTTCACCAGACAAGTTTATTGAAACTGTCGTTTCATAATGAATGAAATACATAGAGTTTAGGACGTTGCATAAAATGCAAATAAATCATTGACAAC
The DNA here is from genome assembly GCF_028750875.1 of Macrosteles quadrilineatus. Taxonomy (NCBI): domain Eukaryota; kingdom Metazoa; phylum Arthropoda; class Insecta; order Hemiptera; family Cicadellidae; genus Macrosteles; species Macrosteles quadrilineatus. Next base: position 136,687,666 of record NW_026542595.1, on the reverse strand, counting down.
CACTTGTTACCACCCATTAAAATAAAAAGTTTAAAACTCTGTCTCAGGTGTGTACATTAAAGTTAGTTTATAATCCTATTGTGTAAAGTAAACTACTGTTATTTTATCACGTTACTATAACACTAATAGTTGTACTAAAATGTTAATTTATTAAATAATATTTTTATATCACTTGCTATTCAAAATTGATTTTCACCTCGGTTTAATGTTTTATTTGAACCAAAACTCCCTTGCAGTAATTTAACAATTATAATTTTATACGTGGCATAATATTTTTGAAATGTCCAAAGTGTTTGCACAACATGTTTATAACTTTTAGGCAAAATTACGTTCATCTAAAGTATGTTAATATATAGATATCCAATATATCGGTGTGCACAGAGAAGATTTTCAAGCACGTAATCAGGCCATAACTTCACACACAGAAGACACTTCGCAGAACCGTCACTTCCTAATTAGGTCAACTGTCCCACTTCACTCTTCTTCCTATCTTATCATTCTTTCCTAATTGCCTCATTCCAGAATAGCCCTTGGCCACTTGTTAAAGAGAGATACAAATATTTGTGAATTTTGGTAAACAATGCTGTATAATAAAATCACTAATGTTTAATTTTTCAATGTAGTCTTTAATTATCTTACAGTTTCCTAGACGGGGTTAATAAAAAAAATTTGTTTCTACAAAGGAAGTAAACTATAAAACTATTGTATAGTCTTGGTGTTGTTTACTGAAATTAAATCAAAACTATTCTCAAAGCGATGGTCTTTAGATACATGTCGAGGTTAGCAATATTACAATATTATCAAATCGAAGTAAAAGTGTAGCCTGGAATGAGATGCCTTGTGTAGCTTTGTTGCTGACTTAATCAGCTGTTTCATTAGCCAGGTATATTTTTAAAGACCAATGATCAGGAACAGCTGGGCTCAGTTTCGAACCATCAAAAAGCTACTGCCTTTTCTCAGGATCAATCCGGCAACCTTTTGATTTAAAAATTGATTTAAATCTATTGACTTAAATCGTAGTAGAAAATTTTCACATCAATCCCTCAATCAACCTAAAATCACCATAACACAAAATGTACTTCAAACAAAAACTTGTAAGAAGTTACGTGATTGTATCTCAAAATAAAAAAAATATTAAAAAAGTATACTCTAAAAGTGTTTTTAACATATATAAATATTAGATTAAATATAAAAAAACCCTGGAGGAAACCTTTAATATGAATAAATTAAGTAAATAATTAATTAAGAGGTTTACATTTTTTATTGAGGAAATTTATTATTTTAATATTTTTAAGTTCTGCTATTGACGTACAGTATTTACCGTTAAACTTTTGCGTAAGAATAAAGTAGACTAACGTTGATTCTCACAAAGAAAGGTGAATCAGAATATACCTGAATGTAAAGCCCTTCCAAAGTTTATGGCTGCCTCTCTTTTACAACTCAACACAAGTTCCCTTTCAGCACTTTTCTTTTATTGCTAAATGCTGCAAATTTACTTGTACGGCGAATTGTTATGGGGTTACGCGTACTGATTTGAATGACAAATGATTTCAACTTTAAATGCTAGATATATTGTTGTTGTTGTTGTTGTTGTTGCTAGATAGATAGATTGTTTAAGCATTTTTAAGTTTGACAGAAGTAACTTTTTCGTGGTACAAACTGAGATTGGATTTATTCACTGTAAAATAAGCACTTAAGTAAAAGAGACTAAACAATTAGAGGGCTTGTGTTATTAAATTAGGGTTGGTTAATATGGTAAATATGGCTTGTATTTATCAACTTTATAAAAGAGATTTGATTATATTTAATATGTATAAAATGAAAACGAACTCTCTCACAGGGGTGACGATATGTGTGTATGGAAAATGTAAAATTAGTAAAGAAACGATTAAAAAAGTATACCTGATGAAATGGAAATTGTATATAATTATTCACCATCCACTGAAGTTTTTTTTACAAAACTTAACTGTCTAGTCAAATCCGAGGTACAAAGTGCTGCTTTACTTCGCTAAACACAAAAATTCCGTTTCTAACTAGCCGATAACGCGTTAGAAAGCTTAGTTGTTTGTATCTCGCGCTTTCAGAAGTGGTTCAGGAAGCTTAGCCGTCGGATCGGTGTTTATAGTATAATTATGACCGATTTTGGCAGAGTTACGAGCATCAGAATCGGTGAGGAGAATTATTATGGAAAATTAAGGACCCGTAGTAAGTAGGGCACTTGTAGTTTCGTCTACAGGCCTCGTAACTCTTTACCCAACATAAAAGCAACAGAGTGTGCAATATTTAAAAAATTACATAGATTACAGTACAAATCTAAAAATTGATCTTATTTTCAATTGAAATATTGAAATTGAAAGTATTGTTGAACTTTTTATTGCCTATTGTGGCGATAATTATTCACAGTATCGACTTTCAACAATGTGTTTTGACAAAGTTGAACTGTAGCTCCCGATATTTATATTGAGCTATCAATGGAAATATTATTAAACAATCAATAACTGAACTTGTAAGCACAATTTAACAAAGTTTTAATTACCAGCAGGTTTAAAAGTATATAAAAGTATATATGTTTATATAAACATTTGTAGTAGGTACAACATACATACAGCATAACTATATCAGGATACAAAATCTTAATGGGATATTAAATCCAATAATCATGCTGGACCCGAAAAACCTTTCTCTTTGTAACTTGTAGTCATTCATAACACATTAGTACTTTGGTGGAAACGTTGATACTTTGGAAGAAACTTGCTACAAAACCCTAGAATGTGATGATACGGAACAATCACAATGAAAGATGATCGATTAGATTAAAAAGTCCATCTTCACTAGCATCCATCTAACATATTTGAATTTCAAACGCTAGGCTGTTAATTATATGCAACTGCAATACAATCATAGAACAACTCATTACAAAATGTATAGATATCAGATGTTATGTTTAGCGATTAGCCGTTGAAAGTTGAAACAAATTATTTTAACGTAAGTTTTGTTGATTCCAAACTGTCAACAAAAACGCAAACTCTTGGATATTCCAGTGGAAAATATAATTGAATTAACCAAATCAAGTTTCAAACGCCAAATCAAACGTCGCAGTTGTCCTTTGTTTGATCATTCAAGTGCCAAGGTGTAGCTTGGGAGCTTGATTAAGACAAATCTTATTACAAGGGACGACCAAACAAGGTGATTTGATTTGTTTGATTGCTTCTCGACATACGGATTAACACAGCTGATCTAATTGAGATTGATTAGTGATTCATTTTAATTGTTGAAAGGGATATTTATATTGTAAACATCTGTACGGTTTTCGTCGCCCCAGAAACAAGGATTCTGATAGCGATATGATTATAGTCTGTTTAGTAAAATCGTAATTTAAACATTCCATGATTATTTGAGATTAATCAGTTTCTGCAATCTTCGTTTACAATATTTTAATACTCAACTGTCCATGATATCAGGGCTCTTAGTAAATTATTCTTGCTAAAGAGGCAGTTGATACTATTCATTAATCAAGTCTTAGATCAGGTTGTCACTTTATTCACTCCAACTTACACCTCCCATTTTCCACCTTAAAATGCTCAACCTGGCGTGACGTCGTCAAATTTAATGTGTGTTAAGTGAACACAGGTTTAAATTGATCAAATACATCAAATCATATATCCAACCTAAACATGTATCATTTAACTACAAATCACAGTGGAAATGCTGAAGCAAGTGTCCACAAACACCTCTGAACCTTTACAGAACACAAACTACATCATTATGTGTTTTGAAGGAGTTGCTTGCAATGCTCTACCACGCGCTAGGGAGTTGTAACAGTCAGTTTTATGTGGTGACAAACGACTGACGAGTATTATGTGGCATTTGCTAGATCCACATACATCTAGTTATATCGTGCTATAAAACGTAGTTTACCGACTCGGTTTGCCATTTCTTCATTACGGATATCAACTTGATTTATTGACGATTTATGCTAAAACGGATTCTCAATGACATTGTTTGTCCTTCATGGTTGCTAGGTGAGTCTAATGTTGGGATTAACGTTGGTTTTGATTATTTCATAGTGATTGGTAGTTATGAATTCATGATGGTAGCAATTGTTTGTTGGTTGATTCATTGTAAAGTGTTGGCAATTAAAAACTAGAAAATACAATTCTTTGACTTTGAGTAATAATGCTACTTTAACTAGAACATTTCTTTCCGTGTATTAGATATTTTCAAACATTCTAGCATGCTATTTGCAGGAATATAAGTTTAAAGTGTGATTTGTTGTAGTAGTTATTTCTTCTTTCAATCATAAGTATAAAACATGTTTCTGTCAATTTTATTTTAATTTGATTTAGTTAGCAAATTATTGTTTATTAGGTAATCACAACACTTTATTTTATATTATGTGTACAGTTAACCAACTTAAAACACAAATATTTACGCATTTATTTTGAGTGCACTTGTCGCAATAAATCAAATCAATACATTTAAATAAGTTCATTATTTGTTCTGTTTGCATTGTTACAGTTTCAATTGAACGTTTCATTACAACTTTTAGTTTTTAACTTAACTTTAAATACAAACACACTTCAGCGATGCTGTAAAAATATTTAGTTTAATCATCGTGGAATTCAATACAACCTACGATTTAATTCCAGTGTGCAGTACTGTATTGCTTTAAAAAGCATATTTAAGTCGGACAAATTTCTCCGAAAATAATATGCGCGCCTAGGCACTGCTTCAATAATAATGTGCATACCTAGACACTGCTTCGATAATAATGTGCACACGAAGTCACTGCTTCGATAATAATGTGCACGCCTAGGCACTGCTTTGAAAATAATGTGTACGCCTAGGCACTGCTTCGATAATAATGTGCACGCCTAGGTACTGCTTCGATAATAATGTGTACGCCTAGGCACTGCTTTGAAAATAATGTGCACGCCTAGGCACTATTTAAAAAAATAATGTACATACCTAGGCACTGCTTCCAAAATATGTTTCGCAGCTGAGCATTTCGGAGCAATGCCTGGATTGCATTAATTCTTGGAATTTAGGTTAAGTGGAAACGTGCTTGGTAAATAACCGGGGAAACCCTTAGAGTGTAAATTAATTAGTTAGTGTAATTTAGATAAAGCCCAATTTCGGTATCGCGCCTTTTAATCATCTGAAAATAACGGAGGGAAGGCTGTGGAAATTATTACTCGGTTACTCGGGGGTGTTTTTAACCGCGGCTTCAGTGGTAATTGATCAAACTAATTACTGTAACCATGGTCGCCTCCAGGACTGAGGGGTTGGGGATGTTTGGTTGATATTTCAACGAGGGGTAAATAAGAGAAGGTGGTTGAACGGTGGGTTTCACGTCGTCTGGAACGTTTTGAATCCAATCAAGTTGTATCTCGATGAAAATATTAATTTATTTGTTTACAACAAGTGCTGGGTTTTTGATGGATATTAATATACGAGTTGTTATGGTACTTTGGACCTGAAGGCTGTTAGTTCAATTCCTGTTGGTTCAATTCCAAGTGAAATTGTTTTAAAAGTAACAATGCAAGGTTTTGGAGCGTTTCAATTTAGCTATCGTTAAAAAGACCTGTTTCCAGTTTTTATGCATGATTAAACGAAAATTAACTATGATCTAAATAAAGAGCATTTACTTAAACAAGTTTTATGGATAAAAAAAAAATCAGCAAGTAAGATAATTAAACTAAACAATTATTAAAGGTAGCATGGAATAAAAATTCTAAGAGTGATTACTGGTAAAATCAATTGGAGCTTACGTCATGATGAGGTATTTGATGAAAATATTCAAATATTTCCTTAAAATGATTCCTATCAGTTTTCACTATCAATAACTACCTGAACTTATGGTGAAAATCCAGTTAAGTGATTTCATACATGATTTCTAATATATATCTCAGAGTCATGTATGTTGTGTTACACAAACAAATGTCTCTCGTACCAAAACTAACCATTTAAATCTTTAGCCTTTTTAAAGCAATTTCTGTTTCGCTCAACTTTTAGATAACACATATAAAAGATATTCTTAAGTTCCAGGGCCTACCACAAACACTCTAGCCACGCCTTAATGACTGCAATACACTAACGACAGTACAACTTCATCACAGACACTACATCGCAGTGTTGCAGTGTTGTAGTGTTGCATTGACAGAAGGTTTACAGCTTGTTTTATGTCCAACAACCTCGCCGACATCTTGCTCTGAGAGGCTTGCCACAGTAAAACCTGTGATTTGTATCATTGACAACTCCACTATTTGATTTACTTCACGTCCTTTCCCCGTTAGTTGTAAAGTTTATTGCGCTGTTGAGTCGGCGAAAACTGACATGATCGCGAGATAAGTTTAGCGTAGGCCTATGGTACATTAGTTGTGTTTAAAATTAGGAATAATCGTTCCTACTAGTGTGTAAATAAGTAAGGAAACCTTTGGTGAATAAACGAATGGAACTATTAGGCCTAACACATTTGTGAAGTAAATAATGTTTAACAGACATTTTTTGCATGAAGACAATTAGAAGTCCGTTCAATAGGGTACTGAAGTTAAAATTTACCCACCCCTATTCTATGATGTACGCAGTCATCTCGGACAAGAATAAAAATTTAACACATCCAGCGCAATAGACATAGTCAGGATTTGTCTTTAACACTCGTACAGGTCCTAGAATTAGAACATATTTCTACTCAACACTGTAGAGCAAATTAATTCTGATTCTAGAAATGACAAACACTTTATATTTCACAACCACAGCTTTTCACAATGTTCAAAAAATGAAATTTTATCCTAGACAATATTAAGAAATTAGAACAGGAAGTAGGGCAAGACGATTACAAATATTGTGAAAGAAACATCATTTGCCAGTAGATAATTAACTATTATAACCCAAATTTTAAATTTTGCTTGATTGCAAAAAATCACAAGACATTATCAATGACTCGTTCAGTCGTCAAAAAGTCGAGAAAAAGACGTTTGCGATTATCCAAACTGTATTATTTGCGAAGAGGTAAATTTTTAGGCTTACTTAAAAAATTTGAAACATTTACTGGGTTTCGTTTCCCACACAATATGGTCAATTCAGATAACGTTTTATAAAATACGGGGGAACCGATGACATAAAGTAACGAAATATTGGAATAACCAAAGGTTAGGCAAACAGCGTTTGGAAAGAGATATGTCGACGGTGTCTCAGGCAATGATAATAAACTGCAGAGACGACGACACAAGCGTAGTGGGTGGTTCGGAGAGTAGGGTTACGTTGCTAACCGTGTCCAACATTACGTTGAATGTATGAAACAAGTTTGGCGTATGTAATATATGAATTTGTAATACCTAGTATGGTAAAAATATTCCGTTATTACTTTATCAACCTCACATCAGCTGGGATCGTTCTTCTCGGTATCCAACAAGTCACTCTGATTTGCCTCATTTCTCAGTCTTTGAAACTGCAATGAGCAAAACAGATGTTTCTCACACTCTGGTAATACGATTTAAGCTCAAAGTGAAACAAATATTCCAAAACGAGAAAAATACTTTTAGCTGACATAGACTTACTAAACCGTAACCGTACATTAAAAGTATCCGAAATGGGAACTTTTTTACAATGAACTTGTTCCTTAAATGTAAGATAAGCCTCGAAAACCTTCGAAACTTCGAAACAAGATCTAGTTATTTATTTGGTAAATTTACTAAATTAACACTAACATTTCCATCTGTAATATCAAATAGTGGTTTAGAGTTAAAGTTGTTTGAAAACAATAAGTAGAATACTTAAAACCCCTATGTTTTGAAAACTAAAAATTACATCAAACGTATTCAAGACACACCTGTGTTTTAGCGTTTGGAAAATTTTACTTTCATAAAATTAGCATGCAATGAAAAATGGACGGCATGTCGTATTGGTAGATTTCTTGTGTAAATATTCACAAAGAGAACAAATCTACCAAACCAAAATATTTAATAAACCCGTCGACATTAATAGTAAATACACCTATAGCATGTCACATTAATATACAGCGTGTATTGTTAAGTAGTCAGCTGTTTCATAAATAGCTTATTCATGCTTTACTGTGCATTGCAAAGCTCATTAACGTCATAATACTGCAACTAACGTGAATAATGGAACAGCCTGTTGTTTATCTACCTGGAATAACGGTGCATTTCTATTTATTTATTTAATATTGTAATTAAATATTCTGCAAAATGACCTACTTATTATGCATTAAAAACACCCAGCTATTTTATTTACCTGCATTACATACACGTTAAATATTTCTACATTTCTATGATTTTAGATTGTTAAGTAAGCAGGTAAAATTTTGTTGAGTACTCCTTATAGGCTAGGTTAATTTTAGTGTATGAAAATTATACATAATAACTAAACAGTAATTTAATTCCCTTTAGATTTCTCTTCTCCTAGAGTTTAGATATACAAATACAGTACAACCAAAGTAAGAAGACCTTCCCTGTATCAAATTAAAGATTTTTAAATTTTTGGATTTTAAAGTACGAAAGGAATTTTTTTATTTAACCTTCTACTTAAGTTTTAAGCTAATATGATATTTTTCTAGTAGTTTCATTTATTTCAAAGCTTACAGATTGGAGATTTATTGCTACAAACATGTTATAGCTGTATGTATAGTTAATAACAATTACTAAAATTGTATCAATTGTGCACACACTTCAAGTATTAGAATTATACTGAAAAAAGATACTGAACTAAATATGCTTAAGACCTTAAACATTCATGTAACCCACATTGGTGTGTATGACCCGGGCCTCACTGCGTGTGGTTGATTAAATGTATCCAGTTATGAGAGGGGCTTTGTCAATGTAATTGTCTTTTCATCAACTAAAACTCGGGGTCAAATTATTCATTCTGCGTTCTGGTTTTGATAAAGAGCTGTGTAAAGTATTCAATGTGCAAAAAATTTCACTCTTTCAGTTTTGCAATGTTTTAAGGGTTAACGCCAATGGAATTTTTTGTTTGTTTGGTATGCACATAATTAAACTAGGTACAGCATGGCCTTATGGAGAGCAGTTAAATTTGAATGATTTTTCAATGTAGAGTTATTAAATTTCCGAATTATAACTACACATTAATAGTTTTGTTACTACACTGGTTATAAAGGTCTGAGTTTAAATTCTACTAACCCCTGTAAGTTCAATGCTACTGTACATTCAAGTTAGACTATCGATCCATCTTCAATTTATAAACTATATTCCCCATTTATACATTTATACCATGTAATGCTGACTTAATACTCGTAATAATGTTTTTATTTAATTATTGTTAAGTTTCCTAGAGCTACGTTATGTCAACCCCGAAGTGGCACAATGTATAACGAATTCTTGTATTGGTGTATCAAAATAAAAATAAAAAAAATACAAAAGCTAGTATGTTTAATTTTTCCATTAATTAAGACCATTCTGAAGCACTACAAACATAAAAAGATTTTAGAAATATTTTCTAAGGATTTTCAAATACAAATCAAATCAAACGCGTATGGTATTGACAATGAAATAAATCACCGATTTACTGTACATCGGACATTCCCACAAAAGGTTCGGTCGTAAAAGGTGTAAACGGCGTTTTGTGAGGACATTTAACTTGTATTTCACACGTTCGGCCTTACTCTGTTGAACAACGTTTCAAAAGCTGTTATTCTGTAAACTAAAATACGCAAAAGTTAACATTTTCTCTCATAAACTTTAACTTATAAAGTGAATCGGTTAGGTGTGGAATATATTTGAATATATTGCTGATTGTAGATATTTGAATACAATCTTCCAAACGATATACAGAATATTTTAGAGCATTGCGTAGCGCTGACGATTTAGCTACATTTTCAGCCCCTTTTCCTAATTACCCTCCCCAAGGAAGCCTTAGTTACATTAATTAGTTTCATCAATTATTGCTCAGATAGGGTTACTGTAATGCACTCTCGAGGAATCCTTAAGTATTGTTCAGTTATTTATGAAGAATACAGTTGTAAAAATAGTTTATTAATGTAGCTAAATGTAATTCTGTAAGTTATTTATTTGATTTAATTCTTGAATACCATATACATGTCTTGCTCTATTGAGTTTTTAAATAAAAAACTTTGGTGGCTATGGTTTGGATTTCTATTTAGTATACATCTTTAACTAACACTATAGTTGACATTTATACTAATTTTTACCTTGCAGTTAAAATCGAACTGTTTCATAGCCCTACTAATCGTAATAATTATTTTTAAGGTTTACACACTTATAAATATATCTACAGCCTGAAAGGGATATAATTATTTTGATTTCCGATTAGCTTTTGTTTGCGAATAATTAAATGCACATATCATTTTATGTAAAAGAAAGAAACTGTCAATAGATATAATTTCTTATAATGAATTATATTTTATAAGTTAGATTTTTTCATGGATGGTTCTTAATTGTTGTATTCTTAAAAAAATATTAATTTAAACAATTAATTATTGTGTAGTATTGCATTAAGTTCTAAAGGGGGTTAGAATAATATAATGTTAGTTGCATGCAGCCTGAGTCATCGTACAGGCTGTTTTATGTTTTATGTTTTATGAACCTCAGGTTCATAAAACATTTAAAATGTGTTTAAGTTATTCCTTGGGTTTTTAGGTGTGGAAAATTTGATTTCATCATTGCAGAACCAGTGGTTTGTCTAGAATTAAAACTGGATACGTAACAAAATTCACCCAGTATTAGCCGTGTTAAAACAAGCTTAAGAAAGTAAGGAAGCTGTAGAGATATTAATATAATGTTCCATCTGAGGTGAAAACAATACCCACTGAGGGCTTGGTGGGAGTATTACTAATTGGAAGCCATTTTTAATCAGCTGATTGATTCGTTGTAGTTTAGCGACCCGAGTAACAATTAATTAGTATCGGATCATTTGTCATTTTGTCATCGTTATTCCCAATGCTGAGAAAGATGGCCATTAGAATAAGATCATCATCAATAATTGGGCCTCACCATTAATTAGGATTAATTTAGGCTAGTGCGAAACAAATGATTTTTATCATAACCATTAAAACCGCTATGTTATTTTCGTCGAATGTTCATGAATTAGGCATAGGTACTATAAATAATTGGTTAGCCCCATGACAAATTTTATGTAACTCGATGTGGCTAAAAAAACGTACGTGACAACTTATTTAGAAAGGTAGAGGGTACAACAACTACCACAAATTAATAATTTGGTATTGATTTTGTGAATTGTCATTCACAAAGTGGCTATTAAATCTAGCTTGATAGTTTGATAATCCAACCTACCATTATGTATTGTTAATATATAATGCTGATATTTTCTAACGAACCAAAAAATATTCAAGGAAGTGCTCATCATTTTGGACCTCTTTCAAAAAATGCTGTCCAAAATGTACTTAGAGACTAGTAGGGATAGGTAAGTTGTAAAATTCCAACCCACTTTTTTCAAAGTACAATAGACTCTCCCGGGATCGTTTTCACATTACTTTAGGCTATCACTAAATTTGGGGTTGCGGCATTATAACTTAAATAAAATCCATTGTTGATTGGTGGGACTTGAACCATTAACCTCAGGGACTGAAGTCCCACACTCAACCACTAAACTAGCTCACTCCTAAGTCTTAATTAGTCTGGAAACACAAGGTGTATGATAGCATTAGGTAGATTCCTGAGACATTAAATTGATACGGAAAATCAACCATTCGTGTCAAAAGAAATTACAGATACAACCATTAGACTGGGTTTATCTTTAACATCTTTTCATGCAAGGAATACCTCTGTGCCTCGGCTAACTAAAGTCATAAGGCACGGAATGCGTAAAATTTTTATTAAGTCATTAAAGTCAGTTATAAAACACGCGAGCACGGTTCGTTTCAACTTTACAAGCTTATTTGAAACTTTTTAGCGATCCGGTCTTCCTGGGAGTAATAAAAAAATTAGCGAGAAAAACAACGTCTTCGCAGCCTGTTTGTGTAAACACCTAGCAAATAATAAAGGTACTAGTTATATTCCTAAGCCATAAGCATTTTGATTAGATATTTTTGAAGGAAATTGGCCAAAACCCAATATTGTTGTGCGTATAACAGTTATCAAACTCTAACCCCTATCGGAAACCGAGACGCTAACTATAAGGTTGGCAAACATACTTTTTTTACCTTAAAATCTTCTAAGTTATGCGTGAATCAGTAGCTGAATGTTACGTTAAACGTTATGTGCTCAATTATAAAAATGTATCCGTCAATGTAGGTGTCAATTTTTTTAATATTCATCATACTGTATGTACATGTATTGAACTCATTAAGGTTCGTCGTCAGTAGGTGGTGCTGATAATTAAAAATCAACGCATCATGCAATACTACTTGATTACACTGACAGAAACGAGAATAACACAAATAACACGAAATAATTGCATTTTAAATTAGCAAATTGATTGTGCCGTCACATTTTAACGCCATACCTGGTTATAAGGCTTACTGCGGAGATTTAAACGGGTTGAAACAAATTGGAATTCAAAATGACAAAGTTTTTTATATGGCTAAAGAATATTTAACTTGATGTATACCTAATGCGATATGATTTTTTATCACACTGTCCAGAAAGCAGCCTTTTTCAGTTGTATAATTCGTCCGAAAATTCATCGTTTTTGGGTAACTTCAACCAGAGAACAGAAAAACATACCTATGGTAAATTTTTAGATTCGCTAATCTCAAAATTGTATCAGTGCACTATGAAAACGCTGCTAATCACACGATATTTAAGGTTATGTTTGTAAACAACAGAAATGTAAACATTGAAAACGATTTTGTATAACCTTAAATTATGTTGTCAAATATTGTAATGATTAGAATGTTATTTCCACAGTATGATGAAAATAGTTGTAAATACAAATTCATTTGAACACCAAACACAAAGAGGAATGTTTTACTGGATTATGGTGTGTTTTAAATTGTTGTTATAGAAGTGAAAACTGCTAGTAATTTACGCTAAAAGTTCACTTTTAAATTAACCGTGGTGTAAAAGATATTATGGTACAGTCAGTGAAATTGGGCAAGATATGTGTACAATGGTTGTGTAATGTAAGATATATACTCTAACTAAACATCCGTATTTAAATTAAATCCGCAAATTCAACCCCGTGTGGATTTTGGTGGATGAAGTTTTCTTTGTAGAGGAAGATCTATTGCCTAGCTTCTGATAGGCTGGTCAAAAGATCATTAGTTTTGAACCATCGGGTTGCAATCTACAATCGAGCCTTTATGATGCATCTATTACTCTTAAAACCCTGGGTTTTGTCTTTAAGAAATGCATTAACGATCGCATGTTGACTTCCCTATTCAAAAAACTAATTACTATAAAGTTGTTAAAAGATAAATTCGTTTAGTAAATTGGTACATTGTTACATTTTTTGAACTCTCCAAAGCCAGCATCAGTAAAGAGTTGGTACTTCAGTAGTCAATAAACGAAAGAGTTGAAAGGAAAGCTGTGTATGGCTGTAAAGGAGACGCAATAGTAAAAGTTTGACAACTTCTACATTCTGGTTTAGTCTCATACACTACTTGGTAGTTTTCTATTTAAATTTTCCTTTTATGTATTGATTTCAACACACACATTCACAACAAATATTAGTGTCGAGCGTGTGTGTTGCTTGTAGATTAAATAGTAGTTTAATAGTAGATGATAGTAATAGTAGTTTTTATAAATTAAATTAGGGGAATATAGGTCATACGATGATAATCCCCTCTAGGAATTTCAAATTAGAGTTCTATTGATGTTAATTCGATAGTTAAATTGGTGGAAATAATTTGCACAATTGTCAAAGTGCATTTTTTTAACGATACTAGTCCAATTAATTTTATCAAAATAATCTTCTTGTAACAACCAGCTGATTCGGGGTAAAATCATCATCATTGAAGTAAGTAAGGTCTTCTTACAAACACCTATAAATGGTGTTAAAATAAAATGAAGATTAAACTAGTAGTAGTAGTACTGTATATATTGCTGTGAATATTTCCCAAAAGTTTGTACATGACGAAATAAATTTTACCGATTCGGTCAAATAATTACCGAATAAAAGTAAACCTGATCGTTTGGATCAAACTATTTTTAATGAGCTTAATTTTGATACTTACTCACGTAGTAGTGTTACTAACAATCCTTAACCACCAGTGACCTACACATGGTAAACTAAACGGCGCTCCCAGCGGTGTGCGCCAGAACCTATGGTAACCATGGTAACTACTGCACGGCTGACAGTCTAATTTAATTATTTTTGTCTATGCCTATACTGAGGTTACGGAAACACCAGTTCTGTCTGTTTACCTGATGTTTAATCGCCTTGAAGCGTAGCCAGCGATGGATAACAGTGTAAATCAGCAGTTGGAAGAAAAGCAATCACCGTGCACGATTACCAGGAATTTCTGTCAGCTGACACAACATCCCGGGAGATTTGTTGATCTCTGGCAGCTGGCAGCACACGGTCGGGTCTCGCGGGAGAATTTATGATTAATTATACAGTGTCTTGCTGAATAATTGGTTGGATTAAATTATTACTATGTATTTAGGACGTTTGTTACACATACGTAAATATTTGGACGTAAATTTGTTTGATTGCTTGTATTGAAACATCTACAGTACAAGCGGTACAATACAGTTTCGTTAAAAGAGAATTTATGGAATCCCGTATGACTTATTAATGAGTCTGATCGACATTATAATTTCTTCATGATTTGAGTTCAAACCATATTAAATGGTATTTCATTACATCTGTAGAGTAACTGCTATTCCCAACATGTACCGCATCAATTAACAGCAGGTTTTGCAATAATTTTGAAATCACATGTAACATTTTACGTGGCTTTATTATTGGAAGATAAATTACTAAAAACTTTCAAGACACTTAATTTAGGCATCTAAGTGGGTGCAAATATCGTTGTATGGACCTTAACACCACAATATTATTACTAGAAAAACTCGCAATTCCTATTACGCAAAAACATATTCCAGCCAAATGTCGGTTGATTATTCCACTCGCATAATTGCTATGTTTACAATGTCAAATTGGTAAACAAACGTGGTTATTGTCGGGCAATGATGGGTTTGTCAGTAACAGTGATTGCTGTTAACGAGCAGATGATTGTTATTGATTACCAGATTGATTGCGATTGTGTGGAGACTGAAGCCAGCTGTGATTTGAATGTATCGCCCTTAGAACATTAGTTAGGCAAATTTTCGTTTTGGAAAGTACAAAGTCGATTTGAAACAGGATGAAGTGAAAACAGCGAAATATCGACGACTCGTTTCCGATGATCGGTCAGGTCTTTGCCTGTCATCGCACACAAAAGGCCAATCAAGAGATCGAATATTTCGATCAATCAAATGCTGGTTGTTTCTAAACCTCTCTCCTGAATCCAACGTGTGACGGGAAATCTGAATTTGGGTTTTACAAACTTTATTTTAAAACGTTTAGAATGATAAAACTTAAATTAATGTTCATGAAATTCTATCGCAAAATCAGGGTTTTGTGAAGAAAAACTACATAGATTTTGGCAGCAGATTGTTAAAAGTATAAAAATGTGTTATAAGCTTATATACTGACCCTAAAGTCGTTATCTTATATACAGTATAGACCTAAGGTTAATGAATGTCAAAGCTGTCATCTGTTGGTTGATTTTAATTCCATCTATTGTGTCTGATGATAAGGAGTGTCTCGTTGTTTCCGTGCGAGTTTTTTATGTGATTTTAATTGAATATTTACAGTGTACAAAATAATGCTGAGAAAATTTGTGTTAGTCGAAACTTGAAAGGTGAGTTAAGAAACGTTTCGGGCATGATTTTTAGTGGTTGAATACACACATTGTCCAAATTTTGTGAATTCTAGAATATGATTGTTCTTCTGGAGTGGTGAATAGCGAGATAGTCGCATTAGCTAATAAGATAAGACGGTAATCTTAGTAAACTACCAGCAGTGGAACCCTTTACGACCCTTAAGGGATATTAGAGTACCGGAATTGAAGCCAGCCTTGTAACGTGCTGAATCGCCCACCAACAAGCATAACTTCTTAAAACATATACACCGTATGGAAAAAATAATATGTCTGTGAGCAGCATGAATAAAACAATCAACGCCAGTCAGGAGTTGCGCTCCTAATTTGTTTAGATTACTTTTATTGGGGGAAATATGACTGTGTTGTGGTATATTGTGAAAAACAGTCCACCTTTTTATTTGAATATTTAATTTATAATCCTTTTTCGAATGGACTTTCTACACATGGATTTAAACTTAAAACATCTGTTTGCCTCATGTTGTTTCATGTTTTGATGGACTTTACACGACAGAATTTCGTTCGAAAAACAGCTGTTTGCACCTGTTTAATCCGATTTGATGTCATTACGTGCTACTGTACAGTAACCCAGACTGATTGGGACTTACTGCTGATTGTAATTGGCAATGAGTGGTTATATACACAAACTTAAGAGGTTATGAGTAGTAATTGTTAGTCCTTTAGTCGTTGGGAATATAGTTTAGAGTAGTATGGCGAAAAATATCGTACGTCACGTGTACAAAATTAGTTACCGGACTCGTATGGTGATCCCGCACTCGACTTCGTCTGACTTGAGAACGACCACACTCATATTTTTCGGACTAGTAAAGTAATATACTATTACAGAAGAGCTATTTCATATACAGTATAAAAAAACTACTGTTGTAAACTATTCGGTCCGGTTAAATAGAATATAATAGACGACAACTTTTAGTGACATGATTGAAAGTAATCATCTCTCAAAGAGTGAGATTGCACAACAATAAACTGACGTTGGATATTGTGCAACAATGGATATAGGAAAGATTAATCGATCATCTTATTCAGTGTTGCCTATCAATATGGCAGCGGCGACGGCAGTTTCATATTTTCTCTATAATTAGAGTCAATTCTGGCAGATTAATCACTCTCCAAACATTTATGAGGAGAAATCAAGTTACACTTAATAAGTGTTATAGGACTAATAGCGGGTATTTACCATATTGAGGTGAACACATTTCTCACCTACTTTTCACACATTTTTTAAAATTACAAATCAGGATAAACTTTAAGTAATATGCCATATAAAATCTTAGTGTAGTTAAACTTTGGAAGAATAAAATTGTAGAGCACGGGGATTCGGTGCCAGAGGTCCCAGGTTCAAATCCCGCCAATCACCGGATTTTATCTATGTGATAATGCTGCAACCTTATTGGACTAGCCTGAAGTGATGTTTAAACCCGTTCTGGGCTAGAACCTAGCGTCCTAGGATAAGAAGGTGGGACAAAAAATAGAATAAATAACATTTTTAGCCTATATGAAGTCCAATAACTTAGGAACCTTGGTTGTTGGATTACTTCTAGACAAACGCCAGATTTGGTGAGTATGTCGTCGAGTGTGATATCTATCGAACGCTGTCATTTAACCTTAAGTTATTTGGAACATTTTTTACTATCCTTGAAACAGAGACAATTATTATAAGTTACACCGTTGACTGTTGTTGATATCGGTTCAGATATGGTCTAATCTACAACACTTGTGAGGATATCTTCACCTTAGCTAGCTTCTTTGTTGTTTTAAGTCCCTTTAACGTTATCAGATAGATTTTGACATTTACTAGAACCACAATTAACCGGTTATCTCTACTTGATCGTGTTCATTAAAACCAAAACTCGTGCTGGGAGAGTCGTGTGACTTTACCTCGATAATGACCGACTCCAGATCTTGTACCAAAGTTAACGCATCGAAAAAACTTGGGGTTGCAATACAAGGTTGAGATAATCATCGGTTTTCATCAAAAGATTTTCCAATACTTAACTGTTTAGTTTGTTGGTCAAAATTGAACCTTGGTTTTTGGTTGGTTTCGCGAACCTGTCTTTTTTTATTCCGATATCTTAAAATTTTCCTCACTTTCGATTCTACTGTAGCTAACTTGGAATTTTAAAAAATATAAAAATAAAACCACTTTTTGTCCGATGTATTTTGAATATGTGCAACATTTCTTTACGAAATCGAAGAATTTGTACCGACTGAAATTATTTTATTTAACTAAAAACTACATTGCCAAGAGTATATTTACAGGACTCTAAAAACATAACAAAAAACCAAAAACAGTACTGAGGAATCAATTATGGTAACAGCTTTTTTAAATACAGTAAAAAGTCATTATTGAGCTTATACTACAACACATTTTACAACCGTTTTGGTATTTAAAAAGGTTCCCCAAACCTGACAGTTCCTATGCAGTTAGCAGTTAAATGATTTCCCCATAAGAATGAATGTCTAGTTTATTCCATGGCATTATTCCGAAAAAGGTCTCGCTAAACAAAATGACTTAAGATAAAATGACTAAAACTTAAATAGTAAAATACATCCGTAAATAGAATAGTCGTTTATTAGACACGAAAATTAGAGGACTAAGCATAATTCTTGACTTTTTACCAATAGATATAATTCCACCCTGAAACAATTTAGGAAATTACTTATCGTAACCATAATTCATCCGAAAATAAAAATTACAAAAGAATCCAAAGCGTTTTACGTAAATGGTAAACAGTTTCCTTAAACTATTAAAAAGCCATATACGTTAAGTCCAGCTGTATATTCGTATCTTTATCCATCTCTGTCTTATTAAGATGTAGAATTCAGAGAAGTCCGAAGAAGGAGATAAAATATTCCGGATCGACCGTAAATGGAAGTTTAATGCAAACGGTGAAATTTATCGCTATTGAAAAGTGAAAAGACAAGTATCGGCCGCATAAACAATGCGGTGTCGTGGCTACGGACCGACCGTATTAGCATAACCACATAAACATGAGCAGGGGCAGTATGGGATATGGATCGAAGAGAGGGAGGGGGGGAAACCTTAAACAGATTTTAATAGTCATGTGTTTTTAAGATTTAATTTTTTTGTAACTTATTGAGAAGAATTTTGCGAATTAGGGTAGCAATCTAGTAGAGCGCGGGGTTTTGTTTCAGAGGTCTTAGCCGATTATGACACAAACTCTTAACTGCATGAGGAGGGGAGCGAGCTGGTGTAGTGGTTAGAACACGGGACTTCGGTCCCTGGAGTCCCGGGTTCAAAGCCCGCCAAATTACCAATGGATTTTATTGAAGAGATAATGCCACAACCCTTAGGTCTAGCCTGGAGTAATGTGAAAAACAATCCCGGACTTGTGCCTAGCGTCTTAGGACAAAAAATATGTGCAAAACTGTTCCGGGCTACCCCTTAGCGTCCTAGGATGTAAATGTGTCCTAAAAGAAGACATGTGGTTATACTGTAGTTTTGTTGATGAAACAAGGTGTTGTATGGGATATGTAGATTGATTGATAAGAGGGAACATAAGAAAACATTGAACAGATTTGATCATGTCTTATGCGTTGAAATATTTGCTATACATATTGTATTTTGTGTTATAAGTACACAGTGTTCGTAGTTCTAATTGGATTATTGACACTTCTCAATTAGATTTACATAATCTTTAATATAATATTAGATTTTACAACTTAAAGAAAATCTTCCACAAATATTGATATTTCAATTTCACTCTAAAAAATAGCCCTCTTTCAATTAATTGAAACATTTATACTAGATTATAAATAAAGTTTTTAACATAAACTCATTCGTGCAAGGTTTTTTATGTAATAAACTTGCTCCTTTAAATATATACATCGCTCTGTAATTTTGTATTATATATTGAACAAACATACGTTATAGAATTTAAGAGCTATTGTGTTGGGATAGTGTTGGGATCCAGAAACTTAAGAATCCAGGAAGGTAATTAGTGTGTTTACGTATTGTAAAAAGTAAGCTATTTTGAGGATTTGTGTGGATGTAAATGTATAATTTACACATTTTCTAATTTTTCGGGTTTTTTCTTCATTGTGTAAACACGAAGTTTCATATCTTAAATAATATTTATAATGATTTGCAAAAATAATTTACTAATTATAACTAATTACAGCCAAATACCACTATTTTAAGAACAATGAGCAAATACCACTATTATGCAAACAATTTCTACATATAGCAGTTTTGGGCAAAGCTAATAAGTTGCACAAAGCATAATAGTCCAAAAATCATAGCTGAAATTTTGGGCGAGGCGAGAGCAAATATCATAAACATCAAGCCAACAAACAGGAGAACCACCATATAAACAAAGGGTAGTAGGAACCTCCTGATATATTTATATGACCACACAGCACACACCCCACCAGCACTG
This sequence comes from Macrosteles quadrilineatus, assembly GCF_028750875.1. Classification (NCBI taxonomy): domain Eukaryota; kingdom Metazoa; phylum Arthropoda; class Insecta; order Hemiptera; family Cicadellidae; genus Macrosteles; species Macrosteles quadrilineatus. The sequence goes on along the minus strand of NW_026542595.1, from coordinate 136,667,422 downwards.
TGTATTCACTGACCCTTTTGTATTATGCTACTAGCATTGTAATAATGTTTGAGCGGTTTCAAATGCACAGTTTATTCTTATGGAGTTTTTAAATTCCTTAACATTGTGTGTTTTATTGTTACTTTATTTTCTTACGGGGTAGTGAACAGGTTGAGAAACAGATAAATTTGAACAAAGGTTGTCGATTAATGTATCGGTTAAGTTGAGTAGCTTATTCGTTTTGTGCAATTTAAATATATCCCCATGCTTTCTCACTTGAATATTATTTTGTCCTAGGACGCTAGGCACGAGCCCGGAATTGTTTTTCACATTACTTCAGGCTAGACCTATGGGTTGCAGCATTATCACATAAATAAAATCCATTGGTGATTTGGCGGGATTTGAACCTGGGACTTCTGGAACCGAACAAACCAATTACCTCCCCAACTCACTTAAATATTAGGTTCTCTTTCTGTTACAGTAGTAAGATTTGACATTACTGAGGACCATATAAAAATTTTGCAGCATATACATAAAAACGTATTGCTATACAAGTTTTAAAATCGCTTTCACATGGGTATAAGACTTTTGAAATCCGTATGAATAGGCCAAAAGCTGGGGTGTATCACATGGGCCAAAAACCGAGTTAAAATATTTTTTTTTACAAATTATTGAATAATTACAAAATATTGATGTCGAGGAAAACACATGTATTAAGCTTATGAGAATGTTAAGAACCCTAATATTCGGTTTCTGAATAATAACAAATAGACAATATAAGATCACTTTTAATTAAAGCTATTCTTCAAAAATTCCTCTTTCAAAAGATAATTCTTATGCAGGTGTCTTCCAAGCTCAATCTCTCACTTTAGACTCAAATTCATTGATAGTTTTTGGTTGAGGAAAAATTAATTTTTTTATTTCTGAGATACAACTGCACTACTGGCTGAACTGAACAGCGATGGTTGTGAAGGATATTGCTTAATATACTAAGGCAAGTGTAATCTGCGGTGGAATATCTCTCGCTAACTCACTCTACGAGGTTTAATATTAGACGCCATTACTACACTGTCTGACTTACTGTTTGGATCAAGTTAATTGTTTTGACAACTTTAGCTCTGAAGTTAAATCACACGATTCGATAGAAACTTTGTCATTATACTACCATGTGCACCACGTGTTGTGTTTATGTTACCAACCATCAATCTGATGATCATAAATAGTAGGAAATTGTCTGTACAGTATGTAAAATATATACAGGGTGAGTTTCGTAAATTGCCCATTGTAGATTTCAGGGAAACCTTATCAAATGAAAAAATGGTAACAATAACACCAACCCCAAGGAATAATATTTTAAATACAGAATGTGCCAAAACCATAAGAAGTTCTCTAGCGCAAACCTCACAGTTAACATAATAACATAATTATATTCCAAAGAGTGCAATGTATTTTAGCAAGAAATATGCCTACTATCGAATCTCTGCCTTATACGTCTTATTAAGGTACAATTCACCATGGCACGCAACATTCGAGTGCGTGTTGGAGATGGGCGTGTCGATGTGTGTGTGCGTGAGGTAAAAAAGTTAATTCACGGAAGTTCTGCAATGCAGACATACGTCTAGACGACTTCAAATGCTTCATATTTATTTAACGACCAGATAATGGTTATGTCTACTGGGACGACGTTGATTTTTACTTGCATTGACGTGATTGAGGGGTTTAATGTGTTAATGCAATGCATTACCCTCACTTGAGAGAAAAGGAACTCGATATGAAAAGTAAAAGAAAATTAACACTTAATTACTATCTTACAACAGTAATAGCAAATGGTTTTCATTGCGACCTACAATTGTTTAAATGTTTGTTTTAAATATAATTAGTCAGCTTAAACTCCTACCTAATTAATTAATAAATTACCTTACAATTTTCAACCTCGTCTATCAGCTTGGGTCACAACACCAATGCTTACCTAAAAAACGAAAAAGTTTGATCAGTCAAAAGCTCTATACACCAACATATCCCAAACACAAAATTGTTTGAGATATAGCTTCCTCTATTTCTAAAACTAAAACATACAGTATTAAAAAAAAAACAATTTTTGGTTACTTAAGTGAGTTTACATTATTCATAAGGTTCACAAAATAAGGTAATGTACAATCATACCCAACACACAGTATACACAGTACGTTTGTTGATACTGTCTAAAGAAAGGATTTTTGAAAGTTTAAAATCCTTCAATACATTAGTCATTTACATGTTCACATGTTACTAGATTTGTCTACCTTAATATCTACGCATGGCAATTCAAACGGACGGTATTTTTACTTTAAGACGCATAGTCTGTACTTTAGAAAAAGGACACTGGTTCAGGGTCAATGTTTTAAAATACATATATTGTACGCACCAAAAGGGAAATTCGCCATCATCAGTTATAGAAAATACAAGGTCCAACTTCATAATTCTTTCAGTGAATTGAACTGAACCAACTTAACACGCAGTGCATTGATACGATGGATCCGTGAAAACAAAATGATTAATCAAGAATTAAAAAGTAGGAATATTTATTCTGTTTGGAGAATGTTACATACCCTCTAAAGTCAGCCTGCTCCCAAGTCGTTAAGGGAAATCAAAACACCCCCTGGGAAGCCTTTAAGGGATGAAAGTAAACTAAGGGAGGCAAATAACAAACGTATCAACATTTCTCTTTTCGCGTACGCATTTTAGCCCCTTAGGAATAAGTAGGGAGGTTAAAGTATCTCTCTTCAGTTAAAGTATTTTGTGTTTTTAATGCTAAATGGATATTTTAATGAATCACATATATTTGAAACACTGTGGAATAATTAATTGCTTGGTTTTATTTGTTATATCTATACAAACGCAAAATAGATCGCTGACATAAACATTTACTTTTACGTACTAACGTAGGGAGGTATAATAGTGTTCACATAGGTCCTGTAAACATAAAAAACCGTAAATAACTTAAAATTATATTTTTTAAATGTTAATTATCTAAAATTTAAACCACATCCATTCCTGAAGTAAAGACGCACTTACTACGCAGTATTAACTGTATGTTGAGTACTTCAATAAGTGTTATTTGAGAAGGATTCAGTGCAAATGCTTCACACGGGTCGGCTAGTTAAACTTTAATTGTTTTAGGACCAAAGGAGACGACATTTACAAGTATATTTGGTAATAAATCAAATAAGCAGAAATGTTGTAGAGATTTTCTGAACCTCAACTAAACACTATGACCCGTATGCATCACGACCTAGATCGCTATGTAATTATATGTACCACTTCTTATGTAATTATACAGTATCTGTTGAAAAAAGAAACCATGACGTAGGCAATACACCAAAGCACTAAGGTTTATATATGATTGACTAGCTGTTGTACCCGTGCTTTGCAACGGGAAGAAAACACGAAATTTAAACATTTTGATCTTTACATCTCTGTTGATAAAATAGTTACACATAAGCCTTTTAAAAACAAAATTTAACCTTTATGGCCTTTATAGAATAGATGTTGTCATAAATGTAAAAAATAATACTGCACCCAGTTGGGAAGCCTTGTAACTTTTTAATGTTATTCAATATCATAGAACCAACTTCTGTAGTAAAACAGCTGACAAAATTCTTTTATTCCTTTTAAATATGATTACACATAAGGCTAACATGGGAAACTCCAGAGCCACTGGGGCGGAGCCCGAAAGGACTTTTAAAATAAGAATGCGTCTATATGTTAATTGGGAATGTGAGCTATCATCATACCAAATTTCAGCCCAATCCGACCAGTATTTTTCGCGTTTACTTGTCACAAACATACATCCATACATCCATACATCCTAACTTTCTCATTTATAATATTAGTAGGATTTCTTGTAAAATTATATGTTAATTTCCCTAGAATTACAATTTAATGTACAGAGGAGTGTTATTTGTTCAATCTAAGCATATAACATTACTGCTCTCATTTGATCACGATTAATTGATGAAAAATTAAAAACGGATGCACTTAAAAAAAAAACTTGATTCTGTTTGGTTTGAAAACGTGTTTATCTTAATCACCACTAAAATTATTTACCCCGGTTAATAGCAATATTAATTAGTCCTCTGTCCCTCATAACCGTTTGGTTTTATTACGCTATTCGTATGCAAAGAGAACGACAACTAATGACAACATCAGCGAGTTTTTGTTCAACATTTCTGCGGTAATTTCACTGTTGTTTCAACGGAAAGTCGTTAGTGTACATCAGGTCGGGTAGAGTTTAATGGTTTACATTTACATTTCTTAAATTATCTTGATGAGTCAATGATAAACATGCAAAACTCAAGCATCACTTTCAATTACAAAATGTGTCTCAAGTTTAGTTTACTGTCATTGGTTTGTCAAATTATATCAAAGACTTAACTTAAGTGTCTGAGGTGTTGCCACGATAAAAAACTCAAGATATAGGTATTTTTTACACAATCAACTCTGAATATAATATTAAAAGAAGCAGACGAAATATGCAATACTGCAACTCACCAACCCAATGTGTACTTCACTTTTTACACAAGCAAAGTAAAATTACAATACTAAAGATTTCTTGGTCATAATAATCACAATTTTATTCAGTGTGGGATGCACGTAAATCAAATAAATCAATAACCCTTCATTGGAACAGTAACAAATAATTCAAGAAATTCTTAAGTTAGATTTTGTATTCCACAGAAAGCTAAAGTATTTGATCAAACGTTCCAATCATTATTGGTTTCTTTTAACACATTAAAAGCCAATGTAATCAGTAATTGATTACTTTATCACATTAAAAGCCAATGTAACCAGTAATTGGTTACTTTATCACATTAAAAGCCAATGTAATTAGTATTGGTTTACTTCAACACATTCAAAATTAATGTAATCAGTAATGGGTTACTTTAACACATTAAAATCCAATGTATCAGTTATGGTTTACTTCAACACATTAAAAGCCAATGTAATCAGTAATGGGTTACTTTAACACATTAAAATCCAATGTATCAGTTATGGTTTACTTCAACACATTAAAAGCCAATGTAATCAGTAATTAGCTACTTTAACACATAAAATGCCAATGTAATCAGTAATGGGGTTACTTCAACACATTAAAAGCTAAAGAAAACATACTTCATATGAACCAGGAAACATTATTCAAGAGCACATTCAAGTACCTCCTATTGGAGTATATTGCATTGCTGAACCAATGTGGCATGTTATATTACACAGTATTACACAAACCGCAACACACTATTCTTGAAGGTGATGGCATAGCTCTTGGAGCCAAGAAACCAAACAAACATTACCTTTTCCAGTACATTTTAAATGATTATTATTGACTTTAATATATCGTTAATTTCTGTTGAGGAGGCGATGGTCAGGTACTTTGGTTATGCTTTGTGGAAGGATCTACCAAAGTTCATCTAGGGTTCATCTTAGATTAAACCATTACTCTCAGCAAGAGCCCAATCTCCTGTACAATATTCGACCTTAGGTGCATGACCTTAACTGCAGTATCTCAATAGCAGTTGATGTTACATTAGTCCACGTTAGCTTTTACGTAAAAAATATTTATACTATTAAAATTTCTAAAATATACGTTAAAATAATACAAGTTTTGTTTTTAATTTCGTTCTGAAAAAAGTGTCCTTACATTATTGAGGTGTCATAACACTGTTTCAACGAATAGTATTTAGTCTAATACTGGAGATGTATACATTTTGTGTTATACCAATTAGCAAATCACTATAGCAAAGAAAAGTATATCTATGTAATCAAATTAAATTGACTAACTTATACATCATCTATAGTTGTTTAGGTATCAACAGATTGGTCAAAATTAGTGTAAAATATATAACTAACATATTTTTTTCAATTTACAAAAATAAAAACAAAACCTTTCTAAATAGAAAGAAGTGTAGGTACAGCTATGTTAATTATTACCCATCTAAAGAATATATATTTGTATGTTTTGTATGTATTTGTATGTAAGGTTTACCGTCTAGTGTCCGCCAGTAGTAGCTTCCAAATTACCTTTCCATGTAACTTCTCCAAATGCATATTCCACACATGTTCCATAAATGATGTAGTGTTTATTTTATCCACAAAATGTATTCTGATGGAACACACATCCATACATTATACATCACAAGAGCACTGAATGTTAAGCGAGGGTAGGGAACCAAAGTCCAGTGTTGTGGCAGGGCAAAATATTCAACTACTCTTCGCTTTTGACTCATTCGATTTTCATGAATTGCACACATGTAACGGACTACTGATATGAATTTACCTTTTCATTTTCTCCTACCTCTCATTATCCCACCATTATCCTGAAATGTAGCTGAAATTTTGCGTCCTGTATAGTTCTTACGGGTGTGAATCGTGAATCACATAATGAAGACATGTCAAACAAAACTAGAGATGAAGTGGACATCTAATGTTTGGACAGACCAATCCTCCGTTGTAAATCAGCTGGTTAGTGACAGAGGCTGTTCATTGTAAACTGACGGTCCAAGTCATTAAAGTATGAAAAAAGATTCTTCACTACAAAATGAAGAGACTCGCTTACAGGAATGCTTGCTTTGGTGGATGTTTAAAATCAGTTGTTACGATTTGTCTTACCTGTATACAGGTATTCTTCATCTTGTAAATATGGCTGTTCGCTTATACTGAACTTAAAATCAGTTTTCCTGTCATATGGGAGTACTTGATAACCCACATACTCACACAATCAGTTGGTTTTTTGTTATTAACTTTATATTACGTCAGTGACTCTTTAATTACTCACAAACAGCTACGGGCTAGAGCAACAGCATCTTGATTAGTAATTTTTCTCAAACAAACCAGCGAAATTCGTATTTTGATGTACCCTGTATACTCTTGGATCAGTCAGTTGACAATTTTATGTTACTCTCAATTAAAGTGACGATTCGGGAAGCTCGATAGAGTTAATCTATTACAATTCTACCAACTCAAACTTTAAAAGGTCGAATCTACACAAAATCGCTAAGGGCAACTTAATAAAAGGAATCATTTATATTAAACTAGCTGTAACCCGCGGGCTTTGCCCCGTTTAACTTCTTAATTTTCAAGATGATCTCGTTCGCATGGCTCAATCACGTCCTGGTTGAAGTTCGTTCGCTACGCTCACTCACCATTAGGTTGGAGCTTGTTCGCTACGCTCACTCACCTTTAGGTTGGAGCTCGTTCTCTGCGCTCACTTGCCTTCAGGTTAGCTCGTTCGCTACGCTCACTTGCCTTCAGGTTAGCTCGTTCGCTACGCTAACTCGCCTCCAGGTTGAAGTTCGTTCGCTACGCTCACTCACCTTTTGGTTGCAAATTAGCTGTTGTCATAAATGTAAAAGAAATAATAGTGCTGCACCCTGTTGGTAATCCTTGTAACTTTAATGCTATTGAACATCATAGAACAGAACCAACTTGTTTAATTGAAACAGCTGTTAAGATTCATTAATTCCATTTCTCATAAGGTTAACATGGGAAACTCCAGAGCCACTGGGGCGGAGCCGATTGGGCGGATCGCGAAATTGATGGTGTATAAACCTATTCCATGACATTCTACACGTATGTACCAAGTTTCGTGGCAATCGGTTCAGCGGTGTCTGAGTTTATCACTGCCAAACAAATATATATACAAACATCCTCTTTTATACTTATAGATCAGGCGGGATGTAATCTTCCTGAAGTCATAATGATCGTATAAATAGTCTAATTGAATTGTTATCTAGTAATATTTGCTGTAAAAATATGTTGTTAAAAGGTATTAAGTGAGGAAACGTTTTGATTAAAGACTTCCTTCAGAAAAGAAAATCGACAAGGGTGAACTGTAATCCAGTTACAAGCAACCTTTGAAGCCTAATTAACGTCGCTGATCACAAAACCTTTGAAATATCATTCCGTCACTCACTTACGATGGGAATACCTTTAACAATCTAATTAGCCTTCAATGTTACAAGGTAAACAAACCTAGCTAAAAACATATATCGGATACAGGTAGTTTTTTATGGAGGTAAACTATTAGACTGAGGACTAAAAGTCTAAAGACACATTAGATTAGACATACAACTTTTCCACAGTCGGATGTACTAAAAAAGCTACATCGATGTCACCACATTGAATAACTTTTAGTTATCATTCTTGTCTTTACCAGACCATCCTATATATTAATAGGCAATTGCATGTTTCTTGAAAACTTATTTTCTCGTGAGCATCGCAAGGAAAATTTATGCCTACTGTTGAGAAAAATATTTTCCTGTACATCAGCAGAATCCCTTTATAAACTAAAATAGGCTCAATTATAGGCACAAAAAATAAATTTAAAATGAATGAAATTACATGGGTCTTATGGGTTGTCAAGCTAAACGACGAAATAGAAACAGACGACAATGAACAAATTTATCACATGTTTTATTTACAGCGTGGGGTGAAAATAGAGAAGTATGTACATTGCATAATTATTTTTGGTCGAGTTTCCGACAACTGGATGACCTCTAGTAAGCGTTAAAATTTACGTATTCTAGGTATACAGTCGAGAACTCGATGAAGAAACACATTTACATTTTGAACCCCTTAGAAATTGCCTTCATCTCCAGGGAGTGTTTCAGGTGTCAATAAAACCAAAAAGTGTTGAAAGGGGAATCATGTCGAGACTGTTGTAAACTGTAATGTAGTATTTGGGCTTACAATGTGCTTTTCTTTCTCGTGAATACGTTGTTGTTATCCTGGACTTTTTGTGTAGGATGTTTACCAAATGGTGTAACAATATCCCACGAATATTCTTTATTCATTGTTAGATGAGCTTCGGAACCACCGGCCCCGGATTTTTGACATAGCTGATCGTCTTTGGCGATTATGATTTGTAAATAGGTTTTCAAAAAAGGTGTCCAATGCTTTCACCGCTTGAGGCGCTTCTTCCTAGTATGTATACAATGCTGTAATACGTGATTTTTTTTAGTTTGTAAGTAAATGGAATTAAATATCGAATCATGAATTTATTTAGCAAATTCTGTTCAATATATTGGTTTTGGTATGTTGTAAGTGTGCTAACAATTTTCAATACTAAGACTTATTCATATGAAATTATTTAATTTTAAGAGCTGCCTTTTCTCAACATCACTTGTTTAGTTAAAGTCTACATAGTGAACGGCATGTGTTCTTTAGTAAAAAATACCCCCGCTGCAGCAAACCTGCAGACTAAGCGAATTTCCATTAACCTGATTGGATTTACACTAAAATGCCTCCATAAAAATAGCACATTTATTTCCTATTTAAATAGAATAAGTTTAACGAGTACTTAGGTTTGCTGCAACAGGGAGGATAAAAAATATATTTTTTATAAATTGATAATAGTTTAGTAAGAAATAAAAGTATTTTCCAAAATCGATCAAAATATGTTCATTAACAAGCAAACTACAACAGTTGACTTATTCTCCATAAGAATAACATGGGAATTTCAAAATTACAATTTTTTTTAATTTTCTCCGTAACAAATAGGCGCATAATAACGCTTCAATATACTAAATTATTTGGTTTTTTAAGCTCTACAAAATGGTTTAAAAAGAAATTGTGAAATTTCGTGTTTTTAGGGTCAAAAATGGGAAAACTTATTTTTACCCCATAAAACCCCCCAATAAACCCCCGTTCCCATAGTCTGACCATGCTGGTTCGCGAACTCATCCAAGTTTTTCCCGCCTTACACCTTCAAACCAAATTTTATCAAAATCGGACAAAAATTACTCAAGTTATCGTGCGGATGGAAACATATATATCTATATATAGATATAAAAAAAATTGAACGAATGGCGTTTTTGGCCTCTGGGGACATCAAAATGAAAAAGTAAATCGGTCCCGGGCTTAGGTATTACCATGAGACCTACGGTAATAATTACTTCCCTATAGGGAAATTCGCTAATAGGTAGCCTAATACAATAAGAACAAGTGGATATCCGGATGAACTCATATATACTTGAAAGGAAACCTGAACAAGAACACAGTATATAAAGATCAATATATTGCCATATTTATAATATCCATTGATTTTGACATATTTATCAATCCATTGCATTTGCAATTCATACAAGAACATTGGCGGAAGTGAAATACTTCCATTGTTACCTTATGTTATGTTACATACCGATGCGGACGCGAACAGACGCGCGGAGTAGTAAACAACTCACTGGTCATAAAGTTATGCAAAAATGCAAAATAACACGTAAACAATTCTTGGTTCTTATTGAAAGAACTTCAATCGCTTAAGGTAAGTTTAATAAAATCTAATGCGAGTTTATGTAGAGATAATACTAGGTCCTTATTACCGGATTTATGATAAAAAAAACATGTAGCTGATTAATGTAAACAAATTATTATATATATAAATTAATTTTATGATGAAAAGTTTAAAACATTGACTTGAAAAAAATCCAAAATATCCTAAATCCATTACAGATGTTCTTTAACAACGGGCATCTTACAAATTTTATTCTAATAAATGGTAACTGAACTCCATCAGGTTTATTTAAACAAAAAACATTACTATCGGTTTAAAATGTTTTAAGTTTAATGATTGCATTAAAGCCCCGTTCACACGGGGCGAGTTTACAAGCTACACGCCGGCTTTTTTACACGCAGCTAGTAAAATAGCTCAGTGTGAACGACGTACTCGCTCAAAAGCTGCTTGTAAAAAAGCTCTGGAAAAAGTTGACGCTGCCGCTACTTTACACGCCAACTCGCCAGCTTTTGAGCGAGTAGGCGTGTAAAGTCGCCCAGTGTGAACACAGTTGCTTGTGCTTGTGCGCTTGTTACTCAAAGATGTTGGAGGATTTGGTTCAAGCCAGCTACTGAGCGAGTGGAAAAAGCATCGTGTGAACGACTACAAGCGCACTCGCCGACTCGCCGGCGTCTTTCTACACGTCTGCGAGTTGGCGAGTGGACAAGCTCCGTGTGAACGAACACAAGCACACTCGCCAACTCGCCGGCTTCTTACACGCTGGCGTGTAGCTTGTAAACTCGCCCCGTGTGAACGGGCCTTTATAAATATCCCTGAATGATGTAACATCAGCACTCGTAATTACAATTAAATGCTGAACTTCTGATTTGTATATCGTGAATTAAACACAATTTTTTTAAATCACCTTGTTTAAAAGAGTCTACGGCCATAATAACAGTACTAATAAAAAACATCTAAATAAATTAAGTATAAGCCATGAACTTATGAATTTCTGAATATTGTGACATGAATTTAGATCAAAGGACAAGGTTGTTGCTTCATTCAAAGGGTGAAGAGTCACTTGAAACCAACAATCTGATCAATAAATACACTCTTCAGATGAAGAAGATTTGTTATTAGGGGTTCATGTATTAGGTTTAGGTCAATTTTGTTTTGTTTGTACCAGATCGAAAGCTGTTCAATAATAAAATGGAAATATGTACCCTTGGAGTTATTTTTAAAATATCTTCTTGTTCTTTTGATGGAAGAATCAACTGTAACTTGTTCTTATAAAGCTGGACAAAAGTATTTCGTGATAAAAGTATTAAATATATATTTAGGTTGCCTATGAGGGGTTTTAAATAAAACAAATTAAATATTCAATCGTGTGATAATGTAGTAGTAGTAAAGCCACAGCATATTTTGAGCTTTTAGACATTCAAATGTGTAAAGTGCAAGATATTTATATTATTATTGCATCTTTGAACATCGCATTCGTATTTATAGTAGGGGGCAAGTATCGTGTATGTATATTTGATCATGTTTGGACAAACTATTGCACAGTATGACAAAGACTACGACGTATGGGTTTGACGAAGAATATATTACGATCCTTGCAAGGAAATTGCTTATCAAGACATTTGTATAAAACCTCAAGAGATTACATCTTAATGTTGGTAAGGAAACATGGTATAACTATATTTATAATTAAAACAAGTTTACCCATACAATTTCAATTAATAAGTGTTAATTTATGGTTTTAAAACTAGACTCACTAAAACTCGCCAAACCTAATCTGCTTCTAAAAGGAATTTTACAACTCAGCTTTAACCTTCGCAATTTTCTTTCATTATTGCTTTGAGAATAAAGAAGGATTAGGTTGAGATAAAGCCAAAGTAAAGTGCCTCTTTGCGCCGGGATTCAATACACCCTCACTATTCATTGGTTCTTACTGCAGGATAAATTAGAAGCGTTCAAAGGACTTTAAAATCAAACTTGTTTTAAAGTGAAAAGTGCACATCCACATTTAAAGAGTTTGCTTCAATGTTCTGTAATTTTTTTTTTTATTATGATTAAAAAGACCGGTCGTTTAGCCGCCTACTTTTTGTCCTAGGACACTAGGAACGAGCCCCGAATTGTTTTAACATTATTTTAGGCAAGACCTAAGATGTGTTGCGGCATTATCACTTAGAATAGGTAAAAGCCAATGGTGATTTGGCGGGATATGAACCCGGGACCTCAGAGACCCAAGTCCCACGTTCTACCACTAGACCAGCTTGCTCCCCAAGTAGTAAAGTATTTATTTACGGGAGTTCGGGTGTTGATGACTTTACATTTAGGATTCTTGATAGGCAGTATTTGAGCAAATTCTGCCTCGATCACCAACCAGCCCGCTCAAGTAGGCCTATTTAAAGTAGTTACTTAAGGGAGTTCGGCAACCGAAGACTTTACAATTTAGTACTGTCGTGCTTTGCTGTAGGAGCAATTGTAAGAGTTATTAATTTTCTCTAATGCTGATGTGTGACACTTTTTCGGGCGGTTTGGATAGATAATGAATTCTATGTTGAATCATTATGGTAATCTGGATTTAAATATCAATTTCTTTAGTCATACTGATAAAAAAGTTTAAAATGAAATATTTTTCAAAAAAAAATTGGGTAACGTCACAGCATAAAAGCACTTTTTTGTAGGATTAATAGTGATTCAGATGCATCACATAACAACCGACGAATGTGTTAGCGAAATTTTAAGTCATATAAGAACAAAAAAAAAAAAAAACTGAAAAACAAAACCCAAACTCCAGTCTTCTAAAAACCAACATCAAGTTCTGGAACATTAATTTCAAGCAATGATGACCGTGTCTCCCTTATCATCCGCTATTTGCATGTAAAACAGGCGACGTTTAATGATATCGTCAGTTTATCCAGCACACGACAGGATGCGAAACATTTTCTTTGCCAATTTAGTCCTTGATTTTGCAGGACAACTTAATATGAGTGTTCCGCCACGGTAAGCCGCTTTTTGAAACAGGTCTTCTAGACACCTTGTGGTTTGAAAAGAAATGTTTGCGGCATTGTTTTTAATCTACCTTTAATAAAACCGTGGCTATAACTTGGCTATGAATAATAGTTATCTAAACTATATGGAACAACTGTACATTGGTTTTCTTTTACTCTGTAGAATGAATTAGCAAAGGAGCACTGAAAGAAATACAGTCAAAACTTCAGTTCCTATCTAAGCGTGTACTATAATATCTGGAAATCAAATATTTTGTAATAAACAATCAGTTAGTTGTTAATGTTAATTCGTAAGACATACAATTTTATTTTAGTTCTAATTGATTGATAACTTAGACGTGGCAATTCGATTTCTATATCACAAAATAGTATACCATATAGTCTAAGGCGTATCTACGGAACCCTTATTCCATTTAAGTGGTTTAAAGCATATAAACTTATATTGCCATGCTTGTTAAGGCCAACTTAGTGTATAAATCAGGCTGGTATACACTTTGAGAAGAGCACAATAAAACAGTAATTGTATTATTTTTTTACAGTAAATTATATAAAAATGCTTTAAAACTGCGTAAATGGATTGTTCGGGAATTTCATTTTCCAGTCTGCATTTCGAAGGTAAAGGAAGAAGATTGACGTTTCTTATTGAATCAGTCTCAAAGAGGAAATATTGAGTGATACGTATGAAATATGATTTCTTTTATTGGATTTCTTGAGAATCAATTCAGTTGTTAATATTATTGACATGAATGAAATGTTAACTTAAGTAATTAATTTGTGCTTAATATAAGTCTATGTACAAATTTAATATCCTTGAATAAAAGAAATGTTATATTTTCATTTGGCTAGCCTGAAAGTGTGTGTGTGATTATAATTATTTATACTTATATTTTAGTTTTTAAAGCTTAACCATTTTTCATATACCTCAATTGGTTCGTTAATTTAATTTAGTCCATATTGTTGTTTATTCCTTTAAGTTTAAGGAGTTTTTGCCTGTAAATTTGAAAAGACTATGTTATAGTTACGGTATTAATATTTGTTGTCAAAATTACATTTTACACGAAAAGAATATTTTTATCAGAAAGAGATTCATTTCTAAGTGTAATTATAATTATTATAACTAAATGCAACTGAAATATTTACGGCGTATTTTTGTTGGTGACCATAATACAAATTTTCTGTTTAATATGTATATTCATTATTGTAGATTAATAATAAACAATATAGCATTTTTGATTGTTCAAAACTTTAATAGGATTAGACAAAATAAACTCAACTGACAAAAATTACCATCACAAATTTACTGATAACATTTTAAACATAACTCATTCAATGCAGTATCTATTGTAACGGTAAATGCAATACAGAATCTGATTCCTTTTCAATTATTGGATCCATTGTTCCAGTTACAGACACAGGAAACCAATTTTAAACGTTTTGGTTGGTCGGCTGCAATATTTAATGCAATGTATTTTATCAACTGATAGGTTACATAGTTCGATAGTTCTATTTAAAGCTGACGGAAAAGTGCCCGTTTACCTGTACATAATTTATTTTATTTCGTCATACGAAATCATACGAAATTATAATCTTGTTTCTCCGCATAACACACAAAGTAGAAATATTTAAAATACCCATACATTAATTTAATACAAATATTAGTTTTTTATGCAGAGTAGATACAAATTTGTGTTAACATAAAATACTGCAATACTATCTTTATAAGGAACTGGTAATATTGATTTCTTTTGTGACGTGTCTGATGATGCCATCTGGTTTCGTCAACAATATTTGTACAATATTGGTAAAGTTCGTATTTGACTTAAATCAATGACTTTCAATGGTTTAGACCAAAATAATATCTAAGAAATCTTTATCCTTTCTTCTCGCCTAGGGCAAACAAAACATGAGCTTACCTCAGAGTCTTACTCTCATTTAGATAAGGTATTCAATTCAATAGAGGGGATTTAAAAAGAGACTACTTTTGTTGGCTTAGTACATCCTAAAAAACATTTCAAGCAAATTTGAAGTTGATTACTTTCTAGTTTCTAAGTGTCCCTCGTTTACTGCGGTAGTTCTAATTTATTAAATAGTAGGTAAGTAGTAGTTTAGTATCTAAATACACTTGTCATCCTCATTGTACGCGATTCACTTACTTGTGATATCACCGACGAAATAAAATTTTCAGAAATGACAAAATACAGGACAAATTCAACACCAAAACGAGCTTGTGTTCTCTGAACAAATCCAAACAAAATAAACTTGTTTCTCATTATTAAAACAAATAAAACACATAACTAATAAACTCAAATAGCTCAAGAAAACAAAACAGTCTTTTTTAAATAATTAAAATCAGTCTCTCAGCAAATGTTCTTGTAAATATATCTCAAATGACGGCATTTATATTAACATATTTACACTTACACTGTTTACTCACAAGACGGTAAACACATATACAAGATGGTAAGTGGTAAGTGGTAAGTGGTGGTGGAATGGCAAGTGGTGGTGGTAGGTGGTAAGGTGGTGGTGGTGGTGGATGGCGTGCTTTCAGGTAAATTAATAATACGTACGATGCTGATCAAGAAGTTATTTTGTAAACATATATTGAAGTATTAACCAATGACTTACTGGTCATATTACGACGCACTTACTCTAAATCTCCATTTATTCTTTCGTTTTCCAGGTAACTCGGATGAAGATCAGAGACTTATTGGAGCCGAAGAGAAAGGAGGTGATTTAGTAATTCTCGGTATAAAGAGTTCATTATTCCTAGTTTATTGGGCTTTCCTCCCCCGCGGCGTCCAGTGATGGGCACGACTCAATCCTGGGCAGTCTTCATTGCGAATCGTTGTTCAGCGATTGATTGGAAAGTGTAGTCGATCATTATGGCTAATTGGTCCTTAGTCCACTGTATTGGGCGATTAGCAGGCCTACGCAGTGAGACTGTTGTTGGATGTTTCAGAAATCAGTGCCTTGTTAGTAAGGAAATATTGTTTAAAAATCGAATGGATTTCGGATTATTTTTTTTTAGTTTTATTATGTATCTGAATTTGTAATTAACATGGATTTCTGGAACGTAAAGTGTGTAATACAAAACACAAAACATAAACGCATAAAAATTTACGTTTACGGATTAATATTCGTATTCTTTATTTTACCTCGCCCTCTAATAAGCTTTGTGCAAAGAATGTTCAATGACCATGTATTAGGTATTTCTTCAATAATGCATCATTCCACGATATGAAACAGGGACATAAACGATGCGTTGTTGCTATGATTGATTGATTATCGTTATTTAAAAGTTATCCGTAGGGACTACTTTTCATCCAATATATTGCATAGGTCCGTTAGTTGCCATTAGCTGTATGGGCTATTAATTAACAGCTGTGTCTAAGGAATGTCGGCCTTTACAAGATCGCTCATCCTACTCATCCTACACTCATCTCCATTCATACTTGGCTTAAAATACCTACTATGTATAGTCGCCATTTCATTGAACAGTATTAACAGTATTAACAGTATCGCATGATAAGTTTTCTATTTATTTAAATAACATAACAGTGAACCCCTGCAAAAACATTACGCTCCAGTGACATGTCAATTACCCCTGTTGCAGCAATCCCTCAGACATAGCAGCTAACCGAATGGATAACCTCTTTATTGATATTGTATTCTAACTGGTTAATGATAAAATGTTATTTACGCTGACTGCACCCAGAGTAAATATGATTGGCTCTTAAGAGATGAAGAAGGGGTTTGAATTAGGGCTTTCTAGATTCTGCTGTTAAAAAATCCTCTTTAATTTATTAATTTTACCTATATTTTTCAATGTGTGGAAGGCACTTTAGTCTTCGTAGTTACTTTTACATTCAGAATGTCTCGACTATGATACTAAAACAGTGTTTTAGAAACAAAAAATGTATCGTTTTCCGCGTGAATACTCAGTTTAAACGAATTTTAAGGTAAAAGGTATCTAAAAATCGGTTATTATTTTTGAATTAACCTTTTTGGTTGGAAACATTCTTAATACACAATTAAGTAAAACTACTTGCACAAAAAGTGCTTGTAAGCTTCTAGGAATCCTACAAAATAGTACGGTGGTCCTATAGGTCTTAACCTAAAGACTTACTTTAAACTACTTACCTATTGAGAAATTAAAAGATTATGTGTGTATTTTTGCAAAGCTGTATCAAATACAGTACTCCGTAATCCCATAGACCTTTAGATAGTGAAGTGTTCATCACATCTATATACTTTTGTTTTTCACATTTCTTAAGGCTAGACCTAGGAGCTGCGGCATTATCACTCAGATAAAGTCCATTGATTTGGATGGATTTGAACCCTGGACCTTTTGGACCGCAGTCCCGCGCTCAAACCACTAGACCAGCTCGCTCCCCAAATTTATATACCTTAGTTTTATTTTAGAATAAAACAATACAACCATATAAATCCCGAAACTGCATTAAACGATCTATTGTTTACAATCCGTACTTGGGACGGTGAATGTGTACCTTCACGCAAGACCACACAGAACTCTTGGTAGCTGGGTCTTGTACTTGTTATTTATGACTCTAGTCTAGCCATTACTCAGATGGATGAATCTACCTAATATCTCATAACTCGTACTGTTTATGAGCGTAACTCTTGACTACCGTGTGTCTCGGTTTGTACGTAGTAATGAGCTTCAAAAATGTACGATTGAGGGGCAAAGGATTGGGGTGTTCAAATTTTACGTAAAAATGGATGATCACACTGACTTAAGGGGAGTTTTAGATTGAGAGAATATTGTCACTTGTAACATCCATTTAATATTTTCTATAAAACATACGAACAGATTTAAGGTGGGCTCCTTACACGGGATAATCAAAGATCTAAAAGACATTGAGGATTGGGAGGGATTGAACCCGAACGTAGGTTTCGTGCTGTTAATACTATATCAGCCAAGGCCCTCTTTATCTACGTCATTGGTATTTTTACGTCTAATACAGGTCTTGTTACTAACTAACGTCAACCTGCAAATATTATCACTATAGAAGGTCAACCATTTGTTAAATAGCAATTGATTGATTTCCCAATAACAAGTGGTATTCAGGTTAAAATAGATTCCTCATAGGATCGAGCTCACAGCCTGTAGATTTTAAGATACGCACTGTAACCACTAATACCAGTCACATTGGATTGAGGATAGTAAATGATAAGGTTAAGTAAAGGACAAGTGAATGAGGTAAAGGACAAGTAAAGGATAAGTGACAAGTAAATGTAAAGGATATACTGTAAGCGTAAACAGATTAAAAAGTAAAATTTATATCAAAATAAATAATTTTATCGATTGCGCAAATCTTTCTCAGTTTGTAGTTTAATCAGTGAATTAGTTTAGGTTAAAAAAAAAAATTAGTATTACCGCAATAAAAGAGGGATATACACGCTTAAAAAGGAATTTTAAAAAATGCTTCAAAATTTTTTTTGTAAAATGTATTACCATAACCCAACAAGTAGTGTCATGTTTAAATCCACTTGTATTAAATTGAATTCCTCGTCTAGTTTGAGAGGGTTTATTCTCAGATTAGGGTTGAGGGTTTCAACTGGCGTCGCAATCTGTTCTAAGCCACTTGTGCTGTATAATCCTCAGTAGTGGGATGTGGCTCACTACGGTACAATAGCACTTTTGTTCACCTACCTAACCTATTGAGTCTGAGCGTACGTTTATTAATTTACGGAAAAATCACCATTTGTACAATCAGTTACATGCATATAAATTTGTAGATACTAATAAATACCGTAATGAATACGATAACTTGTACATCGCGTTTCATGCAAGTGCTTAATAATTACATACTAGTATTATAATATATACAACTGAGCAAAAAAAATTAACATCGATTGATTTTCACACTAGAAAGAAATAAAAAGATAAGTATGTAACATTTATAAGTAACAGTCAACCAGCATCACCAAAAATAAAATGCATTGATCTTGAATTTCAATTAAAGGGTTTAGCTCAGCTTTGCTATAGAACAGAACTCGAAATGGAAGATTGCAAATATTAATCATGAAAATCTTAACAATAACAAGTATTAATGGTGATGGGTTGACAAAGATTTGGAAAGAATATGATGGTTAATGTTGAACAAAATTGACAGTAAAACTTAAATAATGGAACTAGAACATAATTTTATAGTGATGGAGGAAAAATAAGTTGATAAATGGACACAAAACTGCCCACAGTACTCTGTCTTCTTAGGGATACAATGTCTATGTATATTTGAATCTCCTACACCGACGAGGATACATAATAATGTACTACTTTTTTGACAATATTTGCGTTGAACTCACTTGACACCCATGGAAAATCAAACCCCAAACTAACTTCCCTCCAGTACAAATTTGAACCGGAAGAACCTCCCCTGAAGGGAGGAGTTCACGATGACGTCACACGCTTATCTCCCCCTTATCACAACAGTCGGGCCCGGAACACAACAATTAGAACAGCTGATGACTAATGGCACCTCCCCAGCTGATCGCAGATAACATGCAGTGCGCTGGTTTCTGTATGGATTTTTTGTTACCCTCCCAAAAAGTGTGCGATGTGGTTGATATCTACAATGTCCCTATGATTTATGTTTTGCGGTCATTTTTGTTACGAATAAAGCTAAATCCATGGTTAAAACCTTTAAAATAAATCTAGTAAGCTATGTTAAATATTATAAAACTGAAACCCAAAACGTGTACTAATTTTGTAACGCATTTTATTTGAGTTTTTATCCTCCTATAGGAAAATGCATAACAAAACACCAATGGGAGTAAAAGTAATATATATTAGCTGATAAGTTACGCATTTCAGCTGAATGCAAAAAATAACCGAAATTTGAGTAAACCATCTATGACTATGAACACAGTTTAGTTAAGCTCAACCATACATTCTTTAAATCCGTGAATCAATTCCGAACATTATTTCAAGAGCGTTTAGCGCTTCTATTTTGAGATATTCGAGGAAGTGATTACTCCAAGCCCAAACAAAGAGAACTATTAATGGACGTTCAATTAAATGCATCAGAAAGAAGAGAAGGATAAATCTTGAGTTCAAAGAATCAAAGCACACAAAGGTCAGTAATGAGCGCCACCGGCCAATACTCCATTGTCATCCTCATCTGTAGCACAGACAGTGTGGTGCGTGGCGACGGTACTATTTTGTACTGCTTTGTGAACTTTGAGTTGAAACTTTATGTCAAATTTTAAAAAGGTTTTATTGTTTATGGTATTCTAATTTGCAAAGAAGTATCCAAGACTTAAATACAAATTTTTTTACACAACACATCCTGAATTAGAGTGAGATTGACAAACGTTGGCGAATACAAATAAATTAGGTGAATGTACATAAAACCAATCTTAAATCGTGTAGATCGCGTTTTACCATTTTTATACCTTCATGAAGGTGTGTTTATATGTTAAATCTGTAGTATTGTGGTTTGTACTTCTGCGCCATTGCAATAAACTCTAATGTCAACTTATTAGGAAGTACAATGATTGAGTTAACCGACAATTTGGTTTTAATTTTAAGTATGGTAAACTGTCCCAAGGTAAATACAGTTTTATCAGAAAATGTATATTTACTTCTTAGTAATCAGTGACACCGGGTTGTTGATAAGCATTTAAAAATAAAACACAGTTTCTGTAAAGAAATGCATTATTCTTGGCAAAGTCTATATTATTGCATACTATTTTTGACTATTGATACAACTTCTGTATCCAATAGTCAATGATAGTATGTAATATATTTTGTCACCACGTGGTACCATATTCAGACCAACTAGATAGACTACATCGGTGAAGAGGATGTTGATGACAGAAATTGGTGGATGGTCGCAATTTAGAATAGTTTTCTCGAGTTTGTATAAAATGAGTAAGGTTTGTTGAGAAACACAATCGTTTGGAGTAAACTTTTTAAAATTCACAAGGTTAGTCCCCTATATCGCACTTTTAGGTTGTAAACTGCTATAATTAGATAGACACATTACACAGTTAGAAGGTGGTTTTACACCAACGCCTCCGACAGGTATTTACACAAGAAACATTGTTGTATACCCCAGTACAGGCGCCATGCTATCTCCAACATCTACTGGATACGCTCGTACAACGCATGTTCTCTTCATTACCTTCCTTATCAGCGGATCTCAGATCTTGATACTGGCTATACTGATCGCATATCGAGGTTGGCTTAGAGGGGATTTTAATGTAAATAACTGTGATAGGGTAAGCCTGATCTACAATGTCTAACATTATGATTAGGCACTGTTTAATATAAGATAGTAAAACTTATTATTTTTGAAAATTATCCTATACTCTAATACGAGCAATGTTTGCTTGTATGCTTGCTTGCTTGCTTGCTTGCTTGCTTGCAGAAAGATCTCGAAAACGGCTCCGACGATTTTCTTCAAATCTGGTAAATAGTTTATTTTTGGCCTAAAAACGAGCTTCATGCAGTTAGACCTCCCAACAAAAATCTAATTACGTAGAAAAACGAAACTGAAAGTCACATTTTTTTTACATTAGTCTTATAGGTTGCTAAGTAACCATGTTGGTTGAATTAAATAACAAGGAAAAAGTAAACAAAAGACTTGAAGTTGTAGCACGTGTTGATAATAAACCAACTACCCACAGTATACTAGCAAATTACAAATACAGTACAGAAGGGAAAGCATCACTTGCTACTTTTGAGCAAAGATTATACTGAAGATTGTTCGATACATTGTAGGCCTAGTAAAGACAAGCAGTACGAAGGGTGGGATCTGTTTATGACAATTAGATAAAGGTATTTGCAATCAAAAAATGCTATGGGAAGGGAGGAAAACAGGTCCGTGACGTAGGAAGTGATAAAGGAAGTAGTCAAAGCGAGCAGTCCGGAGTGTGGGAACTGTTTACGACCATAAGATTAGGGTATCTGCAATCCTAAAATTCTATGGGAAGGGAGGGAAAAAGGTCCGCGACGTAGGAAGTGGTGAAGAAAGTAGTCAAGGCAAGCTGTCTGGAGTGTGGGAACTGTTTATGACGATTAGATAAGGATATTGGCAATACTAAAATGCTATGGGAAGGGAGGAAAACAGGTCCGCGACGTGGGAAGTGGGGAAGGAAGTAGTCAAGGCGAGTAGTCCGGAGTGTGGGAACTGATTATGACGATTATATAAGGATATTGGCAATACTAAAATGCTATGGGAAGGGAGGAAAACAGTTCCGCGACGTGGGAAGTGGTGAAGGAAGTAGTCAAGGCGAGCTGTCTGGAGTGTGGGAACTGTTTATGACGATTATATAAGGATATTGGCAATACTAAAATGCTATGGGAAGGGAGGAAAACAGTTCCGCGACGTGGGAAGTGGTGAAGGAAGTAGTCAAGGCGAGCTGTCTGGAGTGTGGGAACTGTTTAGGACGATTATATAAGGATATTGGCAATACTAAAATGCTATGGGAAGGGAGGAAAACAGTTCCGCGACGTGGGAAGTGGTGAAGGAAGTAGTCAAGGCGAGCTGTCTGGAGTGTGGGAACTGTTTAGGACGATTATATAAGGATATTGGCAATACTAAAATGCTATGGGAAGGGAGGAAAACAGGTCCGCGACGTAGGAAGTGGTGAAGGAAGTAGTCAAGGCGAGCTGTCTGGAGTGTGGGAACTGATTATGACAATTATATAAGGATATTGGCAATACTAAAATGCTATGGGAAGGGAGGGAAACAGTTCCGCGATGTGGGAAGTGGTGAAGGAAGTAGTCAAGGCGAGCTGTCTGGAGTGTGGGAACTGTTTATGACGATTAGATAAGGATATTGGCAATAGTAAAATGCTATGGGAAGGGAGGAAAACAGGTCCGCGACGTAGGAAGTGGTGAAGGAAGTAGTCAAGGCGAGCTGTCTGGAGTGTGGGAACTGATTATGACAATTATATAAGGATATTGGCAACACTAAAATGCTATGGGAAGGGAGGGAAACAGTTCCGCGACGTGGGAAGTGGTGAAGGAAGTAGTCAAGGCGAGCTGTCTGGAGTGTGGGAACTGATTATGACAATTATATAAGGATATTGGCAACACTAAAATGCTATGGGAAGGGAGGGAAACAGTTCCGCGACGTGGGAAGTGGTGAAGGAAGTAGTCAAGGCGAGCTGTCTGGAGTGTGGGAACTGATTATGACAATTATATAAGGATATTGGCAACACTAAAATGCTATGGGAAGGGAGGGAAACAGTTCCGCGACGTGGGAAGTGGTGAAGGAAGTAGTCAAGGCGAGCTGTCTGGAGTGTGGGAACTGATTATGACAATTATATAAGGATATTGGCAACACTAAAATGCTATGGGAAGGGAGGGAAACAGTTCCGCGACGTGGGAAGTGGTGAAGGAAGTAGTCAAGGCGAGCTGTCTGGAGTGTGGGAACTGTTTATGACGATTAGATAAGGATATTGGCAATACTAAAATGCTATGGGAAGGGAGGAAAACAGGTCCGCGACGTAGGAAGTGGTGAAGGAAGTAGTCAAGGCGAGTAGTCCGGAGTGTGGGAACTGTTTATGACGATTAGATAAGGATATTGGCAATACTAAAATACTATGGGAAGGGAGGGAAACAGGTCCGCGACGTAGGAAGTGGTGAAGGAAGTAGTCAAGGCGAGTAGTCCGGAGTGTGGGAACTGTTTATGACGATTAGATAAGGATATTGGCAACACTAAAATGCTATGGGAAGGGAGGAAAACAGGTCCGCGACGTAGGAAGTGGTGAAGGAAGTAGTCAAGGCGAGTAGTCCGGAGTGTAGGAACTGTTTATGACGATTAGATAAGGATATTGGCAATACTGTACTAAAATTCTATGGGAAGGGAGGGAAACAGGTCCGCGACGTAGGAAGTGGTGAAGGAAGTAGTCAAGGCGAGCTGTCTGGAGTGTGGGAACTGTTTATGACGATTAGATAAGGATATTGGCAATACTAAAATGCTATGGGAAGGGAGGAAAACAGGTCCGCGACGTAGGAAGTGGTGAAGGAAGTAGTCAAGGCGAGTAGTCCGGAGTGTAGGAACTGTTTATGACGATTAGATAAGGTTATTGGCAATACTAAAATTCTATGGGAAGGGAGGGAAACAGGTCCGCGACGTAGGAAGTGGTGAAGGAAGTAGTCAAGGCGAGCTGTCTGGAGTGTGGGAACTGTTTATGACGATTAGATAAAGATATTGGCAATACTAAAATGCTATGGGAAGGGAGGAAAACAGGTCCGTGACGTAGGAAGTGGTGAAGGAAGTAGTAAGGCTAGCAGTGCTGAGCGTGGGAACTGTCTGTGGCAATTCCATTAATGTGTCTTCAATCCTAACATTCAATGGGAAGGGAGGGAAACAGGTCCACGACGTAGGGAGTGCTGAAGGAAGTAGTAAAGGCAAGCAGTGTTTGGGAATGGATTTATGTATCTGCAATACTAAGACTGCTTTCAGAGCAAACTAATGATTTTCCCGAGCAAAGCTCGGTCCCCAGGTACTTGTTCATTAATACAACTAGGACAAACCGAGTTATACTTTATATACCCAAAACACGGAACAAACAAGATTAGGGTAATGACAGATGTTTTTGCAATACAGAGGTTGAAATTCGTCACAAAAAGTATGTTTGAGCTGTACGATGCTTGTAAAATCACACTCAGTTGCTCGCGAAAATAGTACCATCGAATAAGTTAACACGGAAGAAGTAGGGAGACTATAGTTTTTATTTGGATACATAATTATTTGGAACAAAACAAACTCAAATAGTAGAAATAAAGGCAATATTTTGATTGAGCAGGATTTTTTCTGACCACGACGCCACTATAATTGGTGAAATTGTATTGGTTCATTGTATTAAAACAATGTATTGCGTTGTTTTATTGCTCGTCTCGCCGTCAAGAGGTCACCGATTCGATTCTGAGCATAACATAAGCTCGATAGGACCCAGCTGTCCTCTAATGGGTAAAAAAAGTCATATTACTGGCACTATTCAAGAAAACAGCTGATTTTAAACACTACTTAGGTAGTTTTATTCTGTTCTATTCGAATCCTTCACTTACATTCAGCTTTAAATACTAGGCGTGCGTGGCTGTCTTCAATTATGGCGACAGTATGAATAATAATATAGACTAAATGAATAACTTTAACAAAAATATACTAGCTTAACAAACGCTTTGAAGTCCATTAATGCTTCTAATTTCCTCCTACTTACTCAGCCCAAACAGCTGTTTACGAGGGACGACTTAGTAACCTCGCCTCATTGACTTATGCGTAACGAGACTGCTGAATATGGAAGACTTTTAGACTAACAATGTCAATTACGTTCCCTCGGCCCTCTCCGTCTGCGTCGTGGATCATCTAAGTCCTAACAAAAAAATATTTCTTTCTCTTATTCCGTAATCCTATGAGAAAAGATTGAAATTGTTACTTTGATCATAGATTAATTAAAGGAGTTCGATCTCGGAGATGGCACCGATCCTGAAAATAAGTGTTTACCGGACGAGTTTGGTCGTTCCTGTGCGAGACGAAGTCTAGTACGGGATAGCCATACGAGTCCGGTAAACACATCTTGGACGAATTACGTACGATAGTTTACACCATACTACTAAATCCGTTCAAATCCTTATATTACCACCAACTAAAGGGCTAAAAATCACTAGTCATAACCTCTAAGAGAGGTTACGTTTTTGTTATAACCACTCATAGCCACCCAAATACAGTATAATCAGCTGATTGGTGTCCGGTAAAACTCATTACAGTACAGTAGTACGCAATGAAACCCCATTTGATTAAGCTGGCGGCAAACAGCTGTTTCTGGTCTAAATCCCTGCATGGGAAGTTCGGCAAAATAGTGTCGTATGGCGTGAACACCTTTATACTTACGGTATAGCCTACGTTAAGTTCTGTGCCAAAAATAAATTATATACAGTAACCAGGAAAGATCTTACTATACTCTCGCCGTAATATGCATTAAAACTTTGCATTAAAACATGGGCCTTATGGGACGCCATACCGCCATTGCGGGGTTTTCATGATCATAAATCAAATAAATTGTTGTCAAATTCAAATAGTTGTAACATGTGTTTAAACAGACCAAAAGAACAAGAACATTCAGATTATTACCATTGAGCATATTATACTACGAAATAAATGACAAATTAGGTAAATTGACTTGTGGTTAAATTAATGCAATAAAACGGAATACTCTGACTAACCTAAAATAGTTTTGAGTACTCTCTGAACTAAATAATAATTAATCAGTATTCTGTAAATGCATGTTTCGCAATTTCGACCGAAGAGGTTTGGATGCGTGCTCAGCAATGCTCAATTAGTCCAGTAATTTGTGTTTATAATCACTGTCCATATTTAACACAATGCGGCAAAACAATTATCATACAGTACAACGAAACGCACAGATTCGTAATGTAATTTAAACTGGAATTGTATAACGCTTGAGGGATTTTTACAGTCGATGAAATTGTTTTACAACAAAAGGTTTTTACTGATTATGTTACCACGTCAAATTATTTGAAAAGCAATATTAGTAGTTTTTTTCCATCCATCATGTTAATGATATTTTCAACTAATTACAATTGAATGATACGTTAACTAACCAACTAGTATGATTGATTTAGTAATTTCTGACCAAGATAAAAATTTAGCCAAATTTATTGAAATTCTTATACAGTAGGCCTACTTATAAGTATAGTTTATACAATTTTTAACGTAATCTGTTAGGTTTTATTAATTCGAGTATCAATATTTGTACCTTTAAAACAAAAATACTCTACAGTTATCTCTTAAGATCCAAACAGTATTTTCAAACTAACACCATGGCTAGCTTGAAACAGCTTTGAATGTAGTTTAATTAATTCAATCGATCCCACAAATTGCTTAAACATTTTTTTTAGTTTTAATTGAGAGGTTTTTAACCATAGATATAATTTCATTTAACAGTATTCTCCCCAAAACATTTGTAGAACCTAATAAAATTGAAATAGGCCTACAATGATACTAATTGTGTTATTATAAATTAAAACAAATTAATTTGAACATTATAACTTTCCACATTAAACACACTTTGCGTTCTAAGACCGCATAAGTAACACGATAATCTCAATTTCCCCTTGTGTAAAGCTAAAACTAAGTTAATTAACAGTATTTCGTATTCATACACCCTTTATTTCCCCCGTTCCGTTTAGAGACTTCTAGTTCATTATCCTCGCATCCGAGAGATGTTTCTACCACGAGCCTCTCCGCCTCTCCATTGCGTGGATTTACATTCCGTTTTTCAGGGATTAGACAAACTCTTGAGCTCCCATTAAAGCCACAATCACCCCTCGCAGCGATGCTGATTGCAATGCGGATTTTGTCTGATTTTATCTAATTGAAACAAGGGTCGGGGTTGATTTTGAAACTTAGACAAGAGTCAAGCTTGTATAAAATCAGTAATGAGTGGAATTCAGAAATTCCGGTGATGAGTGAGCAAAATAAATAGTGTTTGTGGCAATCGAGAATTTGTGTATCCATCAAATAACTGTGTACAATATATATTATTTTGCAAAATCCACAAGGACAAATTTTAAATTGTCAAATTCAAATTTCCATTTATTTTTAACAAATTCAAACGGATCTTGGTTTTTGATAAAACTTTGATAAAAATTTAAAAAGTGACTAAATTAAATTTAATTGTTACACCGAGCCAGGGAAAATTAATAAAATTCATTTTGTGCCCCGATTTTGAAATATTTTTTTCTAGGACGCTAGGCACGAGCCCAGAATTGTTTTTTCACATTACTTCAGGCTAGACCTTGGGGTTACGGCATTATCACTTAGATAAAATCCATTGGTGATTTGGCGAGATTTGAACCCGGAACCCCAGGAACGGAGTCCCGCGCTCTAATCAATAGGCCAGCTCGCTCCCCCCGATTTTTACCATTGATATAGATATATTCCATCCCCATGTTAACCATTTTTTTTTTATTGAAATGGAATAGTTTAGTTGAGCCACTGATGTACTACAGAGTGCACTGATGTAAATTACTGCCAAATTGTTAAACAAATTAAACTGATAGAGCTACTTATTGTATGCTATAGGAAATTCCATGTCACATATGCTATTACAGCAACAAAACGCTAGAAGAAAAAATAGAGGTTAGATTTTGTAACCCACTGAAAATTGCTCATTCAACTATGTTCCTTATCAATAAGGAATTGGAACAGCCTTTCCATTGAAATGGGATATCTACTTCAGTATCCAAAACCCAGCTCAGTTAATCAAACAGGATGGTTTAGTTTTAAAAGTTAATTACGGTACCTATGAATGGATAATGGGGGATCAATAGTTAATCAATTCAATGCTCAACTCTACACTCCTACACACATACTCATACACCCAGGAATTTGACAATCCCCTGTCTACGAGGGCGGCGAAGAAGACACAGATGGTAATTAGTAAAGGTAAAAGGCGTTTATGTACGATTTCAACCACTTACGAAAACCGCAACAAACATACACCTTACACATAATCAGATGAGTTCCATTACAAAATGTGACCAAAAAAACTTCAACCTGTGACATCACAAGATAGCAACACTGTGTCTCTACCAGAGACATCTTGGTTGTCATGACGACTGGTCCACCCTCTAGTGCTGGTGCTGGTAATTGTCAGCTTTACATATCTACCAACCTCCACCAGACACCGCAGGCCACAGACTGGATGTTTTTTTCTGATAACAGTTAAGTGTTCTAGATGTTTCGCAAAGCCGGTTCATTGCCTTGCACTTGAAGATAACAGAAATGCACTTTCAAGTCCGACGTCGTTGCTGCCTTTTAGAATGTGTAGTGTTGTTGGGTTGTTTATGGAATTGGTTGTGAGAAAATTTAGTAATTATCAAATGCACTAAGGATATTATCATAGAGTGTTTTGGCTATCTACATTTCTTGGTATTATTTTTGGATCACAACACCATAAATAAGGGTAATGTTTAATGCAAGAATTTATAGCTTTACAATACTGATGACGTCGTCTTTGTCTTACTAGTTGGACATTGTGCCCTTGTAAAATTCAATTCAACCAGCGGAGGTGCTGATATTGGTCACCAATCGATTGGATTGTTAAATTTACACGGTTTTATATTTGGTATGGTTACCTTATGTGGCACATTATATTCCAAGCAAAATGTTTCACATCCTACTATGCTGTATTGGTTACTTTGAATAGGTCTGTTAGTTAGTGTTGCATAGATAGTTCTTTTACATTTCTTTATCTGGACGAAGTCAAAACCAAAACAAAAAATTTAATGTATTATTTTTTCGTTTCTCAATTGGAAAATTATTGTAAATTCTTATAAGGCAAAAGTACACGTTTTCTAAAACAATACAACGCAATCCACAATCACAGCTTTTACCTTCACACACTTCCACTAGCCACGTTCTTGCTTCAACCGAGGGCGAAGACCTAAAATAGGAATTACCTCGCCAATTACTCAAGTTGGCACGGAGAGACAAGACAACTAACCGACTTCGCCGACAATTCCCGTTCTGTCCACCGGCTGCTTGGCTTGGCTGTAGCCGACCTACCATGTTAGGCAACTTGCCTCTGCCGGGGAATGCGGAATACAATAAACCCATGATCTCCATGGTTACCTGCATTGTTATAATTGGGGTCAGGTGGTTGCTACGAGACGTCTAAACGTCAATTAGGACTGAACCAGAATAATTGTTTGGGTGTTAAAAATCTCTTAGATTTGTGTCGATGGGATTTTTGATTGTTTTGCGATGACTAAGGAATCTGGTTCTTTAGGATCGTCAAATAAAGCCCTGTGATTAACACAACATATATCAAAATAAGATCTGAATGCAGAATTGAACTTGACCTGCGGAGGTTATATCGGTTACTTTCTGACTAGTAAGCTTACAATCACTCCGATTAATTTTATGCGCATTCTAACATTACCGAACACCAAGGTGCTTATTTTTAGAAGTTGAATGAAGGATGATTTGATTAGATGATGGATTTGGCACTGGCGTTCTATGATTGTTAGATAAGCACTATGATCAAGCTATTCTTCTAGACAGATCCTATTCTCTGAGCTCCGGCGAGCAAGCTGGTGTAGTGGTTAGAGCGTGGGACTTCATCCCTGAGGTCCCGGGTTCAAATTCCGCCAAGTCACCAATTGATTTTATTTAATATATTTAAGATATTGCCGCAACCCCTAGTTCTAGCCTGAAGTTCGTGCCTAGCGTCCTAGGACAAAAAGAATTCTCTGAGCTCCATTAGGTTTATATATTCCATAAATGTTCTAAAAGCAGAAATTACGTCTATACAACACTGGCGAATTGTTTTAGTTTGGATCCTATCACAAACAAATACTAGATGTACTTATTATATAGATGTAACGAAGTTTTATTGTGTTTTTTTTTTTTTTTTTTTTAAGATGCTAAGATAAATTTATCAAGGTTCAAAAAATTATACTAGGTTGACAAAAACCCCTCTCTGTGTAAAAAATAAAACAAATCCGCCATGTTGCATTATCTTGTTAGTATGTAGAAGAATACAATTAAAACAATCTACAATCTCAAAAAGCGTGTAACCAGGAGCGATTGCATCTCTGAAACTATCAACAGTTGTGTCTAAATGCCAAATTACCACGGATAGTTTAAAACACACGCGAAACAAATTAGCTCCGAGCCCACGGGAGATCTGGCGTATCATTATGTGATCTGGATAGCAGCCCATCGCTAAGTGAATTTATCAGAACGTGTAATTTGTGTAGACCAGTGGATACTTAACGTGATGAGTCACGAACTCAAAACTAGTGGATTCTGGGATAAAACGCTTGTTAAACTAAAGAGGTCGATACTTCCCTTGGAGATTGAAAAAGTGGACTTTCTACGTGTGGAAGGCGAGAAAGTATGGAAACTATGTCCGATCCAGAGTTATCTAAGAATCTATATATATAAAAGGCAAAGCCCTCACTGACTGACTGACTGACTGACTGACTGACTGACTCACTCACTCACTCATCACTAATTCTCCCACTTCCCACTTACCTAAGAGGCTGAAATTTGGTACACTGATTCTTTAGGCATTAAATAGGAAAACTAAGTGGTTTTTATTCTGATCGGACTCTCGGGCTCCGCCCCAGTGGCTCTGGAGTTTCCCATGGTAACCTAATGAGTACTCATATTTAAATGGAATTAATGAATCATAACAGCTGTTTCAATTAAACAAGTTGGTTGTGTTCTATTATGTTCAATAGCATTAAAGTTACAAGGATTACCAACAGAGTGCAGCACTATTATTTTTTTAATATTTGACAACAGCTAATTTGAAACCAAAAGGTGAGTGAGCGTAGCGAACGAGCTAACCTGAAAGCAATTGAGCGCAGCGAACGAGCTCCAACCGTAAAGGTGAGTGAGCGTAGCGAACGAACTGCAACAAGACGTGTGAGCGCAGCGAACGAGCTCCAACCTAAAGGTGAGTGAGCGTAGCGAACGAACTTCAACCTAAAGGTGAGTGAGCGTAGCGAACGAACTTCAACCAGGACGTGATTGAGCCATGCGAACGAGCTCACATATGAAGTTAAACGGGGCAAAGCCCGCGGGTACAGCTAGTAACTCATACAAGCTAAGTTGGTTTTAAATGTTGCCCTTAAATATGTGTTATTTACAATATCAGGGAACTTACATCTTAGTTTTTATAATGGTTTTTGCTGATCAAACAATTTTGATGATATTCGATAGATGTAATGAAGAATTGTTTTGCTAGCAATATTACAGCAAAATGTTATAGTCATAGACATGCAAGTATACTAAATGGGTGATACATGATTCAAATAATATGTCGGTATGGATGCACTGATAAGATAGAGTTTCAGTTCGTATACCATTATGTAGTTTATAAATCAGTTAACTGAACTACCGTTACATGTAGTTGACCCATCGATCTCATATATCGAACGCAGTTAATTCGACCTTCAACCGTTACACTAATAGCTCACCATTACAAGGGAGACCAGTTTATTCACATACCGGTTCATTACAAGTCAGTTATTCACTATTCCCACCAGAGGTTGGAAATTTGGTTAACAAATCACTCCTTGATATCTCTATAATATTTCCAACCCGACCACTACTAGATCAAACTTTGGCGTTCGGCATTCTACTAAGAAGTGTGGTTCAACACTATATTCCGCCGATAATATATCAAAGATTTGTCAATTCACAGACACAGATATCAACATTTGTTTGGTTCACCACATCACACAGCAATTTCAAAGTATACTTTATTTAATCAATCCATACTTAATACATACAGAAAACTGTGAAATCAAAACATTAAAAATCTGAATAAAAAATAATCAGCTGATTAGCAGCTGGTATAACCAAAGTATTCTTCGTTCACGTAACCTATTTTAATATTGAAATGTGTTTAAAATTAACAGGTCTATGATCACAAAGGAATTATTAACTGTAACACCGATCAATCTGTATGACCTAGTAATCATTTCAAACAATGTAACAGAGTTTCCGAAGGTCTATCAGTTGTCATTGACGGTGTATCGAACGTCATTGAAATTCTTCCGATGTTTCCATTGCCAGTTAAACTCCTACTGTTCTGATGAGGGCGCGTGCTGGTTTAGTGTTTGTGAATGGCCTTCGGTTCCCAACACACCGAGTTCAAATCCCACCAATCAGAAATAGAGGTAATTTGCAAAAACGTTTCGTTCTAGCGTCCGAAAATGTGAAAGTGGAATTTTAAAATACGCTTCTGAAGGAAGAATCTCAATCTCTTACACAATTTACCGCAAGTCAATTAATCTCCGACCGATCCATCGAAGGTCAGTTCCCCGATATAGAGATGGTCTCCGCCCCGAGCTACTGGCGACTTCCGTCCAGCAATTTCCCCCCATTACACAAGATGGGCGACAATCAAGCTGGCTAATGTCTCACAACCGGCAGCCGCCATTGCATTACACGCACGTGACCAGCTGACCTAGCGGTGTGACCGGTCACGTTAAAAATATACCAAGAAAATTATAATAACAAATTATTCAAGCGATGATAATGCAATAAACTAAATGGTAGAGGGTGTATGTGACCAGGTACCAGGTGTTTATTTTTAGTTTGACCCTAAATACGGTAAAAAGACAGCAAATCTCCATTTAAAGTTTGGGTTAGAGCCCTTTGGATCTTAGTCTTAATTTTATTTATGACCTGTTGGGATGCAATTACAACTGACCTGCCCAAAAACCAGGAAAGATTGAAAACAGAGAAAACATCCATGAAAGTACTACTTACTGATCTACAGGAACAGTAGAAATACTAACCTGAAACAAAAGATACAATATTATTATTAGCTGATAGTAAAAGAAACCAAATTTGCCCATGACTGCTTTAGTTTCATGGAAAATATATAACAAAACCACGTCAATTATGTATATCAAGCTTTAAAATGGATTTAATTTATTATACTAACTTAATCTAAAAAAACCGTAAAATGGATAGAATAAAATAATTGTTAAGTAATAATAAGCTGTTGAAGCAATACAGCTATCAATTATGTAACGTAAAAAAGTTGAATATAAAATAAATATTAATTTTCAATACTGAAATAATAATTAGGACACCCCGAAGTTCTCGTATTTAAAGAAAGCCACACTATAAAGAACTATACAGATGCACCATAGGATTGTCAAGGGTTAAAAATACACTAAAGGTTGACCTCCAGACTCTATTCCCACTGTACAGAGCTGTATCATTACTGTATAGCCGAGACTGTGACGCCCAGGGGAGAGATGGGCAGAAGCAACATGGGTCCTATGAGACTGCCTTGGTAGCGCCGTGCTTTGGACAATTTAATCACGTCTTTGTTTGGAGGTTGAGCGTTATTGTAAAATATAGCCAGTAACGTATTTTTGGGTACGAGGGAATTTTGAGAGTACGTAATTTTTTTAAGATTAAAGTTGGTTAAAATATGTTCTGCCACAAAAAGTGTCTTTATTTTATTCAAAAATATATATGATAATAATTACCAATACGAGGCAAACAAGTTATTGATTAAAAATAAACTCACAAAATAAATAACAAATCTTAGAAACGATATGTGTAATGAAATCAATTTCAAAGTTTACTGATAAAGTTAAAAAAAATTAATCTTCTAAAAATTAATTCCGTAAATAACGAGAAGCTCAAAGTAAAACTGTTAAAACAATAAGTACGCATTCTAACACTTGGAAGGTGACTCAAACCTTGACGAAAGGTATTGAAAAGGTGTTGGTTATGCAAAGGTTTGTATGGTTAACTGGAATCAGCTGTCCTTGTTTGTACTTAAGATTTTTAACAGATGGTTTTGGCTAGGCTTGTATTATTTTGTAAAAGTTCTGTAACAGTATTCTTGTATGTGTGTTGGAAGAATAAGTAAATGAATAAAGAGAAACAAAGATTATTTTACTATACTCTACACTAATCCACCTAACTCATACCATAGACCAATTAAATATAGACCGTCATCTGTGTTGTGGTTACCATAGGTTCTGGCGTACACCGCTGGGAGCACCATATAGTTACAGCATACTCGCTACGTCAGTACATGGCGCTCCCAGCGGTGTGCGCCAGAACCTATGGTAACCGCAGCAAGGCTGACAGTCTATATTTTATGCTTTTTGTCTATGCTCATACTCTATTAAAATACGCAGGAATGTGCCTATGTCTTTATAAAACCGGAACTTTATACGCAAACCTAAAACTATTTACAAGCAAATGTTTATCAAAATATATCAATTCGAGCATTACGATCAATATAGTAGATATGCAATCACCTACATATCAGCTCAGGCTGTCGCCATCGGAAACGTCCACATTGACATGACGTCACAGCTAATGTTGACATGACCAAAACTAACCACCAATTACAACCGACGTCGGACCACATTTACATCAGTTGTTGTGTATACCAGACTGCTAAGGCCAACGTGCATTGGTTAATTATATTTATCTATGAA
Source organism: Macrosteles quadrilineatus (assembly GCF_028750875.1). Lineage (NCBI taxonomy): Eukaryota > Metazoa > Arthropoda > Insecta > Hemiptera > Cicadellidae > Macrosteles > Macrosteles quadrilineatus. The sequence continues at coordinate 136,632,186 of NW_026542595.1, read as the reverse complement.
TACAGTTTATTGCATGTTTGACTATTATTTTTGATTATGTTATACCGCAGAGATGTGAGGTATAGAGAGTACACTTAAGGTGTGTCTAGGGCAAAATCCAACACCGCCCCCTCAACCTTAAGTACTACAAACATTACTTCTCTTTGATAATGCGAAAAAACGTATATTCTAAAAAAAATATTTTTTTAAATTTGTATTTAATAGGTTAATTGTTTTGTGGTTGTTTGATTTACAGAGTTATTTAGAGTCTGGCTTGGTTATTTTAGTTGTTTTTACTTATTTTTGACATTAGGTTTGTTTTAGTTTTATAGTTTTAATCAGATCCGTAGTAGTGTTAAAACTTCACGATGAAGAATAAATGGATTTGTTTAGGTTAGTTGTACTAAGCATAGGATTCATTTTTGTAAACTGTTATCTATTGTCAAAAAAGTTTTTAGTAAAGTTGTATACACAAGGACTTTTTTCCTTACTGTTCAGTACGCAGCTCTGTGAAACTGTAAGTTTAACAATGAAACTAATACACCGCGGAAAAACATTTAACTTTGTAATAGCTATAGACAAAAATATTGAAGTTCTATAAGTTTTTAAGTGTACATAATAGTTACTAAATTTGTTTCTGAAAACCTTTCCAAATAGATAATATTTAATTATGTTCGTTGCTAAAAAAATTATTTCCCTTCGATTACAAATATCTAAGTTTAACCCAAATGTACGATTTTACTTCACAAAGTTCATCAACCAAGTCTACTGCATGTAATTCATATTTTGTCAAAGTGGCATGGTTATTTCGATCTACAAACAAAACACAACAATCTATAACCACGATAGAACTAGGGATCAGCTGTCACAAAAATAACAATAGGCTATAGGTCATGTTTTACAGAGTTAAAGAATAACTTCATAATCAAATTGTTCGCTAGCTGAATAATTTAATAACCAGGTACTCTAGGGATAAATGTATTAGTTGTAAAGCGTTTCTGTGTGTTTTGGCAGAATATTCACCACAACGTTGGACAGATTACAAAGCAGGCCGCTGGAGTCTCCCTCTTGTCTCCACGGTTATTTTCTACTCAATGAACTCTTCATCTCTCCCCATGTTTGATGTTAATGTTACATGACAACCGAGAAAGAGGAAGTTAGCGAATGACAAATCCACCATGTTAAATGCAGGGCCAAAATATGTTCTCAGCTTTGTAAACAATTATTATTTTGAGTAATGCATTTTAGTCAGTTTGATCAGTGCTTGTATACGTTAAACAGCTTGATAAATTTCTTCACACATTATGGAAATTTGTTTAAGTTTTTCATTAAAAATTTGAAATTGTTCTTTAAATACAAGAACAAAAAAAAAACTAAAATAATTACACTATTTTAATATTTTTGTGACTAATTAACTAGATGATCAGAAGAATATCGTGCATTATTTTTTAACTACTAGAAAAACAAAATAATAAAGAAAGACGTGTTTGTATACAGAATGAAAATGGATTAAACTCTTAACAGTTTGGCGACAAATCATAACGATAAAATAAATGCAAAGCATGAATTTTAAATACTTGAAAAGGTATACAATGGGAAAAGATCTTTCACTAAAAAGGTACTTGAAAAGTCCAGACTTACCTAACAGGAAGCCTAAGTAAGGGCAAGTTTTCAAGTCTTACATATTGCAAAGTGCCTATAAAACGATACAACAAATCTATAGTGTTTAAATGGTTGAATTGAAATACAATAAGGAATGTTTTCCATCCAATATACTCGATGAATCCTCGATATATCTCGATATATCGATTGAAATATACACGTTTTATAATATAGCAATTTAATACTAAAAACCCACGTAAACACTACATGTATTATATTGCATATCCTTACTCTTCATGCTAACAACTAACTTTATCGTTTTATGAACCTAAGCCACTCTACAACTTCATACGTAAATAATAAGTAGCTTTACATTAATTTACCTTCGTATCTTCTTGTGACCTAAAGGTATATTTTTACAAGGTTTGATTAAATGCATTATTAACTATATAAAAAGTCGAAAACGGCCTCCACCGTAGCTATTCCAAACGCATTGGCCATTAGAGGCCTAGTTTAGCAGATAACTGTTTAATTGAAGAGACCGAAACACGACTATAGCCGATACTGATAATAATGGACCAGAACCACCCAAGTAATTGATAAGAGAACACAAGATAAAGGGATACTAACAAGACAGTAACTAGAGGAATCTTGGCCTATCTGATCCTTCCTGCTGTGCCATTACAAGCCATTAAATACGCAAGGTGCTACCGGATCAAGATTATACCACCAACAAATACGGAACTGTTAGTTTGTAGGCTATTTAATGAAACCGCATGTCTTAGTATGGCAAATTATGATTGTGTTTATACTTATGTAGTATCAACTATCAGTTATCAATTAATTCATATGGGGACGCCAGCTAGGTACGCATTTCAACCCAAATGTAAGTGAATGATGACTGTGGAATGGAGTGAGATGATCTTCGTAGCGTTGTTTCTAACCAAGATCACCTGTTTTATTAGGAAGGATAATTTATTTAAAGCCTAACCAGGATGCAGTCTCGAACTATCCAAAAGCTACACACATTTCTCAGGATTGAACCGGCGGCCTTTTGATTGTTAGACAACCACTAAGCTACCCAGTAAGTTATTTTAAGTAAAATTAAGTACAGTTTAAACAATGCAATTATTGATTCAATTTAAATTAGAACTTTTAATTCGATGTAAAACGACTAGGTTTTAATATTTCTTACTAAAAACGATGAAACGGATAGAATGATATGACAAGGTTTTTAGCAAATATTTTTTTAACAGAGTTATCTTAACATTAAAACTTAAAAAAACTTCCTTCAAACGTTTAAATGTTTTGTAAAGACTAACGTTAAGGAAACTTGAAGTAGCAAGTAAACAGATGTAACAATTTAGCTTGAGTACAGTTTCACCGACTGGGACTTCGTTGCACCCCGCGTGATAAGCGTGTAAGTTATAAGCATGGGTGGTGGAGGGGGGGAGGGGGTAAGTGTATATGCGGGACCACGACTGTGCCATTGTCTATGTAAATGTACCTTCTGTGATATACACTGGCAGATCTTAGATAGCGGCGTGTACACAACATACTTGCATACCTCCCAGTCACTCAAACCTCACGACAACTGTTCAACTTAAACTGTTTGTTTGGTTTGATTTTATTTATTTACTACGAAACACAATATTGTAAAATGTTCACAGACATAAAATTGTGTGGTTGTGGAATTTCGTTTATTAAAAGTATAACTGTTGCAGTTGTATAGCTACGTTTTGATAAATGGAGTCACTAAGACCCTTACGTCTGAACGAGTTGGTAGTAGGAAAATAATATATTACGAACGAACTTACATTGTAATATGAACAATTGGAGAAAATACTTGGTGCACATGACATGTTGGTAGGTAAACCCAAGAAATAAAGTCAAGCTTAAGAGAATATAATGAAATATTATAAACAATACAAAGGAGGAATAATATACACACTGCAAGTACAACTTGCTAAAATGTTTCAGATGTAGCATAAAGCGATATAAAAAATGTATGTCTCCCAACTCTTTTTATTAATTCCTCTCCCCCCCCTTATTGTATGTGCACGAGACGGTGAATGTAAGATGGTATCAGGGGATCAGTTCGATTGGACAATTACAGCATAAATATACCGTCACGTTCATATATAATTTCTTTCATTTATTTTTTTAAATATCAGAACTTAGACGCAATCACCATCATATTTTTGTGACGGGAAACTGATTGATTCTGTACCAGAAAATCCGTGATAGCAAACCTGTTTGAGAAAATCGTCAAATTGTCACATATGCGAATAAATTGTGGACAACGATTTCTGACGTGAAACACACAGTCCTGGAAAAGTTAGTATTCCAAATGCATTGTTAATTGATCATACACATATTTTTTAAAGACAAATAAGCCGATTTTCAAAACAATCCATTTTGATACTGCGGAAACAAGAATCTCTTCCTTGAAATTTTATGTAGCAAATAGTCAAAACTGAAGTAGGGACGTCACAATATAACTTTTCCTTGGACTGGATCGTATCATAAATAGATAATTCCATTGGCCAATCAGAAACGGTCTCCTGTTATTAAACTTTATACCAATTCGACGAATCGAATATGGTAAAAGTCTAAAGGAAGATTTAAGTGTCATCATACTTAGTCTCCTGCAAACGAGAAAATGCTTGGTAACAAAATATTGCCCAGTAGTTGTAGTGCTTGCCTGGGGAACAGAAGGTTACCGGGTTGATCCTGAACAAACAGGTAGATTTTTATTCCCTCAAACCAAGTTTGAAAGTTTGAAACTTTATAATTGGGCTTTCTAAAAGTGTTCTAGCTAATGAAACAGCTGGTCTTAGTCGGTAACAATGCTACTCGAGGCATCTCACTATTTCATACCCTTATTCTCCACCAAAATTTGCGTTAAAAACGCCAATACGTGTTCAAATGTCAATTATTAGTAATGCAGAGAAGAATCGCAACAATAAAATACAGAGTTACAGACGGAAGTAGAGAGACACCCCATCAACAAAGGTTCCCATATTTATCGTGTCTAATTTGCTTTGCCTTAAACAAATGTGCCAGTATGTAAATGGCATTGTTGGTCCAGATGTTCGTATGCAAACCCTGAGAAAGTTCTCATTGATAACATCACCAGTGTTTGTCATTTCAATCCCAATTAAACCGTTTTAAGACACGTGGGTAGTAAGCTGACTCGTTAGCAGATAAAATGTAATTAGAAGTTTGAAACGGATGTTAAGACATATATTTGAATGAGTACTAAACCTCTTTTGAAATGTTTATACAAATCTACGTGGTAAAGTAACTTAGTAGAAATCAACTTATCCATTCGATAAAAATTATTTAATTAAAATGTTTAGAAAAATTGAAGGAAGTTATGTCAATATGTTGTAAATGGACAATTAATGATGTACAAAATGAAATAGGTATTTCTGAAAATGCCAGACGACTTTTTGTACGTAATTAATAACACTTTTATGTATATGAGAATTACTTACAACATTTCAAGGTGGTATGACTTTGACTATTTTGTTGATTTCAAAATTTCATAGAGGACCATATCTAATCAGCTACTCATACAATTCCATCCATCAAATGGTTGGGTAAATACTGGTGGTAGAACAAGGGCCGAAACCGAAGATGCTTACCGGTAGAGAACAACACACCCAATCCTGTCAGTGTCTTTACTTGCGACGCCTTTGCTTTCTAACTTCTAGGCGTAAGTTATAACTTGTATCCACCTTACTTCGTGTAAAAAGTTCTAGACGAAATCTTATCTTTGATAATTGCTAAAGTCTATTCTGTAGTCCTAAACTCCAACCGTGATCAGATATGAGCAGCTACCGTATAAGTATACCACTACTATCAGACAACCACCCACTCAACAGATACACTAATTGGGTTAAGATAAATTAGGCAAAATGTGTTGAAAGATGAAGTTTATCACCAGAAGAGATCAAGGCAATCAATAATTATTGCAGTGATGCTGTGGGCGCGTGCCTACCCACACTAGCGCCGTCGTGCATATTAGCTAGCCTTGGATGTGGAATACGTAACTGGGACTTAACTTGGGTTGATATTTCAAAGGGGATCCGGAAATCAGTTGAAAATCCAAGTGGATACCAATAGTCTCCAGTTGATTGTTGTGACAAAAATAAGTTCTTAAAGTCTGAAACGTCTTAGATAATACCCCGTTGAAGATGAACTATTCTAGATAGTCGAGAGAGATTTTCTATATATTCGACGAATATGTGGTTAATCTAAATAATGATGTTGTTAATTGTATAAAGATATACCTAAAATATTTCAAAGTTTTTAATTGTCTTTTTTAAATTGAAATATTGGAAATATTTAGAATTAGGAAATTTAACGTCATACAACCAATTGTCATGTCAAGGGTAGGTTAAGTTAAGAGGAACTTGGTTGAAAATATACATGTAATGACCATAAAACGCTCGTAAAAAGTTATTCATTATTAGAATAGAATGTGAAATGTACAGGAAGTGTCAAAAGTTATAATATAGATAGGTAGTAGCTACCTCTGGATTAGAAAACATCATAACTAATCTATGGGTAGTAACGAAATTATGATTTAAACATTGGTGAAAAGGCAAATGGTGTGAACAATATTTCTCACAAAATGGTAAAAATATACAATTAATTATCACCTTGAGAAAAAAGTTTTAATTTTTAAGGTGTGTGCCCTACTCATCTAAACAAATTTTAATTGTTCAAACATGTTAAAATGATTCGAGTAAATGTGAACTTTATAATTTCACTATTTTTTACACCAAAATCTTTCAATACAATCATTCACATTAGTGAATAATTAAGTAGGGTTAGATACAGCAACAGATATACAATCTCACTTATTTCATAAAATCAATAATCAATGAACCATTAAATATAAGAACAAATAAACATGTCACATGATTGTAGAGAATATTATATGCCTATTTATAAACCAGCTGAGGAATTGTCAATTAATGTGGTTTGACAGTTCAGCTTGTTTACATTTGGGTGGCATAGCAAAATTGCAAACATTGTATGTGTTCTCATGGCAGCCATGGAGACCAATCAATATTTACTTTTAAAATCCTTATCTCAGAACTTTTAAAGCCAAAGAGGCAAAGCCCACGGTCAGAATCGAAGTGAGAATAGTCATATAAAGGTCCTTGGTATGGTAGCTATATTTTTGTAAAATTTAAACCCAGTCAGTTCAGTAGTTTCTGCGCCTATTAGTAACACACATACAGACATACACCACTAGATTTTTAAATAATAGTATAGATATATTTAATACCTTATATTTAATACTTAGGAAGCATTAGTTAACAGCTTAATCTGATACAAAGCTCGATCAATTTGAGAATCCCACTTAGTTTACTTAATACTTCAGTTATAATCCGTCTCAACCAAAAGTCGACTGAGATTCTCTCAACGGAGCGAGAGAAGCTAATTTTCTGCTCCACGTGGCGATGAAATAATAGAACACGAAGAGCTCCAAGGTCTAGAAAGTAGATAACCCAATAAAATTCATTAAAAAATTATGGGTATTAAAGGCTTATTTAGTAAAACATAAAATTTGTAAAGTTTTTATCCTAACTGCTTTTATGTTTTCTTAAAAAGTGGAGGGCAAAATTCAGAGCTACTGTACATAACTCATCAAACTTATAAGGATTTAGAAAGTATCACAAATTCAGTATCGATTAGTATCAATAAATCATAATATGTCATACTTTGTAAAAAGGAGGTCAATATGAATACATTTGCTGTTTTAATAAAATTAGTCGTTAAGAAATACTTCATTCACCTTCCATTCTTTGTATGTAAAAATCTTGTACTGTACATTTAAATATTAAATTAAATTATCTAAAATATTTACAAGTCCATACTAAAATGTTAACAATACGTTCTGACTTGAACATGAGTATTGGAGTTTTGGGCATTGATACATTAGATCTACCACGGATTTACGGCTAGTCCATTGAAAATACAATGTTCTTCTATAGACACTAATATTTGATTCGAAATTAATTGTAGAGAAAATAGCCAAAACAATTTCTCATATATAAACTTATCTAAATTAGATTCACATCTTTGTTTTGGTCTATAAGTTAGATGACTTGATTAACCACAGCAATAATACTTATTTTAAGGTTATCTAAATTTCAATTATGCTAAGAAACACTTAAAACAACTCGAAATTAGAAGTAGTATCACACAAGCACACATTTAACACTACAAAAACCTATCATGGATGTCAAATAAGATTAGTGCTGTACACATAAATATCAATTGTTCATAAGTTATGAGCCCATTCATTATGTTCATTGTACTTTATCGTGTTAAAGTTCTCATAAACTTCTATATCTGGGCCACAGTACTGTTTGGAGAGGAACTTGAATAACAAACGTAAATCCCAACTTTTGACGAGGGTCCACCTCTCTGCGGATATAGTGGGACTGACAGAGAATAGACACTTGGCATCGCTGAAAGACTAGTTTAGACTTGTACATTATAATGCTTACAAGCTTTTAGTTTCAACCGATTGTGTTGTAAAATGTGTTTAACTGACATCAACTGGACACTATTTCGGTTTAATATGCCGTTTGAAGACCACATTAGGAGGAAATGCACTAAAGTTTAATGTTTTAACCAATTGTCATAATGTAAAATGTAAATGGCCTTATTTTCATAGCTTTAAAGCTGTCAAAAATAGTTTTGTCTGCAAAATCTGGTTCATCTAGACTCAATTTAACAGTACATCCACTTACGCTCTTGGCTTTGGGACAATGCAGTAAATTTGCTGATAACTTTTCAGTCTATTGAGAACAATTTTGTCCATGTAGTTCTAGTCAGTTTTTTAAATTTAACACCAGTTTATGTAACATTTAATTTTTAACAAATTTTCATAACGTAATATTCCTGCAAGTTAATTTATAAGGATGAGTGAATATGGGTTTACTAAAGAATTTACTATAAAATAAGTCAGTAATGTTATACCCAACAATATAACCATAAACCTTTGCTTATTATTTTATCCTGATGTTTATTATTTTTCCATTTCTGAGTAATTTTCCTTATTTTTATTCCTTATGCACAAATAACCATTCCATAGACAGCCAATTTAAGCAACCAACCCGTATTTGAACAAAATTAAGCCTTAAACTATGTATATATTCTTTTAATAAGACTCTTAATGTCCTCATCGAGTAAGTGTGAACACCACCCCCAACAACCCCTTATTATTCACAATCGTGGAGTGTATTGGTAAAAGGCACGCACCCGTCCAACACATTTTCGAGGACCAATTTCTATAAATAATCTCCAAAACTACAAATAATAACTTTAATGGGTAAATAAATGTATTTTTTATTGCTGGTGGTATGCATTTTCTTCTTGATTCAAAGAAATAACAAATGTTTAGATAATTCTTCAACACAACTATTCTTTTACTACCGATTATCCGCACATATATTTTTTTCTTTAAAATCCTTACTCCTTAAAGATGTATTCTTTTTAAGATATAATCAAATCTATTTTTAGGACTTAGTCCATCGGCTTTTAAAGTCCTCAGAGTAATTTAATAGTGCTTACTGAAGTATATAGTATATTTTTTATCTTAAGAACTTATGTATTTAACGGTTAGTTTAAGTTTTTTTTTCGAAATGGTTACTTGATATTAAAATACTCTATTCCTTGCTAATTTATTGAATTAAGCTCAATTTTTAATGTTAGTTAAATCATTACTAATACAAGAATATTTGATGTTACACCGCCATTATACGTGAATACCCCATTTATTCATATTAAGGTATAATTTTAGTTTAACAATTAGTCTGCCATTCCCACCACGCACTCTACACACACACTACATATCCTTGTATTAACAGCGTAATACATAATCAATGGATGTTAATATGCAATTAATTCGAGAACAACATTCATAAGAGATTTCAAGTGCTTGGCAAATCAAATAACATTCTCAAACAAATGTACTTCGTTGACTCTCTAATACTTTTAATTATATCTCTTTCACCTGTAGGTTATGTTATTTTATTAAATTACTAAAATATATAAATAACTTAACTTGGGGTAATTCGTCTGAAATGTTTCAGGTTAATCATGTGTTCCTGTTTAATAATTTACAATCGTTGGTCAAATTTAATGAACTCTTAGTACAAAGTGGCAAAGTCTCAAGACTTCTGTAATTTGAATTGAGTAAAATATTTGTCTGGATTTTACTGTATGTAGTCGTACTGTGGGAGAGCGACGTGTCTGTAACTCATAAGTCATAAGTCATTTATTTAGCCAAATTAACGAAATACAATCAGCGTTAGCCATGTCAAATAAACTAAAATACAAAACGTTTATGTAGTACATTTGTAAAAGTATTTACAAGCAGTTATGACTACCAGCCAAAAAAATCCCGGACGCTGTAGTAAATCATATTCAAGAGCAGTCTCTTCACCGCTCTTTTGAGATCCTCCGGCGATCCTGCTCGGTCTTCAACCCCAGAGGAAGGCTATTGTACAGTCTAGACTATACCTTCGCCGGGGATGAGTCGTCGCAATAATTTCGACCGTGTCTTTAGTGGTATATGTCCGTGTTTCGTGTTTGTGACTATATGTGCATGTTTTTTACGCCTTTTGACGACCTTCGCAAGAAGATAAAAAATGTTTTGACATCCTGATCGTCCTGATGAAGATCCCTATTGTGGATTGAAACCGGTTGTCGTGAGCAACATTTTGGATAACTTTTATGCAGGTATTTAAACCACTATATTGTACAGCTTAGAAGCGTTGTACTCAAAATGATGTTGGAAGAATTAAGTAGAGTTGGGGATGGGAATTTTGTTAGTGTTACGAAGAGAATTCTTGTGACAAGAAGAAACATCAAACATGTCAAGAATCTTCTTTACAAACGACAGCGTCTCCAAAATGTACAAAGAAGGAAATGTTAAAATCTTATACTGCCTAAGACGTAACTTTTAAATTATGGCAATGTAGTTATTGCTCGTGATTTTCTAACTCATTTGGTGGTAGTAGTCATACTAACTAACTTTACTTATGATAAAGTTATTCAAACTAACATCTTTTCAAAGATTTGATTAAATCCCTTTTAGTTTGAACTGAGAATACTCGGTCAAAGATGCGCTAATTACGAGCCCAGCTCGTACCCCTTCACTTCGAACTCAACTCATTTCATGGCTGTCAAGTGGCCTTACAGCTGGCAACAAAGCGTCCCAAGAAACATGTAGAGTATTGAGACGATAATAACCGTGAAGAACTGCACTGCGTCAGCTGTCCGGCGGCGGATACGCGGGAAATTAGTGTAAAAGTGGCGGGAATATTTTTAATACGTGAATATTGAATTTTACTATTCCAATGGATACATGATACAACTGCTAAAACTGTTTTCTAGGTTAAGTGTTGTTTATAAGAATTAACTTTAAAAAAAGCCCAACCTGCACAATTGCTGTTTAGTACGTTCAGTACTAACTTTAAATTATTAAATGAGATGTAACATAAAGAGTACCTTAATTCATTTATTAAATGGGTCAGGTGTTAATGAGGCTATGCCATAACAACAAAAATTAAATTCCTAAGGCCTTTCGACTTTTTGGGTATTGTTTGAAAACCTTTGAATGTATACCGTATTTAAAACAATACAATGATAAAACTATTTGCTGCAGAGCATTATTATTTTAAGTATTTTAATCTTAAGCGAATATTATATTGTTTCATCGTAACAAATCTTACTGAGTAACTAGTTTTATAAAAATGTATTGATAACTAGGAGCTGCTACTTGAATATTTTTGAAAGAAAATTTCCATTATTGTACATTGCGTCCTGTTTCCCTTGGTTTGATTGAAAAGTTCAAAAGTACTAAGCACATACCTCATAGAGTCTAATGTGAAAATTCAAATTAAAAAAATATGAAAAAGTGAAAATACAATGTAATATACATGGATTTTATTGTGGAAAGCAGCCTAACGGTGCTCTACGACTTTTCTTTTTTTCTAGCACAACAACTTCTAACTAACAGGGGTTTTTCAGTTTTTTTTTCAGTTTAGTTTTATAATATTTTCAGTTTAGTTTTCAGGTTTTTTTCAGATCAGGACTAATGTAATGTTTCAGTTTTTAGTTTAGTATCTAAGGAATAATTTCCTATTGAACATAATTCTCATACATAGTGTCCTAAACTATATTAATACTGTGAAGTTAAAATGTTCACTACTTAAAAAGCGAAACAGAACCTTTCAAGTGATAAACTCCTATAAGAATATTAAAGTTAATGCCCTATTAGTTTGATAGTACTTGAAATAAAGTGCTGCAAATAATAGCATTAACTATAAACATAACCACATTTATTTCACAGAGCCGTTTTAGAAGATTACACAATCCTAAGCACATCTAGGCAATATAATATTTCAAGAGTGCTCGGTGCAATTACATTCAAGTGCTCAGAAAATATTGCTTAACATGTTGAAACAGAATTAAGTTTGCATTTTGTCGCCGCCTCCCGTCCCCGTGCCGCGCTCGGGCAAAATTGCTTTATACTCCTGGGGCGCGCTTAGGTGTTCTCATTTTACTCCGACTTTATTTGTAGAAAAATGCATCTAATATGATATATAATGTTAGACCATGTATCAGTACGAGTTTGTAAAGAAATTTTCATCCTTGCGAGTTTATTTTCTTGTATTTTTTTATTATTAACACTTTCAAAGTTTTGTATTGTTGAAACAACGAATACAATTTAAAATTGATGACTTGGTCCTAAAGGGTTTATGATGTACCTTCTATTGTAAATGTACATATTTTGTAGGGAAATATTTATGCAATGTGTGGTCAAATTAATCAAATTCATTCTGATTTAACTTTGAAAAATGTTGATTGGTCACTTATTAAGTAGTTGAAGTCAATTTTACTTTGCAACTTCTTTCTCAATTCTCATTTTTAAGGGTAGTTAAAACGTATCAGGAAATACAAAAAGCGATAGTAAACCAGAACACATTTGAACGTTGAAGCATTTCATGCATGAGAATTTGAGACAATGTTAAGGAAAACCTTAGTAATACTCCTTAATTTATTGTTTTACATAAAGTGTCAAGCCCCCTCCCCTCCCCGTACGCGGAACTCCTTACTAGTCCGTGAAAATTGCCACTAGGCTAACAAACATTTTGCCAACCCACCCACACATCTGCAATTTTTTCTTTAGTCCTAAGTCACCGAATAACCCAACCTATAGTGTTGTCCCTATCAAAAGAATTTATATTTAACTACATTACTGTATTTATTATACATGTTTAATGTTATGAAATGTCTGTCCGCAGTCTGGTCTAATCAAGTGACATCTCGGACAAACCCTAACAAGATTACGCCACGCCTCTTGTAAACATTTGACAAGAGGCTTAGTGAGGAGAAGAGGCTCAAAACGAGGGGTTGCATCGTGATCTGAAACTCAAGGGGAGAAACAAAGGAATCTCGCAAGTATATAATGAAACTGAAACAGACGATTTCCGCTAGAAAATCTCGTTGGAATTACATTCAGTGAGAATCAGAAAACCTAAAACGTATGAGAAATCTATAAGTGATAAAAGTGATTTGAGAAAGGGCTAGTTTTGAAATAAAATGATGTGTTGAAGAGGAGTGGTAAGAAGAAATTGAGGAATTTTGATTGTAAAACGGGAAACACCAACTCAACTCTCAACTTAGCCATTACCAACATCACCATGCAAATGTCATTATCCCCTTGGTGGAGAATAATAATGTGTATTCTGGGTGTTTTCTCTGGTCCCCCTTTCTACTGATTAACGTTTTAATGAGTTTTGCTTATTAGACTTATCTGTAATGAATGTAAACAATTTTGACGATGGTGATCGATTCAATAAATGAGGGTTTTAATTTAATACGTTTTATGGATTTTGGATTCAGTTAAAACTACTTAATCTTTTTTACTTATCCAATAGTCAGTGGTAATATTAAAAGGGGTTCGTTTGGACGTAATCTTTTAGTGTTTTCCTAGTGTATAAATTTTACATCTGTACCCAAGGGATAAGGTAGACAATGGAAAAACTACAAACAGTAAAAAAAGAATCTACTACCAAACAATTATCACTTGTTATTAGCAATCATCCATTATACAATGTGGACGTCACCTAGGAGCATATTTTAACCTAAATATGAGAGAAAGATTAGTGTAAAATGGTGTGAAGTGTTCAGCTATGTAGCTTTGTTACGTTTCATTATTCAGGATAATTTATTTAAAGCCTAACTATCAGGAACAGCTGGTCCATTTTCGAACCATCAAAAAGTTACTGACTCTTCTCAGGATCGAACCGGTGACCTTTAGATTATTAGGTAACCACATATCCCAGCCATACAACTTACAAAGATCATGTGGATAAAGTTTAGTAAATTATTTAAAATTAATGTGACAGCCTGGAAGTCATCCCACTGATTCCATCCAAACAGTTATCAAAAATGTTTCCTTTGTTATAAATAAGAGTGATGGCCAAGCAAGATATATGCAAAGCTGACAATTAAGTTAAGACTGAGAAAGTCTCCGTTGCCATGGCGACGGTCTGTGGGGAGCTTCGGGCGTTGAGATGCTTACAGCCGGGGACTATTGTCATAGGCTCGCGAACGTGTGTTGGAAAAACTCGGTTGTGTTTTCCTTTCATCAAAAACATTTATTTAGCAACTCACCAAGTGATGTACCATTCAATCTTGAAGTACATTGCTTGGTTTCGTTGAAAATATTTTATGGTTTTAACAACGCGTATTTGAGACTTGATCTTTTATTGTCTATGATAGAGGAATTATTTAGGGGATAAATTGAAACGAATTTTTTCTCAGGTTTTAATGGATATTTCGAGGGTCGTAGCTTCATAATTTGCTCTAAAATCAACAAATTTAAAAAGGATTAGTTGTTTAAATATTAGTCGTTCAGTGTTTAAAACGTGATATCAAAAGTACTATTAGAATTGGTTTTTACACAAAAATGTAGCCATACAATCAGTAAAAACCTTCAAGAATCAAACTAGACATTTTAAAGGCTAAACAGCAAGTTGGTACTGCATTGACATACAGACTTAATAAACCTTGCTATGTAGATAAACAAATAACGAACAACGTGAACTCATTTGTAAATGTAAACACAATATTTACATAATAAATTTATACATTTATTTCGTGTTAGGTTGGCGACACAGCACTTGATAAATGGAGCGGCGCCTAAGTGCGGAACTGCCAACCAAACAAAGCTTAATTCTTCTTGACACTTCTAACACTTTTGCCGGATTAGTTTTCCATCCGCATGAAACAATACTGTGAATCTTAATAAACATTTGTGTGCAGTAAAGGTTTCTAATTTTAAATAGAAAAATAAGTAGCATACGTATTGATGTATTATATAAAAACAATCGCAATATGTGTGTGGCCTGGTTAGTGCCTCGTGCTTCAGAGCTTGAAAGACAGATTCGATCCTTGCATATCCACAAAATTTTGAGACATTTGGAGCCCTTTACCTAAAAACACTGTAAACCCCATTTTTCCTATTGGGCTAAATTACGAAAGATTTTATTCGTTCCCATCCAAATTAACACACTCTTCATATTTATTACGTCTACGTGGTTTTGTACACCGCAGAATGTCATGTTACCGTACTAGCCATAAACTCCATCTTGCAACACATAACATCGGTGCTATACGATGCGGTAAGTGCGACAATGCTGCTTATTAATGCCTGTGTTAATTGTACGAGCCATAAACTCCATCTTGCAACACATAACATCGGTGCTATACGATGCGGTAAGTGCGACAATGCTGCTTATTAACGCCTGTGTTAATTGTACGAGCCATAAACTACATCTTGCAACACATAACATCGGTGCTATACGATGCGGTAAGTGCGACAATGCTGCTTATTAACGCCTGTGTTAATTGTACGAGCCATAAACTCCATCTTGCAACACATTCGGTGTTATGCGATGCGGTTAGTGCGACAATGCTGCTTATTAACGCCTGTGTTAATTGTACAAGTCATAAACTCCAACATCTAACATGCAACACATCTTGCAACACATAACATGGGTGTTATGTGATGCGGTTAGTGCGACAATGCTGCTTATTAACGCCTGTGTTAATTGTACAAGTAATTAACACGACAGACTGGGGGTGTATGTTACAGGATTGCTTACTTTAACTATCTACATCTTTCTAACTTAATGTGATTCTACTTAACGTTCAGTAGGTGAGTTAGCTTTGATTTTATTATGTTATACAGTTAAAATTATAAGATATTTCTATTCGTTTTTGGTATTAATTAATCTTAAAAGTTTGGAAAATAACATGAACATGACATGAGCGTACCAGACCTTATACCTTAAAACTTTAGGAAAAACACATGCTGATGTTTAAGTACAACAAATCTACAAGGTACGGAAGTAGAAGTTGGTATTTACAAGGATAGGTATCGATCACACTTGTGTTTGAAGTTTAAAATCTACCTACTCTTGAACTAAAAAAAAATATTGAAAATTATTTTGATAGCATCAATTTAGATAAACATACTCCCGCCGCAGCAAACGTGCAGACCATGTGAATTTCCATTTGCCTGATTTGATTTTCACTTAAATCGAATTATATAGCATTAGGTTTAACAAGCACCTAGGTTTGCTGCTATAGCAGGAAGGGTAAAAAAGTATGTTTTTAGTAAAATATTGATAGCTTAGTATAAAATTAATAAATCTTTTATCCATAAATTCGAGCAAACTACAACAGTTTTCTTGTTCTCCATAATAATAACATTGGGATGTTTTGTTTAGAATTTTAGAATTTCGGCTGTAACCAACAACCGTACAAAAACACTTAAATATAAATAAAATGATTTTTTAAGCTCTTCATAATAATCAAGAGAGAAATTGGACAATTTTATGTTTTGAGGGACAAACATGGGAATCTTATTTTTTTTACTCCTTAAGCCCCAATAAATGTAATAAGTTAAACGAATAGTATTTTTGGCCTCTAGAGACATAAAAATGAAAAATATATCGGTAATGGGCCAAGTTCATAGCGTGCCACCTACAATAGCTACTTTCCTATAGGGAATTCGCTAAAAGAAATGGTTAAGTTTATATATATTGGCCATTATACATTAATCAAGGTTCAAGAGTAAACCTAAATTAACTATTACTAATAGAAGAGATCTAAATAATTTAACGATTCTTTAACACAATAAATTATCGTAGAAAGAACATAGCTTATTTTAGAACACATTTATCTTACAACTCTGCATATTCATAGCTGCGGATGAAAGGGAACAAATTAGGGATCTCAGAAACATCAGATTAACAAATCACTTGGAACTGTGAAAGTGTAAAAAAGACAATTAAAGCGTTCCGAAGAGATGGATTGAGATATAAAATGAGACCAGCTTTAGCGGTGGTCGTGTGGTCGTGTGCGAACGCACATGTTTCTACGTATGCTAAGATCTAGCGTGTAGTTTTATCAATTACTTTACGTATTGAGACATCGTATACAATGTATACTTTGCTAAAAATAGGTATCCCTAAATTAACTTAAATTAGAATCTGACTAATAAAAGTCCCAGATTAACTGTGATAAAAGAATTATCAGGAAGGCACATTTTAAAATAATTTAAACATCATCAGTGAAATGGAGAATTCGATGACCTGAATATCACGAATGCATACTAAATAAATCAATACGAGAAAAAAATGGTCCCCAAATGTAGACTTTGATTAACCGTGCAATCTGAAACTCCTTACTCAAGTTCCAAGCCCCAATTTCCCGCTGTCCGTCAATGGAGGAACATCTAATTTGTTTTGTTAGCTGGAACTCCGTGGATTTTTTGATTAACATTCTTAAACTTTCATACATCCTGTATCTTTTAAATTACAGGAAGAACCCTTGGAGAATCAGTGATCAAAGTAATTGTTAAGCTTTTTTCAAATACTGTAATGCTTTAAGGTTAATTAGATTGTTAAAATACTGCTTTTGCTTCGGCCTACTATGTACTATAACATCACAATAAATGGGTATGAAACGAACAGTAAACAATGACGTAGCAGTACCGTTTCAGTGATTTATGATTTTTGTTAAATTAATTTATGCAGTTATGTATTTTAAACGCTTATTTATTCAACTAAAAGTTATAATTTAAGTTACTGTATAAACATAAAAATTGCGACAACTTTGAAATCGAAACACATCTTTAATTGTCCTTATATACCAAATTCGTAAATTTATCACGACAAAGTTTTAAACATATACATAACAAAATTTTTGATGTATTGGGTAACAAAGTATTTTGGAAAAAATAAAATATTTTTTATTTTGGCTCTTGAAATTTGTTCCCACAGATTTCGTCCTTACTTACGAGACATCCTAAAAGTTTCACCAAAAAATAATTTCTTCTTTGTAAGTTAATCTTGACTTTAATGAATCACTACTACAGCTCCCCAACGTCTGTCTTCCTGATACAATATATTGTCCTCTACTACACATCACGTCTTACAACCTCATGTTCAATCTCCACTTGCCCTTGGTCGTAGTCAACATCGTCACTTCTTTGTCAATTTTTTTACATGATCTGTTTTTCAACAGCTCCTATATAACTCCGGCCTTGCTCCATTCTCCACGCTACGCTGGGCTCACTATCTACGCACGCTACGCTTGGAAGAACTGATTTATGATCGAAACTCATCTTCTTGAAGAACTAAATTTTATTCTACGTGTAGTTTAATCTTTATAGTAATTCGTGTTCTAATTAAATGTTTACTGATATTCTTAACGATATCCACTTCAATCCCAATTATGTTTACCAAAGTAGTGTTACTTTTTCAGGTCACTCATCGCAATAGCTGGAGTGCAATTTTGGAAGCTATTGGCGATCAAGTTTTGGGTAACTGTACAGATTCCATCTACTTAGTTTT
This sequence comes from Macrosteles quadrilineatus, assembly GCF_028750875.1. Lineage (NCBI taxonomy): Eukaryota > Metazoa > Arthropoda > Insecta > Hemiptera > Cicadellidae > Macrosteles > Macrosteles quadrilineatus. The sequence goes on along the minus strand of NW_026542595.1, from coordinate 136,613,638 downwards.
AGTTTTTTACAGTGCATGTCTTTACGCAACCGATAAAACTACTGTAATTGACAATACAGTATAATGTCCACTAAAGGATAAATGAATTGGGGTAAAAAGATGGAAATATTGGATTTGGCCGATATTTAATATTAAATAAACTTTTTTTCATTAACGTATCCCCAGATACGCATAACATATATTTACTGTAAAACCAATGCAGTAAGATTTTTTTAATTTTTTTCTAATATGTCGTCTACCACCCGTCAAACTCCTCCGGGTGAGTGGCCTTATGTCTCCTGGTATTAAATGTGTTAATTTTACGTTTTTGTTTTAATCTTTTTATATTTGAGATATAAAATTTAATTTTAACTACGGTATAGATAACATAAAATATTAAAATAATAAATCATATCTTCATCTTTTTCAATCTTTCCATTAATTATCAATTTGTTTTGTTTTTATATCAAGAAGACACCTCTCAGTTACACAATTCATAAACAAGGCTAGAAACATTCCTATGAATTTTCATTTTTATTTTAGGAACCTAATTACTCTGATACTATAATCAAATTAGAATCGCGTATTTTGTCTAGTTTCCTTTTTACAGTGTTTAAGGTAATTATTATTCCCGTGTTTAAATCATTCCCCTAATTACAGAAACAAATTACAGATAGTCTGTCTGACTTTTGGAAAGATTGAACAAGATTGTTCCAGTTAAATAATAAACGAAACAGAAAATTTCTTTGAGGACGAGCATTGGCGAAGTGCGGAGTAAAGCAACTTTAATTAACCACCATCTCATGTTTTCATTTCGAACAAGTTTTCTCTGTATTGCTGGTTAATAAAGACTGGAGCAATTCAAGATTTGCCGTTTTAGTTGGATTTCATTCTCTTTTTGGCGACAGATAAAATAAATAAGCTAAAATTTTATTGTATGGCTCTTAGTAGAGAGAATTATCGATTACAGAAAGATATCTCTTAGTCTGAGAAATTTCTCCTTTTCCTGTTTATAGATTCCGAACCACCGGGGTATTATTACACAACTAAAAGCCATTTGTGTTTGTTCGGATTTGAACCTGGAACATTTAGATGGAAATTCAGCGCTCCAACAGCTGGATCAGTCGCATATTGCCAGAGTAAATAAATAATAGAAAAGTTATTTTGTCTATTGAAATTAGACTTCTAGTTTACTAAACTGCTGGCTGAATACCTTCCTAAGGATAACTTTTTTATCTGATCAATAATATAATACTTAACTCGTTAAAAATGTATATAGATTTTAATTTTTCTGTTTTATATTCCTGTTTTCATTGATTTCCCAACACCCAGTGAACCAAGATATAAAGGATACAAGCTGCTATACCCGTGCTTTGCAACGGGAAGAAAATGTGACCTAGAAAGATATTAAAGTGGTGCTCATGTGTGTTTTAAAATACAGCAACTCTATGACTTAGTTTGAAAATATAAACTGATTTAAAAGCGTAAACCTACTTACTTTCAAACCCCCACTTTTGATGTTAATAGATTCCTAAGAAGATGACAACATACCTTAGTAGCAATTGTAGCAATATTGTAGCAATAGCATCAATTATTGCTTCATATTGATGATTTATGAATTACATGTTATACCATCTTCTTCAATTTTATTCAAGCCTCTTCACATGTAGCTTACTATATAAATTAAAAAATGAAACGTTGAGCAATACTTTACAAAACGTATACAACATCACTTTAAAAACCAAACATAACCCTCCTCAATCTACATAAAAAGTCACAAACATCTTATTCGAGTAAATAAACAAACACCAGTTCATTGTACTTTGTACTGACCAGCTGTTTCATTAACTAAATTAAATTAAATCATGTAAACATTGGAAGCATGCCAGGCGCAGCCCTTTGGAAATCAGTCTGTGGGGCAGAGCCCTTAGGGAGTTCGTCCATATCAATACTTTTCGGCAAATCTACACACTCTAAGCTTCATTTTGATGTGCCATATGCCTATATTTTTATTTCGTAAATGACCTTAACCGTTTACATAAAATTTTATTGTATCACTTTAATAATATAATAGATTAGTTGTTTTGTGAATAATTTGACACTAATAGACGATACACACGATGTTATGTTACTGTTCCACAGTTACACGTTATATACATATTGTATAATATTATCTAAAACAATCCATAACAAAGAGGACATATTCATATTCAAATTTGCAAGCCAGGCTACAATAATGAATTAGCCGGGGTTTATGAATAAAATCATTTTAGTTTCTATATGAGCTTTAAATCTTTACTTACCCCTTAATTGCAAAGACTAACAATACTAAGTTCGTCCACATACCTGCAACATGATATGACACTGTAAATTTTGCTGAACATTCAAAATAGGTAAAAAAACAGTGGTTGGTGTTATCATTTTATATACCAGGCATTCTAAATAATGACTAGGCATTCTGGCTACATTATTAAAGCATTAGACATACAGAACAAGGCTCAGTATGTGATTGAGAATTTTACACCTTTCCTATCATTTTGCCGGTAACATATACAGTTTACTAAACTAACTACGGCATATTATAAGTTTTGAAAATTCAAAAATATTCAAGCTTAAAAAAATGTGTATAAACATTGATGAATTGTTGTACCTCACCTTTCAACCCATACAAAATTTGCATCGAGATCGGTTTCCTTCATCAGCATTGATGAGACAAGCTGAAAACAATCTTGACGCAAGTTTATATATTGGGTTTCAGGCAAACCCATCAATACGCGACGGGATGTGCAGAATAAATTTGGCAGTGTATCATAGTGGAACTAAATTCTCTATAATGTTAATTTTACTCATTTAAATGTGATTTTAGAACTTCTCCAAATAGTAAAAGTTAGGACGTGTTATAATTGACAATATGTAGTACCTGAGCAAGAAATTGGGTACAATTTGCCTATAATTCAGAATTTTAGTCATTTCGATGATAAGACTTTCAACTGCGGCCATATCGGTAGTATATAACAAAATGAGTGTTCAGATGTTGATATCAATAATAAAAGAAAGTTAAAACCTTGTATGTTTTTTGCTTGAAACCATGAGAGACAGATAGAAATACTGAAGATCTTGGACAAAATTTAATATCGTCAGGTTTTTCCCAACAGGGAGTATCATCATACTACGCTTTATCATTGTACGCTTCAATATACTAAATTATTTGTGTTTTTTTTAAGTTCTACGAAATGGTTTGGAAAGAAATTGCAAAAATTTATGTTTTTTGGGTCAAAAATGGGAAAACTCAATTTTTACCCCATGAAACCCACCATAAACCCCTATTCCCATAGTCCGATCATGCTGGTTCGCGAACTCGTTCAAGTAAATGTAGGTTTACACGTTTATACAAAATTTCATAAAAATCGGATTATTTTTGTTCGAGTTATCGTGCTAAAGGACACACACACTGTATCACTAATAATAATAAAAGTATATAATTTGCACGGTATTCTAAATAGCTCTATTCAAAGAATGACCTTAAGGTGATAGAGACTTAGATATCTAATTAACAATAAATCCTTCACCAGCATGTCCAATTCCTAATACCAGCCTTATCGTATATTTTATTTACCAATCACGTTCATATTTACTATCTCGCTTGCTCGTCTAAAGTGTAATTTGCGTATTCGTTACAGGATAAGTTATTAAACTAAACACATCCACCGGTTCCATTACATCAAGTATGCATAGCTGGCCAATCAGAGCGAGAAGAAGTCATCAATTAGTACAAGGTATAATTGGACTTTCTCTTGGATTGGCGAAATCGCAAGAGAGTAAGCAAGTCGAGTGTAAGGCCTGGTGATTATCATGATGGTTCATACCTCGGCTATGGAGAGTAATACTGGACTTTTCCAATGTAAAATGGGTACCATTGACTTACGGATAGTGAAGTTACTATATGGAGTAACTGCTCAAAAGAACATATTTGAATGAGCCGGAGTGTGTTCATATGTCCAGTGAGACTACTGTACATGCTAATAAACAATAACCCCATAGTCTTCTATTGCTGCTTTGTGTTACGGTTTTAATCCAGTTCCGATGATGAAAGAAAGCAAATGTTGATTGCAAATAACGATACAAGCCTATGAGTAGTAGGCCAACAACCATTGCAATGATCTACATACAGTGCAGGATAGTAGCTGGTAGTATGTAACAAAATGAGTGTTCAGTAATAAAAAAAGATAAAACCTGGTAAAACTGTATGTTTATTGCTTGAGACCATGAGAAACGGATAGAAATACTGAAGTGTTTGAAAAAAAACTGTAATATCGACAGTTTTTCCCCCATACTTTATTGATACCATATTTTATAGGTACCTCCTTTGCATGTATGTATTGGTGATTTGGCAGGATTTGAACCGGGGACCTCAGAGACCAAATTCCCGCACTCCATAAACTAAATAAACTCCAATTGCACACATGGTAATATACACAAATCCAATTCATCAAACCGTTACAAATAACATAAGGATGTTGTAATGTCTCTTGAAAACAATGTGATTTCAGTTCATTGTAATTAACTTTACAGCTACATTCGGCTTATACAATCATTAAAGAAAGAAACCCCAATCGCTATTGGGGTACAAAAACAGCCAATTCATTAAACCGTGAACAAATTACACGAGGCTGGTGATCTATGCCTCCCCTCTCTTGGGCTACTGAGAGCGAAGAAAGATTGTGATTAGCGTGGCCTGAGGCCCAACATGGACCCATTATTGTGACTCTCTCTGGCCTAAGGCCTAGCGTGATGTACGACCGGTACCGCGTAATTAGTGATAGAGCGTCAGCGCAGTTTATGGACTAGATATTATCATAGTGGGAGATAAATTTAGAGACTACTAGTCGCTGATTATACGACCAGAGGTAAATAATTCTACTGTTATGCGATAGCTGGACGCTCGCTCTATCTGATGCTTGTATTTAACGTGTATTGTTTTCATCGGTAAACAATAAATGAATTTAAATTTTTTGTATTTCTAGTCTTTACGCATCTGCTTTTTTTGTCACAGTGTTGATGGTGTTTCCAAATATTTTCACAATTTAATTTCTAAAACTTACTAAATAGCTCGGAAGGAACAAAATGTATGTGAATGTTCCAAATCATTTAGAAAATACCATAATAAGTGTTAGATTTTTTTATACTATTCCAAAGATGTTTAAAACCACTGGTTCGGATACTTGTGAGTTACAATAATCACCTAAGACATTCTTAGAAGCAAATTTAAGGGCATTCATATGTTTTTTGTGATACCTAATATAGCAACATAGTCTCTCATATTTAGTTATTGAAAATTTTCCCTTTGGAATGTTTTCTTTGCGTTTTAAAGTCAGTTGTGATGAAACTTACAGAGCTACTTAATTTACTAAATCAATTTTAAATATATTGTTTTTACACAGTTTTTAAAACTACAACGTACTTAACATACTAACACCAAAACATAGATTTTATGTATTTAAAAAATATATATTTATTTACTAAAACGTCATGTTTTAAAAAACATTAAAATAAGGATCAAATATGTAAAATGTACTGCTTCATCTAAACAAACGAGCAATGAATTTAGGATTTGTTGAATAGACTCACTCGTATTATATCGTTTTACCTTCTCCAACTTCATCTACAGAATTTTTTTGCTAACCTTTATGGTGATGCGAATTACTATGATAGATGTAATGATAACATTATCAAAAAAAAAGTATTTCACAGCATTAGGAGATGCTAATATTTAGAGGGTGTTGGACGTACTTTTCCTGCATATGTCATATAACACTTTTACTTTACCTACATCACGATCCAGAGAGCGTTAAATGCATATATCTATTGTACCTATATCCATAACCAATTTATGTAGGAGAGGTTATTTGACATCAGTCTTATTTTATTGAGTGTTGAATGTATTTTATCCAAGCATTACAAACTTTCTATCACAATCAACACAAGCTTTTGATAAATCAATACAAGATCTACAATTAAATATCGATGCATGGAAAGTTGCACTCAGATTGAAATCAATGCAAGAGGCTATGTCTGACATGAGAGAAGCAATGATACACTCACATCCTAGTTTGCGGCTGATTCCCGACCTCAAGGGAAAGCCTGGCCAGGGTTCAGTGGGATACACAATTAGGCTGCCGATACCGCATGCAATGACCACAGTGATCTCTAGGACTTTCATACGCTATTGCATCCGCGGAGCAATAATTCGATTGTTCCCGGGAAAACATTCGAATGTGCAACAACGGTCACAAACAGAAAAACTATATCCAAACTTGTTTCTTAAGGCCATTTTCCGCCATGATTAAACACTAGACTAAATTGTTGAAACATTTTTAGATCCAAATTATGCTTTAGATTACATATCCCTAAGAACATGAGTCTCCGATGTTAATGAAAAATTACGACAGTTATTCCTTGAACAATCTACTCCTCAACATGAAACACAACCAAAGCGCTCCTTGTAACTAGTTTTCCAAAACAGTTCGATTTCCGTTACCTCTAAACATAATCGGTCCCAGTACTGATCCCTGAGGCGCTCCACGAACGCCAGCTGATAAGCAGCAATCAGCCCCGTCTGTCTGTCTGTCTAACTAACGCCTAATTAGCCTACCTGCAGATCAACACAACCTCATCATTATGCATACCCTTGTCAGAGGATCGAGTGTCTCAACGGGGCTGTATTCGGGTATAATTAAAATAGAACTTGAGATAACTGCATTTTTCTATTAGACATTTAGAATTCAGTTACTCTACAATGTGTCCAGTCATATGTCCAGATTTCCAAGTAAACTAATTAATTAATCATTATTTTACAAAATGTCATTAATTTCCCGATGGATAACCTAACGAGATTAGTGGTTCGGCTACTTACATCTATAAATCAATGAATATTGTGTTAAGTATTGGAACAGATTTTTTTAGACAAGTTTGTGGTTGGTTTAATTTATCTCTATTTGTATAAGATGATAAATGTAAATGAAAGTGGATGTTTTGCAGACCCAGCCAGGTATTCAAATAAGTCCTACCAATGGCAATAGAGTAATATTAAAATATATTACTTTTCTCACAACATAGGTATGAGAGGCCCAACAATAAGAATAGCCCAGTATGGTGAAAACAATGTACCTGTCCGCAACGTACCCGAGTCACGATAGGTTAATATTTTTACAACCCAAAACAACATTTTCACAAAAATTCCTGACATAAAAATGTTTTACTTGCAAACGCCTGTTTGTACCTTGATATCGTCTAAGACCAAATCACGTATTCATGAAACAGATAATGCAGTTTTGAAACTTATTGAAACCTTATCAAAATTCTGAATGCGTATACAAGTACATTAATTCTGAATGAAGTACGCTATACATGTTTCTTCCCCACTATTCCACTATTCCCCACTAAAATAACAAAGACGGCAGAATTTTAAAAGTCAAAACGTTATGATGGAAACGTCCTTTTCGTTTACAATTTACCTTCCAATTATATTCCATCACTATAGGAAAAATAATATCTTGACACGAGCTTGTTAAACAGTTGAGGGAGGCATTGGTAGGAAAATGAGCGAGGAGTCCAAAAGGTACTTCGTTCGTATGATGAACTATATTTTGTCCAACCACTGCATGGAAATTACCCCATTGTCATACCTGTAAACAGTACGCGAAGTAGCACATTGCCGCTCTAGAGCGGGAATAAGCTGATTACCTAGTTGTCGTTTCTATACCAATCACAGCCACGGATGAGGAACGTCAGTAAACAACCGATAAGCAAACAATATAACATTAAAGTAAGCAGCCTAAATGAAATTTGATATACATCTAACAAGTTAGTCTGTGTATTATTAGTAGGAATACCCGTGTGCGTGTGTGTGTGTTTTACGAGCACAAATAATTATTGCCACTTTCGAAATGTATGGCCACACTCAGCTAAAGCTGCATGCGATCATCTACAGTTCTCGAGCGGGAAAGCCGTACTTTGCGTTCTTAATATACAAATAGCTATTTCACTGCTGTATTACTTTAGCTAGTTCAATCACAAAACGAATTGCACGTTGTTTGTCACCAACCGCGTCTTGCTAAAGCTACGGAAGCACAGATGATCTTCTACAATGCCTGTCATTGTCCTCGAAGCTCCTCTTCTATTTTTATCTTCTCTGTCTTCTCTCTGTCTCCCTCCCACACGTCAATTTCTGCTCGCCCGCGGCTCAAATAACGGCCCAACAGTAACCGATACTCCACAGCAGAGGTGTAATTCTATCACGGTCTCAATTCAATGTAGTACTAGAGTAATATGAGTAATGGGACTGATATCACTTTGGATACTGTCTCCTCTTTTATTAACCGGTGCCGACTCTCGGTTGTGGTTGAGCGTTGAGTAAGCAATATCATTTTAATAGTGCAAGACCAATTGTCATGCTGTTGTACAATTTGATGCTTGTTTTGATCAATTATAATCGTCGAGACGGGGACTACACCAAGCGTATTTTAACCAAAAATATGAGTGAAGGATGTGTGTAGATAATCTGTGAAGCTTTGTTGCTAGGTCAGCTGTTTCATTTGCTAGGATGGTTTTGAATGTGTTACATTTTGTCGATAGGGGATCGTGGATCTACACTAAATGTTTATCTTTTATTTTACTGTATGTTTATGTTTTGATGGTTGGTTAGGAAAAGTTAGTGGTTTTCGAAATAACGTTTGATGTGATCAAAATTGTCCTAGAATAAGTAAAATATCAAGAGGCCCTATACACCAGCGGGACAAAACATAACCTTAAAATCGACTACAGCTGATCCAGAATTATAATAAATCCGTGAGGGAGAGTGTGTTTAGTCAATGCAAATATACGTGTGTTTTACCTAGACTCCTCATCCCATTGTAAATTTTGAAGCTTGTTTTTTGCGTCTAGTTCATGTACGTCCACACTGATCGCTAGTGTAGACAACATTTTGTTTATATTATTTTAGGGTTATTTTCATGATTTGTGCTTTACTATTTGGTTATATAACTAGGAGACCAGTTATTGTTTATCATTATATCGTATGGTTTTACGAATGTAGAATTTAATGTTTACTGACAATCGAGTGTGATTTAGAAGAAATTTGGTAAGGGGTTCTTACATTATTTAATTCAAACGAATCACAAAAAAATTCCCTCTGCTTTAGTATTGGAACATTTGATTTCGATAGCCTTACATGTATGTAAGATTAAACTTACTCCCTGATAGATTTGATCATGTTTGTGGATCAATTGATGACGATTTTGCTTCTAACTGTAGTTCTAACCTAAGTTAAACCCCTAATTAACCCTAAAATAAGAGAGAAATAATTAGAGGAAATAATTCATTGGTTTCAAACTTTTAAGTATAAACTGTATTGTTTACTTCTAGATAAAACTTAAATACAATAATGACCTATAATAACACGGTGAACAATAACTTAACCAGAGTTCTTAGCTTATGTACAGTGGTAAACAATCAGACAGCATGTTACAACACTAACCTACTCAGCTCAACCATATCTGGTTACTATTGTATCACCGACGGTTATGGTTCGATAGGTCGATATATGCATACTAACCATATCAGGCGATCTATTCTACTAGATGAAGGAATGTAGCACTGGATAAAAGTACGGAGCTGATTATTTCACTTAAACAAGATATATGGTTTTGAAGAAAGGTAGTTTCAAAAAATGTTTTTTACGCATTCAGTTTATTGTTAAAACTCTTGTTAGCAATAATTAATATTGAACTTATTCTCTACAAGGATGTATAAAATGTTCCTGTTAGGTTAACAACTTTTAAAATTAATCCTCCAACAATGAACTGTTTATAGTTTTGTAAAGATAAGTCGATTCTGGCAATTTCTATGGGTTTGGTTCTGAAAAAAAAACTCCAACAATATAAAACCGGTAGACCTACTAAAATTTAAGTTTAATCCTGAAATCGGCCAACACATATTTTATTCGTGTCCTTAACATCACTTCGAGCTATGACGCCATGTGGAAAGTTAAGGAAACAGCGTTTTGAATATTTCACTTGGTCTCCTAGAAAAAAAATACAAAACTCACTAAGTTCACGTTCACACTGTTTAAATTTACTTTGTTTACATTTTGACAGCGTTGTTGACAACACTCTTGAACGAATATTAACTAAGACAGTTGTATTAAATTAAATGTTGATTTAATTGTATATGATTCTAGAATTGTCGTATTACCAATTAATGGGTGAAATAAGAGGTATTCATTGCAACCCAAATATGAGCAAGGAATAGGTTCAGAATGGAGACAAATAATCTGTGTAGCTTTGTCACAGAGATACTATCATTCAAATTTCAATGACAAAAATCATGTGGCTCCACTTTCGATTAATTAAAAAACAACTATTTTTTAGGATTGAACCGTAAACCCTCTGGGGCAACACTGTACCCAATCAGCTACCCAACTTTAAACTATAAACCCAATGTTGGTTCTGAAACTTTTACTAGGAATATAAATTTAGTAAGAAGTACAAGATTTATTTTTTAAAACATTGTGGATTAATTATTTTGTTATAATTTCCTCAACAATCTAGGACGAGGAATGCCCGGGAGATGCTTGACGTCATGTCAATGTGAGTACATGCAGGACAGACCAAAGCCAATCATAAATAACAGGTTATTACTGAGAACGGATTCACGAACTCGAATTATACTGCAGTTGTACATATCTTCGGGGAACATCCAATTCAAGTAAAAATTGATTGTTATTAGTTCCAATTTGGTTTTGATTTAAATAAATAAAATAAGACAATTTTTGATTAACAATAAATAAATATTTTTTTTATCTAAATACCCTAATTTAGATTTCAAAATAATTCCCTTAATTGAATTCTAGGACTCCCAACAAAATATCTTTAGAAGAATAAGTTTCAAAACATTCAATCATAAAATAATTTAGAAACCAAGTAAAACATTTGAATTGTATCACACAAGAACCATGCCGCAATATACTACTGAATAAAATCTATCTAAAATTAATTTCACTATTATACACATTTTATTGAAAACTAGTTGCGCTTGATGTAGGTAGTGAATAAATTCACTAAATTTACTTCGCAGTTGGTCCTCCTATTAATAAATTTAAAAAATACCTATAAGAGGATAATTGTCTCTGTACTTAAAATACCTCCCCTTAATTCCTTATATCACATTTATAATCATTTATAAAGTGAAAAAATACTTATTTATAGTGATCTGTAGGTATAAATACCCCCGCCGCAGCAAACCTGCCGACTAAGCGAATTTCCATATGTCTGTTTAGTTTATTAGTTAAATATATTTTAATAACATTAGGTTTAACGAGTACCTAGGTTTGCTGCTACAAGGAAACTAATAAAGTGTGTTTTTGAGTAAAATATTGATAGCTTAGTACAAAATAAATAAATTTGCCAAGTTTGATCAAAATATATCGATAAACAAGCAAACTACAACATTTGACAATATTCTCCATAAGAATAACATGGGAATTTTAAATTTACAATTTCTTAAATTTTCTCCGTTACCAATAATCGAACAAAAATACTTTTATATACTAAATTATTTGTTTTTTTAAGCTCTTTAAAAAGGTCTAAAGAGAAATCGGAAAATTTTGTGTTTTGAGGGTCAAAAGTGAGAAAAACCAATTTTTACCCCATAAAACCCCCCGTAAAGCCCCGTTCTCATCATCCGATCGTGCTGGTTCGCGAACTCATTCAAGTTTATCCCGCTTTACACCTTTAAACCAAATTTCATCAAAATCGGACAAAAATTACCCAAGTTATCGCGTTCACGGACGTATATATATATATATATATATATATATATATATATATATGTCTATATATATATATATACATATATAAAAATTTGAACGAATGGTGTTTTTGGCCTCTGGGGACATCAAAATGAAAAAGTAAATCGGTCCCGGGTCTAGGTCTTACCGTGCCACCTACGGTAATAGCTACTTCTCTATAGGGAAATTCGCTAAAACGTGATCCTTTTACTAGAAATACCAAAAATCTGTGGATTTTCAGACATTTGATAATTTATAATAACACAGTGAAGGGTTTAACTTGACCACATCGTTCACTTGTCGGGACTGACCCGACTCAACCACAGTTGTAGAACGAAATTAACTGTCGGACCTGAGTGTACCCGCAAGTGATAACAGTTAGTGTGGACATTGTTCGGACATTACATTACCTCATTGCAACTAATTGTGGATATAAATGTAAAGTTTTTTATGTTTTTTCGTTTATCTATGTTGAATTTATACCCGTAATGCGGCATCGAATACAATCGTGTTTTTCCTGTATTAATCATTTAAAAGTATTCATTAAATTTATTGTAGTAAATCACACATTCTATTCTTTTATAAAATCGTGTCGTTATTTGTTTTTGTAAGGGGTTTTAGATGAAAGGCTAACTCATTGTTATGAATTATTTCGTTTACATAAAGGTATCATTGAATTAAATAATGACCTCCTTCTATACGAACAGCGGCGGGATAAAAGCGGCAACACTGCATTCTCGGCCTTACCGAAACAGCTGTTGCACTAAAGCAGCGGCTACACTTATCCGATTCGGTCCGGTTCGGTCCGGTCCTCCAAAATGCGGAACAATGCTTCCCATGGTTTTAAATGGAGGCGGCTACACTTACCCGATTCGGTTCGGTACGGTCCGGTTCGGCGCGGAACAATCGTCCAGGGAGCATTCATCCGCATTTTGGCGGAAGCATTCGGGGCGGACCGGACCGAATCGGGCAAGTGTAGCCACCTACTCCCGAAATTCGGATGAGGATCGGGGGGTTCCGTGAGCGCTCGGCTATGAAAGTGATGAAATAAATTAGGAAAAATAGTTATTTGTAGGACATAGGCCTAAGAATTTAGGCAATAATATTCATATATTGCCTCGATCATGGAAGATGATAATTATGTCTACACAACCGCGGAAAATAGTCAGAATTTTGTCACAATATCGGGAGACGATTACAATGTCTACACGGCCGTGACGGATTATAGGAAGTTTACCGCGATTGCATGCAAATACAACCACCATTTTTTTATTTATAATTTTTTTGGCACCCCCCAAAAAAGCCAATTGCCTCGCGCCCTAGGCACGTGCCTATTCGTAAATTGGCCCTAGCTAAACACCTTCTATATTGCTGTACTTGTACCCGTGCTCGTGTGTGTCCTCCAAAATATTTTACAAGTGTAGCTACCTCTTCCGGCCGGACCGAAACGATTCGTACAAGTGTAGCCACCCCTCACAAATTCGTGCCGGACCGAACCGAACCGGACCGGACCGAATCGGGCAAGTGTAGCCGCTGCTTAATTCATGTTGGAGCGTCTGCGCAAAGTTTGGACGTTTGTTATTACAAGAGCAATAGGCCGGCGGGTGCGACGTTGCCATTGCCACACACCAACGCAGCGGACTTGTACTAAAAAAGGCTATGGTTAGAGCTGATTTAAAGATATATGAGTAAACATACATTTTTTTACTTAACCCCAATAGAACAATTATAGATGACAATGAGTTTCACATAGTTATTTTTTATTCAATACAGATTTAAGTTAAACTTTTACATAATTTAAAACCATTCTCTGCGAGTATATAATTGTTTTTACATATTAGTGGGTGTCTTTACGTTCACGAAATCTTTAGATTAAAATTTAATCACTTATATTGTGCCAATACGTTATGCTGGAAATTAAATAAAGTAATTTATCAATCAACAACTCTTTTTGGGACTATTTTAAGTAGTATTGTTCATGAATCTATTTAAGATGACATTGTTTGACACAAAACTTTGTTTAAATACCTTAAGTTTCCATTAAACTAATTTTGTAATTAGCTACTTAGTTTGCGACATACTGCTTTACAACGACTTTCAAGTTTACGATACACTGTTTAAATGGCTTTGCCTCACACAAAATTGTATTGATCACGGAGGAGTCCGGGACAAAGGTGTTTTGTCTGTAAACTGAAGCTCCGGACGTGTTTGGACGTGTTGCGTGATTTTCGTCAGTTTCCATCCCCTTGTCCTCGCCGTCACGCGACTGGGAAGGTGTCAATATGGCGAAGGAGGGTGCGTTCAAACCTGCCCAATCCCGGCTCAGTAGCTAACTAAAACAGCTTTAGATAACATCATAAAATAACCGAAAAAGACTGTGTATTGTTCTTTTAGGACACCTTTAGAATCACCATGAAGAATTTATACCACCCAATTGACCTTGAAACAATGCTACATGCAAATCAATTAATACAACCCGAATGCACACAAATACTATTGGTTTTTAAAACCGGTGATATTTCTGTTTTTATAAACTGGAATAGCAGCAAGGCTATCAGTGCAGTTATTTTAAAATGACCGAAGTAAAAATTTACTATAGTAAAGAGGCAACGACTCAAGAATATGTATTTATATAAATTATTATTATCATTTATTACGAGATATCAATTATCAATTGAGATGCGCACGTCACGTAGACGAGTATTTTAACCCAAATATAAAATCAGCTGCCAATGATCAGGAACAGTTGGGTCCAGTTTACAACATAAAAACCTGCTGACTTTTCTCAGAATTTATCCGGCAACCTTTTGATTGTTAGGCGAGTGCTATAACCATTTAGCCACCCAGCCAGAGATGATGTATCTCAGCTATGCCAAAAACCCTTAACTAGTAACAAAAAGAGCGCAAGTACAGCTTGTTTGTATATAAGTATAAAATAAACCCAGATATCCCTCTTTCTAAAACTTCAACTCTGAGTTTTTATGTACTATTCAAGTATGTTTATAATTGATCGACTGTGATATTTGCCATTTCATCATTGTTTGACCAACTTGTCCCGTATTAAAGAGTCCCTACTAAGCCAAGCAAATCACTAACTAACTATATTGGTAGTAAATTTGTAAATAAGATATTTGCTATAGGTACTACTGTATACGCTATACGTTTGCATGAAATTTTGTAAGGTTTACCGATTAGTGAAAAGTTGTACAATAGTTAACTTGTAAAAATATACAACGGTATGTATTATTTTAAAAATTATTTTTGAAATCTAAATCTGAAATTTCCTGTTGTTACACTATTATCAAACCTCTCGTTTTTGCTTGCTTTCCACTTGAACATGCAGACGGCAGCGTAAGAAAGTTGATAATATCACTTGGCATTTGTCAGTGTCGTGATAAAATCAAATATGGCAATACCCTGCTGAGAATTCAAAGAAGGGAAAAGTTATTTTCGATCCGAGGAAGATTTTTATCACCGTTGAAACCGTTGTTAAGGATTACATCTGTTAGAAGATGTTGCCACTGAAGTGGTACTGTAGTTAAAATTAGAACGTGGGGTGTTTACAAGATTGGAAACGTTTGCAAAATATGTAGTCGTTCTCTTTTCATTAAAAATTTCGTACTTTTGGTTGAATTTTATTGTTAGTTGATTATTGTGAAGAAGATAGAGGGTATCAATTTAAATGTGAAAAGTATTGTTTTTCTAATTAGGTAAAAATATAGGGTAATTTAGTATCATACCAACCAGACCTAATAATTATAACCTAACCCAACCTAACCTAGCCTAAAGGTGATTAGGTTAGGTTAGGAAGATTTTGTTATTTAAGTTATTAAGTTATTTTGTTATTAAGTATCAAATATAGCTTAAGTCAGACTACGTCCACCACGTCACACGGTATTGCCACACATATCGAAATCCACTTTTATTAAGGTATACGTATGAATCTCTACCTACAGAACTCTTACTGACTTAACAATTCACCGACTACGCCTATACACCTGGTTTCATTACCATACATGGTACATATTTTCTATTTAGTTCCGCACGATAAAACACCATATAGTACAGCAAACACACTAATACACTATTTCCTACAAAAAAGTGTTTACTTATCTAAATCTCGAAACCGGTCAGCTGCAGTGAAATATTCATAGAAACGCCTAGTTTTCCTATCGCACTATCAGAATGAATAGCTTCGATACTCGGTGGCGAGGGCACAACTAAAGGGCAGCGATTGCCGTATTTTACACCGATCTTTGCATATCTCGGCTAGGAAGTAAAGTGAAACCTAGATCTAAACCATGATCCCATTGAAGCGTGGGTCGGCCGTCGTGGGTGAACAACGGTGCAATACATTTAACACAAGAGGTAATAAGAGATAAGTGTAGGATAAAGTGCAATAATGTTATTCTTTGAGATATTTTAATCGATACCCATAATGATACAAGATGTTTAGATGCTATGAGTTTAGAGATAAGGGAGTTTAGGGTTTAATCTAAAAGCGTTAAGTTTGGTTGAGTTTATCTACAGTTGATTCTTCAGGTCTTATATAGAGCTACGATTTCAAAAATAGAGCTATGTTAGAAGTAGAAAACTATTTTTTTATATTATATACCATGTGTCTCAAAAGTCCCACCCTTGTTACTTTTTATTAATTGGGATAAAATTATAATATTCAGGGAATGTTTATTTGATAAAAAAGGAAGTTTTTGGTGTATGTAAATTTCCACCCCCTCTCCCCAAAAATGGGTTGTTTGGGTTAAGTCTTACATCAAAATTAACCCTTGTGGGGGAGGGGGTACAAATTTATTTACAACAAAAACTTCCTTTTTATCAAATAAACATTCGGTGAATATTATAATTTTATTTCTATTAATAAAAAAAATTACAGGGGGTGGGACTTTTGAGACACACGGTATGTTTTCCTCTCGTGTTTAAAGAGAACAGCATAGCCTTGCACTTTCAAGTAGCTTATGAAACGTCGTTTTGTTGTTATTGTGAACATGAAATTTGTAAAATTACCAAATAACTTCTTTTTCAGCAATTTGTTATTCGCCTATTGGGTCAGATGATGATTGGATTGCCCAATATCGATCACCTCTTACCGTCTTTTATGTATATTTGCCGTCTTGTGAGTTAACAATATAAGCGTAAATATATGTTTTAAATGTTATTATACGTATCTTTTACTTACTTAGCGTAAAATTATTATTCCGTAATTAATACTTTGCTACTTATTAGTAATAGTTTTCATACCTATGTTGAGATTATCGACGAAAAAACTCTTCACTGGCGAGTTAATTTTTTTTTAGGTTAGTTTACATAAATTGGTTTACAGGATGAATAATAAGCACACATGCTACCAAAGTTAAATGGATAAAACATGTAGAGTCATATTAACTCCATGTGAACATTCTTAATTACTCCTCACTTAAAATTTACATGACCACTTATCAGTTGCGCCATTTTAGTGCATTGTAAGTAAACTGTAAATGTACGTGAAATCACAGAATGTTTTGTGTGGTAAAATATGTATTGAGCTAGCACTACTAATTTGAGGTTTTGAGTGCTTGATGTTTAGCAGGTCTACCAATCTTGAACGAATGCTTGTCTGAGATGCATAAATAAACGATTTGACTAAAACGTATAAGTATTACTGATGGAAACCCTCATTGAAATGCAGATTAAATTCATCAGTTATATCTCATTGAGTTATGTACAATAATAATGTATAAGGAATTGAATGGTAAATACGTAGGTGGAGGATAATTAGGGACAAAACCAGCATATGTTGTAGTAATGTGACCTACTTAATGTTTACGTATTATTTTTTAAACCATAAGGATTACAGATTTATATAGCTGTTTTAGTTTTACCTACAACTCTTTAAACGAACAAAAAATACGTGCTAAATATGTAATATTTGCTTTAAAATAATTTAATTACAACAAAGAGTTATCGAATATGAAACAGTTCCTTTTCAAAATGCACACTGTTATTCTTCTGTTGTAATAGTGGTTTCCAGTGAACAAAATTAAATATTTTGGTAGTTTAATGACTAAAGATAATCGACGTACGTCTTATGTAATAATGATGGATTTAGCTGTAAAGTTAAAATTATAAACAACATGCGGTGCTCTTACTGGAATAATTAGTTTTGTTTTCAAAGAAAGGAAAACCTCGGATGAAGTATTCTTGTTGAAGAATATATTGACAAAGTTGGACAAAGAAACCTCTTGACCGTAATTACTGGCAAAGTTTGTGCTTAGAACTTGACCAGTGGCCTGAGATTTAAAACCTCTCAAATGTAAACTTTTTATATTTGAATACTTCAATTTTTTGTCAACATTATCGCAATGAGAAAAATATTATATAGTTTAGATAACAGTATGAAACAAATATAACAGCCTATGTTGTCTAAACGGTTGATGAATATTTTTACGATATTGAGGCTAAAAAAATTATTCTACCTCAACAATCAACAGTTTATTACAGTTTTGCAGCTTAAGATGACTTAATGTTTAAAGGTCATCTTATCTTAACATATGTTTGTACTTCTTTAACGTAATTTGTAACGAAATATGTTTTGACGACAGTGATTAACTGACTGCCACTATTTATAGAACTATTTCATTCCTCTTTGGCCAATTTCATTGATTATCAGTATAGTATTTTGAACTATTAATTTGAGCTTAGTGAACAATTTGTTTTAAGTTGTATGTAAATAGTAAATTAAATAGTGGGTATAATGTTCAAACTCCAATTTCAATAATAGCACCACCCTGCGTCCATGTTCACAATATAATGAAGTATTCTTAGGAAACCGTGAAATAAAATTTAAAATTTACTATAAATAGGCCAGCTATCTATAAAGATAATTGATAGGGAAAATAAAACTAATTTAAGAAAAGGGTCTAAAACCATAAATAAGCTATTTTGGTGTTTGTAAGATGGGCAAGAAATAGAATCGTAACTATTTAAATGGTGATTATTATTTTTTGTATAGGTGATCGAATAAATAATAAACATGCAACACATAAGAATTACTCGTAACAATCATGCAGTAAATAATAGTTTTAACATTCCAAAAACAACATTTTTTTAAATAATAACATAGGCTTTTGAAATGACAGTAATTTACAAAATCGTCAAATGAATTAAAATAAAAAATATAATAAATAATGAAAAGTAAAGAGTTGGTGAGTGAGGCAGGAAGCTACTTTAATTAACCATCGTTCATGTTTTATGTCAAACAACTTTCAGTCAACTGTTGATTAATAATTAGTAAGATCATTCAAGTTTATATTCCCGAGCTTTGTAGACTACCCTCCTCCTAAGAGAGGTTTTAATATTTATAGTTGTGTTTTCTCAGTCTTTGTGAAGAAACTTGCCATTTAATAAGTACAGTAGAGTAATTACAAACGATTGGTTTTTCGGAGGCTGTCGGATTTATTTATCTAATATGAAACCATCAATATGTAAGTACATCTATAAAAAATACTCGAAATAAAATTATCGCACAGAATCTTACCAGATTACTTTCTGAGCATAAATCCAATCGGATTAGATCTAATGAGAAAAGTTTTAATTATTTAAGTGGATCGGAGCATATTTAATAGTTTGACTATTCATAATATACCTGGTTATTAATTTAATCAAGATTGGACTTACCAACGTAAAAGATATTGGCTGAACATACCTGAAATACAGAATAGTTATATTAATAATTATTACAAACAATTCTAAATTTTTTTATAATTAATATACCTTTTTACTTGTTCATAGCACACCGTATTGTACTTTTATAAACAGGCATATTATAAAACACACATTATTCTGAATTTATACAAAGGGTTATTACGTTTAAATATAATATAGACGTACGAAGTTTCTTCAAAGCTACCCTTGATATCATGAATATTATTGATGATACAGGTGTTCTCTGTCTTATTCTCTTGTGAAATAAAAATAAATGCCGTTTTATATTGCAATTATCTTTACGTAAAAAAACTACATTTTGAGATATCATCTTTTCCATAATCTATTCAGATTAATTAACTACAGTGTTGGTGTTAAAAAAGAAACTAAAAAAATAATAATATTCTTCTCTAGGTACTCATAGACCTTTTCGGAATAGTTCGTTTGACAAAGTGTCTTGAGTTTTATTATTCATTTGAATCTATATATATTTTAGGAAATGTCCAAATAAATATCACGAAAATCTACCTAATTTTATTAGTGCTGTAAATATATGACCCAATAATTAACATATTATGTACCGGTAACCAGTAACACCAAAAAACGATTGCACCAATTTATTCAATATCAGAGTGAGAAAACAGGAACCTCAATTAGTTGCAATGACTTGCTTAAACTTTCACTTCTTAGATATTCCACAGGTAATTTGAAGGTTGATCTAGTTAGTTTAATATTGTTTAATTACAAAAACATCCGTTTATCTGGGTGTTTTTTGTAACAATAATAATGGAATGTATTCAGATTTGAACGAAAAATGATCCATATATAGTTAGATTCTATTGGTAAGTATAATAATATATTTATTCCCAAATGTTAAATGAAAAATAAGATATTTTTGCACAAGAATGCAAAGAGGTCAATACTTAATAGGTTATCATAGAATCTGGGTCCAATCTTTGTCTTGAGTAAGTACATAAACCCTATTACTCATCACACCATGGACACACTTAACTACTCGTGGGGTGATGTATGGATGCTACCCCTCCCACTACTGTTGGTTAGAAGAAAGAATGATTAGATGATTAGTAGCCTCAGGCTTGTGGCTACCAACGCATTCTTCTTCACTCTCTAACTGTAATCATCAACAGGACCCTAAAATGTGTTGAGGTTGTTCACTATGAAAATGCAGATATTGTGTCTTCTGTAATAAGCCAACACTTTTGCCAGTAGTCAATACATACGTCAGCAGCTACGATAACGAATTATTATCTTTCACTACCGGCAAAATCATAAATAGGTCCTTAAAATACGTCCAGGGTGTTAGAAAGAAATAAGAAGAAAAAGTACAAGTAAACATGAAAATAAAATAGTGTATCATCCACAATATGCCAAAGCTTCTGCAATGAGCTAAAAAACGTAATCAAACAATCCAACTATATTTTTAATCCATTAGGTGGATTATAACTTGTCTTATTAAAACTTTTGATAAATAACATTTTATATTCGTTATTTATTGGTTTGCTTTTAAGTAACTAGATAAGACACTGTTTTATGATTGAACAGAATTACCTATCCCTGTACCAGCATGACTTTGTATTTGCTTAGCCTATTATAAACCCAATATTATAATAGTTAATCTTTGTCTATGGATAGTACTAGGAGTTCCAGTCTTCAGTTTTAGTCACTTTCAAAATCAAAATTAACGTATTTAAGCTACAGTAGTTAAATTCGGACACTAGCAGAACATGCTATTGTAAAATTATTGATTTATGTTAAATGCGCTGACTTTACATTCAAATAAAACAAAGGACAACTATTGCATGCATCAAATATTACGGTAACAAAAACCACGGGCTAAAATAGAACTCAATTGCTGCACACACTGTGAGTGTAAATTAACTAGGATCTTAAAAAAATATATGCATAGAGCTAGTCCATAAAGGTATATTTATACTTCTATCTTAAAACTATTGGCTATGTTTATGTATATTAAATATACGAATGCAATATTTTGTATCCCAATTAACAACTTGAACTATATAATTTTCTACATAGAATAACAAAATCGGTTTTACCCAACATGGTATTTGAGTTATCTAGCGAATAAAGTGTATATTTCTCACTAATAACCAGTAAAGGGGTTACTTAACACTTTAAAACAACGCCTCAAAACATTTGCAACGAAAAGACTAATTAAAACAGCTAAGTATTGTTAATTATCAAAGTATCGGTGAAGAGATTTCAAAGAAAGTTTTCTCCACAACTGATGAAGTTTCTAAGTAGGTGTTACCAGCCAACTTTCCATGTTCTGGTTGCTTTTGGTTTTAAAGTTCAGCGTTATATTTTTGGGATGATCTTTCTTTTCCAGAAAAGTAATTTCACAAGCAAATGAAGCTATCTATTTTATATACAGTATTTTTTTCCTTTGACCAAGAAAGGATGTACATTACATCACACATTACTTACATGTACATTACATTTTTAATAAATAATAAGCTATATTTTCCATCGCGTCAACCTCATATTCAGTTGGAACTTACCGTCAAAAATGTCGTCTCTAGGTACTATGAAGCGGCATCTTAGTTTGCTCTATAAAAATGGTCATTATAATTTTATGAAACTTTGATTTGGCTACCAATTTGTACTCCGTTAAGGTATAGACCAAGAGCTTTAGAAATGTTTTTTTTTTCTTTCAATGATTAATTAATCATAATAAAAAGTTAATTATTGTTGGTTATCTTTTATAACTGCCCCCGAATTGCCTTTGGGACAATTTACAAAATTTCATCTCACTTGTTCTTTATTTTCTTTACTCAGGAAAATACTAAGTTTGCTTTATTATTTGTTACCAATTTTAGAAGCTAAAAGGTAATTCGGCGACTTAATACAGTTAGTTAATACACATGAGACAGAATATTTTCTTCTAATTACCAAGAGTGATTACAGAATAATATAGTTATTCAACTGTAAAAGAATTCACATATTTTAACACCTTGGTAAAATTTGCATAAGGTGTAACTGTAATATAGTGTCTTGAACAAAACTGTTTAGTTACATATCTTGGAACAAAATATATAACATATTATTTTCAACCCTCCAAAAACAGAACTATTTATTTATGGAACCTAATAAACCTAAGAACCCTAGGTCTTTATATAAAATGGTCTCTCATCCTATTTTTCTATTCGAGAAATAAACCCTGAGCTCTTGAAACTACTTCATTACAATGTATCAAATTTTAATGACCACCAAAAACCCCCAAATTAACCACCAAATAAAAGTTACATATAATTAACTAAATAAAAGAAGACAGTCGTGGACATTGTTGGAAAGTTACTCATGAAATGAATTCAATTAAAACTTGACGCACGAATCGTCCAGTGCTGTCGTGAGCTCCAATAACGGGGACACATGGTGGCCCAAATTACTGTCACGATTTCAAATTTGAAACGGACCCTTAGGGCCAAGTATTTGCATCCTAACACCATCTGCGTTGTCACACTTCTATTTTGAGGAAATTTTCTCACCTTTCCATAAGAGTCAGGAAATTTAGTATGTAGTAAAAAAACTAGAAGAAGTTATAGTTTTAGAAATTTCAAAATATTAAACACTGTGATACACGTAGAACATGTTAATGAAGAATTTTGTGGTTTTATTTTCTCGTCTTTTCGATAGTCAATCTATAAATTCAATTTGTCTGTTTTAATAAAAATTCCTCCTTCACCGTATTACTGCAGGTTTGTAAAATGTTCAGTTTTTATAAATTTTCAGTTGAAACATTTTACGTTACCTGCTACAATGAGGGTTATCTATCAAAAACATAACATATAATATAACATATTTTTATTTAATGAAGATGCTGTTGATTTATTAATCTACATAGATTTTTTTTCCTTTCCACCACAGCAATCTTTTCTGGCTGTATATTACATAAATATTTGAAGTTAATTGGCCTTACTAACCTTTATCAACAGAAAACAGTATTGTTAATGTTGCCGTAATTTTACTGTACATAACATTTACAAAACCATGGGGCTTATCTTATTGGTGTTAACAGACAACTTAACATTTCCTAATACATAGGAAATTGTTTTCCAATCTTGTTTCAGCAAATCACATGCAAATTTTCGTGGGGTGACAATAATGGAATGCCCAATGTCGTGGGGAGAATGCAAGTTAATGGGAAATTGTCAGCAATGAAAGATCAATTGCCACGCAGGGATAACTCATGCACATTAGATTGCAAGACTTATTTGGTTCGAGTCTTGTCTCTTAAACTCATGTGTAAAGCATGAGTTGACAAAGAGAGTGTGTAGAATTGCATGGTAATAGAAGATTATGCACTATGTAAAGGCGGAACAGCGTAGAGTTTGAAATACAAAAATCTTCGTCTTAATGCTGAAAGATATTGTTTGTCATCTGCTCTATAAGTGGTATAATTATCTCCAAGGTGATATAATTAATATTGCATCGAGGTCGGTGGAAAAGGAAATATTTTCTATGGTGGGACAATTTATTTTATTTCACTAATATCTCTGAAACTGTCAAATACTTTTAATGACTTTTTACATTAGTTACATTAGTTAGTTTTTAAATTTGTTTACATCAATTAAACCTACTAATTGAGAAATAATCATCAATTTCTACTTATTGAAACCGTCAATGCTATATTATACAACTTTCTTATGCTATTCTATATTCAATACACGTTCGGTATGATTAAAATAATGAGACTCTTTAAAGATAATGATCAAAACCGTCATCAAGTTTTGGTTGATATTTTTACAAATTTGTTTTAGGACGTGTTAAAAAACTATTAATGTTTTACTGTGACAAAATTTACGACATGAATACTACGATGGTGTTTAAAATGCATGAACAAATTCACATCCAAAATTAATTTTATTTCACTATATTTCCTAGTAACTGTAGAACCAAAAGCTCCTTTTGCAATTTAAAGCAAAACTCACACACAACTGTGACTAATATACAAATTTTGACAAACTATAAATCCACAACTTATATCTATTTCAGCTAGTGGATACATAAACAGCAGGTAAGGAGACCCAGTTTCATGTAATAAGAAGGTGCAATGCAGTCTCTGAGAGCGTTGTACAGGTAATAACAATAAACATATGACTCTCCTCCGTTGAAATTGCCTCTCGTAATGAAACCCAGGCCTTGGCTGAGAGAATCTTTGCCGAGACGAAAATAAAACTTTCAACTTTGGATAGGAGTTTTGGATTAGCCTAGTACAGCAAATAAATAATATAATAGTTTAAATAACAATAATGTATGCTTTTGAGTATAGTAGGAAGAAGAAATGCTTGACTTAGTCTCTGAGAAGTAATGTTTGTAAAAACAGTCATGAAAAATGTAGACCTGCTTCTGTTTCGATTGTCTATCATTGGTATTATTTGAAAGTTTAAAATATAAACTTTATTTTCTAAAGTTTTATGGATTGCATTGAGAAGTAATGAGAGGTCATTTTCCAACCGTCATATTTTTAAAGAAAGTGATACGATTGGTGATACAACAATAAAATATTAAGTCTTTATTAGCTTACTTAAACGATACCAAAGGGAAACCGCATAGAAACATGACAAAAGAATTAGAAGTCCTCTTGCACCTCTCAAAGCCAACTCTATTAGTTCTACGATGGTGTCTCTTTAAAAACTTCAACAAATTATAAATTCTCATGATTGAACCCGAAAATAAACGAAAACTTAAAAACTATTTATGAACTGTGACAGCTTGACAGTCAGTGGGCGTTGTTGAGTCGTCTGCCGCCAGAGTCGCTGTTGTCGTGGCGCATTTACACAAACAGCTGATTAATTCTGTCAGCTGGTCTTGTCTTATCCCCAAAACACCGGATGGGCTTAAACATGGATTAACGGTCACCCTTACATGGCGTGAAGCTCTTGAGCTAAATTTAAATTGTTGAATAAAACATTGGGTTTCAAATTCGTTATGTTTGATTTTCCGTTGTAGTTCTAAATGAAACATCTGTATGAACTATAACTTAATGGTTACTATCATTATTTATGTGCAATATATTGGGGGAAATATGTAATATTGTACTTTAAAATGTCTTTATGAAAAAAAATTATTACATCAATACAAAAAACCAACTTCAACTAATAGAAAAGAACCCCTTCAAAAATA
This sequence comes from Macrosteles quadrilineatus, assembly GCF_028750875.1. Lineage (NCBI taxonomy): Eukaryota > Metazoa > Arthropoda > Insecta > Hemiptera > Cicadellidae > Macrosteles > Macrosteles quadrilineatus. Next base: position 136,587,951 of record NW_026542595.1, on the reverse strand, counting down.
GAGTTTATAAAATGATTTGTAAAGAAAACTGTGTCACATGAAAGGTACACATTTTAGTACGTTTATGGCTTTTATCCAAATTGTTCTGTCCAGCCAAGGTATCAATAAGCTTGATTTTGCCTAATTGACAGACCTTAAACTTAATTTGGGCTTCCTAACCAATGGGACGTTTTAGCGAATTTCCCCTATAGGGAATAAGCTATTACCGTAGTACTCATGGTAAGACCTGGACCCGGGACCGATTTACTTTTTCGTTTTGAGGTCCCTAGAGACCAAAAACACCATCCGTTCAAATTCATATGTATATATATATATATATATATATTTATATATGTGTCCGTTAGCGCGATAACTCGAGCAAAAATCATCCGATTTTGATGAATTTTGGTACAAACGTGTAAACCTACGTTTATTCGAACGAGTTCGCGAACCAGCAAGATCGGACTAAGGGAACAGGGGTTTATGGGGGGTTTTATGGGGCAAAAATTGTGTTTCCCCATTTTTGGCCCTAAAAACTTAAAATTTAGCATTTTCTTTTCCAACCATTTTGTAGAGCTTAAACATACAAATAACTTAGTTATTGAAGCGTTATTATGCGCCTAATGGTTACGGAGAAATAAAAAAAAACTGCAAATTTAAAATTCCCATGTTATTCTTATGGAGAATAAGTAAACTGTTGTAGTTGGCTTGTTTATGATCATATTTTGATCAGATTTGGAAAATGCATTCATTTCATACTAAACTATTAACATTTTACAAAAAATCACCTTTTTACCCTCCCGGTTGCAGCAAACCTAAGTACTCGTTAAACTAATGTTATTTAAATAGGGAATGAATATGATGTTTTTAAGGAGACATTTTAGTGTCAATCCAATCAGGCAAATGGAAATTCGCTTAGTCTGCAGATTTGCTGCGGCGGGGGTATTTATCTTGTGTTCAATTTAAATATAAACAGATATACGGCGCTCGTACAGTTACACAGGCCAACCAAAGACCTACCTACCCTCCGAACTTTAATATTCTCCAAATGTATTATTTATATTTGTCAAATTTATTGAGCTAAAAAATTCCCTAGTTAATTGCGAACCAATCATGAAAAATAGCTAATAGTAAATCAAGTCTTACAGCTCTATTGAACACCGTGAACCCTAATTTCCTACTACACCCCTAATGACTGTATGCAAAACACTTTCCATTGTCCTTTAGTCAAACTAGGATCGTAAATTAACTAAGGTCAATCATTCTACGACAGAAACACTGCTGTAACCCCTTGTACACACACAAACGACTTGGCGACGTGGAGGGGGTTGTTGTGAAAAGATGATTTATTCCTGGGCGGGGTAGAACAGAGACACAAGGGGTGAAAATTAAAACGAGCGACGTCTGATTTGGCCGCATTGATTTTGTCGATGAAAGGTTCGTAATATAATAAACCGACATGCTTCACGAGACACCGCCCTAGTAGGGATGAAGGGAAGAGGGGGAGGGATCAAATACTGAATATGACTCGTGTACAGGATGTGTCAAAGTTCAGGGTATTTGTATTTGTAGAATGATTGTAAATATATTCTTCAACGGACCTGTAAATGCAAACACCATTGAACATTGAAGTTTTATGCTACCGTACTGGAACCGATTTTAATATTTCTAAACCCACTGTTCAAATACAAGGTGTATCGAGCCTCTCTCCCGAAACTTCGTGAGCATGTTCCTTAGGTCAAAACAAACAAAAAATATATAAACATATGCCCTTCGTTTTCTGTCTGTCAGTGGGTATGCATTATTTACATCACTTCCAATAACTTTGGAACAACTTAAGGTATGTGTCTTCAAACTTCAAACTTGATACGTGTATGATGACTAATATGAACTATCTTTTTCAAAGCATCAAGTTTCTACTTTGTATAATAAATATATGGCGGGCATGACCAGTAACGTTTACGTGGAGCAAAGTCAGAGGCAACCAATAGTTACTATAGCCTAGTGATAGAATCTAGTGTGCCTAGAAAACACATCCGCATACTCTAATGACACTAGACTTTATGTTAAACAAAGGAAACTTATCAGTGTAAATTTTCCCAGGAAACATACAGCAATCGCCTTGAACGAGACTTATGAGCCTCACTTGGCATTACCGATCTCATTGTTGCCTTCGTCAAACACCTTTCATTATGTAATTAGACACCTACGTCTACGTCACCCCAGTGTTTCTGTGTGTGTGTGTGTGAGGTAAGAAGACAAACCGCTGTGTCAGGTAAAGTGGACGAGAAGTGACAACCGCGCCTTGGTGCGACAAAGAGAGGTCACGACATTTACACATACACATACTTAGACACATACGTTCACACCTACACAATTGTACTTACGTCGAGCTGAATTCTACAAAGCGTTTAGCGTATAGTTGTCGGCGCGAAACACTTTATAGTTGCCGATTTTCAAAGAATCCGTCTCCAGGATGGCGCCACTTGGTAGACTAGTGCAGTAGTAGTGTTGCTAACCGTCTCTGTGTTTGAACATCCGGGAGTTTGGTAATGAGAATGTTGAAATCCTAATGCTCACGCGTTCTGTGTGTAAGATTGGATATTCTTTGTTTTATAGCTGGGTACCAAAGTGGTACAGTGCTCACCTGATAATTTAAAGTCGTGGCTGATGGTTCCTATTGGTCATGGATGCCATTTATCGCAGAAGAATATTTCTTAAACTTGCCATGTAGTCACGATATTTTGAAAAAAAAATTAAAGATAAAATTCGTGTTTCCTGTACAGTCCCTGCTAAATCAATAACAATGTTAATGGTAGTACTCCATCAACTGGAAAAGAAGTACAACTGCTGCAATTTTTTTTTTACATCTACGTATTTTTTATTTTAGTACTGTTTAATATAAAGAGATATTAGACGGAGTAAACATCTATTAAATATACGTACACATGATCTTGAGTAGACGTAGCTAACACGCATTGTAGACGTTTCATATACAACAATCGATCAAGGATCAAGACGTTTATTGAGTCGTTAAATTTACAATATTTAATTGACTAGGTCTTAAAAAAACTTTTGTTTATATGTAAACGTGTTTACACATTATTTATTTTAAAGTGCATTTGAGTTTAAATACTTCTTCTAACTTAGGGTGAAAATCCTAAACATGTCATACCCAGTCCAACAATCCTTTGGTACGACTTATTGACCTTTAGGTCCGCCCCAATCTCGGTAAAAGCCATATTTATAGCCTATAAGCCCACCAGAACCACCTATTCTCACAATCTCGGCAAAGATCAGCTGTTTCGCAGAGGCATTACAACATATTGACCACATCACAAGTGTTTATTCAACTCTAAGCCATTGAAATGCTGGCTGCGGTTGTGTGCTTTCAATGGATCCACTCACACCATGCCTTTAAACAAACAGTAGCCTACAGTACTTAGCCTGATTACACGCTAGATAGTATCTATCAGAGGCTATGCTGTGTTACAGATACGAGTTGAAATGTGTCTGTGGTTGTAGAAATTGTAGATCAAACTAAACTGATTACTACTAGTATTTACGTAGCCACAAAATTACTTTAACATCCAAGCAATGCGCAATACTCAATCCAAACATGAGTAGGATTGTTTATATCCTATTTCGTCCATCAATGCAAAAATAAGATAACATGAAAATCGAACTAATTTGGACCGGGTCTACTAACGGGTCTTAACAGTTTTCAGTTTATACCTGATATTCGTGGTCCAAGATTAAGCAAAATGGGACAGGTGGATGTTTATGTTAGTTAATATTCATAGGTATGCAAATTCAATTTCCTTTAGTCTTGAGCAATCTTGTGAATGTGATTTCCCTTCAAAAACGTTTGAAACAACTTTGATACCTGTGTGGAGAAATTCAATAATAATTAGTCTAAACAGCTTTAAACTTTCCTCTTTGAAAAAAATATTTCCCCGACCTAGTTTCCAAGAGGAACATTATGTACCTGTATTTAGGAATGCCCATTTATTAGACAAACTATTTTCTCACATTTTGAAGAAATTGAGGATGAAAGGATTTATTGTTACTCCAAATATTGAGCACAAATTACGAGAATCTAGTTTCCATATAGAATTAAACGAGAATTAAAACGGTACCAATAAAATGATACTGTGTTGTCTAATTTTAAGTGATTTAATTTACTTTATCAATATAAAAGTTCACAAAAGGGTGCATATCATTATTATTATTATTTTGAAAAAAAAAAACAAATAGGTGTGAATGTTTCGCTGAACATGCTATTAATACTTTACTTTACTTTAATACTTTACAATGAAATGGCGACCGTACAAAGTAGGTATTTTAAGCCAAGTATGAATGGAGATGAGTGTAGGATGAGTGGCGCGATCTTGTAGTCTTGTTAGTGACTAAGGCCGACATATTCCTTAGCTGTTAATTAATAGCCCATACAGCTAATGGCAACTAAGGGACCTACTATTCAAGATTATTGTAGAATCATTTGTTTAAACAACGTTTGTTCTTGTTTTGACAACCTTGATATGAGTTAAAATTAGTTGATAATATTGACGAGGATCTGAAGAAGAAGACATTGTCGCCGTAACAATCGTAATTCACCCTAGAGGAGGTAAAGGAGTTGTAGAAGGTAATTGTAGATTTGTAATTTGTGTAGTTCTACACAGTTCTCTTAGTTTAAGTAGTGCAGCAACAAAAAAGAAATAACCTTTTCTCTGCGGTGCAATTTTTTATATCGCAAATTCTACCACTACAACTTGTTCCAATCATTCTAAACTTTTCCAAAGTCACGTGTTGATTTTTTATTTTCTCTAACCAAAATTACACTCTGTTGGTAAATATCTGACAATTTAACAAATTTCACATGCTTGTGGTAAAACAAAAAGAATTTATAGAGAAGGAGTACATTTTCTATCAGGAGTTTATTAATTAAGTATTTTAGACCACGTTGATTTAAAACCATGCGATAGTCAATGCTAAAACCATGTACTATCCATTCACAGCACACAATCTTCTTTGCACTGTTTCCAATAACTAAACGTCAAACATCGAAGTGATGCGTCATTTCCTCCGCTCGTCATGCCACACTCAGCAGGACGTGCCTGACACGCTGATGGATGACTTGTATGTCACAGGTAGATGTACAAAGTAAAATATATGGAAGGCCGTGGAATACGGTCAAAGTAGATTGCCAACTCTTCAAACTCTAGAGATGATTGCATCGCACTCGTCAGTTCAAAGACGCGGATTCAACCACAAAGGAAATGCCTCGACGCAATCACGAAAAAAACTTCAGGATCACTTTCAGATAACCTAAGGGATAATCTACAATCAGAAAACCGTGGAAGTTTATATAACACCCAAAGCCATATATTCCAGTGTTCATTGTAAGTTTTAATCTTCGCCTATCTTGAGAATGTATCTCAAATTTACTATCTTGATGCATCCGAAGAATTTGCTTTTCTCAAATTCCTCTCGAGCCTATGCTAAAGACACGGTGCGACACTCTGCTAATTTGTTCCTCCGTTCCTCGCATTCCAAGCGAGATCTGTTTTCTTGTTATATTGTTTTCAGATGGTTGCTACTAATTTGATTATCTAGGAGTTATAAGTGTTGTTAAGAAATTCCTAAACCTCGTGAAGTCCATAGGTTGAAAAACATGTACCGCAAAAGGAATAGTTTTGTAAGCATTACTTGCTTGGATGCTAATTCTATCCTACCTTAATGATGTCGTTATGTCATAAGATACATGATCGCTTAGGTACATTGGTGTTATTATGAGAACAATATACGTATTAATGAGCGAAAAATACTGGTTTGTGCACAAAAGTAAACTAGCAAGGAAAACAATGTTGAATTATTACTTTCCCCGAAAATGGATTTCTGAAACTACTGAGCCCTCGACCAGTATTTTCGCAACGACGTAGACTCTCTAAACCAAGATTCAACAAGGAAAACTACATATTCAACATGACATTCAAAGAAACCCGGACATAAGCCCTTCGGGCATTTGCTCTTTAGGGTATACACACCAAATATTTTCTGCGGTTTGGCGAATCCAACCATAGTTTCGTCTGTGACTTTCGATTTCATCTTCACTCGCATCTGGGTCACATTTTAATCAAAGTCGCGACGCTCGCACCTTGAAGAGTGCGGTTAGCCAGCAGATTGGCGCGGATAGCCGCTCTGTCGAAACAAGCCAATTTTCCCACTGACGAGACTAACCGTTACACACCGCATCACGCGTCCGACCGCGACCTCGTCAAGCCATTCGATAGTCTGCAACCCGATGCGATATGTAAGACTAACTTCGTATTCGATATTTTTTATTTACTACAAAAACTATAAAGATATTCTTCAATCTGGTATCGATGCGATAGGAATAAATACAATTTGTATTCGATATTTCACATGTAGTAGTTTTATAGAGTGCGATTATCATAGCGAAACTAAGCACGACGGTACATAAATCACCTCTGCTAAATGATACGGTACTTGACTCGATATAATCACCGTATCAACGCGATACATCGAACGTAACTACCGCCACCCGTCAGCGGAGAGTGGCAATCAACTTTTCACTTACTCATGATTGTAATAGCGCTTTGATTGTACCGATTGTACAACATGATTGTACACTTTGACTCTCCTGCCACCTCGGAAGATTAAAAGAGAAGCATGATATTCGCTGATTGGTCCAACGGTACTTGGTTGAAAGATTGGACGTTTTGATATACTTCAGTTACATCGATTTTAATATGCATATTATTCATTTGGTTCTCAATCAAATTAAATGTTATAAGATTGGCAAAGGATACGTAAATGAGAATGTACTGTTCTTTGTAATCTCGTCCCAATGTGATACAAACCAAGTGACTGACAAAACCCGTAGATGCACTAAGATTTTATCCACAATGCAATTACACACCTAAAGAATCAGAGAATCAAGATTTCAAAAATTACCAATAAGTCCATCGTTCCGGTTGGTTGTGATGGACCGTTCTGGCGTTCTTTCCAAGCTTATATATACATTTGTGTAAGTTACATAGCGTGATTGGCCTTTGACGGATTTATCACAGAATTAACCTACGGAACACTAATGACCGAGGAGTTCACTGTCTTCGCAGTTTTCTTTCCCTTCTTATTCTCCTAGGTGGTTTTATGATTTTCGTTATTGCTTTTTTTTAAGGATTTTTAAAAGGATACTATCGTTTATTGTATGAAAACGTTAAATCACAGTTTTGTAGCTATTTAATGTCACCCTTTAAGTTAAAGCAGAATTAATGGCTTGGTGTGAATTTCGTCCGGATAGTTGGGTTTTGAATCAATTACAGTTTAACCTCTCGTATCGGTTATTATATGTAGCTACACTTTTGCTACTTCCAAAACAACGTAGACGGTGGGGGAGCGAGCCACTAGACCGGTTAAGAGCGCGGACTTCGGTTCCTGGGGTCCTGGGTTCAAATACCGTCAAATCACCAATGTATTTTATCTAAGTAATATTGCCGTAACCCCTAGATTTAGCCTGAAGTAATGTGAAAAACAATTCCGGGCTCGTTCCTAGCGTCCTAGATCAACAAACAAAAACGTAGACGACAGTAACGCAAAATCAACCCAACTTATAGTTTAATCAGGTTTTATCAACGATAAACTGTAAAATGTATCTAGTAATGAATGGAGTTGTTTAAGATCCCAATACAAATATAAAATTAGATCCGATCCACCTCTTTGATGCAATATTTGTGATCAGGCCAACTTATAACTTGGTACAGCCCTTCTGTACTTTGGAATATTCCGCAACGCATCCATCATCAAAGCCAGCCAATACTTTGGGAGGGCAAACTTCGTCAAACTTGCAAACTTCTGAGTAAAACATTTTTTAGTCAAATTGAAGAAGTGTGCTTCTGTTTCCTTACTTTCTGTTTGAGTTGGTTCACAATCTCTAAATACTTATTTTAGAAAACCAATACTTAACCACGATTTTTCTTGTATTGGTAGTTTAAATCACAATTAATCAAATTCACTCTATTTTTTGTTGCTTAAGTGCTTGTCAAGGGTTCAAAAAAAGTGCTTTTAATACAGCTATTAAATTAACTTATTCCACTTATAATTTTACATGTTCATTGTTAGTATTAACGTACTAAGTAAGAGTAAAAGAGCTATTTTAAAGAGGTATTTTCAAGAATTATCTGACACTGAAATTTTCTAAATATACTGGCTTAACCTCAATATTCGCCCTCTAGTATGAGCTAATTGACCCACGACAACTCAACTAGACAAAGCCACAACTGAATCGTATTAACTAATGATTCATCGGTCAATAAACATAAACATTATTGACGTCTTAGTTAGTATATTGTACGGTTTGATTAGTATTCATAGAAATGGAAATGACATTTCAACATTCCTAACGACTGACGATTGAGGGTTGGTGATATTCAACGCAGAGTTATTACATTTTGGAATGTATTTGTAATATTTGACGTCAAATAAGACATTTTTGTCATAGTATTATTACTTTCCAATATTGTACAACTTATAATTTATTGATGGATGTAAACGAAGTAACTTAGTAAGTGCGAAGGTTTGTTCAAAATTTATCACTCAAGCTTATTACAACATGTAATGCATTTACTTATTTGTATTACGCTTATTGTTGTTTTTCTTATTAGCTATATAGCTACTAAAATAACTTTATTGTGTGGCATTGCTATAAAAATATATATCTGGTATAAAGGAAAGTATTTTTGTTGATACATTCTAATGTAATGTTGGACTAATATGTGATATAGTTCCGGTTTCCCAGTAAAAATGAGTGTTTTTGGTAACTTATTTAGTTTATTCAAGGTTTTAAGCTGATAATAAGGCATTTTCAAATACAGTTAAGTATAAATTTTAATATAAAAAATATGTATTACGCTTTATTTTTATTACTATTTTTTTTTATATGCGTGTTCCTTTACACTTAATTCACTGTGATAACTGAAACCGTATTCCAGTTCACAAAATTTGTTTAAAGGATTCCCAAAAGTATATTATGCCCCACCTTTTTTAACTCCCCGCATAACTACTTTTTATCAGTAAGCTGTAGTTGTATTACAAACACCTTACTGATATTATATGAAGATTGCTCGACGAGAAAAAGTCGTTTATAAATTTTTTCGTCGAGAAAGGAGATGAAAGCTATAACGACTCTCCGACAGCGGATAAGATTGGTTAATATTCATGGACATGCAAATTACATCCTCCACAATGAGAGCAAATAAATCCGCAGCCGCTAAATATGACCCTCCTTGCCTCGTGCAGAAGTGGCGATCATAGTGAAATGTTCGGCAATTGTTCTGGGTAGGAGTAAAAAATGAATTTTAGCCATACTTAGTTTAGAAAACAAATGATAAGAATGATAAGATAGGTAAACGGCGTAGTGGTTCAATTATTTTCTAAATTTTACGTCTCAAACATCACAAATTGTGTATAATTTGACATTATGATTTTTATAAAATTATGACAGCTGCAAGTTATGAGCAATTTTATTTTTATTTTTGGAGTTCATTTTGTTTGTCTTGTTACTGCCTAACGTCGACCTTTTTTAGATTCCCTCATCTAAGATAACATATAGATAATCAAATAAAACTCCTCCGTTTCTATAATAGCATCATTAATTCATAGCTTGATGAAAAATTACATTTCAATCCAGAATCAATCTCATTTTGAAATTGAGACAGCGACGTCAAAATTGTATGATGACCACTATGAACACTTGGCTAACCAGACGATTTTGTATGAACAGTTATTACTTAATTGTTGTATTTCATATTAATGTACTAAACACTAATCCTAAACTATACCTAAAGTACTCCAAAATATAATAAGAGTAAAAATATACTTCATATACTGTCAGAAAAATAATCCTAATTTCAAAGTAGTTAACAGTTTGATATGCTTAAAGGAAGTTGAGTTTACTTAAATGGTTGTTAGTAAGGGCTGTTTTGCCAACTACAATCTCAGCTTGTTCAGCCCCTGGTGGCGATGTGGGGGGGGGGGTAGAAGGGCTATTAGAGAGTTTGGGCCAAGTTACAGTGATAGATGATCCATCTGTAGATCCACTCAGAGTTACCTGGGACTAAACATAGTCTTCAACCTAAACTCATAACTTGCAGCTTCAGAATACTAATAATATAAAATATACTAGCTGTTCGATATCGAGCTATTTGCGATTAAGTTTTTCAATCCTGTATACTGTTGAAGTCTGCAAACACTTAAATCGTACATACAGTTAAATGAGCTACAGTTACACACTGAGTTATAACTGGGTCTACAACTTTTTCGAACTGTATTTCCCACCCTAAATTAGTCTATCTATGATAGTTCATATGAAAAGATACTGTTGTTTACAATAAGCTTTTCTTTTAGTTCGTAGTTGAAAATTCGGCATATCCAACCGGAATCAGGAATAGGCCCTACTTATTCGTGCTGTCAGTAGTCCAAATTTGCTTGGGAATGGAAACTATAGTTCTATGAATAGTGAAAGCCTGAATCAAGTTCGCTGGAAAATAAATCTATATCTTTGTAATCCCAATTTTCGGTAAAACACGTGATAGCTTTTGTAACATTAAATAGCTTAGTCAATCATTAACTTATGATGATCAAAAATATGTAAATTTTAAAGCAACGCCGTAAAGTTAATAAGGTTGAACGTAAAAATTGCAAATCTGAATGCGTATACTATAGCCTACAACAACGGTGCAAAATGTGACCTTCTCAGTGACATAATTATTATTTTAATTGGTTGAACAATCTAACAAGACGTACGAATGTCCTGATATTTTCAGTTAAGAGTAAAATTAAATCTTACTTTGATGAATGATTAATAATTCGTCCCAAGGTGAGTCATAATTGCATTCATTATGTCAATAATTGTACCATATTTGTTTCACCATATTTGTTTTTTTGTATGATATCGAGCTTTAATTCTTTTATTTGACATAGCAACCATACGAGAACTTGACGATAGCTATGTAGAAAATTAGGATAAACAAATAAGATCTTGATTGATGGAGCTTTTCTTTCAAATATGTATTTATCTAAGTAAACTAGTTTGCAAGTAGTTTTATCACTGACTGAGTACTAGGTTCGGTAGGTATTAGAGCTGATGCAAAAGTGCATGGAGTTTAGATTCACATATTTATTAACATTGCCAAAGACTGAAGGAAATAAAATTTGCATGCCCATGAATATTAATTGATCCAAACAAGCGTCTGCAGGAACTTGCGTAGATTTCTCTTCCACTGAGACCAGGATCTTGGCTCACTTGGTTCAATTGGCTGTATAAAGAGGTTAATAAAATTAAGGACAGAATGCGATAGATTACATACACGTGATAGCCGATAACAGTGTCACTTGGCAAAAGCTTCGGTTTCCAATTTAAAAGTTCAATGGGGTTCTTTGATTAGGTAACTTGTACACGATTTTGTTTTGTTTTACAACTCTGTCTGTGGCCATCCTTTGAATGTAGAATATTTTACGAATTTCGTTTTTAAGATAAAATAAATTATATACTACTTTTTAAGCGTTGAACCGTTTGTTGCGACTTTAGATTAAGTAGACAACAATGGTGTTTAAAAAATCATCTTACAAATTATTTTTTTTCCAAAGATTTACAGTTTTCTAACTTGAAAGCTGGGTGATAAAATAAAATTGAATCATAGCTCATTTAAGTGTATAATAGATAAGCCATGAGACTTCTTTTAATTCCACTCATAATTAATTAAAAATTGAGGAAAAATCAAAGAAAGCTAATCACTTTGACAACTTTTACCCTATTTATTTATTTTGGTGTGGAACTGTTCTATAATTTAGAGTAGTGTGGACCTTTGACCAAGAGATCAGGGTTCGAATTGAAATAATCACCAATAATCTTTAAGTCATAATGACATAACTTTTTAATTTGTTAGCTTAGAATCCACCTATGTAAAAGTAGCATAGCAACTTAAATGTACATTTTCTCTTTAGTACTTTCTCTTATTAGTCTTACTAACAAAATTACCATTCCAACTGCAAAACATTCCATTGCACATAGTAAAGAAGCGCAATAAAGAAGTTTAACGAAGATGAAACATTCGCAAGAGAGGAGACGTATAAAAATAAAATTAAACGTTCAATTAGGACTCAAACCGCTAAAACGAGCGTTGCGAAACAATCATCACCCGGGTAGAACGAGAAATGAAACTCTTCGTATAATATCCTAATTAAGAATTGATATTATTTCACCCCGAGCACGACCCGGAGATGGGATGGTCTTTTAAAGTTTACCCAAGCAAATTAACCTTAGTATTTTACTTACTTTCATTAACTTAGATTTAAAGCTGTTTAATTAACTCCGGTTTGGCTTATTTCGCTTAAAGGCTAATTTATGTTGAGATTTATTGGGACGTGTTTAAAGCTAGAGCCGAATTTACCTTTAATTATAAATACATTGTACATAGAAGACGACGATTTAAATCATCAATTACAGAGCATACATTTCTTGTCCATTCTTAATTAATTGCAAGTAATTCGGTGTGATAAATTAATTGCAAGTACTGTAATATAAATCACAATTAATTTATTCCTCAATTTCACCCTTTCGTGCCACTATATTACTTCAAATAATTTTTTTTTATTATATTATTTCGAAATTTCACTCAATAATTGAATAATTTTCTTGATTTGAAATGATGATTTGGTAAACCTTTGGTTAAAGAACTGTTTTAAATTATTTTATTGTAAACCAAATTTATTAGAATCACCGAGGTATTAAATTTGTCCACTCAAAAATTGAGAAACAAGATTTAAATGGAACATTGCGTATACCTTTTATGATAATCTAATAACTTTAAATTGATATCTATTTATTCCTTAACATTATATCCATATCCACCAGAATATTCACATTCCGACCAGTAAGGGAAACAACTAAACGGACATTGTCAGCAAGTGTTGAATAAATTAGCAATAAACCCACAAAGTTAACCTACAGAAGAAACACATAAAAAGTTACTGAACTGAACTAAAGTCAAAGGCAAACTATCAAGTTGTAGTTTATCTTAACATTTATCTTTTTATGATATCATGTTTACACTTTGGTCAGGTTAGGCCACTAAATGACTATTAAAAATATTAATGTTATTATTTAACACATTTTACAAGTAAACGCGTGTGAAAATTCTAGGAAAAACACATAACTGTATTTCATATCTTACAGTTGGATCGCAGAAATTGCAGTAATGAATAACAGAAATGAAAATAAAACTAGAGAACGATGCAACGCTACAATAATAAGCATTGTGTACAACTCTACGCTTCCCTGGTAATGGCTAGAGTAATTAATTGTACAGCATACCTGAGCTTCTAACTGTACACGGTTGGTTTAAACTGACAAATAAAAGGGAATTCCAAACGCTTTTACTTCAAATAACGTTAACTTGTTTGCGAATTATTAGTTTTTAATAATTAAATTAATTTATGAAATGTTTAGGCAGTATTGTGATAGGAAGTTCACAAGATTGATCTGACCTAAAATATTTTGATATACAATTATTACGATGTTATGATTATAAGTGAAATATTCTAGTTTAGTAGATATAGAGGTGATTTAAAATTATGATATAATAATTTGTAGCATAGGATACATACCCAACAAAGGTTAGGTCTTTCTTCAATGCTTCTAGCTTTATTCTACATGTATACGCATGAAAAAATGTATATAAATAAAATTATAGTTTTTTTTTTTTTATTTAATCCAGCTTCAGTTGTTCCTAAAGCACATTTAGGAAGTGATAGTAGTAGTTTAAGTTCCGATTTTACTATGCAATCTGGAGTAGTTTCAAATCCATTCATTGGGATATCTATTTTGGGTTTATGCAAGTGGCATGCGCATGAATAAATTATAATCGCTTAAAAACCTGTCAAACACCTAAAATTGTTATGGATATGCTGCAATCCACTCCTCTAGCAACACGCCCCATTTGAATATGTGAAAGGGTTTCGAAACAGTGTTTATTAATTTAATTTAATTGGATAAACCATCCGAGTTACGTCTTTAAAACATCAGCACATTCACCGAAAACTAGTTCACACTATCTCCACTAAAAATAATTAAATCTGTATTAAACTTTTTCCCTGACATAGCTAAACCCTTGGAGACTAGACAACAAATAGTGCCAATCGTTGCACAGTTTACTCCAAGAACAGTGTCAGACCTAGCCAGTAGCAGCTGTTTGCCGATAACGCCGCTAAGCCTCCCTGATCGGCATGCATGCGATAATCCTTAATGTTTGGTAACAAGCAGTTTGTATGCATTGCGAACATTGCCACGGTCTAACCGCAACCTACATCTACGACTGGTCGTCGTAGTGTCCCCAACTTTATACGGTTTGTGCGCAGAAAATACGTTCTAGATAATAGTTGTTCGGTCATATATTCTGTATTGACAAGGCTATTGTATAAAAACTCAAAAGTATAGATGTATCCGTATATCACTTGCAGCCACTCACAAAACATGATTTACTTGAATTGAAAATTGTTTGTTTAAATCCTTACATTATTCGATTGTTAATGGATAAATTATTGGAAATTCCTTTATTTGCTAGCGTTTATTCGATGCATCCGATTTTAAGATTATTATCAAACTAATCAAATTATACTAATGCTAAAATTTATAATTAATGAGTTGATAATGAATAAGATAATCTATAACTAATTAGTGAAATAAGTTTGGAGGTCAATTAATTGTCCGTCTTAAAGCTAGATGTTAATAACCAGAAATATCTTTGGTGGGTTTTATAAAAACAGTTCTAACTAAAATATCAAATAATCAAACATCTGTTAGTTACATTGAACAGCAGTTGAAAATTCAAGGAGGTAAACTTTAAAAATCTGAAGTCCTTGCGGAAGTTCGTGTAGAGCGGAGCCCATAAGAAATTCGTTCACACCAAATTGTATTGGCAAATATACATGCTCTAAGCTTTATTTTGATTTTTAATATGCCTATCTATGGCTTAAACTTACTCAATGGCTACAAGATTTGTCTGTATTGCTTTAATATTGTTATAGAATACTGTTTAGTTTAAGTTTTGTTTATGCTAAATCTTTAAACTTTGAACAAACACAATTAAAGATATTGACGTAGAATGTTACAGCAGCAAATTATTTTTAAGATCGAAAATGATCAAACCCAAAATACAGTCATCCTAATATTTCTAGGAAGAGGGATGAATAATGAAACTTAAATAATATAGGTGTCAGTGACGTATGCATTTCTCAAACGATTTAGTTGCTTTTAATAGTATACTGTAGTAATATTTTGTTTATTTTAACAACGCCGCTTTTGTCAACCATAATCGAACACAAATATGAACCACTAAGGAGTTATTGATCCAATTTAACAACACAAATATAAATACTATTAGTGGTTCATCGTTAACACACAGATCTTGTGAGTTCACTGGCTATCTCGAGCGCAGCATGATCAGATCTCCCCAATACAGTAGCCTGAGGTAGTTCGTGCAAAGGATTGAAATATTGGAGAAAGGAGAAACAAAAACTGAATAAGAAGCGCCGCTGCGACAATCATAAGCTTTGTATTTAAGGCCACGTCTCGCGCCACTATTTAGCTGTTCCTCTCCACGTATTAATTAACGAATTATATCTTTACGTGCTGTTATACAACAATACACGTGGGAATGTACAAGTCGTGTGAACTCAGAGGTACTATGGGGAATATTGTGGAGCTTACAGTCTTTGGCATAGGTTATTGGCATGATTGTATCATTTAAGTAAAAACATTAATGTAACAAGAATTTAATCGATATAGCTATTATGATCAGGTAAAGTAGAATTAAACTTTAGGTATTTGTACAGCCATTGAGAAAGATGTAAAGGAATAAAAAAAATGTATGGTTTAAGTAAACATGCTGATTTCCAAGAAAATATTGAAAATGTTGCTGTTGCAAAGAGATTCCAAAATCACTGACAATATAAAACTCTGATGTAATAAACAAATTCTGAAATGCATTCGTTTTAGTATACTAACCTCATGTTATAATTATTGAGTTAGTATACATATAACAAGAATGTTTAGACCCACTCAAATGCCACCAGATATTGACAAAATTATTGAATTTTCTTTAGCTGATTCATTACGATAATAAATCCATCAACTTTTCTATAAATTAAATGCATTAATAATTATTTATAATTTCGATGTACCTGCGTTGTAAGCAGCCAATGGTCGTCTTATGTGATCACTGGTAGTAAGCTACCACTCACGACACTGAAGAATAATAATTTAGTTTATACTTCATTCCGACAACCAAAATTAGTAATAGTAGGAGTTCACCTAAGTTCATACTTCCTGGATTGAATACCAATAGACCAATCTTTTCATATGTAGAAATTATGGCTTGCATACTTAACTGCATCACAAAACATAGCCTAAGGAAATGAAAGCAAGAGGTAGAAGGGAAGTAGGAGATGCGTGTTTTAGGTGAGCTACAGAATATGAGAGGAATATTTCATCAATTCCGTGACCAGACTGTCTTTGTCACCTCTCTCTTATTTTTACTCATAATATATCAAAGAAGAATATTATTAGTACATAAATTATTCATTTCTCTTGATGTTAAGAGGAGTATAGGATATTATTAAATAATACCGACTTTGCAATCCTGCAAGGGAAAGAATATCTTTACAGGTTCCAACATTTCCATATTTTTCCAACTGCACGCCATAAAACTGTATTTATTTTCCTTTGTCATTACTTGGCATAGTAAAAGGGGGATGTGAAAATTCCTCTTGAAACAGTCGTACTTTAAGGTTACCTACTACCTTTCTCGAGGTTATCCATGATCTATTATTGATATGAAACTTTAGAACTAATCGCTTGGATCTAGTATTTTCTCTTGACAATTTTAATATAATTTAAATTTAATAATTCTAGGAGAAAAAGATCGTCCTAAATATTTTTAGTTTCTACTATTAGCATACCCTGCTATTACTAAGGTAAAATCTTGCCAATTGCCGATGGATTTTAAATATAAGTGATAATGTTGCAACCTAAGGACTAGCAAAAGTAAAGCGAAAAACAATCTCAGATATAGCCTAGGATCTTAGGATGTGAAAATGGGACGGAAAAACCTTGCAACTGTATTTTATTCTCAATCTAAATGGTGTTACAACAATCTGAATACACACATACTTGTCAGGTTGGCAATCTTGAAAAATCAAATTCGTTTATTTACACTTTACATCCATCACTTTCAACTCCGTATGATACTAAGATAACTATAATCACCCCCCCCCCCCCCCCCAACTGTACAACCCTCCAGTCAGCTGTTTTCCGCATGCCCACACACTCCGCCGGCAAATAACACGTCAGTGACATAGGAATTACAGTGTAAGGACCAGAAATTAGTCTGAGATCTGCGCGTGGCGGAATTTTGTCGCCCGTCAAAACACGATATTAATTAAAACATTCCTGAGAAATTACGAGAATTTCGTCCATTACAATTGTACGCCTCAATTATAATTTACAAGCCAAGAACGCTTACGTGTTTACCAGTGCGTTATGCGTATATAAATGTTGTTTAGGCTGGGTTAAGTAGGAAGATATTGTAAGTTCATTGTATTATACAATTTCAATTATAGTATTATAGTATCAATTATAGTACGCCCTAAAAAGTAGAAAATAATTTACAAATAATTTATATAAATATGTTGAGAGAGTATAAATACTTGTACGATTTAAAACGAAAAACGTTGGGTGCATGCAATTAATTGATAATAATACATTTGTTCAGTAGGTGAAGGTAATTGTAAACTATCTATTGCATGCACCCCACGTTTTTCGTTTTAAATCGTACAAGTATTTATACTCTCTCAACATATTTATAAATTATTTGTAAATTATTTTTTACTTTTTAGGGCGTTTAAAAACGTTTTGTTTAAAAAAGTTTTTTATTTATAAATTATTTTTTATAATAATTTGTTTCCTAAAATTCCTATATTTTTCCATTCCTAAATTGATTCATTCAAAGTTGTATTTTATTTTGCAGTACCATCAACCCATCTCAACAGAAGATATTGACGGCAGAAGCCTATGTTTTGCCCCGTCACCCCCGCCCAAGACAATATCGGTTTTTGCATTCAAACGAGCTCGGCCCTGCTGAGGGGAGTTTTTACGAGCAATTTAGGAAGACTATCTTCGCATTAATATTTTTTTATCAGGACGAAAGAAAGCGTAACGACAACTTAAGAAACCCGTTTAGACTTTCATCGAAAAAACGTTCATTGATGATTAAATTAGGGTAAAAACTCTTTACATTTTGGGTGATGCTTTTACCATTAGTTTAAAAAGTCGAGACACATTAATTTCCTTAATCTATAATCATATTATTTTACTTGAGTGTTAATAGAATATATTCGATTAATTGGTCCCCACTTATGTCTTTTTTAGACATTTTATTCTTTTACTTGAGAAAAATAAGTAGTAAGGGTAACAAAGGTTGTTAAAATATTAATAACATTAGGTAAACATTTATTTTCTCCTTTTTTGTATCCGCACAAGCATTTTTCTGTTTTAAAATTTGATAAAGTTATGCATACATATTATAACTGTTGCTATAATGCTAGTTAAGCATCAATCACGCAACCCTAGTAGTGATTGTAACATGTCTTTATAGCTAAAAGAAGAATTTTGGTGATTTAATAGTCACATTTGGTAATCATAGTACCGTATATAGTACTTTTGTAAACTTTTCAGTGTTTTGTTCAGCATTACACGTTAAATTCACTACCAAAATAATCGGATGAAGATTCTCAGAAAAAGAAAGTTTTGCAGTGTATTTACAAGAAAACTACTAAAATCATGAATTTGTAAAATATTTCCACTATTTGACTTATTGCCAATTAACATAAAATTTGAATGCGATTCAGCTAACAAGAACACATCCTCTTAATATTCACTAAGGAACAAGCAATAATATGCAAATCGTCAAGTCCCCAAGTGCCACCATAGGGCGAAACGCGTTGGCAAATTGTAAATTATCGCCCAATAAAAGATCAATTGCTGAGGGGACAGCGAGACGGTGCGAGAGATACACTGAAACTATCGAATAATCGATAAACCATTGATTTACAACTCGGTAGGAGAATATGTTAACGATTTATTAGAAAATTGTGTACAATCAGGTTGGATGCAATGCGTAAACTAATTTCTCTGTTAGCTTTGAAACAGTGTTATTTTATTCACCGGTTGTAAATTTAAAATGCGTTTACGTCGTTCAAACGTTTCTATTTATTCTGTATTCATTAAGAGAGTGTAAAGGTATGCAAAAAAGAGATAGGTAAAGTGTTGGACCCAGTAAAAGAGTGTCACGAAAAAATGCAACTGTTACTTAAAGCTGCCACGAGCAAGGTAAAGAACCATCTCCGCACAAAAAAAAGATTGCAATTTAATTGTTGTGAGAAGAAGGTGAAAGAAGAAAAGGATGATAAAAAGTTACTTGTCACGGTGATTCCACAGTAACTTCTGTTAACCAATAAAAACTAATTTCGATTAACTTTACTATTGGGTCTAATGAATATTGTATTGTCAACTAGAAATAAATAAAATGTCACCTTACCATCATTCAGGTGAATATATGTTTTATTAGATGTTTTTGCGTCCGACTTATGAAACTAGTTTGTGAAATGTATTACGGAGACTACAGGTGGTCGAAACCGAAACCATCGATTAACCAAACTATCGATTGAACAATCGTTGGGTGTCTGCCAACTGGCCTGTATACAGAATACAATCGATTGTCACACGATTAGACCACCGGCCACGCTAAGCTGACAATACTTCACCAACAGATTGTGTAAGTAATCCTGGGTATTTTATGGTGGTTTATATAGCAAGTATCGTATTGTTGCCTTAGTTTCACCACTCACCACTAAACATGTCACCAACCTTAGCATTAGCTGTCATTATAGACGTCGAGTGGGCCTAACTGCTATTGTCTTTACCCTCTCAATTCTCCCTACAGTTTGGTCTTTCCGGCTCATTAATGAGTTTTATTGCTTTGTCACCGGTCGAGAATGATTAGGTGGAAAATTAATTCCTCATTGTGTGTTATTTGAGTTTCGTCGTAGGAAGTGGATAGGTTCGGTATACAATTAGTTGGACTTTAAATTGTAATTTAATTTGGATAATTTGTAACTCAAGTTCTTCCTGCACAATAAATAGTTATTAACAATTTCAGGGGTGCATGGGAAGAGCTAAGCGTCAACTTGGTCCAATATGATTCCGAATGGAAATTACAGGTAAGTCTGTTTCATTTGTTTCATTTTTCCCATTGAATTAAGAACTCCTTCGCTATAGTCCAAATATGACGGATTTCTCGGCGAAAAAGTATGAAAAAATCTAGTGGCAGAGCATTATTAATTTATTTTATTTTTCGTAAACATTTTTAGATGTTAGAACAGTACAAATAGTTGTAGGTCAATCGCTATTATTTCGTATGGTGAGATTTTACACAGATTAATTCACAAAGACTAAAAGAAAAATCAATAAAAAAGGTGGTGTTATGATGAATGTCTGCACAATTTAGCAATTCCAGCTTTTATACAATATACCTGTTAGTGATGATTTTTTATGTTATGTGTGTACTTAGAGACGTGTACTATTGCAAAACAAGACAGGTGTATGCCACTGACTAGGAAGCCGTGTAAATAATATAAAATTCGAAAATTTTGCATTCTAAATACGCCTTCAGACAACATCAATGTGCTATATTTTACTTATTCCACAACACATTAAAATTTAACAAAATATTTTTTGTGAGACTTAAAACTGGGTTGGGAGGAAGAGTATATTTTAATGGGGACGTTGTATGTAGGCCACGCAAAATAAAATTCTCTGAGAGTTGAAAATATTCCGAAAAGAAGAGAAACGACACAGTGACAGTCTCGTCACGGAATTCATGAAATATTCTCGTCGCCGTTAAGTTAAAATTCTCACACCTCACACACCCTTACTGCTTTACTGTATGCCTTGCGGCTATGAAAGAATTCGTTGAAATTACGGCGTACAAAGATTCAATTCTTGGAATATTGATCATGAATAACCTTGAATAGAATTTAAAAAGTAACCTGGTGTGGTGTAACTAAAGAGTACCCTTTATCCTGACTTTTTCAAAGTTAGTGAATATGTTTTGTGAAATATACTGTTAATTATATTTGTATGCAAAACACTCATACTACCAACAACATGCATACATTAAAACAAAATACTTATTTTCAAGTCTATCCGTGGAGACATCATCATTCGTACTAATATGATGCACCTCCGTGCAAAGATAAAAAAGTAAGTTGTCCCTAAAGTATTTTTTGTTTTCATTGGACCGATCATAGTAAGAACCCCGACAACGACCTTTTTCAAGTAACCATGTTTGTTTCAGCTTTAAATCGTTAATATCAAAACAGGTTCAGCTTATTTTTCAAGTATTTTAATCAAAATATGAACACATGTTAAGTGTTCGATGAAGACCTATTACTTGTGTGGCAAGTCTTTCTAATGCCCGAACCAGGGATGAACTAATGATCAATCTTTTAGATACGGTTTCAAACTATAAAAAGAAAATGATTTCCAACTGAAATTTTTTTAGTAATGTTTTTCTTTACTATTTTAATTTCTCTTCAATTTTTTTTTAAGCTGTCAAAACCCGGTTTTCATTATCCTAGCCTTTTGTTTTGTCAACCTTACATTAGGCCTAAGTAATAATACCTAATGAATTATCGATTTGTATTAACATTGTAATAATATTAATTAATGTTAATATTAATTTATAGCCTAATGACAAATTACATCTGGGACTAGAATATATTACACACGAAATTGAACCAGCTACATTTATATTTAATCCCAATCAATATAACCATACAGCTTACCAACCCCTATAAACTTTTATTACTAATATATTTTTATCTTTCATATTACGTACGAACTCATTGCTGAAACACCATCACCGACCATATTTGACAAATTATTATTGGGTAATATAATTGAGCCAGCGTTTATGTCATTAGTATCTACCAGCTAGGGTGACAGAATATTAATCACCCAAGCCATAACCCCGACCTGTGTTGGGGATTTGATGCATTTTGTCGCCGGTCAAAGTAATCCCCCAAAAGCCAACATGACCCGGCCCGGCGCGGCGTTTAATAGGGATCACTTCACGCCCTTGGGTCGTCTGGTACAAACGGAGGGTCAAAATTAATTGTCACGCTGGATGTGAAATTTTGAATAAAATTAGCTGGGCAATTCACTAGGGAGTCCGAATAACATTATTTGCTTCAAAATATTTTTTCGCTTTAGTACTATTCATGTTATATTTAGTTTTAGACATTCTGTAGAGAAATATCTGTAAGGGTCATTATTTTGCATTAGTTTCACAGTCAATGTAGTTTATTTACAAAGTAAACTTTTATTTCTTATATGGTAGTTTTTAGATATGTTTTAAAGTACTAGATCTCTTATCATTTGTGGCTCCCTCCAAAAGACAATGTAAATAATAGATAACTATTGAGAATAAATTTTAAAGTACGAATTTGTCAGTATGTACGCTCTTTTATGTTGCATTGGTTTGTAAGGTTTCCTAATTTTATGGTATTGCTACTGTATCTTAAATATTATTTACACACCAGTCATAATTATCCGACTTGATAACCCTCATAGACGATTAATTACATATTGGTTTCCAACAGTAAATAACTTAGGAGTATACGGAACATCAAATCTGGTGGTGAACACATAAAATATACAGTATTACGGACATATTGGGTCAGTTCAACAAGTGATACCTACAATATTAAACATAGATTATTGTCAATATTTATTCAAAATACAGTACAGTAGTAACTCTTAGAGTGTATCTTTTTTCAAATACGTCACGATAAAAAAGAAAAAAAAAGTGAAACATAAACGATGGTTATAAGCCACTGTTGTTTTTTTTTTCAATCCGTATGTACGTCTAATCTTGCTCATTACTGCTTCTGCCGTGTACAACCCTTTAGAAGATCCAAAGCAAATTACTTTTATCAAGTTAGTCCCACCCCTATCTGGCGTACTTCACAGTTAATTCAAGAATCTGCAAAGTCATCCCCCCAACACAGCATTGTTACCTCGCCTGTGTACAGAACACAGAATCATACAAGAAAGCAAACGGTCTTATCGCAGATCCCCTAGCACTCCAAAATATTGCGTCTCCCCCACAATCAGCTGACGGGAACGACTCGAGGCTCGACCGGTGAATAAATGGACATGGGGAGCAGGAATTATCCTGGAAGGTGGTGGAGGCGTGCGGTAGTTGTAGGGATGTTGGGGGGTAAGGTAAGGGGGGTTGGTAGCGCTGAGTCGAGAGTTGGGGCGTAGTCAAGGCAACACTTACCTCTGACTGTGAGACACATCAGCAACACGAGCACTGCAACGGCAACACTTCCCATCGCGGGGCTACCAATCCATACTGCAACAGAGAAAAATATTGTGTAGCAACAGTGGTGCCAATGCATACTGCAACAGATAGAAATTTATGTGTAGCAACAGTGGTACCAATGCATACTGCAACGGAGATAAATATATGTATAGCAACATTGGTACCAATCCATATTGCAACGGAGAGAAATATATGTGTAGCAACAGTAATGCATACTGCAACATAAAGAAATAAATGTGTAGCAACAGTGGTACCAAACTATACTGCAACGGAGAGAAATATATGTGTAGCAACAGTAATGCATACTGCAACATAAAGAAATAAATGTGTAGCAACAGTGGTGCCAATTAACCGAGAGAGAAATATATCAATAACAACGTGGAAATGACAGATTTAACGCAGATTTATACTGCATCAGAATGAAATACATGCATAACAATGCATATACATCACAATAACACTGCAATTGTCATAATAGGACCGCTAAGCAACAGGAAATATAAGCAGTACTAGACAGTACACACGTGCTTCGCAACGGGGAATGGTTTTTAAATCTACTGTATGAAATAGATCCATCATATATTTCGAAAATTAAATTAAACTGTACCACATTCAGTAGTTGATAATAAATACAAATATTTATGTACTCCTGGAAAAATTATATTTTTACACAGCTATTGAAACAATTTCAAAACACTAAAATGTTAGTTGATGTTTACAAGAGACTGTACGCAATACTATTTAAAATACTGGAACACTTGTAGTGTGTCATCCAATAATAACAATCAATGGTCTTCCAAACGTTATGATATTGATTATTTTCACAATAAAATGTATGAAGAGCCAGTTATTTTAAACCCTTGTTTAACTGAAGCTTCCCTACTGGCATTATTCATCGATTTGACTGTCTTACCTTAGCTTCGCGCCACATGAATTGTCTTTAAATAGAAATCCATTTGGAATAAATTGAGTATCTGCTATCTATTATTTTTAGTTTTAATTTAAAATATAAAAATTTTCAGCATTACGTCGTTTTAAAATGAATATTTTACTAATTTTCACAAAGTTAAAAAGTACAAAATTTAGTTGTTTAATCTTTTCCATACCTTTAGTTACAGACCTTTTCCATTTTAACTACTGTACATCTAGCTGACTCTTTTCTTGTTGTACTCTAAACGTTTGATATATTTTTTATATCAAGATGTAGCAATTTTACCCAGAAAATAACACATGATTCCACAACGTATTTCACAACACTCCAGAAAGAACGGGAGATCTCGTAAGAGGTTGGGAATACAAGCTACAATAGAAGCAGGGAGCCATAAAGGTATACGGTCCGTAAAATAATGTTCATCCCCACTGGCGATACGGGACGTCTTCAAGTGTGTGGTATTTATGTGAAAGCGGTATTATAGGTAAAATAAATATCACAATTGTTGTTCAAAGTTAGTGTTTGTATCATGCAACTATTTATCAAGTGAAAATATTCAAAAATAACATTTATCTAGACGAAAGTCTATGATACATGTTTGCTGTAGAAAAATAAATTTGGGAATCCTAGAAGGAAAAATTGTAAATTTTAAGCAATGGCTTTAGAAAATTATTGAAAATGTTTCTTTGTGAGTAGACCAGTAGGCTACTATATTTTTAAAAAATATCTAACGTTTTTAGAAGTTTTTTACATATCTCAGAAACGAAATTGCGATCTAATTTAAACCATGACCAATATTTTATGTTTAAATCCAGTGGATATTGGCCAGATGAAAAATTTGGTTTATAATGCTTCACTAATAAAATTAACTTCAGAGCCACTGGGGCGGAGCCCGAAAGTCCGATCAGAATAAAAACTACTTAGTTTTCATATTTAATGTCTAAAGAATTTGTGTACCAAATTTCAGCCTCCTAGGTAAATGGAAAGTAAGAGAATTATTATGAGTGAGTCAGTCAGTCGGTCCGTGAGGCCTTTGCATTTTATTTGTTTAGATTGTTCTTGGAAGCGAACTGGCAACTTATACTGTATATCTGGTGATGAACACTTTAACAGCACTGCCACATTTAAGGTGCAAAATCTGTACCAAATCATCTGTAGCCAATTTTGATTTTGACTTATTTTTAACTTTGCACAAAAGCAAATTTTTCTTTCGTCAAAAACAGTCTAGATGAAGGATGAGGAAGGATTAAACATGAGCTAGTGATTAGTATACGCGGTTGGTGGTGGGAGGGATGACGTAGCGGGGAGGGGGTTGAAGTTTTAACTCAATTTCCAGTTTGAGACGCCGTGATTGCTCCCTGGTGTTTTTCTGGCCTATCTCTAGTAATTATCACTTCCTGCTTACATTCTGCAACCTTAGCCAGCAATTCTACTTGAAATGGTTTCTGCACTGTAAGTAAAGTCCGATTTGTTCTATTTAGAGTCGTAATTATAGCTTGGCATTGGATTGGATAAAATCGTATACGTGCCCATGGACATATTATGCATTTTAACTGGGGTTCAGGGGCACTCCCTCATAGGACACTCCCCCTAAGGAAAATGTGTTGCAATATATATTTGATCTTTATTCACAATTTTACTATGTCAAGTTTAATTTACTTTTCTCTCATTAAAGTAATTTTTTTTAAGAGGTTGGTGGCCTCTTTTAACCTTGCATTTGCCCGTCTACATAGACTACAGATCTGTGCGTGGAACGTATCGAGCAAAGCAAGGGGTGGGCCGGTACAGTACAAAGGTGAACTGTACTGATAAAAGTTAGTGGCAGTGACCAGGATCCGAACCCACGACACTTCTGCCTTGGGCCCGAAGTCCGCGACGCTACCGACTGAGCCACCGACTCACCAAAATTATGAAATTCTACTAAATTTTATCGTGGATACGTAACAGGTAAATGTTGTAGACCTTTGTATCGTCATTGGCATTTCCCTAACATTTACTTTTCCCCTCAGTTTTCTTTACGGCAAATGAACATTCCCCCAGCACTTACCCACCAGCGGTTGATCTTATCACCTAAATTACCCTCTTTCCTAATTCTGGTCTTGTCTCGAGTTGTTTTGACCTTAGAAATAAAGTCGAGATGAACATCTTGATTCGATTTTTCAATTACTGTATCTTTGTCGCAGTACGTTTTTATTCCCAAGAAAAGTTGGATCGTTTTAGATTTTAATGTTAATATCTATGTTGACCACACAGTAAAAAAAGTATACACACAGTAAGTGTAAAAATTGTATTGTACGTAATATATCATTCTAAAATACTAAAATAGATTTAGTTTACCTTAAAAAAGAAATATATTTTTCTCGCACAAGAAAACTTAATACTATTACCCTAACTACTAAAATGTTCAGGTTTACCGTTGGACAGAACATCTTTAGACCATTATACGACTTTGACATCTCCCTAGAAAGCCAGTCCGTTCCTTTCTCGGTACATAATGCACCTTATTAGTACGCTATTAATAACGAACGCAGCATGGCGCTAGGCGCTACCTGAACAATGCCTGTGTTGTTTTTCATTAATGTCCGGCGAGCAAGAAAACAATGCCTGACTGAGGCATTAATTATTCATTGAACAATGGTGGAATTAAAACTGACGGCCGTACAGAGTGGCCAACGTACCGACAGTGAATTTACCTCGTTTTGTTATTCTGAAAACTGAATAATTTCCCTTCAATTATTCTATGTTTGGATCCAACCGTTTGAAGGGTGCCACCTGCTGATAAAATATAAATTTGGCTGCAACTGAAGTTTTACTGTATTGATCAGCTTTCAAAAATAGAACTGTAGTTTTGTATTAGATTTGTACATATTATGCCTAATCTAGTTTTCATACTGATATTCTAGAAAGAGATTTCCTACTTAACTTATCATCTATTTGCTTTTTGGTCTCACATAATCAAATTCTATGAGTAATATCTCTTTATTGCATTTTAGTCTCGCAATTTAATCTATCTACTTACACATTCTTAAGTATTAAATTATGACTCTTCTCACATTCAAGAATATTGAATTTAATATTTTCACAATTAATAGATATTGCAGTCTAGATAAATAGACAGTAAACGAAAAAGACAATACTACAGCTTTTATACATAAGTGACTGATTGTATGTCCAAAATAAATGCTCATGTTACTACCATTATTTGAATCGTTTCTCATAAAATTTTTCACAACAAATAGTTCACAATAAAATAAAGACAAAATGCTTTCAAACAAACCAATATTTGACACTCACATGAGTTATGCGTTTAAAATAAGTATACATTTCAATGTTTACAACTACATCACCTAATCTACCTTGAATATACTAACTAATAATTGTATTTAATAGTTTTGGATGGCACGAGTCTACATTAAGGAAGGTTATAAAGACGTTTCGAGTAATCCAAAGATTGCAGAATCATCAAAGAAATGCAAATATATAAATTTCAAAGTTAATGTTTGCTGAAAGTAAAGACTTCCCGCCGAGTGCTGCGCCTGAGAAGTTTTAACTTGATTTTTTATTTATAAACTACCGTCTACGTGATTGCTTTTCGCGTCATCCAGGTTTATTCTGAACATATCTTTGCCATTAGCGATGTATGTTTCATTTTAAGTCTTTGATTTATAGTAAAATCATACAGACAAACTGTTGACAAAAAGATTCAATAATCATTTGCGTTGATTACAAAAAGTCAGATATTTAACCACAATACTTGAAGGTGTTTATTTGAGGCAGAAATAATTAGCTTGCGTCACTGTCTTTCTACGAAAATAAATATCTACAGTATTCATGAAATGAATATTATATTTACAACAATAATAAGTTCTGCCGATTTAGTTTTCCTTAAAATGTAATCTTAGACACAAAGACAAAAGTAATTTTCCTTTTGTCATGAGTTAAACCGTTTCAGCAAAGACTATTCCAACAGCAAGTTATTATTGGTTGCAGTATTTAGAATTAATCGTAAGATCAAAGAAACATATGCATGGCAAGTTGTGAAGTGCTAGAGTTCTATATTTCCGTCAGATATTCTGAGCAGTATTTTCTTCAAGAGTTAAATTTCATCCAAACGTAAATTTTTAAATTTATCTTTACTTATTTTAATACGCTGTTTCATCGGTGCAGCAGAAGAGTAAATTCGGTTGGATCTTATCTGCATAGTTTTGAGTTATACTAACATTATATACAATTCAAGCTTCGTTGAGATTTTGGGGAAAACATACTAAGCAAATATTCACATTTTTCGAGGGCAATCTCAATTAATACATTTAAATATGATATGGTGCTATTATAAACACACATTGACTTCTTTGTTTGAAGTTATTTTGGTGAAGGTAAGTTTATGTTATTTGATTATAAAGGACATTTTTTGTTTAATTTAAGGATTTTTTGTTTGTTGTTTTGACTTAAGTTCTTACATAGTGCTTCTATCTAGCTTTATGCAATTTTACAGCTTAAGATGGGTTAGTGTACTAATATTCTCATACTTTAGGTGCTTTCTGAACTGAAGATCACATTCTACGTCCTGAAACTTGGTCAAAATGTGTACTTACCGTTATGAAAAATATCTACAACTATCCCTAAACAAACTCATCAGCTTTTATTTATCCCCATTACTATACACATACATACAGGTACAAAACAAATACATAAATCCAATTCCTAATTTCAAGATTTACAAAAAAAAAATACTTTCAAAATTGTCCAAAAGGTATTTGGTTTATCACCGCTGCAGTACTTTACAGTAAGTCAGGCTCGCCAACTCACCAGTGATAATTTAATATTCGCACCGCTGTATAATGGACAGTAACACCGCATTTTCTCTCCCCCCCCCCCCACCACCTTTCCTTACAAACCCCAACAGTAAATGAACACCGGGCTGCAGTCCCCCCTTCCACAAACCTGGCGCTATGCCACCAGTGGTTGATCTTATCCTTTAAATTGCCCTTCTTTCTAATTCTGTCCTTTGTTCCAAGACTATCTCCGGTTCATTTTGCGCTTCGCAGTTTCAAAATCGCTTTTATCAAGTTTCAGTTTGTGCGCTAAACACATTTTCGGGTTCGTGTAAGTTTCAGATAACTATATTCAAGGTTATTGTTGTTATTTTGAAGGTTCTTTGTTTTTATCAATAAAATTTGAAATTTTAAGCATTTTGTTAGGAGTCCACAAGTCTTATTAATATCTAACAATAATTAAAACTGTCCCTTAACTCTAAAAAGTGATGTGATTGTCAAAATAAACTCTTGGTTTGAAAAAGGTGAGAAATTTATGTGAGCGTTTTGATAGACTAATTAATTATATTATATTGGTTTTCATTACAAAGCTCGTGTCGTGTTTATGATAAACTAATTAAATAAATGCAGCGTAGATCTACTTGTATGAAGAGGTCGGTTCATTTGCAACGCACATATTAAAATTGGATTTTAATTAGGTAGACTATCATATTTAATTTAAATTCACTGTTTTAATATGATATTAATACCATAACAATATTTATTTGAAGCATCTTTAATATATTATTTGTTTATTTATTCGGTGTTTTTGTGCAACTTCTCACTCAAATATTTGGAATTTAGATTAATAATGGTTAGGATTTATGATTGCTTCTTAACGTAAGAAACGTTCAATCCATGTTTCTTTTACAAAATTCGTAGCATTTCGGTATAAAATGTAACTAGTATCTTTGACTATTAATTCAATTACGCAAGCATTAGTTTTTCCCAAATGATAAATCAAATAAAACTTATTTTTGTCAAGTGTAGTCTGAAAGTTAGTTAAATAAAACAGTGCAAAATATTTGCGAAATAGTATATTTCGTACCTAGGGCCGAACATGAGGTTTTGCCGGCTCGAGATAGTTTTTAAGTTCGAGACGAAGTCGAGAACTTAAATCGATCGAGAGCTGCAAAACCATTTCTGCCCGTGGTACGAACGCTATTTTTCACCACACTATACCCTATTACCACTATTCACCACTATAATAATGCACACTGATAGTCAACACAACTACAACATTAAGGTTATGTAAAGAAATAATTTGAGGAATCAGCAAAAATAAAAATAAATAGTTGCCAGGCAACGGCGACAATAACACAATTCTATTGCAATGCTACGGATTTTGATTGTGTATTTAAAATGCATTCATGTTTTAAGTAAGTAAGCGGACAGCTGATTTTGCGGCCCCGGCCTGTAAAAACCTGCTCGGTCCCCAAATTTCGATGACAGCTGGCATGGCCAGCAAAACGTAACTTTCAGCCACCAATTAACGTATGTAATACAGCCAAAAACATCATAGTGTGGTGAAAAATATGTTTGTAAAGCCTGCTGTGAGACAGAAAATGTGGTTGATGGTACAATAGGCGCAGAGCACCGTAAGTATACGGCTTGTGAAATACTTTTCTTTCTGGATTAAAGTTAAGATTCTTCAAGTTTTGTAACGATTTTATGATGTTTGTTGTTAAAACACGAATAAATCTGTAGATAAAGTGTTGTTGTCAATGACTCTATGAAACCCATATAAAATGTTTGAGTTGTTTACATTTCCTACGTTATTTTTTTCAAGTGAGCTCTAATCTACTTTATCGATTAAAATTAATTGATTTAAATAAATCCTTGTTTGTGAATAAGGATACGATCACTTGAAAATATAAAAAAGTATTCAATTCATACTCCCACAGCTAATCTCGATCATGATTTTTCTTGTGTATGATATCTGAATCTGAGGTGACTCAAATAGCTATAAAAATCTTGCACATTCTTGTATACTGTTGTACAAATATATTCCCCATGTGCTCTATACCGAAGATATTAAGAATAACTAATCGAGTACATCAAGTGGTCCATGGTACTATATTCATGTGTATCGTGTATTCTTGTGTATTGTGTATTCATGGATATTTAAGTCTCATAATGCTATCTACTACTGCATGAGGGAAAACTTTAAACAGCGGTAACCGTGCATTGTTGTGTACTGTTTGTACACAAATTGTTGAGGCTTTACGCGCATTATTTGCACTGTGTTTTGTTGACAAAACAATGAAGTTACTGTGAATACGTGGGTAAATAAATTATAATTTCATTTTGAACTGTTTAATTCAAATTTGCAGGGAGTACAATTATCATACATGTGAACTGACTGAAATAAAAACTCAAACAATTCGAAGGGTAATGTTTTTACCTAATTTCGTAGACTTAATAATTTAAGACGTTCTTTTAAGGTTAATAAACGTAATATAATGAAATATTTTGAAAAAGCTATAAGTAATAAAATAAACCCCTGTCAAATGTGGAAAACATTCAAATCAATGCAAAACTTTACATTTAAGCTAAAATTGAAATAACCGGTTATCTTGTAGAATTTTATTATCATTTAATTGTATCATTATCTTGTATATAAAAAAAGGATTGTGTTTATCTGATACGATTTATATGGCCTACGTCCTACAGATGTAGCTATACTTAGTACTGACAAATAAAATACAACCTAAGCATGATTTTAAACACCCCAACTTTCAACCAAAACATATAAAACAACTAAACTGTTAGATATCAACTTGCTAGATTGAAAAATCTCAGAAGTAATCTTAATAAAGTCCCAAGTAGATCACAGCTAAGAACAAATTCAAAAGAAGGTCATTTCATTAGCAGTTTAGAATAAAACAAAATCAACACCAGCTGAAAGTAGACTCGACGGCGGCAAAGTTTTAACTCAATTTCGAAGTTAGCGACTGCCGTGATTCGCCCCCAGGTGCGGTTTTTTATTCCGAACAAACCTTTGCAATTAACATCTGTCCCTCCCCTTGATAATCTGGGGGCTGCGGAAGAAGTAATTGAATTCTAATGCCACACCGTTTGTATTATCTGAGGAAATTAGATACAGGTTAAGACTTCTTTACCATTAAAGACGAATTTGGAAAATGTTTTGAAATATCTTAGAACATACTAATGATCATTTTTTAGCAGGGTTTTCTTTAAACTATCTTTCCACCCTATACAAATTAGGGGTGGCAAAAAGGTTGAAGTATTATGCCTTGCAATCCATTTTTATTATTAGACTAGCTGGCCCGACAGACGTCGTCCTGTCCTAATGTGGTTTTATGTCAAATGCTCGTTCATTTTCAAGATGAGCTCGTTCGCATGGCTCAAACACGTCCTGGTTGAAGTTCGTTCGCTACGTTCACTCACCTTCAGGTTGGAGCTCGTTCGCTGCGCTCACTTGCCTACCGGTTCGGTTAGCTTGTTCGCTACGCTAACTCGCTTACAGGTTGAAGTTCGTTCTCTAATCTCACTCACCTTTTGGTTGCAAATTAGCTGTTGTCATAAATTTAAAAAAATAATAGTGCTGCACCCTGTTGGTAAACCTATAACCTCTTTAATGTTATTGAACATTACAGAATCAAATTGTTTAGTTGAACCAGCTTTTAAGATTCTTTAATTCTATTTAAATATGAGTACTCATAAGATTAATATGGGAAACTCCAGAGCGACGGGGGCAAAGCCCTTTTGACGGATCTGCAGCAAACTTCACACAAGCCATCCTTGAATAATGCTTAATAATGCCTGAAAGTTTCATTACAATCTGTCGAGCGGTTTCGGAGTCCATAAAGGACAAACAAACAAACAAACAAACATTGGATTTTATATACAGGGTGTATCACGAGAGGTGTCTCAAATTGATTACGGAAAACGGTTTAACGTACAAGGATGAAATACAATTATTTCCCGCTAAATCGACCCCAAGGAATAACGTAAAAATATTTTTAACTTTTTCCCAATACAGGGTGTGCCAAAAACTGAGGGTCACTAGTTCGAATCTCGGAATTTTCAAACGTAAACATATGTCATGTTATACATCATTTTAAAGGTATTTGATAGAAAAACATTTTGGCGAAAACAGAAATTAGTTATCTTTTTCCGTTTCAAAATGGCGGCAGTTTTTTGGAAAAAAATCTATATTTTTTTAATACTCTGTGTTTCCTATACCAATGCATTTATCCCTTCTCCGGTTAAATTTTCTTACTCGTTATGAAATTAGCTTTACTTTGGTATGCTACAAGTAACGGTTTTTTGAAATTATAAAAATTCCCAAAAAAATTATTTTTGAAAATTTGCAAATGCTCATTTTTCAAAAATTTCAAATAGCAACATATGTCAAGTGGGACATCATTTTATAGGTTTTTTATTTCCTAAACACTTCGTAATTTACACTTACTTCGTATCTCTTTTAGTTTTTGCGTAAATAACAAAAAACCTAATTTTCCTATATCAAATGCATGTTATTTGGGTTTAACACTAAAGGCCCAATTTGATGAAGTGTTAAACCACGTCAAACCCAAATAACATGCATTTGATATAGGAAAATTAGGTTTTTTGTTATTTACGCAAAAACTAAAAGAGATACGAAGTAAGTGTAAATTAAAAAGTTGTTAGGAATTTAAAAACCTATAAAATGATGTCCCACTTGACATATGTGGCTATTTGAAATTTTTGAAAAATGAGCATTTGCAAATTTTCAAAAATAATTTTTTTGGGAATTTTTATAATTTCAAAAAACCGTTACTTGTAGCATATCAAAGTAAAGCTAATTTCATAACGAGTAAGAAAATTTAACCGGAGAAGGGATAAATGCATTGGTATAGGAAACACAGAGTATTAAAAAAATATAGATTTTTTCCCAAAAAACTGCCGCCATTTTGAAACGGAAAAAGATAACTAATTTCTGTTTTCGCCAAAATGTTTTTCTATCAAATACCTTTAAAATGATGTATAACATGACATATGTTTACATTTGAAAATTCCAAGATTCGAACTAGTGACCCTCAGTTTTTGGCACACCCTGTATTGGGAAAAAGTTAAAAATATTTTTATGTTATTCCTTGGGGTCGATTTAGCGGGAAATAATTTTATTTCATCCTTGTACGTTAAGCCGTTTTTCCGTAATCGATTTGAGACACCTCTCGTGAGACACCCTGTATATAGATAGATGAAGATATGAGATGAAGTTTAGACTTCTGTCTATCAAGAAACGTTTTAAACAGACAAACTTAGTTATGTTGAAGATGGTGCGTGTAACTTAGTACTATCGTGCTTTATTTTTGTCAGTTTACAACTAAAACTGTACCACTGTACCTCCATCTTGAGGTTGCGGAAGAGGTAATTGAAATTTAAATGCCTCGTCATCCGTTTTTTATTAATCTTTTATTAAGATAATAAAATACAGTTTAAGACCTACTTACCCTTGTTTTGAAAAAGTGTTGATGAAATTTAACAAAAATATAAATCTCGTAGAAGTTTAAAGGCATTCGCCAAGGCTCTCGTACCTTAAATTTTCTAATCGTGTCTTGAGGACTATCTTTAATTACTACTATTTCACAATTGCACTATTTTATTCTCTGCAGTTAACATTTTTTATCTGAGATAGTAATTTAATTAAACAATGATGGTTCACTATGCTCACTTATTTGTGCTTATTTATGCTTATTTATACTTATTTATGCTCACTATTTGTCATCAATTGCTAAATAGAATTCGTAAAGAAAGCAATGACACGTTTAAAAATGTCACCGCACATAAAATACTGATAATTACAAACCTTCTCATCAGAAAATCGATGTAAAATACTGCAGTAGGAATGTGAAGTTATTGTGTTTTGATCGTTTAGCTCGTGGCTTACCGACTGCTCTTTGGCCGATCGATTTAACACATTAGATAGGCCCCACTGTTGGGTGGGGGAAAGTACAGGGGAAGGGGGTAGGGGACAGTTCTGTGGGGGCTGCAAGTTTGTCATGACACCTTGGAGAGTAGGGGTGAAAAACGGAAATGTTCTTGTCAGAAAGAAAGCGGGGGTTTCACTCAATTAGTTTAATTATGAATAATGGATAAGCAACTCAACTTTAGATTAAAGAATATTAGGTGTACATTATAAACGGTTTTAAGTAGGTATACTAGATGTACATGAAAGCTTAACATTCTTATGTGAGATTATTTACAATAGCGTACATGTTGCTCGAAATCGAGAAATTGCAAAGTATTACAGGAGTTGCTTGAAAACGAATGACGGCTATAATTTCCGATGAGTTTAAAAGAGCCAACGCAAACCACTCAATGATTATTTAACTAATGGAAATACTCACGATATTCAAAAAAGCTTAATGCATGTTAATGTGATCAACATTTCTTGTAAATATCTTATCATTGTTCAAAAGCTGATCTCGTTTTTAGTGTCCAAGAATGTTTCCCACTTACAGCCGCATAAGGTTGTCCATGTTTATCTTCTAGATAATTTACACCTGGACTGTTTACAATTAACATATGTTCTTCTTCTCACTTTTAATTTCTGACAACAGCTGGAGTTTCATAACAATGTTTGTTTCCCATGTTAATCTTATGGAGAAATACGAAACTTTAAAGGGCCCCTTGGTCTCACTCTCTAATTATTTCCCTAAAAAGAAACTTTCCTGCACAACTTCACATTACGCTCTTTCCAATGACACCAAAAACATGTCAATCGGATCAGTAGTTTTGAAATAAATTATTTGATTATTTTATTTTGTGAGTCTATATTTGCCATTGGTATTTTTTTTTTTTTTTTTTTTATGTTAGGTGACAGTCCAAACTCTGGTATTGTAACTTTCTACTATCGTCCTTTTGTAAAAAAAACTTCATTAACAGAAAGTGTAATGACAATTGATTGGTGCATAGCTAAGTCCGCAATCGATTTTTCGTGTAATAAAATCAGCGATTTTTATATTTGAAGGCGAGCACTATATCCACTCGACCACCTAGACAACCTACACGCGTATAATTGAATTTAAACCTCTGAATAAATTTGACAAGAATTGATGAAAATAAAGAATACTGATTATATAAAATCTGTATCTTTTCAACCTCTGACTTTCAAAAATTAACATAGGTCTTATGAGTGGTATTTGAGATTGAATGACTAACTTGCATAACTAAAAAAATACGTTTGAAATTATTAAAATGTTTGACACGGTAATTTTTTTTGTTTACAAATATTAGCACTTAACGAATAAATACAGAGACACTCTCTCACGTTGTAATATGTATGAATAGTTTTCTTAACCAACTAACAAATATAATCTCAATATATAATTATGAAATGTATTTCAAAATGTAGAACAAACAGTAGTGCCGTGGAAAGAAGTTAAAACACGTATAACAATAACAGCACTTGAATGCAACTACTGTAGTTACAACTGACTAATGAAATGTAATGGACTTAATACCGAGCTCTGGTTGGCTGATAAGTTTTAACAGCCAGTGAAGTTTGAACTAGTGCCAACGTTGCTGTACCTTCCCGAAAAATTGTTTTCAGACGAGAATTACATTTTCTGTTCAATTCTATATTTCTTTAAGAATGCCAAATATACTACAGTAACCTTTGGATTATATGTAACAAGCAATTAAAATCATAACGTAAGTTCAGTTGTGGTCTATTTATGTTATGACGCAACTTTTTGATTCAATGCAGAGTATACTCAAACAAAATTTTACTGGATTTCTTTCTCAAAACTCAGCTCAAATTATAAGTAAGCCTACAATGATAACCTGTTTACCGATGAAACAAACTCATATTTTGGCAACCCTGCTTCCTTTACTTTATATAAACCTAAGCTTAAATGTATTTTTGCATTGTTATCTAAAAGGTTTAATGTTGTTGAGAATTTATTGTGAATAATATTTAACGTAGTGTTTTTCTAACCTTGAAGAGCATGGTATATATAGAGTAGAAAATACATTAAATATAATTAGTTTAATGCCAAGAAAAATCTACTATTAAGTTCCCAGGTGAAATTTCAGTACCTAATAAATCAACACCGGGTTGAACAAAAGGCAAAGATCTATAATGCAATAATTATTTTGTCATGTGCATTAACTAACTTATCTTTAACAGGAGTTGTTATACCACAATAAACTCCCAATTACGCTAATCTATGTAGACAACAACCAAACAATGAATTTCAGGTGACTGGTGATGAAGTTAAGGAAGCAGATCTGCCAAAAATAAGATTTGTTCTATCCCAAAATGAGACTATTATACTTGTAATTTTAGTTGCCTTTGAAAACCCCCGTATTATCTTTACTGTCGCCAATTTGTCAAATAAATTCATAACACATTCTTTGTTGAACATGCGTCTTTGTCATAAATAAAATTACCTCGCACCGTTATTTTATTGATGAGAAATACTTTTTTTTATTTGGACGCTAAATTCACTACCTTACCCACTCGACTTTTTATGTGTATTAATCACTAAAACCCCGCTTCAGTCATCAACCCTGATAATAACACTTTTCTAACAACATGTAGTGCCTAGTTGTATTGGTATTGTGGTTACTAGGCGCCGTTATCTGTTTGACCAGACTAGACCACGTGACCTTTAAGGGCACTAAATCTCTGACCACGACCGCTGGATTAATGGACCTTCCAGTCCACTAGTCTATTTATGGGTCTTTCCGCCGTGGTTTGGCCTTTAGGCATCCCTTCGTTTCCTGGCAAGATGGTCAAGTGTGAAAAGACAATGAAAAAGCATTTTGGAATCGAGAGCACGAACACTTTTTGTTGTCAAAGACTAAACCCAAAATATACCTTTCGCAGCAACCATACGGATGTGAGTTCAAGTTTTCCTTCAATAAAATTTACATGGCAAAATATGCACTAAAGGAAAATAATAATCTTAGATCCACGTGAAGTATGTTGGCTTGCTGAGAACATAAGAGTTTCGCTACGAGAAACACATGGGGTATGTAAATACTATAAATATCATACGCTGATGAGATGAGCTGAACAAAGAGTAGTTTGTTTAAGATATCCCTTTTTATTGAGCATTGTCTGTAATATTTTGTCTTTATATAATACATTTAAGAATCGTTTAATATACATTTTTAGGGATACACTTGGCTAAACCTCCAATACAGGACGTCGTGAAGGTGGGTTTATCTCACATAGTTGTTTAGACTAACGAGAAAATACGATACTGTCGAACTGAGAAAACACAAGGTGGATAATACAATAGGCGATAAAATGTTGTGATTTCCTCAAATGGTAACTCTGGCTGAAACAATAGCACATTTGCGAAAAACACACAAGACTATTGATCAAAAATGAAATGCGTTTAAGGAAATAGAAGTGGTTTGATTATTCGTAAAAACCTAATTAGGATTTTCCTGGTTTTAAAAAATGACAAATTTACCTGTTAATGCTGATAAGATTTTAGGTTCAGAATGCTTAGCGTCTTATATTACATAGACCAGACCCAAATATGTTAAGTTTTATGAGTTGTATTAATTTTAAAAGTTTCAAATTCAGCTCTTTTATATTTCATTGACAAACATGTGGTGGAAGGAATCACAGTATTTCTCGATAATTGCCATTTATTAAATTAATTTATTGGTTTCCAATCATGAATACCATTTCATAAACGCATTACCAATATTAATGCTTGCCTAATGTCTATTTGATTAGTTAAATGTCAGTTATTTTCGATTTCTGTGACATTAACCAACGTAATCTTCGTATTTTTGTAATTAATTTTTAAGTTTGTATTAAGTATTTGTAATGTTTTTTTCTGTAATTTTTTTTTCTATTCTGTTTTGTATTTTTTTAAACTTGTTCATAAGACTGGTTTATAAGATTTACCTGAAATTTAACTTATATACTTATGTTGTATTGATAAAATGATATTGGTTCATGCTAAAACGAATTCAGAGGTGCGTTTGTTCTACTAGCTAAAATGCGATCATCTGTTTTGGAGGTTTTCGTTCATACCCCTCCAGTCACTAAATGCCAATTGGCTAAGACTCCAATTGTTTGGAATCCATTTCAGCTGAAGGTCGATTTCACCTATCAAGAAGCAAAAGGACTCTTGGAAAAAATAACTCTCTATACATTGAAGATATTCGTTCTCGTAAAGCTACCAGATTATTAATATATGATTTATTTTATTTCATATATAACGGTCTTGAACAGTTTTAATCACATTCACGCGTATGAGGTATTTCCATTTTTTCAGTTTCCAATAACCCAACCTTTTTACTATTTTTATTAGTTAATTTAAGCTTAATTAGATTTTGCAAACCATCGCACGAAAGGAAAAATCTAATATTTTAATTTGATTGCTAAGATAATATTTAGATTCACGTCAAAAGAGTGTTAGCAACAAAACAATCTAACTTGTTAACTCAAGCGTCTTAATCGAACTTAAAGAAAATAAACTGTAGTCGACAAAATGTGAAGGTCTATTGTTTATCAATGTATCTATGTTACATATGTATTGTGTTTTTAAATCATTATTAAGCAATTTTTTCCAAAACCAATAGCAATTGTTTTTATAATGCATTTGTTATACGTATTCACTGTACCGTCACATCACATATGCTAGACATAGAACAATCATTACATAAACACAATTAAATTGTCACACAATGTAGCATAATACTGTAGATACTTATGACAGAATTATTACATGACATGAATGAAGAAATAATCCTATCAGCATTACAATGTAGAGACATTTTACCCTGGATCAAATGCCAACTTTACGGTAAGGGTCGTGTATAGAGGGTTGCGCCTGCAATAAGCTGGATGCAAAACAGATACAGTACTCACTTTGCCTACAAACCCCTGTACGCAATGAAATCCAACCGTATACTGTGCTGCCAGAACACTCCCATGGATATGGTTTTATTTTACATACAATTAATTGTATTCATAACATTAATTGCAATAGTCTAAAATTTATAATTTGTGAAATAAATTTCCCGTTTATGTATGTGGAATTAAAATAACGAGCAATTAAACTTTTTTAGTTAGATATATGCTTTTATAGTCACCGGCCTTTAAAACCGATGGTATTATGAGTTTTGAAGCATTAAAATGCATATCCCATTCTGTGAAATAGGCCTACTGCATGTACGTAAGTATCGAAAGATATTCGATCAAACTGCTAGTATCAAATATTGTTAGAATATATTTCAATTTAGGTTGTGTTTCCTAATACAAAATATGTCCTCTAATTTTATCAGACATTCATCGTTTTGGTCTGTTTATGGCATTTTATCTTGGTTCATTATTGTTTCAAAATGGTTACTCCATTAAGCAAATAAAAATGAAAAAAGACACGTCAACAATCTTCTTCTAATATACTTATTCCTAGGCCTATACCAGTAGTTAAGAATCTGTGTTTTAAGTATGTAATAATATTATGTAAATACGGTGTATTCTAGCATGGTAAAATTCTAAACTAATATGAAAAGACGCTCAAAATTTTTACAGCTTGATACTATTTTTGCGTATAAACTTTAAAAAAGTTGTTTTACGTGGTTTTTTACTAGGACAAGAAGTTGGACACTGTATATAATGTTGTAGTTGAAAAAACATTATTAACCATTCAAAGAATGTTAGGTACCTGTACTATAATATATAAATTTCATAAAAGTGGGCCTTTGTGGATGTAAGTATAACTAATTACGTTTACGAGAGTAAATGAGATTTAAAACAGGAAACAAACATGAACATTAAGGAGCAGTTTGTCATACCGGTATTTTACAGATGGTGTAAATTTTTTCATGAAATAGTAGTTATGTTGGAGATAATTCTGTATAAATCCATTCTTGACAATATAAAGTGCACAAACTATAATATCTTTTGAATCCCTATGTGATTACATGTCGAAATTGACTTATCCACAAATATGAATTAACTCCCTCTCAAAAACGAAAAGAAGACCTCACGTTTACCAAAACAGCAAAATATCCCCAACAGCGATAACAACCCAAAGAGGGCAAAGTGATAAATTGCAAGACCCTAATTGATAAAATATATCGAGCGGAAACAAGCAAAACAAGTTTTATCACAAACTCTTGACCCTTGAGAGCACAGTATTGATTTATAGGCCTATCACACACGCCATCTGTTCAACGTTGTGAACACGCCGGTTCATAATGTTGATTTGTGTAACAACTAAAACTATTCCAACAATGTGACTACAGTAGTTTCTTGGTGTTTAGTGTTTGTGAATGACACTAAAACACGTGATACTTACAATTCTGTAGGCAACATAAATACAACAGTCACTATCACAATCCACTGCACTCACTCTTCAACATTCAACTCATCACTCAACTCACTGATCACTGAGCTAAGTTTTCAGTGATGACGAACACGAAACAGACCGTCGCGAACGATCCACAACCGCGCTACAACACTGA
The DNA here is from genome assembly GCF_028750875.1 of Macrosteles quadrilineatus. Lineage (NCBI taxonomy): Eukaryota > Metazoa > Arthropoda > Insecta > Hemiptera > Cicadellidae > Macrosteles > Macrosteles quadrilineatus. Next base: position 136,546,243 of record NW_026542595.1, on the reverse strand, counting down.
ACTGAAACTGGACTCGGGACGGGAGTTCGGTCGGACGGACTACCGATCATTCCTCCCACCTCGTCCCGAGTATTCCCGAACTCATCCGAACACGCACGAACACACACTATCACCTGGAACACTTGTGTATATTTTATGCAACGGATTGTTGTCCGATTACTTCTGACTGCTGATGATTTCAACAGCCACAGCGAGATGGAGTGGACTAACTCAATAAAGTGGCAATTGGAGAGTAATTATTTCAGACCGGTCGTAATAACGTTGGAATTCGGCCGTGTTGGTTTGGGTGACCCTGGCAATCATGTACGTTTGAGTAAGGGATATGATTACTTTGTTGGAGTGTATATTCGAGATTATAAAGTGTCCTGGAATCGCAATTAATTCTGTTTTCCAATGCATTCTTCAATCGTGAGATGAAATTAATTTGCAATTGTGGATATAGTGTGTGTTTGCAAAAACACCATAGGTATGTGAAACTATAGCTGCGAACTGGTAGAGTTGTTTAACGCAAGGTTTCGTCTTCGGTTTTCAAATCCCGAATATTACAATGGATTTTTATCATTTTTGTTAGTACCACAACCTCTATATCTAGCCTGAAATAATGTGAAATACAACCACTGACTTGAACTTGCTAAAATTATAGATATTGTAAATTAGTCACCGTAGAAAGGGTCATAACCCTAGTCTGTCACTACTATCTGACTTTGTCTTGAAAAACATGAGATTAATTAGTAAGTTACAAAAGCAAGCTGCTCAGAGGACATTCACGTCGTCTAATTGTATCAATGGAATACGTTTACATGTTTCAAAATAAATACCTAAACAAAAATCATATAATTTGTTTATCTATTCTAGTGACACTTTTGTTGAAGTCAATTAAAACTCTTCAGTCTAAATTACAATTGAAATCGTAAAACGCTTGCTTTGAACTGGTCAAAGTATAATCGGAACTCAAGTGGTGGTTGGGTGAAACAGAAACATGGTGAATCGACTGATAAAACAATTTTGAAATCAATTTTCCAATCAGAAAATTTGTATCGGGATAAAAAGCGCGTAGACTAACTCTTTTTCATTTTGCGTGCAAATATAAACGATGCTTTCATTCACTACATTGATTGTTGTAGTTTGATGTAAAATTACCTATTTCTGTTCTTATTCTTTCAACAGATTTATTTTATCAAAAGTCAAAAAAGTAATTTCTAAAAATGGATTTAAAGCTTGCATAGAACGTTTTGTATTCAAGAGCAGGACCTACTTAATAATTAATCCCTCTATTCGTTTCTGATCGTTGCCAACTTTTTAGCGCATATGACAGAGAATGGACTTCTTAATTATAGCACGATACTTCATCCAAATGTATTATCCGTTCTAGGATTTTATAACGGTTCAATAACAGTAAGTATTGAATTGTTGATAAGAAGTAGTGTAGAAAAGTTCAACGGTTTTATCATTGAACTGTGCAATGCCTTCAAACCTCAAATTTACGTTCATAAATTAACACAATACTTTGAGTTTTGAGGCGTCAATATGTTTAAGATACTTTAATGTAAAATTATTATCGTAGATTTTTACACCTAACAATCCCTAAAAACACCCAAGAAAAATTAATGGTTACGATTTTGAATCAATACTAGGAGAGTTGTACTTTTTTGTTAATTAATACAAACACACCCGTTACACAGGGTCTTAGCTTACTAAAAAAAAAGTAGGCTAATCTATTTATCTACCGACATCCAGTAAATAGTTGCCCCAAAATACCAGTTACATCATACGTTTTACTAAATACGCTGACTAAATAACCGTATTGTCAAAATTTTGCTTTGCACATTATTTCCAAAGTGTTTTAACATAACTTATGAAAAAGTATTTCAACAAATGAGCTCGCTAACCACGTGCTTATTTTCCAAAATAAAATCTTTTACCACCAACCACGATACACTGATGAGGTACAAAGTTGAGAAGATTTTAAGGTAGCAGTTTGAAGTTAGAGCACCATGTAGGCACCTGTGTTAACAAGTATAACGATATTACTGTTGCACTAACTATACTTATACACTTCAACTGTAGTTGTGCAAGTGTTGTTCTGGCTCTTGTAACACTCACTAGTGTTGTTAACACGTCACACAGCACATCAGCTAGTATGTTTTAGCGTTCATTTAGCTGTTTACGATTATTGTTTTGTTGTATTTGTGTTTTCTTTTTGTTTTTTGCAATCATTGTATTTTTTTACTAGCCTATAACCATGGACTCTATAACCTAGACATTCCATCCCCATGTTAAAGTTGTAGCCAGGTTTTTCATAAAATTTGTCTTAATTGATGTGAGCCACCTATAGATTGCGCTGATCTAAACTACTGATTTCTGTCGATTACATGGTGGTTTTTACCAAGTCAAACTGATGGAATGACTTATTATGAGCTATAGCAACTATTGTGACCCAGCAACTATGTCAGTAACGAAAAATAAGGTAGAAAACAGAGTTTTAGACACTAGCGCAATCTGTGACTGGCTCACACACTTAGGCTGGTTTTATGCACCGCGACAGTCGCGAGTCGCGAGTCGCGCCACGTCTTGCGGCTGACAAAAATGTCACGCGACAGCGACACTTTTTTGTCGCGTAAACTCACATCCGGTGGTGGGGGAATTAAAGAAAGCAGTCTGTTCTCAATCCAATGTTGTGTGTTGTGTTTTGATGTAGAAGTGATTATTAAGTTGTTTAAATATAGACCCTGTAGTGTTGTACACGTTAATGACAAAACCCCAGTTATTTAAACAACACATACAATTTACAGTTGGAATTGGGTCAACCCTCTTAAAAATGTCATTACACAATATAATGATGTAATTTATATTACAAATAAAGAGTAAAGAACTCATTTATATACTAATTATTAACATTAATCAATATAAGTATATGGAGAATATACCACGTGGAGTATGAAAAATACTACTGTCGCGCCGCGACTGTCGCGGTGCATAAACGTGCCCATTTGATCCAATAGAACTTGAACCGCGCGCGACACATTTTTTGAAGCTGCGATTCTAAAACCTGTCGCGGGTATTTAGAGTCGCTCCGCGGCAGTTTGTCGCTGTCGCGGTGCATAAATGCTCCCATTTAACTCAATAGAACTTGAGTCGCGCCGCGACACGCGACACGCGACTGTCGCGGTGCATAAAACCGGCCTTACATTCTTTTTTAGTAAAAAATTGGCGACAGTTGATCGATATAGATGGGATGTCTTCTTCTGTATCCAATAGTCAACGACACCAATAGTAACGTATATCTCGTTTAATATAATTGTTACTTAATGCTTAGTATTATTAGTTAAAAGTTGTTTACACGATGGGAGGAATTTTTAAATTTTTGTGTATTTTTCCGTTTATTATTTTGGGCGTCGCTGGTGTAATCATTATATTATAGTGCCATAAACTGTATATATACGAAAAATATACAACGAAGTTAGCTTGTGCTGTATTGAAAAACTGTCACGTTAATAAGTGATAATGCAATGGTTTAATTTTTATGTTTTTTTAATCAGCTATTTATATTTGGAAGGGCACGCCCACGTACGGGTACGTAGTTTTATAGTAAGTAATTGTGTGACATAAATGCATGGTTGTAGGTTGAATTGTATTATTTAATATACAAAAATATATATTATTCCCCTGAACTTACTGTAGTTGCAAACACGATGATTTCTAAGAACGAATGATCTGAACAAGGATTTCCAATTATTGTCTGGGTAACCGAGTGATTATACTGATCACATTCAAAGGTCGCTGGTTCTATTCCAAACGAGATTGGTTTAGGACTTATATGCCATTTGTAATTAATTAACTGTCGTTCCAACGATCTAACAAACTGCCGATCAGTCGTACCTCGGCCAGAGTAAAGACGTTTCTTAAATAAACGGTAACAGCAATCTGACACATACTTTCTCCCATTAGCTTGTCAACAACCTTAATCTTTGGTAGGCGGTGAGAGTAACCAACTATGATGCAAAAATCACCATAATTTTTACAGGAATCGGGTCGCACTGTTTTGTAAGGACGATAAAAACAAATTTCAGTCAAAATAGGTTTTTTAAAATCCGTTTTTCCATTTTTTTTTTTTTTGGGTATTTATGAGAAAATAACAAAGTTACAATAACTTTTGAACCCTAGTTTTTACAGCAATGGGGGTTGCACTATGTTGTTAAGAATTTTAAGTACCATCACATACAAATTTCAATCAAAACCGTTTTTTTTTTTCAAAAATACAATTTTTTCTTTATTTCATGTTTTTTATGGGAAAATAACATAATTTACAATAACTTTTGAACAGTAATATTTACATGAATGCAAGTTCTACAATGTTGCTCAGAATTTAAAGGGCTACAACATACTAAATTGTTATCAAAATCGTTCGGGCCGTTTTTCAGGTTAAGGGGGGCCCAAAAAAGGATATATCCACTCAAAACTCAAACTCGAAAATTTTGACGAAAACAATAGCCTACTTTATCCATTTAATATGTATATGGGGGAAAAGTTAAAACTGTGAAAAAGGCAATAATGTAAATAAATTTAAAAAAATAATTCTCTACACTGGTATTGCACAATACAGTACAGTAAAATTTGTTGAAATAAGCAAGCTTAAGGAATTTTCAGGACCTTGCTTTGTGATAGTGACGGTTAACAATATCCAGGCATCCATTTTGGTTTATTTCTTTAATAGAAAACAATTTTTAAAACGCTCCATATAAACATTTATCCAATGAGCGCAGTTTTCTTTCCGTTCGTCTGTGGCTATATCAAATTTCCCAACAACTTGTCTCAATTTATGATAGAATATTTAAATATGATTATTACGTATCTTAACACGTCAAATAAGCATATTTTTGGTAAAATGTTGCAGTAGTGATATGCTTTATGATCTCCATCCAAATTAAAACCAGTACTTGTAAAAGTACATTGTACCTTGTAGTATAGCCAAAATCCTATACACACTTTTGTATATTGTTTTATTTTTTACCTGATTGTCAGAAAAAAATCCCTGGTGCACTAGACTCTTGATTTCCACAGTTAAGCCTCGGCGTGCGAGGGGAGAGTTGCCTTGAGTTAAGGGATGCGTGTTCCGAATCAAATATTCCTCTTTTATCTGCCAAGCCCGTCCCCGCTGCTAGACCTTGAACCTGCACACAGTAAAGTACGGCTTGTTGTTACAGGGATGTCCTTATACACCTAAGTACGATAGATATGGTTAAGCAATTACTTCAAAAATTTCCAATTCATATTCCCAATAAAAATATACGATTTTAAAACCGTATCCACAGGAAAAAAGGTATCTCTACAGTCCATTTATAAGTATCTTCTGTCTTGTTTACAATTTTTTTTATATTTGAAAATACGGCTCCTATTGACAAAAGGTTTTATAGTTAAGGTTAAACGCGCCTAATTTTTATTTACCAGACGGATGTGAGTCTGGCAACTAATATCTGGATTTTTTCACTTAATTTGAGTTGTATAGCGGTTGTGGAAATTAGCATTCTCATATATAAAAAAGTATAAAATGGAGTAAAATATCGATTAAAAATTAGAGTTTGTTCAATTTCTTTCAAAACATTAGACTACTTTATTTATGGCCGTTTGTTTGTTTTTTGTTTTTTTTTATCCCATATTTTGGTGTGCCTGACAATAAGTTGCGTATTTATACAAATATTTATCATAATGTAATATACATATAATGTAATTACTTTGATACATTATTTATGAATTGAAAGATACTAAGGTTCGATCAAAAGAACAATGTATAAAATTACTGCTGAAACGACTTAAGTTGCGTCGGCTGCTAGACTTTTTTTTATTTAAAACTTAATTTAAAAAAAAACTTAAACCCTTTCAAAAAATCCGTCCAGTATATTTATACACTTGATTCTGAATCAACATTCAGAATCGTAAAATAAAAACCATGTCACGTGTTAATACATAAGATTATCCTAGCGGAACCACAAGGGTGATAACTCTAAAAGTATGTAAATTTAATCAAAAATAGAATATATTTATTAGTTAGCAAGCATATTTCTTTTAAACCCTTTCCTCAGCTCATGTGCATCACAGGGAAAGTCTACGCATATTGTTAGAAAGATATTTTCCTGTACCTATATGTGCCGAATACCTTCATAAATTAAAATAGGCTCTAAAATAAGGACATAAAAAACAATTTTAAAAAATAAATGGACCAATATGGATTGCCTTGATGGTGACGAAATAATAACGCACTAAGACAGAAAAAAATTGAAGAAATCCCAATCACATATTTTATTTACATCGTGGGGTGAAAATAGAGAAGGTCAAGCAAAATTTTGGATTATTTGGTGAGGTAAATTGTACCATAGTATTATTAGAATAGTTCAAAATTACACATTTTTGATAACGCAGATACTTTACGGTAGAAAAACATTTTAAAGGGAAAATAGTATGTGGGTAAAAACCTACGATCAATATTTTATCATTACTATATTTTTGGTCGAGTTTCAACCACTGGACGACCTCATAAATGAATGCCTACTGTACTCGTGTGCTCCCATCCGAACAGCTAAATTATAAATTATTCAAAATAAACATGTATGCACGGCGCGGCTGCATGTTCAACAGCGAAACATGACTTCTCTATCATGTCGTACAACTCCAATACCAGAGGTGCATATTCATAACCTGTATTGCAAGTGCAATACAACACGTGTATTTAGTTTTCACACAATCCAGTTACCAAGTGCTGAGTTGAATACTCGTTCCCAAACCTAATATTACTCCCAAACAATACCTTCTATCTGTCTGTTTGCTAGTCAATCAAACATACAATGCAAGTTTAGTTTAAAATGGTTATGCCTACTTTCTAGATAGCTAAAAGTAATGCTAAGAGTTTTAGATTGTTATACTCTGTATTTTACTATATAATGTCGTTGAAAATACTTTCAATCCAACATGTGTGAATTTAAAAGGGTTGCTGTAAACTGCCAAAAACCTAAAACTAGTTTTTACCGAATTTTCCATATAGTGCATAAGCTATTACCGTAGTACTCATGGTAAGACCAGGACCCAGGACCGATTTACTTTTTTTGAGTTCCCTAGAGGCCAAAAACACCATCCGTTCAAATTCATATATACAGTATATGTGTCGGTTAGCACAATAACTCGAGCAAAAATGATCCAATAATTTTGATGAAATTTGGTATAAACGTGTAAACCTTCCTTTTATTCGAACGAGTTCGCGTACCAGCATGATCGGACAATAGGAACGGAGGTTAATGTGGGGTTTTATGGGCTAAAAATTGGTTTTCCTTTTTTTGACTCTAAAACATAAAATTTTGCAATTTATTTCCAAACTATTTTGTAGAGCTTAAAAAACGAATAATTTTATATATTGAAACGTTATTTTGCGCCTAATGGTTACGGAGAAAATTCCAAAATAATTTAAATTAAAAGTTTTTTGTTACTCTTATGGGGAATAAGTAAACTTTTGTAGTTTGCTTGTTTATGAACATAGTTTGATCAATTTTAGAAAGCGTATTTATTTACCTATGTACTCGTTAAACAAATGCTATTTAAATAGGGAATAGATGTGATATTTTTAAGGGTATATTTTAGAGTAAATCCAATCAGGAGAATGTAAATTCGCTTAGACTGTAGGTTTGCTGCGGTGGGGGTATTATTGGCTTATATCTGTTCAAATGGTATATCGGTACCTAAGTGATAAGTCATCAAGTAAAAACATGTTGTTTGATTTTCACACGTAATATTTTAATTTCAGATTAATGTCTGAACCATCAATAATATCTTACTACAAATAAATTGTTATAATTGTAAACTATTGCAAGTAAGCCTTTGCTTGTCTGCATTGGCGAAGTATTTGCGCCCCTCAATTGTGCAGGGTATTTAAAATTTAAATCCCTCTGAAGTACGTGTTCTGCAAAATAAATCCCTCACGTACGTCTGATTAAGGAGGTCAAAAATCACGTAAATAGGGAGACTCCCTTTGTGTAAGGGGAGAGACAAAATCCCGTTGTCATCCCTTTTTCAGCCATTAGGCCTTTTTGTTTTTAAAGGGTAGTTAACGTTTTTTGCTTCTACTTTTGTTTAGAGTTTTTTGGGCTTTGATTACCGTCATGTTCATTAATCAATCATTTTTCAAAGTAACTTTAGTAAAGCTAAGATAAGAAGGTAAGATGATTTGATAAGTACAGAAAACTAATAGCTATCTTAAAAAGGAGTTATTTAAATACTACTAGGGGGCTATAGTATAAATTTCTGCTTTTTAGCTATGCATAACATACAAAAATACATACTTTTTCACACATTTAGTCGCAATCTTCCCCTAACACGATACATTTCAACACTGCATTGCCATTCTAACCTAAAAAAAGCGGAACAAAACAATCAATAAACATACAAATACGCAATGTTTACATCAGCTGGTACATTTAAAACAGAACTGTAGCAGTAATTCCATTAAAAAATTATTGTAACTTTGGTGGCCTTTGGGGAAGAGCAGGGTAAATTATTGACACTTCTGATATTTTTCACACCGTCCTTGGACCTTAAGCTTTAAAATGAATCCACAACAGCCATACTACTTTTTTCCTTGCCCGAGATATTTCGTGGGGACCGATTCACTTAAGGAATTAAATATATAGATAGATTAAGGAATCTGCTGGGCCATGACATACAGACAGACAGAAAATTTATATAAGACTTGTTTCGGCTTCTTTGATGTATAATACTTAAGAAATTAGAAATATATATAATTCAGAGCAAAGTATAAACAAAATTCTAACTTTATTTATATAGATGGATAGCGCAGGAGTTAATAATTACGTTGAAGCTATACATTTTGTTATTAATGCACTTTGAAACAAACATTTGCCCACTAACAGAGTTATGATGTTTATGGTCCATCAGTAATCGATGAGCTACTGAGTTGTGGGTTTAACGTTTGTACAGTGTGATTTGGCTGTTAGCTTTGGTAAGTTACTCTGTATTGATACAACCAACTAATGACTACAAATTATTGTTAGTTATCCAACTGTTATATATATCTTTCACACTAAAAGTGTTGTTGGGAAATTCCCTAATATTTTCTTGTATAAAAAAGTCATAACTATAGTATAAACCCACTTTTTACACAATCCTAAAAACAAATTTACTTACAGCCACAGAATTTAAACATTCGATAAGCTACTTCTTAAAAATAAAAGGTACAGACAGAAACAACTTTAGGTCTCCATCTTAAATTATTAGCTATAACACTTGATCGAAACAAAACATTCACAATTTTTCAAGCTTAGTTTGGGCACTTTATTTCCTTGTTAAGGCTATTAGTAAAAAAATTCCAACCTTGGAAAGTCTCCGTCTTTATAGTAAGGTATCCTTATATATAATTAGTTTGGGCACTTTATTTCCTTGTTAAGGCTATTAGTAAAAAAAATTCCAACCTTGGAAAGTCTCCGTCTTTATAGTAAGGTATCTAATTAACTATACAGCCCGATGTGTAACTCACTCACTGACTCACTGATCAGGTATACTAATGTTTACCCACTTCTAGAATAGCTACGGGGTTGAAACTTGGCACGATTTTAGGTATTGTTCTTAAACCACCAAGAAAATTGCCAAAAGTCACATTTTTAAATTTTAACCCCCCTAAAAAAATTCAAAATGGCGGATTTTTGAAAAGTGCGAAAAAGGCGTTTTTTTAAAACGTTTATTGTGCTTAAACCGTTCGTCTAATCAAAAAACGGAACACACTTACAGTATTTAAAATTAAACGAGCTACAATTTTATAATATAAAGTTTCTTTCTATCTTCACCCCTTCCCCCCAATATTTCGCTCTAAACACAAAATTTTGGAATTTTTCATCATGTTTTTTTGTTCAAACGTCCGTCGCGGCTCAACCGTAGGTCTGATCAAGAAACAGATAGCACCTACGTATGTTTACTTTTGACGATCTACAACTTTGTAGTTTAAATTTTTTTTCCATCTTCACTCGTTCACCCCCAAATTCATGCTTAAACTTGAAATTTTGCCATTTTTCCTTGTTTTTTGGGGGGTTGGCTGCCCTGGAGTAGGTTAAAATCCGTTTTGGGTATGTTTGACCTATTACTTGTTTTTAAATATGCCTAAAGTTCATCCTTAACCGATTTCGGAATTTTCACTCACCCTAATTAACCCTCAAAATTGGGGGGATAGTTTTAGTTAAAATAAAAAATCCCGATTTTGAAGATTCTCGTTAATTAAAAATTATATAAACGCAAGATTATATATAAACAAACAAATGCTTTGTATACAAAATTTTATGGTGTAAATTTTGTTCTAAGGCGCCTTTTACCTATCTATACTCCAACCCCCTCAAAAAACCCCATTTCGATAGTTATGTCCTTGGAATTTAGGAATAAGCCTACTTACACACTCATATTAGCGCTAGAACATTGAAATTTTTAGCGGTGTTGGTATTCGGTCCAAATTACCTTAAATATTATTAAAATCGTTATTTTCTCATTTTAAACCCCCCTTATGGTTTAAAATATCCCCCATGTTAATCAAATAGAGAATTAGCATGCGAAGAATAAAATGGCATTTCAAGCCTTTTTAAGGTCTTAGTAAAAATTTGTAAGTTATTCATGGTCGTAAGTAATTTGAAAAATAAAAAAGAGGCCAATCTCATCTTATACACCCCCAAACCTACAACACCCCCCTAAAAAAACTCAAATCTCATGTAAAACTGTTTCTCGTCGTTCTAGATATTTTTAATTTGTGTAGGTTTAATGTTGTGAAACGGTAGTTTTTTTTAGTTACAACCAAGTTGAAAGTCGTTGTTTATGTCACCCACCCCCCATAACCCCTCTTGCAGAAACTGTACAAGTGGCAATAATAATAACGTTTATAATAAAAGTAAACGATTTTTTTTATGTTTTTATTACAACAGCGTGGCTCTTCTAGATGTGCTAGGGAGTTGAAATTTCGCAAACTTGTAGTTCTCGGGCCCAAACCCCCGGCAAAATCCAAAAAAGTCGCATTTTCAAATTTTAACCCCCCCGAAATTAAGGGTTTCCCCCCATGTTATTCTTATGGGGAATAACATTAAAAATGGCCGACTTTCGTGTGCCCGTCTGAACCACTTAGAAACGTGCTAGAGACTTCAAATTTGCGTAGTATTGAAGTATGAGATCTTAAATTACCGGTGGAATTTGCAAAAGTCCCATTTTCAAATTTTAACCCACCGAAAAATCCAAAATGGCGGACCTCTGAAAACGACAAAACACGTTTTTTTCAAAGGGCTATAGCTCGAAAACGGTAAGAGCTAGAAAAGATTTGAAAGAATCTTGCGAACGGGAATTGAATTTTCTACAAAACCCTTATCGGCGTTTTCCAAAAATCGCACTACTTAAGCTTCAAAATACGCCCTACTTTCAAAATTTAGTAAATTTCTTTCAAAAGTTTTCCGGTTTTCACTATTTTTTCATATTTAAACCATTCTTTTTTGCAGATATTATTAATGCTCTGTATTCTCCTTAATTTACTTTAAATTGTACTTTTACCACTTTTACAAGCCCCGTGTTATTCTTATGGAGAATAACATTGAAAAATGCCTACTTTGGTATGCTCATCTGAACCACTTCTAGAAACTTGAAACTTGGTATTAATGTAGTAGGGGATCTTATATAACGGTGAAATTTGCAAAAGTCCGATTTTAAAATTTTAACCCCTCCAAAAGCTCAAAATGGCGGACCTCTGAAAACGATAAAACACGTTTTTTTCAAACGGATATAGCTCGAAAACAGTAAGAGCTAGAAAAGATTTGATAGGATCTTTATGAACAGGAATTAAATTTTCTACAAAACCCTTTTAGGCGTTTTCCGAAAATCGCACTCCTTCGGCTTCAAAAAACGCCCTACTTTCAAAATTTGGTAAATTTATTTCAATTTTTTACCGGTTTTCGCTATTTTTTCATACTTAAATCATTCCTTTTTGCCTTGTATTATTATTGCCTTGTATTCTCCTTCTTTTACTTTAAATTTTACTTATGACATGAGTTTTCGTAACTTTACTCCTTGACCCCAAAAACTTAATTTTAATGTCAAAATTTGAAAGTTTTTACGAGTTTTTTTATGAGTTATGAGTTTTTATGAGTAAATTTGTAAGTTGAACGATTTAATGACTTTGTTATGGTCATCCGAATCGTTTAGAAACGAACTAGAGACTTGTAATTTTGTAGTATTGTGGTATGGGATGATAAGCTAAGGGTGAAATTTGCAAAAATCACATTTTAAATTTTTAACCTCCCCAAAAATCCAAAATGGTGGACATCTAAAAACGATAAAACACTGAAAGTTGCCGTCTTTGGTATGCTCATCTGAACCGTTTAGAAAGGTGCTAGAGACTTGAAACTTGGTAGTATTGTATTATGGGTTCTTACATTAACGGTGAATCTTGCAAAAGTCCTATTTTCAAATTTTAACCCCCCAAAAATCCAATATGGCGGACCTCTGAAAACGACAAAACACGTTTTTTTCAAAGGGCTATAGCTCGAAAACGGTAAGAGCTAGAAAAGATTTGAAAGAATTTTACGAACAGGAATTAAATTTTCTACAAAACACTTAAGCGTTTTTCGGAAATCGCACACCTTCAACTTTAAAAAAAATGCCCTACCATTAATATTTGGTCAATTTTAATCAATTTTTTTACGATTTTTGCTACTTTTCCCAATCGAATTAAATTCTTTTTGCAAATATTATTAATATTTTGTAGTTACTCTGGTTTACTTAGGGTTTTATCCTCCCATCGTATTTACAACCCCTCCCCCAATATTAAATCCTCTACAATGGGGGACTGGGGCTAAACTCTAATCTACTAATGACGACTAACAGCTAGGGGGCCTGGGGGCGGAGCCCCCAGCGAGCCAAAGGCGAGTCTAATCTAATTAACTATACAGCCCGATGTGTAACTCACTGATCAGGTATACTAATGTTTGGGCACTTCTAGATGAGCTAGAGACTTGAAATTTTCGGCGTTTTGTAGGTCTAGTGCCCAAACCCCCGGGAAAATTCCGAAAAGTAGCATTTTTCCCTTTCAACCCCCCCTAAACTAACAATTTCCCCCCCCCATGTTATTCTTATGGGAAAAATACCGACTTTCGTACGCTCATCTGAACCGTTTAGAAAAATGCTAGAGACTTGGAATTTGCGTAGTATTGCACTATAGGATCTTATGTTACCGGTGAAGTTCGTAAAAACCCCATTTTCAAAATTCATCCCCCCCAAAAAAAATTCCATTAAAATCCCGGTTTTTGGAAAAACAGGTTTTTTTAAAACGGCTGTAGCTCGAAAACGGTAAGAGCTAGAACGATTTGAGGAGAAATCGTGAGTTTGGAATGAAATTTTCTACAAGACACTATTAAGCGTTTTTCGAAAATCGCACTCCTTCACCTTCAAAAAACTTCCTACTTCCAAAAATTTTGAAAATGCTCGATTTTTTTACGTGTTTTTAATTTTTAAAACGACTTTTCGTTCGTATATTTGTACTTGTTATGCTCCCAACATTGAAAGGAAAGTGCCTAAAGTGACCTTCTATAATTTTAACGTACTAAAAAAAATTAAAAATGGCGGATATTTAATAGAAAATATTATTTTTTTACTTATTTCTTATGGAGAATTAACATGCTTCGACAAGCAAACGTCAGTAGGTGAAATATGGGCGTTTGGCAACAGAAAAAGCATTTTTGTCACTTCTAGAGTTGCTACGGAGCTGAAATTTTTTGTAAAGGTTTGTCTGGGTACCAAACCATCCAGAAAGTCCCAAAATTTAGTTTTTTCCAACCGAAACCCACCAAAATAAATCCCTTAAAATCCTAGTTTTTGGGGAAAACACGTTTTTTTAAAACTGCTGTAGCTCGAAAACGGTAAGAGCTAGAAACGATTTGAGGGAAAACCGTAGGTTCAGAATTAAATTTTCTACAAGACAGTTTTCTCTAAGAAGGGGTCATATCGAAAATCTTACTCCTTCTCCTTCAAAAAACGCTCTAATTCCAAAAATTGTAAAAAATCTTGAATTTTTTGGTGTTTTTAATTTATAAAACGACTTTTCGTACATATATTTGTACTTTTTAAGGTCTTAGCTCCAACCTAAAGGTGAGTGAGCGTAGCGAACGAGCTAACCTAAAGGCAAGTGAGCGCAGCGAACGAGCTCCAACCTAAAAGTGAGTGAGCGTAGCGAACGAGCTAACCTGAAGGCAAGTGAGCGCAGCGAACGAGCTCCAACCTAAAGGTGAGTGAGCGTAGTGAACGAGCTAACCTGAAGGCAAGTGAGCGCAGCGAACGAGCTTCAACCTAAAGGTGAGTGAGCGTAGCGAACGAGCTAACCTGAAGGCAAGTGAGTGCAGCGAACGAGCTCCAACCTAAAGGTGAGTGAGCGTAGCGAACGAACTTCAACCAGGATTTGATTGAGCCATGCGTTTAGTTTAATTTTTTCCCCATCTCCACCCCAAATTCGTGTTTAAACCTGAAATTTTACCTTATTTTCCCTATTTTTGGTGATTTTGACTACGCAAGGGGTCCATTCTTCATGCCGATAATTTTTACCAACCCCCCGCCCCCCAAGGGGGCCTAAGATTATTTTAAAATATTATTTTACCTCACTCTAACTCCTAAGACTTTATATCGATGCTTATTGATGTGAAGAAAGTTTTAGAGGTCGTGACTTAGCAAATTTAATTTATCGTAGCAACGGCCATACATCGAGACTCTAACATGTCAAGACTGGTTAGGTTTGCACTACTATGGAATACTTCACAACTGCCAAGTTATCACTACGTCTTTTAAGCAAACATTTTTCCGGACAAAAAATGTTTCCGGACAACATCCTGTCCCCCTGGACAATTTCTCATCACGGCTACTATTAAAAGGGGGCCTGGGGGCGGAGCCCCCAGCGAGCACAAGGCGAGTCTAATTAACTATACAACCCGATGTGTAACTGACTCATTGACTCATCAGGGATACAAATCTTTACCCACTTCTAGAATAGCTACGGGGTTGAAACTTGGCACGATTTTAGGTTTTGTTCTTAAACCACCAGGAAAATTGCCAAAAGTGACATTTTCAAATTTTAACCCCCCTAAAAAAATTCAAAATGGCGGATTTTTGAAAAGTGCGAAAAAGGTGTTTTTTTAAAACGTTTATTGTGCACAAACCGTTGGTCTAAGCAAAAAACGGAGCACACTTACAGTATTTAGAATTAAACGAGCTACAATTTTATAACATAAAGTTTCTTTCTATCTCCACCCCTTCCCCCCTATATTTCGCTCTAAACACAAAATATTGGAATTTTTCATCATCTTTTTTTGTTCAAACGTCCGTCGCAGCTCAACCGTAGGTCTGATCAAGTAACGGAGACCACCCTAATACGTATCTTTTTACGATCTACAACTTTGTAATTTAACATTTCTTTCCATTTTCACTCCTTCACCCCCAAATCCATGCTTAAACTTGAAATTTTGCCATTTTTCTTGTTTTTTTGGGGGGTTGGCTGCCCTGGAGTAGGTTAAAATCCGTTTTGGATATGTTTGACCTATTACTTGTTTTTAAATAAGCCTAAAGTTCATCCTTAACCGATTTTGGAATTTTCACTCACCCTACTCAACCCTCAAAATTGGGGGGATAACTTTAGTTAAAATTAAAAATCCCGATTTTGAAGATTCTCGTCAATTAAAAATTATATAAACGCAAGATTATATATAAACAAACAAATGTTTTGTATACAACATTTTATGGTGTACATTTTGTTCCATGGCGCTTTTTACCTATCTAAACTCAAACCCCCTCAAAAAACCCCATTTCGATAGTTGGGTCCTTAGAATTTAGGAGTTAGCCTACTTACACACTCATATTAGCGCTAGAACATTGAAATTTTGTTAAATATATGACAATAGCTAATTTGCAACCAAAAGGCGAGTGAGCGTAGCGAACGAGCTAACGTAAAGGCAAGTGAGCGCAGCGAACGAGCTCCAACCTAAAGGTGAGTGAGCGTAGCGAACGAGCTAACCTAAAGGCGAGTGAGCGCAGCGAACGAGCTCCAACCTAAAAGTGAGTGAGCGTAGCGAACGAGCTAACCTGAAGGCAAGTGAGCGCAGCGAACGAGCTCCAACCCAAAGGTGAGTGAGCGTAGCGAACGAGCTAACCTGAAGGCAAGTGAGCGCAGCGAACGAGCTCCAACCTAAAGGTGAGTGAGCGTAGCGAACGAGCTAACCTGAAGGCAAGTGAGCGCAGCGAACGAGCTCCAACCTTAAGGTGAGTGAGCGTAGCGAACGAACTTCAACCAGGATTTGATTGAGCCATGTGTTTAGTTTAATTTTTTTCCCATCTCCACCCCAAATTCGTGTTTAAACCTGAAATTTTACCTTTTTTCCCTATTTTTGGTGATTTTTACTGCGCAAAGGGTCCACTCCTCATGCCGATAATTTTTACCAACCCCCCGCCCCCAAAGGGGGCCTAAGATTGTTTTAAAATATTATTTTTACTCACTTTAACTCCAAAGACTTTATATCGATGCTTATTGATGTGAAGAAAGTTTTAGAGGTTGTGACTTAGCAAATTTAAAATATCATAGCACCGGCCCTACATCGAGACTCTAACATGTCAAGACTGGTTTGGTTTGCACTAAACAACCCCCCTATGGAATACTTCGCAACTGCAAAGTTATCACTACGTCTTTTACGCAAAAAGCAAAAATGTTTCCGGACAACATCCTGTCCCCCGTGACAATTTCTCATCACGGCTACTATTAAAAGGGGGCCTGGGGGCGGAGCCCCCAGCGAGCACAAGGCGAGTCTATATTATATACAACCCGATGTGTAACTGACTCACTCATTGACTCATCAGGTATACAAATTCTTACCCACTTCTAGAATAGCTACGGGGTTGAAATTTGGCACAAATTTAGGTATCGGTCTTAAACCAACAGTAAAATTGTCAAAAATACATTTTCAAATTTTAACCCCCCTAAAAAAATTCAAAATGGCGGATTTTTGAAAAGTGCGAAAAAGGTGTTTTTTTAAAACGTTTATTGTGCTCAAACCGTTGCTCTAATCAAAAAACGGAGCACACTTACAGTATTTAGAATTAAACGAGCTACAATTTTATAATATAAAGTTTCTTTCTATCTCCACCCCTTCCCCCCTATATTTCGCTCTAAACATAAAATCTTGGAATTTTTCATCATCTTTTTTTGTTCAAACGTCCGTCGCGGCTCAACCGTAGGTCTGATCAAGTAACGGAGACCACCTTTATACGTATCTTTTTACGATCTACAACTTTGTAATTTAACATTTCTTTCCATTTTCACTCCTTCACCCCCAAATTCACGCTTAAACTTGAAATTTTGCCATTTTTTCTTGTTTTTTGGGGGGTTGGCTGCCCTGGAGTAGGTTAAAATCCGTTTTGGGTGTGTTTGACCTATTACTTGGTTTTAAATATGCCTAAAGTTCATCCTTAACCGATTTCGGAATTTTCACTCACCCTACTTAACCCTCAAAATTGGGGGGATAATTTCAGTTAAAATAAAAAATCCCGATTTTGAAGATTCTCGTCAATTAAAAATTAAATAAACGCAAGATTATATCTAAACAAACAAATGTTTTGTATACAAAATTTTATGGTGTACATTTTGTTCCATGGCGCCTTTCACCTATCTATACTCCAACCCCCTCAAAAAACCCCATTTCGATAGTTGTGTCCTTGGAATTACACGTATTCCTTATAGGAAATTAACATGCTTATACACGCAAACGAGATCTAAATGTAAGTAGGTGAATGATGGATATTTAGACCAATCCCATTTTAATCCCCCCCTCTTTCGTCCCCATTAATAAAATTTTACCATTAGCAACAGGGTGCAGCACTATTATTTTTTTAAATTTATGACAATAGCTAATTTGCAACCAAAAGGTGAGTGAGCGTAGCGAACGAGCTAAACTTAAGGCAAGTGAGCGCAGCGAACGAGCTCCGACCGAAAGGTGAGTGAGCGTAGCGAACGAACTAACCTGAAGGCAAGTGAGCGCAGCGAACGAGCTCCGATCTAAAGGTGAGTGAGCGTAGCGAACGAGCTTACCTGAAGGCAAGTGAGCGCAGCGAACGAGCTCCAACCTAAAAGTGAGTGAGCGTAGCGAACGAGCTAACCTGAAGGCAAGTGAGCGCAGCGAACGAGCTCCAACCTTAAGGTGAGTGAGCGTAGCGAACGAACTTCAACCAGGATTTGATTGAGCCATGCCTTTAGTTTAATTTTTTTCCCAACTCCACCCCAAATTCGTGTTTAAACCTGAAATTTTACCTTATTTTCCCTATTTTTGGTGATTTTTACTGCGCAAGGGGTCCATTCTTCATGCCGATAATTTTTTTCAACTCCCCGCCCCCGAAGGGGGCCTAAGATTATTTTAAAATATTATTTTACCTCACTCTAACTCCCAAGACTTTATACCGATGCTTATTGATGTGAAGAAAGTTTTAGAGGTTGTGACTAAGCAAATTTTATTTATCATAGCACCGGCCCTACATCGAGACTCTTACATGTCAAGACTGGTTTGGTTTGCACTAAACAACCCCTATATGGAATACTTCGCAACTGCCAAGTTATCACTACGTCTTTTACGCAAAAATGTTTCCGGACAACATCCTGTCCCCCGTGAACATTTCTCATCACGGCTACTATTAAAAGGGGGCCTGGGGGCGGAGCCCCCAGCGAGCACAAGGCGAGTCCCAACCTTTATATTATACAGCCGGATGTGTAACTAGTAACGTATACTAATGTTTGGGCACTTCTAGATGAGCTAGAGACGTGAAATTTTCGGTGTTTTGAAGGTCTAGTGCCCAGACCCCCGGGAAAAATCTGAAAAGTGGCATTTTCCTCTTCCAACCGCCCCTAAATTAACGATTTTCCCCCCATGTTATTCTTATGGGAAATAACGTTGAAAAACACCAATTTTCGTACGCTCATCTGAACCGTTTAGAAACGTGCTAGAGACTTGGAATTTGCGTAGTATTGTACTATGGGATCTTAAATTACCGGTAATATCCTTAAAAACCCCATTTTCAAAATTCTACCCCCCCCCCAAAAAAAATCCATAAAAATTTCGGTTTTCGGAAAAACATGTTTTTTTAAAACGGCTGTAGCTCGAAAACCGTAAGAGCTAGAATCGATTTGAGGAAAAATCGTGAGTTCGAAATTAAATATTCTACAAGACAGTTTTGTCAGAGAAGGCGTCATATCGAAATTCGCACTCCTTCACCTTCAAAAAACGCTCTAACTCCAAAAATTGAGAAAATCCTCTAATTTTTACGTGTTTTTAATTTTTAAAACGACTTTTCGTATATATATTTCTACTTTTTATGCTCCCAACATTTAAAGGAATGTCCCTAGAGTGACCTTCAATAATTTTAACCTACAAAAAAAATTCAAAATGGCGGATTTTTAATAAAAAAGATTGTTTTTTAATGTATTTCTTATGGAGAATTAACATGCGTCGACAGGCAAACTAGACGTAAACGTCAGTAGGTGAAATATGGGCGTTTGGTGACAGAAAAAACATTTTTGTCACTTCTAGAGTAGCTAGCGAGCTGAAATTTTTGTTTAAAGGTTCGTCTGGGTACCAAACCACCCAGAGAGTCCCAAAATTTAGTTTTTCCAACTGAAACCCGCCAAAAGAAATCCCGTAAAACCCTAGTTTTTTTTGGGAAAAACAGGTTTTTTTTAAACTGCTGTAGCTTGAATACGGTAAGAGCTAGAATCGATTTGAGGGAAAATCGTAGGTTCAGAATTAAATTTTCTACAAGACAGTTTTCTTTAAGAAGGGGTCATATCGAAAATCTGACTCCTTCACCTTCAAAAAACGCCCTAATTCGAAAAATTGTAAAAATTCTTGATTTTTTGGTGTTTTTAATTTATAAAACGACTTTTCGTACATATATTTGTACTTTTTATGGTCTTAACGTTAAAAGAAAGTCCCTTGAGTGACCTTCTATAATTTTAACATACTAAAAAATTTTAAATGGCGGGTTTTTATTCAAAAAGGTACTTTTTAACGCTTTTTTTAACTTTTTTTTAACTAATTATTATGGATATTTAGACCAATACCATTCTAACCCCCCCCCACCCCTCTTTCATCCCCATTAAAAAAAAGGTAACCATTAGCAACAGGGTGCAGCACTAATATTTTTTTTAAATCTATGACAATAGCTAATTTGCAACCAAAAGGTGAGTGAGCGTAGCGAACGAGCTAACCTAAAGGCAAGTGAGCGCAGCGAACGAGCTCCAACTCAAAGGTGAGTGAGCGTAGCGAACGAGCTAACCTGAAGGCAAGTGAGCGAAGCGAACGAGCTCCAACCAAAATGTGAGTGAGCGTAGCGAACGAGCTAATCTGAAGGCAAGTTAGCGCAGCGAACGAGTTCCAACCTAAAGGTGAGTGAGCGTAGCGAACGAGCTAACCTGAAGGCAAGTGAGCTCCAACCTAAAGGTGAGTGAGCGAAGCGAACGAGCTAACCTGAAGGCAAGTAAGCTCCAACCTAAAGGTGAGTGAGCGTAGCGAACGAGCTAACCTGAAGGCAAGTGAGCGCAGCGAACGAGCCCCAACCTAAAGGTGAGTGAGCGTAGCGAACGAACTTCAACCAGGATTTGATTGAGCCATGCGTTTAGTTAAATTTTTTCCCATCTCCACCCCAAATTCGTGTTTAAACCTGAAATTTTACCTTTTTTCCCTATTTTTGGTGATTTTTACTGCGCAAGGGGTCCATTCTTCATGTCGATAATTTTTACCAACCCCCCGCCCCCGAAGGGGGCTTAAGATTATTTAAAAATATTATTTTACCTCACTCTAACTCCTAAGACTTTATATCGATGCTTATTGATGTGAAGAAAGTTTTAGAGGTTGTGACTTAGCAAATTTAATTCATCATAGCACCGGCCCTACATCGAGACTCTAACATGCCAAGACTGGTTTGGTTTGCACTAAACAACCCCCCTATGGAATACTTCGCAACTGCCAAGTTATCACTACGTCTTTTACGCAAAAAGCAAAAATGTTTCCGGACAACATCCTGTCCCCCGTGACAATTTCTCATCACGGCTACTATTAAAAGGGGGCCTGGGGGCGGAGCCCCCAGCGAGCACAAGGCGAGTCTAATTAACTATACAGCCCGATGTGTAACTCACTGATCAGGTATACTAATGTTTGGGCACTTCTAGATGAGCTAGAGACTTGAAATTTTCGGCGTTTTGTAGGTCTAGTGCCCAAACCCCCGGGAAAATTCCGAAAAGTAGCATTTTCCCCTTTCAACCCCCCCTAAATTAACAATTCCCCCCCATGTTATTCTTATGGGAAAAATACCGACTTTCGTACGCTCATCTGAACCGTTTAGAAAAATGCTAGAGACTTGGAATTTGCGTAGTATTGCACTATAGGATCTTATGTTACCGGTGAAGTTCGTAAAAACCCCATTTTCAAAATTCATCCCCCCCAAAAAAAATTCCATTAAAATCCCGGTTTTTTGAAAAACAGGTTTTTTTAAAACGGCTGTAGCTCGAAAACGGTAAGAGCTAGAATCGATTTGAGGGAAAATCGTGAGTTTGGAATGAAATTCTCTACAAGACACTATTGAGCGTTTTTCGAAAATCGCACTCCTTCACCTTCAAAAAACGCCCTACTTCCAAAAATTTTGAAAATGCTCGATTTTTTTACGTGTTTTTAATTTTTAAAACGACTTTTCGTTCGTATATTTGTACTTTTTATGCTCCCAACATTGAAAGGAAAGTGCCTCAAGTGACCTTCTATAATTTTTACGTACTAAAAAAAATTAAAAATGGCGGATATTTAATCGAAAATATTATTTTTTAACGTATTTCTTATGGAGAATTAACATGCTTCGACAAGCAAACGTCAGTAGGTGAAATATGAGCGTTTGGCGACAGAAAAAGCATTTTTGTCACTTCTAGAGTTGCTACGGAGCTGAAATTTTTTGTTAAAGTTTGTCTGGGTACCAAACCATCCAGAAAGTCCCAAAATTTAGTCTTTTCCAACCGAAACCCATTAAAAGAAATCCCTTAAAACCCTAGTTTTTGGGAAAAACACGTTTTTTTACAACTGCTGTAGCTCGAAAACGGTAAGAGCTAGAATCAAATTGAGGGAAAATCGTAGGTTCAGAATTAAATTTTCTACAAGACACTTTTCTCAAAAGAAGGGATCATATCGAAAATATGACTCCTTCACCTTCAAAAAACGCCCTACTTCGAAAAATTGTGAAAATTCTTGATTTTATTTGTTTTTAATTTATAAAACGACTTTTCGTCCATATATATGTACTTTTTATGGTCTTAACGTTGAAAAGAAAATCCTTTGAGTGACCTTCTATAATTTCAACGTGCTAAAAAATTTAAAATGGCGGGTTTTAAATCAAAAAGGTAGTTTTTAACTCTTTTTTAACGTATTCCTTATAGAAGATTAACATGCTTATACACGCAAACGAGATCTAAATGTAAGTAGGTGAATTATGGATATTTAGACCAATCCCATTCTAACCCCCCCTCTTTCATCCCCATTAATAAAATTTTACCATTAGCAACAGGGTGCAGCCCTATTATTTTTTTTAAATTTATGACAATAGCTAATTTGCAACCAACAGGTGAGTGAGCTTAGCGAACGAGCTAACCTTAAGGCAAGTGAGCGCAGCGAACAAGCTCCAACCTTAAGGTGAGTGAGCGTCGCGAACGAGCTCCAACCTAAAAGTGAGTGAGCGCAGCGATTCTAGATGAGCTTCAGACTTGAAATTTTAGGTGTTTTGTAGGTCTAGTGCCCAAACCCCCGGGAAAATTCCAAAAAGTGACATTTTTAAATTTTAACCCCCCCGAAATTAAGGGTTTCCCCCCCATGTTATTCTTATGGGGAATAACATTAAAAATGGCCGACTTTGGTGTGCCCATCTGAACGGTTTAGAAACGTGCTAGAGACTTCAAATTTGCGTAGTATTGTAGTATTGGATCTTACATTACCGGTGAAATTCCCAAAAGTCCCATTTTCCAATTTTAACCCCCCAAAAATCCAAAATGGCGGACCTCTGAAAACGAAAAAACACCTTTTTTTCAACCGGATGTAGCTCGAAAACGGTAAGAGATAGAAAAGATTTGAAAGTATATTCAGGAACAGGAATTAAATTTTATACAAAACCCTCTTTGGCGTTTTCCAAAAATCGGACTCCTTCAGCTTCAAAAAACGGCCTACTTTCAAAGTTTTGTAAATGTCATTCACATTTTTTACGGTTTTCGCTATTTTTTCATATTTAAATAATTTCTTTTTGCAGATATTAATAATGCTCTGTATTTTCCTTACTTTACTTTATATTTTACTCATTTAATGTTTTTTTGTATCTTTACTCCTTAACCCCCAAAACTTAGGTTTAATGTCAAAATTTAAAGGTTTTTTACAACTTTTACAAGCCCCATGTTATTCTTATGGAGAATAACATTGAAAAATGTCGACTTTAGTATGCTTATCTGAACCACTTAGAAACGTGCTAGAGACTTGAAACTTGGTATTATTGTAGTAGGGGATCTTATATTAATGATGAAATTTGCAAAAGTCCCATTTTCAAATTTTAACCCCGCCAAAAATCCAAAATGGCGGACCTCTGAAAACGATAAAACAAGTTTTTTTCAAACGGATATAGCTCAAAAACAGTAAGAGCTAGAAAAGATTTGAAAGGATCTTAGCAAAAGGAAATTAAATTTTCTACTGAACCCTTCTGAGCGTTTTCCAAAATTCGCACTCCTGAAACTTCAAAAAACGCCCTAATTTCAAAATTGTGTAAATTTCTTTCAAATTTTTACCGGTTTTCGTTATTTTTTCATACTTAAACAATTCCTTTTTGCAAATATTATTATTGCTTTGTGTTCTCCTTACTTTACTTTAAATTTTACACATTACATGTTATTTCGTAACTTTACTCCTTGACCCAAAATACTTAAGTTTTTACCACTTTTACGAGCCCCATATTATTCTTATGCAGAATAAGATTGAAATTTGATGACTTTGGTATGGTCAAATGAATCGTTTAGAAATGTGCTAGAGACTTGAAATTTGTTAGTATTCTAGTAATGGATCCTAAGTTAATGGTGAAATTTGCAAAAGTTCAATTTTTAAATTTTAACACACCCAAAAATCCATAATGGCGGACCTCTGAAAACGACAAAACACGTTTTTTTCAATCGGCTATAGTTCGAAAACTGTAAGAGCTAGAAAAGATTTGAAAGATTTTTCATGAACAGGAATTAAATTTTCTACAAAACCCTTTTAAGCGTTACCTGAAAATCGCACTCCTTCAGCTTCAAAAAACGCCCTACTTTCAAAATTTGGTAAATTTCTATAAAATTTTTACCGGTTTTCGCAATTTTTTTATACTTTAATAATTTATTTTTGCAAATATTATTATTGCTTTCCCCTTACTTTGCTTTAAATTTTACTCATTTACATTTTTTTTCGTAACTTTACTCCTTGACCCCCAAAACTACGAGCCCAATGTTATTATTATGGAGAATAACATTGTAACTACTAATGACGACTAACAGCCAGGGGGCCTGGGGGCGGAGCCCCCAGCGAGCCAAAGGCGAGTCTATATTATATACAACCCGATGTGTAACTGACTGACTGACTGACTCACTGATCAGGTATACTAAATATTGGGCACTTCTAGAATAGCTAGAGAGCTGAAATTTTCGGTGGAGGTCCGTATGGGTCCCAGACCACCAGGAAAATCCCAAAAAGTTACATTTTCAAATTGCAACCCCCCCAAAAAAATTCCATTAAAAACGCCCTTTTTTGGGAAAAACGTGTTTTTTTAAAACAGCTGTAGCTCGAAAACGGTAAGAGCTAGAATCGATTTGAGGAAAAATCGTGAGTTTGGAATGAAATTTTCTACAAAACACTATTAAGCGTTTTTCAAAAATCGCACTCCCTCACCTTCAAAAAACGCCCTACTTCCAAAAATTGTGAAAATGCTCGATTTTTTTACGTGTTTTTAATTTTTAAAACGACTTTTCGTTCGTATATTTGTACTTTTTATGCTCCCAACATTGAAAGGAAGGTGCCTCAAGTGACCTTCTATAATTTTAACGTACTAAAAAAAATTAAAAATGGCGGATTTTCAATAAAAAAGATTATTTTTTAACGTATTTCTTATGGAGAATTAACATGCTACGACAAGCAAACTAGAAGTAAACGTCAGTAGGTGAAATATGGGCGTTTGGCGACAGAAAAAGCATTTCTGTCACTTCTAGAGTATCTACGGGGCTGAAATTTTTTGTCAAGGTATATCTGGGTACCAAACCACCCAGAAAGTCTCGAAATTTAGTTTTTCCAACTGAAACCCACCAAAAGAAATCCCTTAAAACCCTAGTTTTTTTTCGGAAAAACATGTTTTATTAAAACTGCTGTAGCTCGAAAACGGTAAGAGCTAAAAACGATTTGAGGGAAAATCGTAGGTTCAGAATTAAATTTTCTACAAGACACTTTTCTCAAAGAAGGGGTCATATCGAAAATCTTACTCCTTCACCTTAGAAAAACGCTCTACTTCCAAAAATTGTTAAAATTCTTGATTTCTTTGATGTTTTTAATTTATAAAACGGATTTTCGTACATATATTTGTACTTTTTATGGTCTTAACGTTGGAAAGAAAGTCCCTTGATTGGCTTTCTATAATTTCGACGTACTAAAAAATTTAAAATGGCGGATTTTCAATCAAAAATGTAGTTTTTGACTCTTTTTTAACGTATTCCTTATAGAAAATTAACATGCTTATACACACAAACGAGATCTAAATGTATATAGGTGAATTAAAAGGTGAGTGAGCGTAGCGAACGAGCTCCAACCTAAAAGTGAGTGAGCGTAGCGAACGAACTAACCTGAAGGCAAGTGAGCGCAGCGAACGAGCTCCAACCTAAAAGTGAGTGAGCGTAGCGAACGAGCTAACCTGAAGGCAAGTGAGCGCAGCGAACGAGCTCCAACCTAAAGGTGAGTGAGCGTAGCGAACGAGCTAACCTGAAGGCAAGTGAGCGCAGCGAACGAGCTCCAACCTAAAGGTGAGTGAGCGTAGCGAACGAACTTCAACCAGGATTTGATTGAGCCATTTTACCTCACTCTAACTCCTAAGACTTTATATCGATGCTTATTGATGTGAAGAAAGTTTTAGAGGTTGTGACTTAGCAAATTTAATTTATCATAGCACCGGCCCTACATCGAGACTCTAACATGTCAAGACTGGTTTGGTTTGCACTTAACAACCCCTCTATGAAATACTTCGCAACTGTAAAGTTATCACTACGTCTTTTACGCAAAAATGTTTCCGGACAACATCCTGTCCCCCGTGACAATTTCTCATCACGGCTACTATTAAAAGGGGGCCTGGGGGCGGAGCCCCCAGCGAGCACAAGGCGAGTCTATAATCTATACAGCCCGATGTGTAACTGATAAGGTATACAAATTCTAGACCACTTCTAGACGTGCTAGAGACTTGAAATTTTCGGCGTTTTGTAGGTATAGTGCCCAAACCCCCGGGAAAATCCCGAAAAGTCGCATTTTCCCCTTCCAACCCCCCCTAAATTAACAATTTCCCCCCCATGTTATTCTTATGGAAAATAACGTTGAAAAACACCGATTTTCTTACGCTCATCTGAAACGTTTAGAAACGTGCTAGAGACTTGGAATTTGCGTAGGATTGTACTATGGGATCCTACATTACCATTAAAATTCGTAAAAACCCCGTTTTCAAAATTCTACCCCCCCAAAAAAATTCCATAAAAATTTCGGTTTTCGGAAAAACATGTTTTTTTAAAACGGCTCTAGCTCGAAAACCGTAAGAGCTAGAATCGATTTGAGGAAAAATCGTGAGTTCGAAATTAAATTTTCTACAAGACAGTTTTGTCAGAGAAGGCGTCATATCGAAATTCGCACTCCTTCACCTTCAAAAAACGCTCAAACTCCAAAAATTGTAAAAATCCTCTATTTTTTTACGTGTTTTTAATTTTTAAAACGACTTTTCGTATATATATTTCTATTTTTTATGCTCCCAACATTAAGAGAAAAGTTACGTAAGTGACCTTCTATAATTTTAATTTACGAAAAAAAATTTAAAATTGCGAATTTTCAATCAAAAAGGTAATTTTTTACGCATTTTCTTATGGAGAATTAGCATGTTTTGACAGGCATTTTCGAGCACTTCTAGACGTGCCAGGGAGATGAAATTTGGCACGCACGTGGGTCTTGGGCCCACCCGCTCGGTAAAATTCCGAATAGTCGCATTTTCCTCTTTCAACCCCCTCTAAATTAACAATTCCCTCCCCATGTTATTCTTTTGGGAAATAACATTGAAAAATACCGACATTCGGACGCTCATCTGAACCGTTAAGAAACGTGCTAGAGACTTGAGATTTTGTAGTTTTGTAGTAAGGGATCTTACATTACCGGTGAAATTAGTAAAAGCCCCATTTTCAAGATTCAACCCCACCAAAAAAATCTATTAAAAACCCCTATTTTTGGAAAAAACGTTTTTTTTTAACAGCTGTAGCTCGAAATCGGTATCCAGACGCGATTTGAGGAAAAATCGTAGGTTCGCAATGAAATTTTCTACAATACGGTTTTGTCCGAGAAGGCGTCATATCGAAATTTGCACTCCTTCACCTTCAAAAAACGCTCTAACTCCAAAAATTGTAAAAATCCTCTATTTTTTTACGTGTTTTTAATTTTTAAAACCACTTTTCGTATATATATTTCTACTTTTTATGCTCCCAACGTTGAAAGGAAAGTCCCTAGAGTGACCCTCAGTAATTTAAACCCACAAAAAAATTCAAAAAGGCGGATTTCCAATTTAAAAGATGATTTTTTAAGCATTTTCTTATGGAGAATTAGCATGCGTCGACAGGCAAACTAGACGTAAACGTCAGTAGGTGAAATATGGGCGTTTGGTGACAGAAAAAACACTTTTGTCACTTCTAGAGTAGCTACGGAGCTGAACTTTTTGTAAAGGTTTGTCTGGGTACCAAACCACCCACAAAGTCCCGAAATGTAGTTTTTGTTACTATTATGACAATAGCTAATTTGCAACCAAAAGGTGAGTGAGCGTAGCGAACGAGCTAACCTGAAGGCAAGTGAGCGCAGCGAACGAGCTCCAACCTAAAGGTGAGTGAGCGTAGCGAACGAGCTGACCTGAAGGCAAGTGAGCGCAGCGAACGAGCTCCAACCTAAAGGTGAGTGAGCGTAGCGAACGAACTTCAACCAGGATTTGATTGAGCCATGACCTAAAGGTGAGTGAGCGTAGCGAACGAGCTAACCTGAAGGCAAGTGAGCGCAGCGAACGAGCTCCAAACTAAAGGTGAGTGAGCGTAGCGAACGAACTTCAACCAGGATATGATTGAGCCATGCGTTTAGTTTAATTTTTTCCCATCTCCACCCCAAATTCGTGTTTAAACCTGAAATTTTACTTTATTTTCCCTATTTATGGTGATTTTTACTGCGCAAAGGGTCCATTCTTCATGCCGATAATTTTTACCAACCCTTCGCCCACGAAGGGGGCCTAAGATTATTTTAAAATATTATTTTACCTCACTCTAACTCCTAAGACTTTATATCGATGCTTATTGATGTGTAGAAAGTTTTAGAGGTTGTGACTTAGCAAACTTAATTTATCATGGCACCGGCCCTACATCGAGACTGTAACATGTCAAGACTGGTTTGGTTTGCACTAAACAACCCCCCTATGGAATACTTCGCAACTGCCAAGTTATCACTACATCTTTTACGCAAAAATGTTTCCGAACAACATCCTGTCCCCCGTGACAACTTCTCATCATGGATACTATTAAAAGGGGGCCTGGGGGCAACTATCCCCCAACCAAAAAAGGGGGCCTGGGGGCGGAGCCCCCAGCGAGCACAAGGCGAGTCTAAATAACTATACAGCCCGATGTGTAACTGACTCACTCACTCACTGGGGATACTAATTCTAGACCACTTCTAGATGAGCTAGAGACTTGAAATTTTCGGTGGTTGTAGGTCTAGTGCCCAAACCCCCGGGAAAATTCTAAAAAGTGACATTTTTTTATTTTAACCCCCCCGTAATCTCGAATTTCCCCCCCATGTTATTCTTATGGGAAATAGCATAGAAAATTGCCGACTTTGGTAAGCTCATCTGAACAACTTAGAAACGTGCTAGAAACTTCAAATTTGCGTAGTATTGTAGTGAGAGATCTTACGTTGGCGGTGGAATGTGCAAAAGTTCCATTTTCAAATTTTAACCCATCCAAAAATCCAAAATGGCGGACCTCTGAAAACGAAAAAACACTTTTTTTTCAACCGGATGTAGCTCGAAAACGGTAAGAGATAGAAAAGATTTGAAAGTATATCCAGGAACAGGAATTAAATTTTATACAAAACCCTCTTAGGCGTTTTCCAAAAATCGGACTCCTTCAGCTTAAAAAACGGCCTACTTTCAAAATTTGGTAAATTTTTATTAAATTTTTACCGGTTTTCGCCATTTTTTCATACTTAAACAATTTATTTTTCAAAAATTATTATTGCTTTGTATTCTCCTTACTTTACTTTAAATTTTACTCATTACATGTTTTTTCGTAACCTCACTCCTTGACCCCCAAAACTTAATTTTAATCTCAAAATTTGAAGGTTTTTTGCCACTTTTACGAGCCCCATGTTATTCTTATGGAGAATAAGATTGAAATTTATTGACTTTGGTATGGTCATATGAATCGTTCAGAAACGTGCTAGAGACTTGGAATTTGGTAGTATTGTAGTAAGGGATCATAAGCTAATGGTGAAATTTTCAAAAGTCCCATTTTCAAATTTTAACCACCCTAAAAATCCAAAATGTCCTCTGAATACGACAAAACAAGGTTTTTTCAACCGGATGTAGCTCGAAAACCGTAAGAGCTAGAAAAGATTTGAAAGGATCTTAGCGAAAGGAAATTAAATTTTCTACTAAACCCTATCAAGCGTTTTCCGAAAATCGAACTCCTTAAGCTTCAAAAAACGCCCTACTTACAAAATTTGGTAAAGTTTTATTAAATTTTTACCGGTTTTCGCCATTTTTTCATACTTAAATAATTTTTTTCCCCAAAAATTATTATTGCTTTGTATTCTCCTTACTTTACTTCAAATTTTACTCATTACATGTCTTTTCGTAACTTTACTCCTTGACCCCCAAAACTTAGGTTTAATGTCAAAAATTACTATTACGAATCGGTGAATTGGTTCTCGCTCTTATTTCTGCGTTCTCATTTGACTACCCTAGTTGGATTTGAGTTGCATCTTTAACTCTAATTTTTCGAAGTTCTTCGTGTTATTTGAGTATTTATTGCTTATTATGGATTTTACGTGCGTTGCTGTTGGATCCTTTCACCAAGGAGATCCAAGGTTCACTGACAGTAACAACTCTCAGTGTGTGGCCAATGCGGCCTGTGCTCTAGCTTGGCAAGTGTTCCACGGTGGTTTCAACACTAATGCTATCGATGAAATACTCACGGCCGGTGATCGCTTGTATAGAGAATCTCGCCGTGAGTATAACGTTGGTAGCCGGTACTTGTTCCCCGAGGAGCTTGCCAGGCGTTTCGAAATTGCAGATAGGGACGTCACCGTCGAGGAAATGTCGTTCGTCTGCAACGGATTGTACCCGGCTAATGTAGACAGCCTTGATGAGGCAGTGACATCACTGTCAACTGTCTTGGAAAGTTCAATGCCCGTTGATTCTCTCGACGGCGGGTTTCTGTTCACGGGGCAATTAGTGACTTTGGCCTTTTGGCGTCACCGAGAACACTTATATCTCTTTGATTCCCACGCCGTGAATAATATCCGCCGTAGAGATGTTGTCCCCGATAACAACAAAGCGAGGCTATTTCAATGTGGTAGTTTCACTGCATTGGCCTCACTTTTATTGACAAATTCCGCGTTCGTCGGTGGAGAGTACAGCATCATGAGACTCAAGTTTTCGATTGACTGTACAAACCAACCGATCGAACATGCGGTTATTGATCCAAATCCTATTCCCCCCTCCCCGACGGTTTCAGATCCCGTATTGGATGTCAAAAAAGGTCCTGGCAGACCTAAAAAGGTAAAACGCGGGCGTCCGAAAGTTTTGGACACTACGCATGACGAGCAAGTGCAAGCGGCAAAGAAGAAGTACAGAGAGACGCACTCTGATGACATCTGAGAAAAAAATAGTCAGTACTCCCAGAACCATCCTGAGGTGAACAGGGAGGCTGTAGGCCGTTACAGCCAAACCCACCCTGAGGTCAACAGAGCTGCTGTTGGCCGTTACAGCCAAACCCATCCTGAGGTCAACAGAGCTGCTGTTGGCCGTTACAGTCAAAATAACCCTGACATACACCGGAAGGCTGTTCGAGAGTACGACTTGCGTCATCCCGGAGCTTCTTCTGGAAGAGTGCAGATTTTCCGTCTGAAAAATCCTCTATTTACCGATCTTCGTCACTTGCCAGCTTCACTTGCTCGAAGCATTTCTGATCACGGTCCAATGGGGTCTTGGAAGGGGGAGCTGTTGAATGATATTCCAGCTTTTAGTCTTAAAAAAGTTAGTCTTTGGGACAATGATATTTTTAAATGTATGCACTGTGGCGCTCCACTTTTTGAGGAGGAAAAGGGTAGGAAGAAGTGGTGTTGCGGACAAGGGGCATACAACGTCCTTGATCTAAGTCCTCTTGATGAATCCTTCTATTCGGATCGGCGTTTTCTCGATAGGGCTCGTGCCTACAACGACCTGTTTGCGTTCTGTGCTTTAGAGGTATCTGGTGGGTACAGGCACCCCAGTGGTCTCTCTTTCTTTAAAATCGAAGGGAGAATGTACCACCAGGTCTACAATCTGTCCGACCCTGGTCAAAAGTTTACCACTAAGGCTGGGGACGTACAGTTTGTGAACCGGTCCCGTCTTTACATCGACGACGGTGAAGAACGGCGGAACATTGCCTTGGGTAGATCACTTGACGGTGACGTTGTTGACTCTATCAATCGATACCTGTCACAGCAGAATCCATACGTCACTCACTATCGGCGTTTGGGTAGTGAGCCAGCTGTGAACGCTCACTTGGATTTCCAAGTGACAAGTAGATCTACCCATGGTCCCGTTCTAGGTGACAGGCAAACAGGCGTTGAGGTGCACGCTGTCATAAGCACCGACGAGACAGTTTACGAGCCCCGCAAGCTATCCGTATGGAAAGTTGGATCCGGAAGACCCACTTCTATCAACCTTTTCAGTCCCCTCATGGAACCCTTCCAGTACCCTCTGCTCTATCCTCAAGGCACTTTGGGCTGGCATATTGGTCGCCGCGACAATTTTAACAACAAATTGTCCCAGTATGATTATTCCCGTTGCCTTCTGCTGTCTGAGCCTCGTTTCTCACACCTCGGCCGACTGTCTCAAGCTTGGCAGGTCGAAATGTATGCCAGATACGAGGACGAGAAGCTCAACTACATCAAGTTCACGCAGACGAAGGCAGCTGAAAATGCCATGAGGATAGGGCCGTTGGATGAGATTGAAGCGGCGAATCGTGGTGGACGGCAAGTGCTCAACGACATTAACAATGACGAGACAGTTCAGGGGGAAGGTGGGGTACAGGCTGGCAAAGTTTACCTCCCAAGTTCGTTTACCGGGGGGCCGAGATATATGAAACTTCGATATGAGAATGCTATGGCATTGGTCTCACGTCTCGGCTTCCCCACATTTTTTCTCACATTCACTTATAGTGCGACTTGGGAGGAGAACAAAAAAGCCTGTCCTCGAAATAGCGGTCGCAGTGATCCCAGCACGGCCTGCAGAGTTTTCTATATCAAACTGCTGGAACTCCTCCGTGATTTGCGCAGCGGAGCTATGTTCGGTCGGTCTATCTACATAGTCCACGTCATCGAGATGCAGATGCGGGGTCTTCCACATGCCCACATCGTGTTCAAAATCGATGGCGATGGACCAGTGCAGGCTTCGGACATAGACTCCCTCATCCGCGCTGACATTCCATCTCCGGAGGAGGCAGGAGGCCGATTAAGGGCGTTGGTTCTGCGGCACATGATCCACGGCCCTTGTGGTACGGATCACAGGACCGACTTCCCTTGCTGGGACACTGCCAAAGGCAGCTGTTTAAAATTTTTCCCCAAACCTCCCTGTGAATCAACCCATGTAGACGAGAGGGGTTTTGTAAAATATCGACGTGATTATGGTAACGAGGGGAGTATAACTTCAAGAAACAAATCGATTCCTGTACATGACGGCTGGGTCGTGCCGTACAACTCGGCATTACTACTTAAATACGAGGCACACATCAACTTGGAGGTAGCTTCCACTCGTCGTGTGATCAAGTATCTGTTTAAATACCTCATGAAGGGTGGCTCGCTTCAGAACGTCAAAGTTACTCCTCTTAGTAAACAAGACGATGAAGTTGAGCACTACGTCACGAAGCGTATGGTGGGAGCCAGCGATGCATGCTGGCGTCTCTTGGACTTTCCCATCTCAAAGTCTGAGCCCACAGTCGATTGTCTCCCTGTCCACCTAGAGGGAAAACAGACTGTGTGCTTCCGCCCTAACAACTTGACACACGCCACTTCGGGAGCTACCTCTGACCTGCTCTTGTATTTCAATAGGCCTCTTGACTCGGTATTCGACGATTTAACCTACCAGTCTTTTTTCGAGCAGTACGTTATTCATAACAAACGCCCTAGTAATGCTGAGGTGTACGACCATCCAGACGGCAAGCATTTCCTTACCTCAAGAAAGCGTGGTCAAAAGATCTGTCGTCTCTTCTGGGTCTCGCCAAACAGAAGCGAGCAGTACTTTCTTAGGCTCCTTTTGATGGTCATTCCGTGCCGGGGATACGCCGACCTGCTTGCTCGTGGTGGTGATGGTTGCACGACATATCAACAGGTTGCGCGCACCCTCGGTTTGGTTGAGGACGAGGACGAGTACCACCAAGCCCTCAAGGAAGCAGCTTGTTTCATGGTCGGCCCGAGGCTCCGCTCTTTCTTTGTCCTTCTGTGCAACATGGGAGCTCCTGCGGCCCTCTTGTGGGATGCTTTCCGTGACGCATTGTGCGAAGACCATTTGGAGCGGAATCCTCTTGATCACGAGGTTGCGTACAAGCTGGCTCTGATTGAGATCGATCGAAGCCTTCGACGTCAGGGATCCTGCTTGGCCGATCACGGTCTCCCTACTGTAGACGACGACACGACCGAACTGGGGAGGGAACTTCTCATCTACGGTGAAAATCGTCAGAGATCACTTGTAGATGAGTGGGAACCTAAACTTTCCCGCGACCAGAGGGCGGTCTTCGATTATGTTCGGTCTCTACTACAGGGCCAAGTCGATCGTCGATCAACAAAATTGATTTTCCTTGACGGACCCGGAGGCTACGGCAAGACCTTCCTAATACACGTAATCCTCGCTTACGTCCGTAGTCGTAACCAAGTCGCTATTGCTGTCGCTAGCTCCGGCATTGCCGCTGGTAATCTGCCTGGTGGCACGACAGCACATAGCATGTTTCGGCTACCACTTGATCTCGGCGATGGCACTGGATATTGGAACTTGACCAACGGATCTCAGCGGGCAGAACTCATCAGAGCCGCACAGCTCATAGTTTTTGATGAGGCCCCGATGGCTCACCGGTACATTTTTGAAATCATCGACAGATCTCTGCGTGACTTAATGAATTCACCTGAGCCATTCGGGAATAAGATCTTTATCTGCTGCGGAGATTTCCGTCAGATCGCACCAGTTGTTGCCAAGGCTCGTACTCCGGCCGACATTGCCTGTGTATCACTGTGTGCGTCATCTCTGTGGTCAAGTTTCAAAATCTTTTCTCTCTCCACTCCTCACCGGACTTCTGGGTCCACTGCCTACTCTGACTTCCTCCTCCAAGTAGGCAATGGAACAATTACATCTGTTCCTTTTGGGGAAGGCCGTGACTCTGTTGCCCTGATCCCACTGTCCGGTCTGAAATACGTGACATCCCTTCCCGACTTGATTGACTTTGTGTTTCCTGCTTGTGACCTACACCACACAGACATAATTGCTGGCAGGTCCATTCTTTCAACCATGAACGCCAATGTCCAGCAGATCAATAACACCGTTCTCAACCTGATGGACGGCGTCGTTCATGAGTTGAGGAGTGCGGATTCTGTGGACAAGGAGAACGACGATGGTATGGATGTAGACGTTCACTTGTTGAACCAAGCTACTGGCAAGGGTGTACCAGACCATGTCCTGCGACTCAAGATTGGCTCCGTGTGTCTCGTCATGAGGAACTTGAACATTGACAGCGGACTCGTAAACGGCACTAAAGTAATCGTGACGGCAATAAGACCTCGTCTGATCACAGTGCGACTCCCTGGACAACATGATCCGATTTGTATTCCCCGGATACAATTCGTTTTCCCGTTCGTCGAGGGGTCACCGCTTCGTGTCCGCCGTCTTCAGTTCCCTCTCATGCTGGCATATTCCATGACTGGCCACAAAAGCCAGGGCCAGACGATTGATCGCGTTGGAGTCGATCTTCGCAGTGACTGTTTCACCCATGGTCAGTTGTACGTCCTTCTCAGTAGGGTCAGACATCCAGACCATATAGTCGTCCTTGTCCGTCCCGACCGTGTCCAAGGTGGAATCGCATACGCGAAAAATATCGTGTATGACGATCTCCTCCTGTAACCCTGATTTGACTTTAGCTTTAGGTTGTTGTATATATTTCATTTCAGTTTTTTCTTTATTAATAAGTCGTTTTTTTGTGTTTTTAGTATTTTAGTTTGGCAGTACGATAGGGCCTGCCTTATCAAAAGTCCCCGTTGTTGTTTATATTTTTTCTTCTTTTTAGTAGTTAGTTAAGTTGTTCTCTATATTTCTTTAAGTAGTTAGTAAAGTTTACTAACTTGTACATTTGTAAATAATTGTAAATATGGTTCCGACGTTTCCTGGCCTCCTCGTGGCGGAGCTGGATATGCCATAAAGTTTATGGCTAACCGACAGGGAAACAAACATTACTTGATCTATTTTCATAAATGTATACATGGATATCTACTATAATCTATTTACTTCATATGAAACTTTACTATTATCAACTTATTCACTTATCAATCTACTTATCTTATACAAAAGTCTACTGCATTTTTTAACAATTGTAAATATGGTTCCGACGTTTCCTGGCCTCCTCGTGGCGGAACTGGATATGCCATAAAGTTTATGGCTAACCGACAGGGACACAAACATTACTTGATCTATTTTCATAAATATATACATGAATATTTACTATAATCTATTTACTTTATATAATACTTTACAATTATCAACTTATTAACTTTTCAATCTACTCTAATATATATTGTGAAATAATTATTACTTCAATATCGATTTTCGCTATTGCAATGCCAATTATATTATCACTTCGTTTGACCAAATACTCAATTGTAAACATACTTTACTAACGTACTCTCTTACCGCAACTTTAAAATTAATGTTTTATAATGGATTCTTTAAGTTGGAGCTGAAAATTAACTTGCCGAACTCCTCAAGTATATTAGTTTTGATATAACGCAATATAGACTGTTTCACTGACTGCTTTGTTACCCGTCTTGTTACAATTAAACTCTAATCTACTAATGACGACTAACAGCTAGGGGGCCTGGGTGCGGAGCCCCCAGCGAGCCAAAGGCGAGTCTAATTAACTATACAGCCCGATGTGTAACTCACTCACTGACTCACTGATCAGGTATACTAATGTTTACCCACTTCTAGAATAGCTACGGGGTTGAAACTTGGCACGATTTTAGGTATTGTTCTTAAACCACCAAGAAAATTGCCAAAAGTCACATTTTTAAATTTTAACCCCCCTAAAAAAATTCAAAATGGCGGATTTTTGAAAAGTGCGAAAAAGGCGTTTTTTTAAAACGTTTATTGTGCTTAAACCGTTCGTCTAATCAAAAAACGGAACACACTTACAGTATTTAAAATTAAACGAGCTACAATTTTATAATATAAAGTTTCTTTCTATCTTCACCCCTTCCCCCCAATATTTCGCTCTAAACACAAAATTTTGGAATTTTTCATCATGTTTTTTTGTTCAAACGTCCGTCGCGGCTCAACCGTAGGTCTGATCAAGAAACAGATAGCACCTACGTATGTTTACTTTTGACGATCTACAACTTTGTAGTTTAAATTTTTTTTCCATCTTCACTCGTTCACCCCCAAATTCATGCTTAAACTTGAAATTTTGCCATTTTTCCTTGTTTTTTGGGGGGTTGGCTGCCCTGGAGTAGGTTAAAATCCGTTTTGGGTATGTTTGACCTATTACTTGTTTTTAAATATGCCTAAAGTTCATCCTTAACCGATTTCGGAATTTTCACTCACCCTAATTAACCCTCAAAATTGGGGGGATAGTTTTAGTTAAAATAAAAAATCCCGATTTTGAAGATTCTCGTTAATTAAAAATTATATAAACGCAAGATTATATATAAACAAACAAATGCTTTGTATACAAAATTTTATGGTGTAAATTTTGTTCTAAGGCGCCTTTTACCTATCTATACTCCAACCCCCTCAAAAAACCCCATTTCGATAGTTATGTCCTTGGAATTTAGGAATAAGCCTACTTACACACTCATATTAGCGCTAGAACATTGAAATTTTTAGCGGTGTTGGTATTCGGTCCAAATTACCTTAAATATTATTAAAATCGTTATTTTCTCATTTTAAACCCCCCTTATGGTTTAAAATATCCCCCATGTTAATCAAATAGAGAATTAGCATGCGAAGAATAAAATGGCATTTCAAGCCTTTTTAAGGTCTTAGTAAAAATTTGTAAGTTATTCATGGTCGT
The DNA here is from genome assembly GCF_028750875.1 of Macrosteles quadrilineatus. NCBI lineage: Eukaryota > Metazoa > Arthropoda > Insecta > Hemiptera > Cicadellidae > Macrosteles > Macrosteles quadrilineatus. Next base: position 136,508,319 of record NW_026542595.1, on the reverse strand, counting down.
AAGTAATTTGAAAAATAAAAAAGAGGCCAATCTCATCTTATACACCCCCAAACCTACAACACCCCCCTAAAAAAACTCAAATCTCATGTAAAACTGTTTCTCGTCGTTCTAGATATTTTTAATTTGTGTAGGTTTAATGTTGTGAAACGGTAGTTTTTTTTAGTTACAACCAAGTTGAAAGTCGTTGTTTATGTCACCCACCCCCCATAACCCCTCTTGCAGAAACTGTACAAGTGGCAATAATAATAACGTTTATAATAAAAGTAAACGATTTTTTTTATGTTTTTATTACAACAGCGTGGCTCTTCTAGATGTGCTAGGGAGTTGAAATTTCGCAAACTTGTAGTTCTCGGGCCCAAACCCCCGGCAAAATCCAAAAAAGTCGCATTTTCAAATTTTAACCCCCCCGAAATTAAGGGTTTCCCCCCATGTTATTCTTATGGGGAATAACATTAAAAATGGCCGACTTTCGTGTGCCCGTCTGAACCACTTAGAAACGTGCTAGAGACTTCAAATTTGCGTAGTATTGAAGTATGAGATCTTAAATTACCGGTGGAATTTGCAAAAGTCCCATTTTCAAATTTTAACCCACCGAAAAATCCAAAATGGCGGACCTCTGAAAACGACAAAACACGTTTTTTTCAAAGGGCTATAGCTCGAAAACGGTAAGAGCTAGAAAAGATTTGAAAGAATCTTGCGAACGGGAATTGAATTTTCTACAAAACCCTTATCGGCGTTTTCCAAAAATCGCACTACTTAAGCTTCAAAATACGCCCTACTTTCAAAATTTAGTAAATTTCTTTCAAAAGTTTTCCGGTTTTCACTATTTTTTCATATTTAAACCATTCTTTTTTGCAGATATTATTAATGCTCTGTATTCTCCTTAATTTACTTTAAATTGTACTTTTACCACTTTTACAAGCCCCGTGTTATTCTTATGGAGAATAACATTGAAAAATGCCTACTTTGGTATGCTCATCTGAACCACTTCTAGAAACTTGAAACTTGGTATTAATGTAGTAGGGGATCTTATATAACGGTGAAATTTGCAAAAGTCCGATTTTAAAATTTTAACCCCTCCAAAAGCTCAAAATGGCGGACCTCTGAAAACGATAAAACACGTTTTTTTCAAACGGATATAGCTCGAAAACAGTAAGAGCTAGAAAAGATTTGATAGGATCTTTATGAACAGGAATTAAATTTTCTACAAAACCCTTTTAGGCGTTTTCCGAAAATCGCACTCCTTCGGCTTCAAAAAACGCCCTACTTTCAAAATTTGGTAAATTTATTTCAATTTTTTACCGGTTTTCGCTATTTTTTCATACTTAAATCATTCCTTTTTGCCTTGTATTATTATTGCCTTGTATTCTCCTTCTTTTACTTTAAATTTTACTTATGACATGAGTTTTCGTAACTTTACTCCTTGACCCCAAAAACTTAATTTTAATGTCAAAATTTGAAAGTTTTTACGAGTTTTTTTATGAGTTATGAGTTTTTATGAGTAAATTTGTAAGTTGAACGATTTAATGACTTTGTTATGGTCATCCGAATCGTTTAGAAACGAACTAGAGACTTGTAATTTTGTAGTATTGTGGTATGGGATGATAAGCTAAGGGTGAAATTTGCAAAAATCACATTTTAAATTTTTAACCTCCCCAAAAATCCAAAATGGTGGACATCTAAAAACGATAAAACACTGAAAGTTGCCGTCTTTGGTATGCTCATCTGAACCGTTTAGAAAGGTGCTAGAGACTTGAAACTTGGTAGTATTGTATTATGGGTTCTTACATTAACGGTGAATCTTGCAAAAGTCCTATTTTCAAATTTTAACCCCCCAAAAATCCAATATGGCGGACCTCTGAAAACGACAAAACACGTTTTTTTCAAAGGGCTATAGCTCGAAAACGGTAAGAGCTAGAAAAGATTTGAAAGAATTTTACGAACAGGAATTAAATTTTCTACAAAACACTTAAGCGTTTTTCGGAAATCGCACACCTTCAACTTTAAAAAAAATGCCCTACCATTAATATTTGGTCAATTTTAATCAATTTTTTTACGATTTTTGCTACTTTTCCCAATCGAATTAAATTCTTTTTGCAAATATTATTAATATTTTGTAGTTACTCTGGTTTACTTAGGGTTTTATCCTCCCATCGTATTTACAACCCCTCCCCCAATATTAAATCCTCTACAATGGGGGACTGGGGCTAAACTCTAATCTACTAATGACGACTAACAGCTAGGGGGCCTGGGTGCGGAGCCCCCAGCGAGCCAAAGGCGAGTCTAATTAACTATACAGCCCGATGTGTAACTCACTCACTGACTCACTGATCAGGTATACTAATGTTTACCCACTTCTAGAATAGCTACGGGGTTGAAACTTGGCACGATTTTAGGTATTGTTCTTAAACCACCAAGAAAATTGCCAAAAGTCACATTTTTAAATTTTAACCCCCCTAAAAAAATTCAAAATGGCGGATTTTTGAAAAGTGCGAAAAAGGCGTTTTTTTAAAACGTTTATTGTGCTTAAACCGTTCGTCTAATCAAAAAACGGAACACACTTACAGTATTTAAAATTAAACGAGCTACAATTTTATAATATAAAGTTTCTTTCTATCTTCACCCCTTCCCCCCAATATTTCGCTCTAAACACAAAATTTTGGAATTTTTCATCATGTTTTTTTGTTCAAACGTCCGTCGCGGCTCAACCGTAGGTCTGATCAAGAAACAGATAGCACCTACGTATGTTTACTTTTGACGATCTACAACTTTGTAGTTTAAATTTTTTTTCCATCTTCACTCGTTCACCCCCAAATTCATGCTTAAACTTGAAATTTTGCCATTTTTCCTTGTTTTTTGGGGGGTTGGCTGCCCTGGAGTAGGTTAAAATCCGTTTTGGGTATGTTTGACCTATTACTTGTTTTTAAATATGCCTAAAGTTCATCCTTAACCGATTTCGGAATTTTCACTCACCCTAATTAACCCTCAAAATTGGGGGGATAGTTTTAGTTAAAATAAAAAATCCCGATTTTGAAGATTCTCGTTAATTAAAAATTATATAAACGCAAGATTATATATAAACAAACAAATGCTTTGTATACAAAATTTTATGGTGTAAATTTTGTTCTAAGGCGCCTTTTACCTATCTATACTCCAACCCCCTCAAAAAACCCCATTTCGATAGTTATGTCCTTGGAATTTAGGAATAAGCCTACTTACACACTCATATTAGCGCTAGAACATTGAAATTTTTAGCGGTGTTGGTATTCGGTCCAAATTACCTTAAATATTATTAAAATCGTTATTTTCTCATTTTAAACCCCCCTTATGGTTTAAAATATCCCCCATGTTAATCAAATAGAGAATTAGCATGCGAAGAATAAAATGGCATTTCAAGCCTTTTTAAGGTCTTAGTAAAAATTTGTAAGTTATTCATGGTCGTAAGTAATTTGAAAAATAAAAAAGAGGCCAATCTCATCTTATACACCCCCAAACCTACAACACCCCCCTAAAAAAACTCAAATCTCATGTAAAACTGTTTCTCGTCGTTCTAGATATTTTTAATTTGTGTAGGTTTAATGTTGTGAAACGGTAGTTTTTTTTAGTTACAACCAAGTTGAAAGTCGTTGTTTATGTCACCCACCCCCCATAACCCCTCTTGCAGAAACTGTACAAGTGGCAATAATAATAACGTTTATAATAAAAGTAAACGATTTTTTTTATGTTTTTATTACAACAGCGTGGCTCTTCTAGATGTGCTAGGGAGTTGAAATTTCGCAAACTTGTAGTTCTCGGGCCCAAACCCCCGGCAAAATCCAAAAAAGTCGCATTTTCAAATTTTAACCCCCCCGAAATTAAGGGTTTCCCCCCATGTTATTCTTATGGGGAATAACATTAAAAATGGCCGACTTTCGTGTGCCCGTCTGAACCACTTAGAAACGTGCTAGAGACTTCAAATTTGCGTAGTATTGAAGTATGAGATCTTAAATTACCGGTGGAATTTGCAAAAGTCCCATTTTCAAATTTTAACCCACCGAAAAATCCAAAATGGCGGACCTCTGAAAACGACAAAACACGTTTTTTTCAAAGGGCTATAGCTCGAAAACGGTAAGAGCTAGAAAAGATTTGAAAGAATCTTGCGAACGGGAATTGAATTTTCTACAAAACCCTTATCGGCGTTTTCCAAAAATCGCACTACTTAAGCTTCAAAATACGCCCTACTTTCAAAATTTAGTAAATTTCTTTCAAAAGTTTTCCGGTTTTCACTATTTTTTCATATTTAAACCATTCTTTTTTGCAGATATTATTAATGCTCTGTATTCTCCTTAATTTACTTTAAATTGTACTTTTACCACTTTTACAAGCCCCGTGTTATTCTTATGGAGAATAACATTGAAAAATGCCTACTTTGGTATGCTCATCTGAACCACTTCTAGAAACTTGAAACTTGGTATTAATGTAGTAGGGGATCTTATATAACGGTGAAATTTGCAAAAGTCCGATTTTAAAATTTTAACCCCTCCAAAAGCTCAAAATGGCGGACCTCTGAAAACGATAAAACACGTTTTTTTCAAACGGATATAGCTCGAAAACAGTAAGAGCTAGAAAAGATTTGATAGGATCTTTATGAACAGGAATTAAATTTTCTACAAAACCCTTTTAGGCGTTTTCCGAAAATCGCACTCCTTCGGCTTCAAAAAACGCCCTACTTTCAAAATTTGGTAAATTTATTTCAATTTTTTACCGGTTTTCGCTATTTTTTCATACTTAAATCATTCCTTTTTGCCTTGTATTATTATTGCCTTGTATTCTCCTTCTTTTACTTTAAATTTTACTTATGACATGAGTTTTCGTAACTTTACTCCTTGACCCCAAAAACTTAATTTTAATGTCAAAATTTGAAAGTTTTTACGAGTTTTTTTATGAGTTATGAGTTTTTATGAGTAAATTTGTAAGTTGAACGATTTAATGACTTTGTTATGGTCATCCGAATCGTTTAGAAACGAACTAGAGACTTGTAATTTTGTAGTATTGTGGTATGGGATGATAAGCTAAGGGTGAAATTTGCAAAAATCACATTTTAAATTTTTAACCTCCCCAAAAATCCAAAATGGTGGACATCTAAAAACGATAAAACACTGAAAGTTGCCGTCTTTGGTATGCTCATCTGAACCGTTTAGAAAGGTGCTAGAGACTTGAAACTTGGTAGTATTGTATTATGGGTTCTTACATTAACGGTGAATCTTGCAAAAGTCCTATTTTCAAATTTTAACCCCCCAAAAATCCAATATGGCGGACCTCTGAAAACGACAAAACACGTTTTTTTCAAAGGGCTATAGCTCGAAAACGGTAAGAGCTAGAAAAGATTTGAAAGAATTTTACGAACAGGAATTAAATTTTCTACAAAACACTTAAGCGTTTTTCGGAAATCGCACACCTTCAACTTTAAAAAAAATGCCCTACCATTAATATTTGGTCAATTTTAATCAATTTTTTTACGATTTTTGCTACTTTTCCCAATCGAATTAAATTCTTTTTGCAAATATTATTAATATTTTGTAGTTACTCTGGTTTACTTAGGGTTTTATCCTCCCATCGTATTTACAACCCCTCCCCCAATATTAAATCCTCTACAATGGGGGACTGGGGCTAAACTCTAATCTACTAATGACGACTAACAGCTAGGGGGCCTGGGGGCGGAGCCCCCAGCGAGCCAAAGGCGAGTCTAATTAACTATACAGCCCGATGTGTAACTCACTCACTGACTCACTGATCAGGTATACTAATGTTTACCCACTTCTAGAATAGCTACGGGGTTGAAACTTGGCACGATTTTAGGTATTGTTCTTAAACCACCAAGAAAATTGCCAAAAGTCACATTTTTAAATTTTAACCCCCCTAAAAAAATTCAAAATGGCGGATTTTTGAAAAGTGCGAAAAAGGCGTTTTTTTAAAACGTTTATTGTGCTTAAACCGTTCGTCTAATCAAAAAACGGAACACACTTACAGTATTTAAAATTAAACGAGCTACAATTTTATAATATAAAGTTTCTTTCTATCTTCACCCCTTCCCCCCAATATTTCGCTCTAAACACAAAATTTTGGAATTTTTCATCATGTTTTTTTGTTCAAACGTCCGTCGCGGCTCAACCGTAGGTCTGATCAAGAAACAGATAGCACCTACGTATGTTTACTTTTGACGATCTACAACTTTGTAGTTTAAATTTTTTTTCCATCTTCACTCGTTCACCCCCAAATTCATGCTTAAACTTGAAATTTTGCCATTTTTCCTTGTTTTTTGGGGGTTGGCTGCCCTGGAGTAGGTTAAAATCCGTTTTGGGTATGTTTGACCTATTACTTGTTTTTAAATATGCCTAAAGTTCATCCTTAACCGATTTCGGAATTTTCACTCACCCTAATTAACCCTCAAAATTGGGGGGATAGTTTTAGTTAAAATAAAAAATCCCGATTTTGAAGATTCTCGTTAATTAAAAATTATATAAACGCAAGATTATATATAAACAAACAAATGCTTTGTATACAAAATTTTATGGTGTAAATTTTGTTCTAAGGCGCCTTTTACCTATCTATACTCCAACCCCCTCAAAAAACCCCATTTCGATAGTTATGTCCTTGGAATTTAGGAATAAGCCTACTTACACACTCATATTAGCGCTAGAACATTGAAATTTTTAGCGGTGTTGGTATTCGGTCCAAATTACCTTAAATATTATTAAAATCGTTATTTTCTCATTTTAAACCCCCCTTATGGTTTAAAATATCCCCCATGTTAATCAAATAGAGAATTAGCATGCGAAGAATAAAATGGCATTTCAAGCCTTTTTAAGGTCTTAGTAAAAATTTGTAAGTTATTCATGGTCGTAAGTAATTTGAAAAATAAAAAAGAGGCCAATCTCATCTTATACACCCCCAAACCTACAACACCCCCCTAAAAAAACTCAAATCTCATGTAAAACTGTTTCTCGTCGTTCTAGATATTTTTAATTTGTGTAGGTTTAATGTTGTGAAACGGTAGTTTTTTTTAGTTACAACCAAGTTGAAAGTCGTTGTTTATGTCACCCACCCCCCATAACCCCTCTTGCAGAAACTGTACAAGTGGCAATAATAATAACGTTTATAATAAAAGTAAACGATTTTTTTTATGTTTTTATTACAACAGCGTGGCTCTTCTAGATGTGCTAGGGAGTTGAAATTTCGCAAACTTGTAGTTCTCGGGCCCAAACCCCCGGCAAAATCCAAAAAAGTCGCATTTTCAAATTTTAACCCCCCCGAAATTAAGGGTTTCCCCCCATGTTATTCTTATGGGGAATAACATTAAAAATGGCCGACTTTCGTGTGCCCGTCTGAACCACTTAGAAACGTGCTAGAGACTTCAAATTTGCGTAGTATTGAAGTATGAGATCTTAAATTACCGGTGGAATTTGCAAAAGTCCCATTTTCAAATTTTAACCCACCGAAAAATCCAAAATGGTGGACCTCTGAAAACGACAAAACACGTTTTTTTCAAAGGGCTATAGCTCGAAAACGGTAAGAGCTAGAAAAGATTTGAAAGAATCTTGCGAACGGGAATTGAATTTTCTACAAAACCCTTATCGGCGTTTTCCAAAAATCGCACTACTTAAGCTTCAAAATACGCCCTACTTTCAAAATTTAGTAAATTTCTTTCAAAAGTTTTCCGGTTTTCACTATTTTTTCATATTTAAACCATTCTTTTTTGCAGATATTATTAATGCTCTGTATTCTCCTTAATTTACTTTAAATTGTACTTTTACCACTTTTACAAGCCCCGTGTTATTCTTATGGAGAATAACATTGAAAAATGCCTACTTTGGTATGCTCATCTGAACCACTTCTAGAAACTTGAAACTTGGTATTAATGTAGTAGGGGATCTTATATAACGGTGAAATTTGCAAAAGTCCGATTTTAAAATTTTAACCCCTCCAAAAGCTCAAAATGGCGGACCTCTGAAAACGATAAAACACGTTTTTTTCAAACGGATATAGCTCGAAAACAGTAAGAGCTAGAAAAGATTTGATAGGATCTTTATGAACAGGAATTAAATTTTCTACAAAACCCTTTTAGGCGTTTTCCGAAAATCGCACTCCTTCGGCTTCAAAAAACGCCCTACTTTCAAAATTTGGTAAATTTATTTCAATTTTTTACCGGTTTTCGCTATTTTTTCATACTTAAATCATTCCTTTTTGCCTTGTATTATTATTGCCTTGTATTCTCCTTCTTTTACTTTAAATTTTACTTATGACATGAGTTTTCGTAACTTTACTCCTTGACCCCAAAAACTTAATTTTAATGTCAAAATTTGAAAGTTTTTACGAGTTTTTTTATGAGTTATGAGTTTTTATGAGTAAATTTGTAAGTTGAACGATTTAATGACTTTGTTATGGTCATCCGAATCGTTTAGAAACGAACTAGAGACTTGTAATTTTGTAGTATTGTGGTATGGGATGATAAGCTAAGGGTGAAATTTGCAAAAATCACATTTTAAATTTTTAACCTCCCCAAAAATCCAAAATGGTGGACATCTAAAAACGATAAAACACTGAAAGTTGCCGTCTTTGGTATGCTCATCTGAACCGTTTAGAAAGGTGCTAGAGACTTGAAACTTGGTAGTATTGTATTATGGGTTCTTACATTAACGGTGAATCTTGCAAAAGTCCTATTTTCAAATTTTAACCCCCCAAAAATCCAATATGGCGGACCTCTGAAAACGACAAAACACGTTTTTTTCAAAGGGCTATAGCTCGAAAACGGTAAGAGCTAGAAAAGATTTGAAAGAATTTTACGAACAGGAATTAAATTTTCTACAAAACACTTAAGCGTTTTTCGGAAATCGCACACCTTCAACTTTAAAAAAAATGCCCTACCATTAATATTTGGTCAATTTTAATCAATTTTTTTACGATTTTTGCTACTTTTCCCAATCGAATTAAATTCTTTTTGCAAATATTATTAATATTTTGTAGTTACTCTGGTTTACTTAGGGTTTTATCCTCCCATCGTATTTACAACCCCTCCCCCAATATTAAATCCTCTACAATGGGGGACTGGGGCTAAACTCTAATCTACTAATGACGACTAACAGCTAGGGGGCCTGGGGGCGGAGCCCCCAGCGAGCCAAAGGCGAGTCTATATTATATACAACCCGATGTGTAACTGACTCACTGATCAGGTATACAAAATATTGGGCACTTCTAGAGTAGCTAGGGAGCTGAAATTTTTTTTGGAGGTCCGTCTGGGTCCCAAACCACCAGGAAAATCCCAAAAAGTTACATTTTCAAAACGCAACCCCCCCAAAAAAATTCCATTAAAAACGCACATTTTTGCGAAAAACACGTTTTTTTGAAACGGCTGTAGCTCGAAAACGGTAAGAGCTAGATTCGATTTGAGGAAAAATCGTGAGTTTGCAATTAAATTTTCTACAAGACACTATTAAGCGTTTTTCGAAAATCGCACTCCTTCACCTTCAAAAAACGCTCTACTTCCAAAAATTGTAAAAATTCTTTATTTTTTTAAGCGTTTTTAATTTTTAAAACGACTTTTCGCACATATATTTATACTTTTTATGATCCCAACGTTGAAAGGAAAGTCCCCAGAGTGACCTTCTATAACTTAAACCTACTAAAAAAAATTCAAAATGGCGGATTTTCGATTAAAAAGTTCGTTTTTTAACGTATTTCTTATGGAAAATTAACATGTAACGACAAGCAAACTAGAAGTAAACGTCAGTAGGTGAAATATGGGCGTTTGGTGACAGAAAAAGCATTTTTGTCACTTCTAGAGTAGCTACGGAGCTGAAATTTTTTGTAAAAGTTTGTCTGGGTACCAAACCACCCAGAAAGTCCCAAAATTTAGTTTTTCTAACTGAAACCCACCAAAAGAAATCCTTTAAAACCCTAGTTTTTTTGGGAAAAACATGTTTTTTTTAAAACTGCTGTAGCTCGAAAACGGTAAGAGCTAGAAACGATTTGAGGGAAAATCGTAGGTTCAGAATTAAATTTTCTACAAGACACTTTTCTCAAAGAAGGGGTCATATCGAAAATCTTACTCCTTCACCTTCAAAAAACGCTCTACTTCCAAAAATTGTGAAAATTCTTGATTTTCTTTGGGTTTTTAATTTATAAAACGACTTTTTGTACATATATTTGTAATTTTTATGGTCTTAACGTTGAAAAGAAAGTCCCTTAAGTGGCCTTCTATAATTTCAACGTACTAAAAAATTTAAAATGGCGGGTTTTCATTCAAAAAGGTAGTTGAAGATTCTCGTCAATTAAAAATTATATAAACGCAAGATTATATATAAACAAACAAATGTTTTGTATACAAAATTTTATGGTGTACATTTTGTTCCATAGCGCCTTTCACCTATCTATACTCCAACCCCCTCAAAAAACCCCATTTCGATAGTTGTGTCCTTGGAATTACACACTCATATTAGCGATAGAACATTGGAATTTTTAGCGGTGTTGGTATTCGGTTCAAATTACCTTAAATATTATTAAAATTGTTATTTTCTCATTTCAACACCCCCCCCCATGGTTTAAAATATCCCCAATGTTAAACAAATAGAGAATTAGCATGCGGGAAATAAAATGGCATTTCAAGCATATTAAAGTCTTAATAACCAAGTGAAAGCAAGTGAGTGCAGCGAACGAGCTCCAACCTAAAAGTGAGTGAGCGTAGCGAACGAGCTAACCTGAAGGCAAGTGAGCGCAGCGAACGAGCTCCAACCTAAAGGTGAGTGAGCGTAGCGAACGAGCTCCAACCTTAAGGTGAGTGAGCGTAGCGAACGAGCTAACCTGAAGGCAAGTGAGCGCAGCGAACGAGCTCCAACCTAAAGGTGAGTGAGCGTAGCGAACGAGCTAATCTGAAGGCAAGTGAGCGCAGCGAACGAGCTCCAACCTAAAGGTGAGTGAGCGTAGCGAACGAACTTCAACCAGGATTTGATTGAGCCATGCGTTTAGTTTAATTTTTTTCCCATCTCCACCCCAAATTCGTTTTTAAACCTGAAATTTTACCTTATTTTCCCTATTTTTGGTGATTTTTACTGTGAAAGGGGTCTATTCTTCATGCCGATAATTTTTACCAACTCCCCGCCTAAGATTATTTTAAAATATTATTTTACCTCACTCTAACTTTTAAGACTTTATATCGATGCTTATTTATGTGAAGAAAGTTTTAGAGGTTGTGACTTAGCAAATTTATTTTATCGTAGCACCGGCCCTACATCGAGACTCTAACATGTCAAGACTGGTTTGGTTTGCACCAAACAACCCCCCTATGGAATACTTCGCAACTGCCAAGTTATCACTACGTCTTTTACGCAAAAATGTTTCCGGACAACATCCTGTCCCCCGTGAAATTTCTCATCACGGCTACTATTAAAAGGGGGCCTGGGGGCGGAGCCCCCAGCGAGCACAAGGCGAGTCTAATTAACTATACAGCCCGATGTGTAACTCACTCACTGACTCACTGATCAGGTATACTAATGTTTACCCACTTCTAGAATAGCTACGGGGTTGAAACTTGGCACGATTTTAGGTATTGTTCTTAAACCACCAAGAAAATTGCCAAAAGTCACATTTTTAAATTTTAACCCCCCTAAAAAAATTCAAAATGGCGGATTTTTGAAAAGTGCGAAAAAGGCGTTTTTTTAAAACGTTTATTGTGCTTAAACCGTTCGTCTAATCAAAAAACGGAACACACTTACAGTATTTAAAATTAAACGAGCTACAATTTTATAATATAAAGTTTCTTTCTATCTTCACCCCTTCCCCCCAATATTTCGCTCTAAACACAAAATTTTGGAATTTTTCATCATGTTTTTTTGTTCAAACGTCCGTCGCGGCTCAACCGTAGGTCTGATCAAGAAACAGATAGCACCTACGTATGTTTACTTTTGACGATCTACAACTTTGTAGTTTAAATTTTTTTTCCATCTTCACTCGTTCACCCCCAAATTCATGCTTAAACTTGAAATTTTGCCATTTTTCCTTGTTTTTTGGGGGGTTGGCTGCCCTGGAGTAGGTTAAAATCCGTTTTGGGTATGTTTGACCTATTACTTGTTTTTAAATATGCCTAAAGTTCATCCTTAACCGATTTCGGAATTTTCACTCACCCTAATTAACCCTCAAAATTGGGGGGATAGTTTTAGTTAAAATAAAAAATCCCGATTTTGAAGATTCTCGTTAATTAAAAATTATATAAACGCAAGATTATATATAAACAAACAAATGCTTTGTATACAAAATTTTATGGTGTAAATTTTGTTCTAAGGCGCCTTTTACCTATCTATACTCCAACCCCCTCAAAAAACCCCATTTCGATAGTTATGTCCTTGGAATTTAGGAATAAGCCTACTTACACACTCATATTAGCGCTAGAACATTGAAATTTTTAGCGGTGTTGGTATTCGGTCCAAATTACCTTAAATATTATTAAAATCGTTATTTTCTCATTTTAAACCCCCCTTATGGTTTAAAATATCCCCCATGTTAATCAAATAGAGAATTAGCATGCGAAGAATAAAATGGCATTTCAAGCCTTTTTAAGGTCTTAGTAAAAATTTGTAAGTTATTCATGGTCGTAAGTAATTTGAAAAATAAAAAAGAGGCCAATCTCATCTTATACACCCCCAAACCTACAACACCCCCCTAAAAAAACTCAAATCTCATGTAAAACTGTTTCTCGTCGTTCTAGATATTTTTAATTTGTGTAGGTTTAATGTTGTGAAACGGTAGTTTTTTTTAGTTACAACCAAGTTGAAAGTCGTTGTTTATGTCACCCACCCCCCATAACCCCTCTTGCAGAAACTGTACAAGTGGCAATAATAATAACGTTTATAATAAAAGTAAACGATTTTTTTTATGTTTTTATTACAACAGCGTGGCTCTTCTAGATGTGCTAGGGAGTTGAAATTTCGCAAACTTGTAGTTCTCGGGCCCAAACCCCCGGCAAAATCCAAAAAAGTCGCATTTTCAAATTTTAACCCCCCCGAAATTAAGGGTTTCCCCCCATGTTATTCTTATGGGGAATAACATTAAAAATGGCCGACTTTCGTGTGCCCGTCTGAACCACTTAGAAACGTGCTAGAGACTTCAAATTTGCGTAGTATTGAAGTATGAGATCTTAAATTACCGGTGGAATTTGCAAAAGTCCCATTTTCAAATTTTAACCCACCGAAAAATCCAAAATGGCGGACCTCTGAAAACGACAAAACACGTTTTTTTCAAAGGGCTATAGCTCGAAAACGGTAAGAGCTAGAAAAGATTTGAAAGAATCTTGCGAACGGGAATTGAATTTTCTACAAAACCCTTATCGGCGTTTTCCAAAAATCGCACTACTTAAGCTTCAAAATACGCCCTACTTTCAAAATTTAGTAAATTTCTTTCAAAAGTTTTCCGGTTTTCACTATTTTTTCATATTTAAACCATTCTTTTTTGCAGATATTATTAATGCTCTGTATTCTCCTTAATTTACTTTAAATTGTACTTTTACCACTTTTACAAGCCCCGTGTTATTCTTATGGAGAATAACATTGAAAAATGCCTACTTTGGTATGCTCATCTGAACCACTTCTAGAAACTTGAAACTTGGTATTAATGTAGTAGGGGATCTTATATAACGGTGAAATTTGCAAAAGTCCGATTTTAAAATTTTAACCCCTCCAAAAGCTCAAAATGGCGGACCTCTGAAAACGATAAAACACGTTTTTTTCAAACGGATATAGCTCGAAAACAGTAAGAGCTAGAAAAGATTTGATAGGATCTTTATGAACAGGAATTAAATTTTCTACAAAACCCTTTTAGGCGTTTTCCGAAAATCGCACTCCTTCGGCTTCAAAAAACGCCCTACTTTCAAAATTTGGTAAATTTATTTCAATTTTTTACCGGTTTTCGCTATTTTTTCATACTTAAATCATTCCTTTTTGCCTTGTATTATTATTGCCTTGTATTCTCCTTCTTTTACTTTAAATTTTACTTATGACATGAGTTTTCGTAACTTTACTCCTTGACCCCAAAAACTTAATTTTAATGTCAAAATTTGAAAGTTTTTACGAGTTTTTTTATGAGTTATGAGTTTTTATGAGTAAATTTGTAAGTTGAACGATTTAATGACTTTGTTATGGTCATCCGAATCGTTTAGAAACGAACTAGAGACTTGTAATTTTGTAGTATTGTGGTATGGGATGATAAGCTAAGGGTGAAATTTGCAAAAATCACATTTTAAATTTTTAACCTCCCCAAAAATCCAAAATGGTGGACATCTAAAAACGATAAAACACTGAAAGTTGCCGTCTTTGGTATGCTCATCTGAACCGTTTAGAAAGGTGCTAGAGACTTGAAACTTGGTAGTATTGTATTATGGGTTCTTACATTAACGGTGAATCTTGCAAAAGTCCTATTTTCAAATTTTAACCCCCCAAAAATCCAATATGGCGGACCTCTGAAAACGACAAAACACGTTTTTTTCAAAGGGCTATAGCTCGAAAACGGTAAGAGCTAGAAAAGATTTGAAAGAATTTTACGAACAGGAATTAAATTTTCTACAAAACACTTAAGCGTTTTTCGGAAATCGCACACCTTCAACTTTAAAAAAAATGCCCTACCATTAATATTTGGTCAATTTTAATCAATTTTTTTACGATTTTTGCTACTTTTCCCAATCGAATTAAATTCTTTTTGCAAATATTATTAATATTTTGTAGTTACTCTGGTTTACTTAGGGTTTTATCCTCCCATCGTATTTACAACCCCTCCCCCAATATTAAATCCTCTACAATGGGGGACTGGGGCTAAACTCTAATCTACTAATGACGACTAACAGCTAGGGGGCCTGGGGGCGGAGCCCCCAGCGAGCCAAAGGCGAGTCTAATTAACTATACAGCCCGATGTGTAACTCACTCACTCAATGGGGATACAAATTCTAGACCACTTCTAGAATAGCTAGAGATCTGAAATTTGGCACACTTGTAGGTCTTGGGCCCAAACCCACGGGAAAATCCTAAAAAGTTGCATTTTTTAACATTAACCCCCCCGTAATCTCGAATTTCCCCCCCTTGTTATTCTTATGGGAAATAACATTGAAAATTCCCGACTTTGGTATGGTCATATGAATCGTTTAGAAACGTGCTAGAGACTTCAAATTTGCGTAGTATTGTAGTAAGAGACCTTACATTACCGGTGGAATATGCAAAAGTCCCATTTTCAAATTTTAACCCACCCAAAAATCCAAAATGGCGGACCTCTGAAAACGAAAAACACTTTTTTTTTCAACCGGATGTAGCTCGAAAACGGTAAGAGCTAGAAAAGATTTGAAAGAATCTTAGCGAAAGGAAATTAAATTTTCTACAAAACCCTCTTAGGCGTTTTCTAAAAATCGCATTCCTTCAGCTTCAAAAAACGCCCTACTTTCAAAATTTGGTAAATTTTTATTAAATTTTTACCGGTTTTCGCCATTTTTTCATACTTAAATAATTTTTTTTTCACAAATTATTATTGCTTTGTATTTTCCTTACTTTACTTTAAATTTTACTCACGACATGTTTTTTCGTAACTTTACTCCTTGACCCCCAAAACTTAATTTTAATCTCAAAATTTGAAGGTTTTTTGCCACTTTTACGAGCCCCATGTTATTCTTATGGAGAATAAGATTGAAATTTAATGACTTTGGTATGGTCATATGAATCGTTTAGAAACGTGCTAGAGACTTGTAATTTGGTAGTATTGTAGTAAGGGATTATAAGCTAATGGTGAAATTTTCAAAAGTCCCATTTTCAAATTTTAAGCCCCCCAAAAATCCAAAATGGCGTACCTCTGAAAACAAAAAAACACACTTTTTTCAACCGGATGTAGCTCGAAAACAGTAAGAGCTAGAAAAGATTTGAAAAAATCTTAGCGAAAGGAAATTAGATTTTCTACAAAACCCTCTAAGCGTTTTCCGGAAATCTCACTCCTTCAGCTTCAACAAACGCCCTACTTTCAAAATTTGGTAAATTTCTTTCAAATTTTTACCAGTTTTCGCTATTTTTTCATACTTAAATAATTCCTTTTCGCAAATATTATTATTGCTTCGTATTCTCCTTACTTTACTTTAAATTTTACACTTTACGTGTTTTTTCGTAACTTTACTCCTTGACCCCCAAAACTTAGGTTTAATGTCAAAATTTGAAAATTTTACGAGCCCCATGTTATTCTTATGGAGAATAACATTTACCCTATAAAAACCACCATAAATCCCCGTTCCCATGGTCCGTTCATGCTATAGATTTACTCTGGTTTACTTAAGGTTTTATCCTCCTATCGTATTTACAACCCCCCCCCAAATATTAAATCCCCCCCAATGTTATTCTTACAGGTGCATAATTCTAAATCACGTTTACCCATTTCTAGAATGACTAGATCTGAAATTTGGCATGATTGTAGATCTTGCGCCCTTTCCGAAAAGTGAAATTTTACAAATATAACTCCCCCCCACGAAATATAGAATCCCCCCAATGTTATTCCTACAGGTGCATCGGTCTAAATCAATTTTACCCACTTCTAGATTAGCTAAAGATCTGAAATTTGGCTCAATTGTAGGTCTTGCGCCATTACCCATTTGTATTTACCCCCAACCAAAAAGGGGGCCTGGGGGCGTCGTATTTTCAACCCCCCCCCAAATATTAAATCCTCCCCCCCTAATGTTATTCTTACAGGTGCATAAGTCTAAATCACGTTTACCCATTTCTAGATTTACTGGATATCTGAAATTTGGCATGATTGTTGATCTTGCGCCCTTTTCGAAAAGTGACATTTTACAAATATAACTCCCCCCCACGAAAATTAGAATCCCCCCCAATGTTATTCCTACACGTACATCGGTCTAAATCAATTTTACCCACTTCTAGATTAGCTAAAGATCTGAAATTTGGCTCAATTGCAGGTCTTGCGCCATTACCCATTTCTTTTTACCCCCAACCAAAGAAGGGGGCCTGGGGGCGGAGCCCCCAGCGAGCCAAAGGCGAGTCTAATTAACTATACAGCCCGATGTGTAACTCACTCACTGACTCACTGATCAGGTATACTAATGTTTACCCACTTCTAGAATAGCTACGGGGTTGAAACTTGGCACGATTTTAGGTATTGTTCTTAAACCACCAAGAAAATTGCCAAAAGTCACATTTTTAAATTTTAACCCCCCTAAAAAAATTCAAAATGGCGGATTTTTGAAAAGTGCGAAAAAGGCGTTTTTTTAAAACGTTTATTGTGCTTAAACCGTTCGTCTAATCAAAAAACGGAACACACTTACAGTATTTAAAATTAAACGAGCTACAATTTTATAATATAAAGTTTCTTTCTATCTTCACCCCTTCCCCCCAATATTTCGCTCTAAACACAAAATTTTGGAATTTTTCATCATGTTTTTTTGTTCAAACGTCCGTCGCGGCTCAACCGTAGGTCTGATCAAGAAACAGATAGCACCTACGTATGTTTACTTTTGACGATCTACAACTTTGTAGTTTAAATTTTTTTTCCATCTTCACTCGTTCACCCCCAAATTCATGCTTAAACTTGAAATTTTGCCATTTTTCCTTGTTTTTTGGGGGGTTGGCTGCCCTGGAGTAGGTTAAAATCCGTTTTGGGTATGTTTGACCTATTACTTGTTTTTAAATATGCCTAAAGTTCATCCTTAACCGATTTCGGAATTTTCACTCACCCTAATTAACCCTCAAAATTGGGGGGATAGTTTTAGTTAAAATAAAAAATCCCGATTTTGAAGATTCTCGTTAATTAAAAATTATATAAACGCAAGATTATATATAAACAAACAAATGCTTTGTATACAAAATTTTATGGTGTAAATTTTGTTCTAAGGCGCCTTTTACCTATCTATACTCCAACCCCCTCAAAAAACCCCATTTCGATAGTTATGTCCTTGGAATTTAGGAATAAGCCTACTTACACACTCATATTAGCGCTAGAACATTGAAATTTTTAGCGGTGTTGGTATTCGGTCCAAATTACCTTAAATATTATTAAAATCGTTATTTTCTCATTTTAAACCCCCCTTATGGTTTAAAATATCCCCCATGTTAATCAAATAGAGAATTAGCATGCGAAGAATAAAATGGCATTTCAAGCCTTTTTAAGGTCTTAGTAAAAATTTGTAAGTTATTCATGGTCGTAAGTAATTTGAAAAATAAAAAAGAGGCCAATCTCATCTTATACACCCCCAAACCTACAACACCCCCCTAAAAAAACTCAAATCTCATGTAAAACTGTTTCTCGTCGTTCTAGATATTTTTAATTTGTGTAGGTTTAATGTTGTGAAACGGTAGTTTTTTTTAGTTACAACCAAGTTGAAAGTCGTTGTTTATGTCACCCACCCCCCATAACCCCTCTTGCAGAAACTGTACAAGTGGCAATAATAATAACGTTTATAATAAAAGTAAACGATTTTTTTTATGTTTTTATTACAACAGCGTGGCTCTTCTAGATGTGCTAGGGAGTTGAAATTTCGCAAACTTGTAGTTCTCGGGCCCAAACCCCCGGCAAAATCCAAAAAAGTCGCATTTTCAAATTTTAACCCCCCCGAAATTAAGGGTTTCCCCCCATGTTATTCTTATGGGGAATAACATTAAAAATGGCCGACTTTCGTGTGCCCGTCTGAACCACTTAGAAACGTGCTAGAGACTTCAAATTTGCGTAGTATTGAAGTATGAGATCTTAAATTACCGGTGGAATTTGCAAAAGTCCCATTTTCAAATTTTAACCCACCGAAAAATCCAAAATGGCGGACCTCTGAAAACGACAAAACACGTTTTTTTCAAAGGGCTATAGCTCGAAAACGGTAAGAGCTAGAAAAGATTTGAAAGAATCTTGCGAACGGGAATTGAATTTTCTACAAAACCCTTATCGGCGTTTTCCAAAAATCGCACTACTTAAGCTTCAAAATACGCCCTACTTTCAAAATTTAGTAAATTTCTTTCAAAAGTTTTCCGGTTTTCACTATTTTTTCATATTTAAACCATTCTTTTTTGCAGATATTATTAATGCTCTGTATTCTCCTTAATTTACTTTAAATTGTACTTTTACCACTTTTACAAGCCCCGTGTTATTCTTATGGAGAATAACATTGAAAAATGCCTACTTTGGTATGCTCATCTGAACCACTTCTAGAAACTTGAAACTTGGTATTAATGTAGTAGGGGATCTTATATAACGGTGAAATTTGCAAAAGTCCGATTTTAAAATTTTAACCCCTCCAAAAGCTCAAAATGGCGGACCTCTGAAAACGATAAAACACGTTTTTTTCAAACGGATATAGCTCGAAAACAGTAAGAGCTAGAAAAGATTTGATAGGATCTTTATGAACAGGAATTAAATTTTCTACAAAACCCTTTTAGGCGTTTTCCGAAAATCGCACTCCTTCGGCTTCAAAAAACGCCCTACTTTCAAAATTTGGTAAATTTATTTCAATTTTTTACCGGTTTTCGCTATTTTTTCATACTTAAATCATTCCTTTTTGCCTTGTATTATTATTGCCTTGTATTCTCCTTCTTTTACTTTAAATTTTACTTATGACATGAGTTTTCGTAACTTTACTCCTTGACCCCAAAAACTTAATTTTAATGTCAAAATTTGAAAGTTTTTACGAGTTTTTTTATGAGTTATGAGTTTTTATGAGTAA
This sequence comes from Macrosteles quadrilineatus, assembly GCF_028750875.1. NCBI lineage: Eukaryota > Metazoa > Arthropoda > Insecta > Hemiptera > Cicadellidae > Macrosteles > Macrosteles quadrilineatus. The sequence goes on along the minus strand of NW_026542595.1, from coordinate 136,488,611 downwards.
ATTTGTAAGTTGAACGATTTAATGACTTTGTTATGGTCATCCGAATCGTTTAGAAACGAACTAGAGACTTGTAATTTTGTAGTATTGTGGTATGGGATGATAAGCTAAGGGTGAAATTTGCAAAAATCACATTTTAAATTTTTAACCTCCCCAAAAATCCAAAATGGTGGACATCTAAAAACGATAAAACACTGAAAGTTGCCGTCTTTGGTATGCTCATCTGAACCGTTTAGAAAGGTGCTAGAGACTTGAAACTTGGTAGTATTGTATTATGGGTTCTTACATTAACGGTGAATCTTGCAAAAGTCCTATTTTCAAATTTTAACCCCCCAAAAATCCAATATGGCGGACCTCTGAAAACGACAAAACACGTTTTTTTCAAAGGGCTATAGCTCGAAAACGGTAAGAGCTAGAAAAGATTTGAAAGAATTTTACGAACAGGAATTAAATTTTCTACAAAACACTTAAGCGTTTTTCGGAAATCGCACACCTTCAACTTTAAAAAAAATGCCCTACCATTAATATTTGGTCAATTTTAATCAATTTTTTTACGATTTTTGCTACTTTTCCCAATCGAATTAAATTCTTTTTGCAAATATTATTAATATTTTGTAGTTACTCTGGTTTACTTAGGGTTTTATCTCCATCGTATTTACAACCCCTCTCCCCCAATATTAAATCCTCTACAATGGGGGACTGGGGCTAAACTCTAATCTACTAATGACGACTAACAGCTAGGGGGCCTGGGGGCGGAGCCCCCAGCGAGCCAAAGGCGAGTCTAAATACTATACAATCCGATGTGTAACTGACTGGGGATACAAATTCTAGACCACTTCTAGATGAGCTAGAGACTTGAAATTTTCGGTGGTTGTAGGTCTAGTGCCCAAACCACCCATAAAATTCCAAAAAGTCGCATTTTCAAATTTTAACCCCCCGAAAATTCGAATTCCCCCCCCCATGTTATTCTTATGGGGAATAACATTAAAAATGGCCGACTTTCGTGTTCCCATCTGAACCACTTAGAAACGTGCTAGAGACTTCAAATTTGCGTAGTATTGTAGTGTGAGGTCTTACAATACCGGTGGAATTTGCAAAAGTCCCATTTTCAAATTTTAACCCCCCCAAAAATCCAAAATGGCGGACCTCTGAAAACGAAAAAACACTTTTTTTCGACCGGATGTAGCTCGAAAACGGTAAGAGATAGAAAAGATTTGAAAGTATATCCAGGAACAGGAATTAAATTTTATACAAAACCCTCTTAGGCGTTTTCCAAAAATCGGACTCCTTCAGCTTCAAAAACCGCCCTACTTTCAAAATTTGGTAAATTTTTATTGAATTTTTACCGGTTTTCGTCATTTTTTCATACCTAAATAATTTTTTTCCGCAAATATTATTATTGCTTTGTATTGTCCTTACTTTACTTTAAATTTCACTTGGTAATTGTTTTTTCGTAACTTCACTGCTTGACCCCCAAAATTAATTTTAATCTCAAAATTTGAAGGTTTTTTGCTACTTTTAC